>NC_052083.1:5895000-6520000 GCF_015852505.1 Tachyglossus aculeatus | reverse complement strand
AGACTTCCTTGGTTGGAGATGGGTTTATTGTGTGTCATAACACTAAGCATTGTGAGCACCTCTTTCTGGTGAGTTCCTCGGTGAGACCTACCTCTAACAAAGGCACAGGTGTGGGGCGAGACTGTATCTCTTGGTAAGAGTAGATTCCCGAGACCTTGTCTGAAGTCTCCAGTCCTAATTTACCACCAGCCCATCTCCAGTTCAAACGGCCCCATTCATCCAGAGTCTCACTCGAAACAGATCACTGGTGTGAGACCAAAATGGTAACTAGCTTGGGCATATTCCTGGAGATTGCTTTGCTTCTTGAGTGAGTCCTCCAGAAAGAAAGGTATTTTTTTTTTATTCAGTGATTACCGTTTTAAATATGTTCCACGCACTGTTCCCCTCTTAGGGATCTGGATGCTGAACTTAGAATTTCCAGAGTTTTAATATGTCAATCACAGAGGCAATTAATTATTCTTATTCTGCTTTTGTAAATATTTTAAGCCCATTTCTCTCCTGATAAACGGTAAGCTTCCGTTCTATTTTCCCAAGTACTTAGCTCAGTATGTTCACTCAACGAGAAGCAGCATAGCCTAGTGGAAAGAGAATGGGCCTGGGAATCAACATGGCCTGGGTTCTGCCAATTGCTCATCGTGTGAACTTGGGAAAGTCTCTTAACTTCTCTGTGCCTCGGTTTCCTCAACTGTAAAATGAGGATCAAATACCTGTTTTTACTCCTCCTTAGTCTGCGAGTCCCATTTGGACTGAGTTTTTAAATCCAGCTAGGCCTCTAACAGTGGCCCACATTGTCTTACTAATCTTTTTCCAAAAGCCCGACGCCTCTCTAGGTGAGCTCTAGCCAAACAGCAGTGTGACGTAATGGAAAGAGCACAGGCTTGGGAATCAGAGGATCTGGGTTCTCTTCCCGACTGACACCTCCTTCCTGTGTGATCTTGAGCTAGTCACTTAACTTCTCTGACCCTCAGTTTCCTCATCTGTGAATGGGGATTCAATTTTTGTTCTCCTTCCTACTTAAATTGTGAGCCTTCTGTATTCAGGGCCTGAATCTGCCCTGATTACCCTAAATCTGCCCCAGGATTTAGTGCAGTGCTTGGCACCTAATGAGTGCTGGTTATTCTTGAGAATAGAGCTTCCCCATTTATGTTCATCACAGGAGCAGTGTTGCCTAGTGAATAGGGTATTCTCCTACTGACTCGCAGTCAGTTCAAGACCCTCAGACAGGTGAGAAAGGGTTTTACAACTGCAACCAATAAGTCTTGGCTTATTGTGAACAACTCAGGAACCAGACAGCTATTTCCAAGCTGTCTGCTGTTCTTTGGTCACTAAGCGTTCTGAATCTGAGAACCCTCTCGTAACTCTTCTGAGGGACTCCTGACATGGGCCAGACATCTGAAGTGTTATCACTCTGAAAGTACCTGCCCCTTTAAAGGGGAAAAGCGACACTCACAGTCCTCAGTTCTTTTTTTCAATGCAAGTCATTATGCCAAAAGTGCTTTCACATCCCAAACTGGTAGCTGCTAAATCATTCCACTTAGGAATTCAGTTCAGTGCACACTGCAGTCATTTGCTTGGAGGTGATTCTGTTTCATCCAGCTTAATTTTCTTAGGGATTTTAATACAATTTTCTCTGGATTTAAAGCAAAGTTGTCAAGACTTTCCACTCATATGCTATTATCTTTCACTAAGAACTCATCCAAGCATATTGCGGTAGCCTCTGAGTAACCTTCTTAGCTCTTTAAATCTTCTGAAGACATTCCTTTTCATCTGAAGACAGGTAAGTCAATATTAACAGACTTGTTCTGTAGATATTCAAAATGTGATTCATTTCCAATTTGGCTTCCCTGGTGTGACGGAATCTAAGAAATGAATAAGACACTATTACTGAGCAGAGCCGTTTGGAAGAGTGCTCAGTGTGGGAGGGAGGGGACTTTTGGTCAGAGAAATGGAAAATCAAACGAGTTAAGTTTAGACTCATTAAACACAGTGAGTGTTATTTCCAAAAATATGTTACTGGTTGCCATTGACTTTAAAGCTTGAACGAATCATGTGATGTTATTTCCTGCTGAAAGGTTCACTGTTTTTCACAATTTGATGACTGTTATCAGCTGAACTCCTGCCCTGGTCTATTTCAACTTATAAGGGGACAGCATTTCAAGTCAGATCCAGCATCTTTGTGAAGTTTAAACACATCCAAGGGCAAGTTTGCTCTCCTTAGCTGGTACAGATGAAGCATGTCAGAGTCTCATTAGACTGTGTTCACAGCAGGGAAGGTGTCTACCAACTCTGTGATAGTTTACTCTTCCAAGTGCTTAGTATAGTGCTCTGCACAGAGTAAAGATGATTGATTGATGGAACTCATGGGAGAGAAATGGGCAGGTGCCAGAGAATCCAACCATTTGTGTGTATTTCCATTCCTTTGCACCACTCACGCTGAGAGGAATGAGAAAGAACTGAACTTGACTTTGAGTTTGACTTCTCCATCTTTTTTTTAGGAATACTTCCTCCCCTCAAGTGGCAATGTTAGGCATAGCTCTATTTTGTTCCCAATGCAGTAATCTAGTGGTCTATCTCATCAGACTCATTGTCGATATTCTGCTTAATTTTTTTTAACCGCTAAAAATCATCCAAAATATCCCCACCTATTCAGGCACCATAAAGGGATTTTAGGAAATATGTGTTGGTATTCTCAGTTGAACAGTAGTAGTAGTAATGGTATTTATTGAGTACCTACTGCGGGCTACTGTTCTAAGCACTGGGAATGCTGCTCCCAGGAATGGTCTTAAATGGTAAACGTAGACTACCAATCAACCACTCGTTTTTGTTGGCTTACTGTGTGCAGAGCACTGTACTAAGTGCTTGGGAAAGTACAATTCAAGGAGCTGATATACACATTCCCTGCCCACAGGGAGTTTACCCAAGAAGGATTTTAGGAGTCTGCTTGGAAAACCCTTTAGGCTGTCAGGAAATGATGAATCAATGAATGAATGAATCCAAAATTTTTAGATGCCCTCTTGACACCCAACATGATTATTTTGTGTCCATCCCAGTGTTTAGTATAGTGCTTGGTACATAATAATTATTGTGGCATTATTGGTGTTATCAATTCCTATATTGAAAACTATTTCTCAGTTGAGATGATTTTAGAAGCTGTTTTCTCAAAACTAGCTTACTTGTGTGATGCTATGAATTTTATTTATGGATTACTAATATTAATTGTGGTATCAGTTAAGTGCTTACTATGTGCCAATCACTGTACCAATTGCTTAAGTAGATCTATTTTACCGACTTGAACTTTAATTAGGCTTATTATGGGTTTATCAAAAGCAATGTGGAATGTCTCTTCAGAAACTATTTATTGAGCTTCCACTGTATGCAGGGTACTATACTAAGTTCTTAGAAGCACACCACAGAATGAACCAAACCTGCCTTCAGTAAGCTTCCAATCTAATAAGCTCTGAAAAACAGCATTAAACCTATGGTGGCTTAACTATGTTCCCGCTTTCTTTCTCTTCAGCTGGCTTGGCTTAAAGTGCAATCCCATAATGACCTGGTTCCATCTGTTGCATGCTCCAGTTAAGTGGTGTCCCAGCTTGATTTGCCTTCTTTTTGCTTGGGACATAGGTAGGTATTTTACTGGTGAGAGGCGGTCTTTGGCCTTCCATTTTGATGTGGAGGCACATGTGAGACCTTTGGAGAGCTTCATCTCCATCCATCGGTTAGTCGTGGGGTAGATCAAGCACTTATGAAGTGTTAGGGAAGAAAGAGCTATATCAGATCAGATACTGCACCTGTTCTACTTGGGGCTCACATGGGGTATAAAAAAAATCAAAGCATATAACAGCGGGTCAGCAACAGAGTCAACAAGCCAGGAGAAGAGCATTAAGACAAGTAGAGAAACAACTAGTGGAGGGGCTGGGGAGTGAGATTCTGGCATAATGGGAGATTCCATGTGTCCTTTTCAGCCTCTTGCATTCAAGGAGAAACATCAAGGGGAATGGCAGTGCCAGTCCTGGACACAACAGGTGAGTCAACTACTGTGTGCCTCGTTGGCCTTTCATGAAGCATGCTGGGACATCTGCTGGGTGTGCGTGCAGTTGGGATTCTTTGACCCCAGGGCATCATTATCATCATCATCAATGATTTTTACTGAGTGCTTACCGTGTGCAGAACATTGTACAAAGCGCTTGGGAGAGTACCATGTGACAGACTTAGGATAGAGAGAATGACACCCTTCCTTCAAGGCCCTACTGAGAGCTCACCTCCTCCAGGAGGCCTTCCCAGACTGATCCCCTTCCTTCCTCTCCCCCTCGTCCCCCTCTCCATCCCCCCATCTTACCTCCTTCCCTTCCCCACAGCACCTGTATATATATTTGTACATATTTATTACTCTATTTATTTATTTTACTTGTACATATCTATTCTATTTATTTTATTTTGTTAGTATGTTTGGTTTTGTTCTCTGTCTCCCACTTTTAGACTGTGAGCCCACTGTTGGGTAGGGACTGTCTCTATATGTTGCCAATTTGTACTTCCCAAGCGCTTAGTACAGTGCTCTGCACATAGTAAGCACTCAATAAATACGATTGATGATGATGATGATGATGACACACTCCCTGTGAAATCTGCATAGACCAGGCTGCCAACTGTTAGGAGCCAATGCGGAACTTGGTTTTGAGCTCGATGCCTGGGGCATCAGGAAAGGCAAAAGTGGCCTAGTGGAAAAAAAATATGAGGCTAGGATTAAGGAGACCTGAGTTCTAGTCCCAGCTCTGACATTAGCCTGCTGTGTGACTTTGAGCAAGTCACTTCACCTCTTCAAGCCTCAGTTTCCTCCCCTCTAAAGTGGGGATAATGATGAAACAGGGATAATGATGCCTGCCTTTCCCTAAATTCCAGTCACCCCATGATGGAGGTGGCCTCGATCTACAAATCCAAAGTGACATTTCTTTTTCCAGAACTTCCTTCCAGGACAGTGGACCTCTTGGCTGTCAACCTCACCGAGCTCGTGAATGGGATGCTTTCCAGAGCCCTGAAAGGTATCTGGTGGGTGGGGAGGAACTGGGAAGCCATTTAGGGACCCAGCTCTGCCCCACCGGGACAGCCAAGAAGCTGGAAAGGTGAAACTGAAAACAGACACCCATGGGCAACCCCCAGTAATGCTCCACTGGTCCTGTCTCCTGGCATGGGGTTATTTTCCCAGGCTCCTAAAAGGAGAAGGGGCCTTCTCCACTCTTGTCTGTGGCATCCGGTTGACTGTCACTGAGAGAATTGGGTTGGTCTCCCCAGAACGAATACACACTGGACACTCAGGGTCTGAAGGTCAAAAAAATTTCTAGCCTACCCTGTACCAGTTGATTTTCTTTTTCTCCTCTCACTTCTTCATTTTGTTTTGTTTTCCTCAGGGAGCAAAACCTTTTTCTCCTTGCTGAGCGTTACCTCGTACAGTTCATTTGCTTTCCAAAAGCTGTCGGTGGCCGTGTATAATAGTAAGTCACTACACCCCCTTGTTCAGGCAGCTGGCTTATTTATTGAGTGCATACCAAGGGCAGGGCACTGTAATGAGTAATGGTGAGAGCACCACAGAAGCAAGTTTCCTGCCCTCAAGATGCTAACAATTTAATAGGGAAAACTGGTAGGCACACATTATTTACAAATAGTAAGAGCAGGAGCGAGAACAAGGATAGACCAAACAGTAACACAAATGCATCAGGATGAGATAGAATGAATAGGTGAAGATATACTTAAGTATAAGGTTGAAGGGATGAGTGCATAGATTAAATACAGGGGCTAGGGGTTAAGTGAATAGATGATTAAATTTAGGGGCTAAGGATGGCTGTTGGCTTGATGCAACTTAGGGTGGCTTCTTGGAGGAAGTGGGATTTTAGGAGGGCTTTGAATACGAAGAGCACCATGACCTGGTGGAGTTGAAGAGAGAGAGAGAAAATTCCAGGCCCGGGAAAAGACATATGTGAGGAGTCAGAGGTGAGAGCAAAATCCAGTGAGTAGGTGAATTTAGGAGGAACAAAAATGGCAGGCCTGGAAGTAAGCAGGAAAAGAGAAGATATTCAAGATGGGGAAGCTGTTCCCCTTCTTGGATCCTATTTTCCTGACAAACTAACCCCTGTCCACTCTTCCTCTTTGCAGTTTCTACCCAGAAAAGGGTGAACCCAACCCACTTCCCAACCAGATACTGCTACTGCTTAAACAATAAGACCAACGATTTAACAGGTGGGGTGCGAGATGCTCAGCGTGGGGAGCTGGTGCCTGTTTTTGAATTGGTTTTCCTTCAGCTTTCCAATTGATGTTCATTAAGGCCTGTTTGTTTCCGGAAAATACCCCGTGGTCTCTGGATTTCCCAAATGCTTAGTACAGTGCAAGGCACAGCAGAATCTGGCTGACTCACATTTTGTTGTTTAGATTTCACAGCTCTTCTGGTGGACATCATCGGGAACTCCACCAGCTACCTGAAGGAGATTTTCAAATCCACCTCCATTCTCTCAGGTTGGTCTTTCTTAAAGGAAGAACCTCGGCTTTGGCTGAATTAGATATCTAGGAGTCCGTGAGAGCACTGTCACCAGGGATCAGGAAATTTCAATAGTGAGTTTAAAAAGATAATGTTGATTTCCCTCCCCCTTACAAGGGGAGCCCCATGTGGGACAGAAATGTGTCTGATCTAATTATATTTGTATCTACCCCTTTGTTTACCACACAGTAAGCACCTAAATACCCTATCTAGGTGAACAATGATTTAGGCTCGTCAGGAGATGAAAAAATTTATTTTCCACTCATGGAGGGTGAGAGTGAGGGCAGTCAGGTCCCAGTCAGAAGTCTGCTGGGAGCACTTTGTACTTCAAGGATTTGGGGCATCTTTCTTCCATTCTAGAGCTGGTCATATGTGGAGGAAACATATAATAATAATAATGTCATTTATTAAGCACTTACTATGTGCAAAGCACTGTTCTAAGCGCTGGGGAGGTTACAGGGTGATCAGGTTGTCCCACGGGGGGCTCACAGTCTTAATCCCCATTTTACAGATGAGGTAACCGAGGCCCAGAGAAATTAAGTGACTTGCCCAAAGTCACACAGCTGAGAATTGGTGGAGCCGGGATTTGAACCCATGACTTCTGACTCCAAAGCCCTGGCTCTTTCCACTGAGCCACGCTGCTTCTCTGCTTCATCATACTATGAGAATGTGTTCATTGACTTCTCCAGGGAAGGATACCCAGGGATTGGGAGGACTTCAAGGGTGATGCCCAGGGATGATGGTGTCCTGTAATTAAGCTTTATATCAGATAATCTGATTTTTGCCTTGCCTGTCCTTTGTCCAGTGTCAATGCAAAGCTAGACCCTTTTGTGTCTTTCATTTTCAATGACTAGCTTGCCCCAGCCATGGCTCTTGTCAAATCTAGCTCTGTGGCTCACGCATGATGCCACAAAAAGCTTTGCAGAAAATTGGGGATTTAGTAGTTCCCTTGTAGAAACACTCTGTTTGCCTGGAATTGGCATACTTTAGCAAAATGACGCCCATGACATCATCATAGGTTGCTGCATGCCTGTTGTAACGTATGTGACGCTGTTTGCTTTGCATTGTCTGGTAATCACGATACTGCCAGTAGCCACCGTGTCAGTTATATGGAGAAATAGAAAGTGAAACTGTCCAACCTTCCATCTGTTCGGGACCTATGAAAGGCTCTAATCCATTGCTTACCAATTAATCAGTGTTATTGAGCTCCTGCGGAGAGCACTGGACAAAGTGCTTGGGAGAGTTAAGACAAGAGAGTTGGAAGACATGTTCCCTGCCCACAGGGAGCTTGAAAGCTAGATGGGGAGACAGACATTGTTAAAAATTATGGATATGCCATTCTCTCATTCTCTCTGGTTGTCAATGCTTTTGATTGTGGGCCTGACACCATTTTGAAAATGGATTGATCAATCTTGTAATTCTGTTATTCGCCCTCCTCTTCAAATTCTCACAGCATTTTTCTCCTGAAATATCTACTGATGCTTTCATTTCTAGAGAAACATAGAAACTGAAGCTAATCCCAAAGCCATCAGTGTGCATTTGTTTGTCTTTCAGTGAGTCAGAGTAATGAAACCGACTGCATCTATATCTGTGTGATGACAGGAAGCACAGGTAAAACAATGCCTAATTAAGAGAATTGGCTGAACTAAAAATACAACTAAAATTTTCAGGCTTGCTGGCTAATTCTGGAGTGTGATTTCTTTGCAGGAAGAAATCTTTCCGAGTTCTGGGAAATGGTGGAGAAGTCCCCTCTTATTAATTATACGTTTTCCAGTAATACTTCTGGGGCTCTGGGTAAGTTGATGGAATGACCTCTTAAAAAGCTCTCTATGGAGCAAACCCAAGCCTATGGAGTGGTCAACCTGGGCTGAGGGAAGAGGTTTCTGGGTTATTAACAGTCAAGGTGTGGGGGACAATTTCCTTTCAAGCATGTCTCTGGGATGCTTGACCCAACTAACTTGTTTCAAAGATGTAGAATCGATTCTTCCCAGTTTGAAGACCATCCAAGAAGAGAGAGAGAAAATCACTATGGAGGAGTTCCAGCAAAATACCCATATTGGCCAAAGTAAGGAAAGGTCTCCAAAACTGCCTGTTACCCTGGGTTATGATATTTGTTAAATGCTTACTATGTGCCAAGCACTAGGGTAGATACAAGATAATGAAATGAGACACAGTCTCTGTCTCACATTGGGCTCACAGTATAAAAGGGAGGGAGAGCAGGGTTTTTTTTTTCTATTTTCATAGGAGGAAACTGAGACACAGAAAATTTGTGACATGCTCATGTTCACACAGGGCAAGAGTGGAGTCAGGATTGGAACTCAGGTCCTCTCTTTCCACTAGGCCTTGCTACTCTCACTAGGGTGCTTCTGGTTTGCTTTTCTGATGCAATTCACCAGTTGGAATTAGGTCGACTGTCTGGGCCTTGGGGTCATGGGGAAATGAAAAACGCAGCTGGGTGCTAAAATAACCCCTTGAGATGAATTTGCCCTCCTCAGATCATCTGCCAGCTTTGCGAATCCATGTGGAATGGGTTCTATGTCCTATCTGATTATCTTGTGTCTACCCCAGAGCTTAGCACAGGACACTGTGCTTACCAAATCCAACAGTAATCATTATTTTTATCATTATTAGATTGGACACCCAGTTCTGTCCAGCAAGGAGACTGGATGGGGACTAGAATTCTAAACATAAATAACTGAAGTTAGATCAGCACTGTAGCCGATCAATAATACTTTGATTATGTAAAGGTTACGCTTTATTTCTTAAAAAGAACATGTGGTAGTGAGCTCTCACTTGTTCAGGAGGGGAAACTGAGGCCCAGAGAGCCTACAGACACACTTCAAGTCAACCTCAAATCTAGTTTTGGAATCGTGGTTTCCTACATGTTTCCACCAGGCTAATAATAATAATGGTGGTATCTAAGTGCTTACTATGTGCCAAGCTCTGTTCTAAGCGCTGGGGTATCATCATCATCATCAATTGTATTTATTGAGCGCTTGCTGTGTGCAGAGCACTGTACTAAGTGCTTGGGAAGTCCAAGTTGGCAACATATAGAGACAGTCCCTACCCAACAGCGGGCTCACAGTCTAAAAGGGGGGAGACAGAGAACAAAACTAAACATACCAACAAAATAAAATAAATAGAATAGATATGTACAAGTAAAATAAATAAATAAATAGAGTAATAAATATGTACAAACATATATGCATATATACAGGTAGATACAAGGTAATCAGGTTGTCCCATAAGTTTCTTCCTCTCACAGCTGTGGGTTAGGGCTTAATGAGAGAAAGGGGAAAAAAAAAGAATGAATTTATATTCAGTTGATTGGCCAGAAGGGTGAATGCAAGTTACCCTTCAGAATAGTGGATTTACCCAGAAAGCATTGGTAAGCAAAGGACTGCAGGACGATAGTGGTCTCTTATGCCTCAGGGCCCTCCCCAAGGCACTCACACTGCTGTGTTTGCTGTTTTCCGAACTTTCTCCCTTTTGGCTTTGCTACTTGGGTGTGTGAGCTGTGATGTCTTCAATGCTGTTACTGTGATTTCCCCCCGGCCCGTATCGCCAGCCATGCCAGTGGAGGCCCAGGTGACTGCACCACAAGGACCCCAAATGCCCCCCTCGAGGATCCCCCTCCAGGCTCAGACTGCCGGTTTGCAAGGACCTGAAGTGGAAGTGTCGTTCTGGGTGGGAACCAGGCCTTCCCAAGGGCATGAAGCCCCATCCTCGAGAGGGCCCCCCAGGCGCCCATCGCCCAGTGCTGTAAGGACTACTGGGAGACCGCCTTTACCCTCCCCAGCCCCAGGTGAGGCAGATCTTCAACCTTTCACCAATGACAAATGGGAACGGTGCTTTATGCAATGCTTGGCACATAGCAAGCATTTTACAAAATCTCACCCCGTGAGCCCACTGTTGGGTAGGGACTGTCTCTATATGTTGCCAATTTGTACTTCCCAAGCGCTTAGTATAGTGCTGTGCACACAGTAAACGCTCAATAAATACGATTGATGATGATGATTTAAAGGGTGAGATCAGCAACAGACTCACTGCCTGTACCCCCTCTGGACTGTAAGATTGGCGTGGGAAGGGAATGTGACTGTTCTGTTATTTTGCACTCTCCCAAGTGCTTAGTACAGTGCTCTACACACAGTAAGTGCTCAATAAATACAGTTGACTGTCTGACTGACTGGCTGGTAGATTAGATTGACTGATTTGCTTTCTCATTTGTTTCCATTCCAGGAACTTTTGCTCTGAGAGTCCAAACCACCACTGACAGACCCACCAAAGCCCCTGCCCCTCGTCCCCAGTCTGGTAAGGGTGTTCTCTGTGGACGCTGAGATCCTCAGCACTGTTTGAGTGGTTTCTTTCCTGTCTCAATGTTGTTTCTTGTTATGGGTCTATAATCATAATAACGATTATGTTCTTTGAGTGCTTATAAGATGCCGAGAACTGGGATAGTTGCAAGATCATCAGATCGGACACAGTCCCTGTCCCACACGGGGATCGAAGTCCTTCAGAAGGAAGGAGAATGGATTTCTCATGTCCATTTTACAGATATGGAAACTGAAACTTTGAGTGGTTAAATGAATTGTCCAGGGTCACACAACCAGCAAGTGGTAGATCTAGAGTTATAACCCAGGTGTCCCGATGTCAAGTCCCATGCTCTTTTCATTAGGTTACACTGGTTGGAAGGACACATGATTAGTCATCTAGTAATCATGGACAAACTGTAAAGTGCCTTTTCTAGACTATAAGCTCCTTATGGGCAAGGGAACATGTCAACCAACTCTCTACTCTCCCAAGCACTTAGTACAATGCCTGGTGCACAATAAACACTTAATAAATGCAATTGATATTGGTTAAGGAAAGGAGGTGTGAGAAGGTTTGTAAAGTGCCTTCCTTTTGTGGGACTCTCCTTTAGTAGATTCATCGATTAGCCAGAGATTTTCATTTATGTGCATTTTTTATTTCCTACAGAAGGTTTTCCTCCATCGCCTCTGTCTTCCTCAGAGTTCTCACCGCCGCCTTTACCCAAACTGCACCTGGCTTCAAGTAAGTTTCCACCTTTTTGCTTGGTGGGGAGGGTTGTATCTGCCTCTACTATGTCCACTAGAGGAGAATGGATCAGAGATTATTGATTTGCCCCCTTTATTCACCCCTCCCTCAACCCAACAGCACTCATGTCCTTATCTATAATTGATGTATCTATATTAATGTCTATTTCCCCCTCTAGACCACAAGTTCATTCTGGGCAAAGAACATGTCTACCAACTCTTGTATTTTAATTTCCCAAGCACTTAGTACAATGCTTTGCACACAGTAAGCATCAGTTAATACAATTGATTGATAATATATTCTCATCCCAGATTTCCAGGCCCATGTTCTTTCTGCTTAGTCACACTGCCTCCTTTTATTCTGTACTTCCCAGTCATCTAGTACAGTACACTGCACCAACTGGGTGTTCAGGAAATGCTACTTCAGTTACCCTACCATTGAGAAGAAGTGGGGTGAATAGAGCACACGGTCCAGGGAGTCAGAAGGTCATGAGTTCTGCTACCAGCTCAGCTTCTTGTCTGCAGTGTGTCCTTGGGCAAGTCATTTCACTTCTCTGCGCTTGTTACCTTATTTATAAAATGGGGATTGAGACTGTGAGCCCCACATGGGACAGGTACTGTATTCAACCCGATTTGCTTCTATCCACCCCAGAACTTAGAACAATGCCCGGCATATAGTAAGCGCTTAATAAATATCTAATTATTATTATTTTCCCATCTTCCCATTCCCAACCTCTGGGATGCTTTCTGAAAGACTTTGGGGGGACATGTGGATAAACAGGGTGCCCTGGGCCCCAGTCATTCCCATCAATCAATCAATTATATTTATTGGGCACTTACTGTGCGCAGAGCACTGTACTAAGCACTTGGGAGAGAACTGTATGTCAGAGATGGTAGACACATTCCCTGTCCACAAAATCCATCGGCCATCATCCCAGCTGTCAGTCTGAGTCATCTCCTACTTCTTGTTCCTACTGCTCAGTGGAGGAGTGGGGTTCTGATTTTACTTCTGTGGTGAGTCCCTTTAGATGGGAGAGAATTACCAGCAGGTTCTCTTTCAGGCTGGCTGAGCCCGGTTTTCCCGCTATAAGTGGATAGCGACGGTGTCAGCTTCCCGTCAGCATTAGGCAATCCGGACATTTGTCATCAGAGTTGATTAATCCAAATACCACTTGGACAGTCTGACCTCTCATGTAACATAGGATCACTCAAGATGGAAAGAAAATGAGACGTTAAGACACAAAAATGTAATTGCAATGCCAAAAGGAATAATATTTCCAGGAGTTTTTTGCGGATATGAAACAAATTTAAAGCATCCTGACCTAGAGGAAAGAACATGGGCCTAGGAATTAGAGGACCTGGGTTCTGTGCCTGGCTCTGCTATTTGCATGCACTGTGACCTTGGACAAGTCATTTAGCTTCTCTGTGTCTGTCGCCTCATCTGTAAAATCTGAATAGAATACCTCCTGTTCTCCCTCCCTTTCAGAGGGACCCTATTTTTTTTCTCCAATGGTATTTGTTAAGCACTTACTATGTATCCAGCACTGTTCTAAGCACTGGGGTAGGTAAAAGTTAATTAGGTTAGACACAGTCCATGACCCGCCTAAGGTCACCCAAGCAAACAATTGAGAGGTCCAGAATTAGAACCCAGGTTCTCTGACTCCCAACTTTGTGCTCTTTCCAATAGGTCATGCTGTTTCTGAGGACTAAGTGTAATCTGCTCACACTCTCCTCTAGTCTTAGAATAATGCTCGACACATACCACTTAACACACTATTATTATTGTTACTCTTGTTATTATTATTATTATTATGCCATGGTTGAGGTGAAGAAGAAAAGGACAAAACAGGGATGCAGAATCTCTCTCCTCACTAAGCTTTCACTTGCCACCTAGTGAGCATGTAACACCCCCACTTAGCTCAGCATCTAGCAGGTTTTAGTGAGTGAGGTGAGCAATAGCTTCACTCTGCATATTGCTACCTTATTTAAAAATCATTTTTCACAATACACTGAGAGGGGTTTCCTCTTTTTTTGCCATTTAGGCCAAGTCCAGGTTCTTAGAGGAGCAGCGTGGCTCAGTGGATAAGAGCCCGGGCTTCGGAGTCAGAGGTCATGGGTTCAACTCCCGGCTCCGCCAACTGTCAGCTGTGTGACTTTGGGCAAGTCACATCACTTCTCTGTGTCTCAGTTCCCTCATCTGTAAAATGGGGATTAAGACTGTGAGCCCCCTGTGGGACAACCTGATCACCTTGTAACCTCCCCAGTGCTTAGAACAGTGCTTTGCACATAGTAAGTGCTTAATAAATGCCATCATTATTATTATTATTGAATAATATAATAATAATAATACTATTAATAGTAACAAGGTATTCAGTCAGTTACCATGTGTCAAGCACTGGGGCATGTGTCAAGCACTGGGGCCAGATAAAATACAATCAGATCACACTCGATCCACGCCCTTCGTGGGGCTCACAGTCTGAGGGAGAGAGAGCAAGTTATTTTATTCTCACTAGTACAGGTGAGGAAACTGAGGCAGAGAGAAATTGTGACTTGCCTAAGGTAGCACAGCAGGCAAGTTGTAGAGCTGAGCTTAGAATCTAAGCCTCCTAACTCCCAGCCAGTGCTCTTTCCACAGAGCCACCCTGAAAGATCTGGGCCACTAGTGACCACAGTTTCTGAATGAGGAAGCATGTAGGACATCATGTAAAATGGACAGGTCCAGGAGAAATTCTGGAAATGACTGGCTAATGTGGGCAAGGACAAAGACTACAGAGGTTACTGAGGTGTCTACCCTGGCAACCACTTGCCGGTCCATGTTACTTTGGCACAATGCTGTTGTCACAGTGGCTATAAATGATTTTTGTTCTTAAGATTATTGCATGCACTTTTTTAAATGGTATTTGTTAAGCCCTTACTATATTCCAGGCACTGTACCAAGTGCTGGGGTAGACACAAGGTAATCATGTTGGACACAGTCCATGTCCCATGTGGGGCTCACACTATTAATCCCCATTTTACAGGCGAGGTAACCGAAGCCCAGCGAAGTGATTTGCCCAAGGTCACACAGCAGACTAGTGGCGGAGCCAGGATTAGAACCCAAGTCCTTCTGACTCCCAGTCCCAGGATCTATCCACTAGACCCTTGGCAATGTGCTATGCCCCTTCACCTCTCTTGCTTCAGGATTTTCCCACCAGCCACACCCAAGAGAATCCAATAGTGTATCGAGCAACTTACTCCCAGTAGGAACGTTCCACAGCATAGGGGAGGAAGGTGGTTACAAATTAAGAACAGGACACTGTGTGTGTGGATATAGATGTGTTTCACAAGTCTGGCCATGTGCCAGGCCAGAACTGTGGGTGTCTTCCAGGATGCCCGCAGCTGATCGTGAAAGAAAGAGCCGTGACCTCAACCCCTCTCACTGGCAGTGCTCCCAAGATAAACCCGTGTGTAATGGAGCTGTGTCGGTTCTTCCAAAAGTGTCTCTGCGTGGGCCCAGTGAGATATTCAACAAAAGATGCTGTGAGGTAACTGTAATAGTAACGAATGGTAATTAGGGTATTAGTTAAGCACTCATTATACACCACACACTGTTCTAAGCACTGGGGTAGATACAAAGTAATCAGGTTGGGCGCAGTCCCCGTCCCACGTGGGGCTCACAGTCCTAATCCTCATTTAACAGGCGAGGTAACTGAGGCCCAGAGAAGTTGTGACTTGCCCAGGGTCACACAGCAGACGAATGGTGGAGCCAGAATTAGAACCCATGTCCTCTGACTCCCAAGCCCCCTGCTCTCGCTGCTTCAACTTTAAGCCCCATTCTAGTCCCCTGACAACATGACAAGGAATGGCCTTTTTGTGTAGCCAAAATGGTGGGTCTGTGGTTGTGTTATTGGCCTTTTCATACACACACACACACACACACACACACACACACACACACACACACACTCTTTTTCTCTCTCTCTCTCATTCACTCACTCAAACAGGCTAATTTCACTGTCAGTGGTGTCTTTGAACACAAAGGACAATGAAACACATCTATATCCATATATGGGTATATGTAACTATAGAAAAATGTTTGCCTGTAAACTCTCGGCTGAATGAAGCTCTGTTTCTCTCCCCACTTCGAGGAAATGTTTAGGTTCTGTGTGGAGCGCTACTCCTGGTTCTTGAAAAATGCAACCTTCATCTGCCAGAGCGTGAAAAGAACGTCTGACTCCCACAGTAAGTACTTCCTGGTAATGTCCAAAGGGAATACATCATGGCCTACTGGAAAGAGCATGGACTTGGGAGCCAGAGGATCTGAGTTTTAATCCTGGCTCTATTCCTTATCTGCTGTGTGACCTTGGGCAAGTCACTTAACTTCTCTGTGCCTCAGTTACTTCATCTTTAAAATGGAGATTATGATTGTGAGCCCCTTGTAGACTGTGAGCCCATTGTTGGGTTGGGACCGTCTCTATATGTTGCCGACTTGTACTTCCCAAGTGCTTAGTACAGTGCCGTGCACATGGTAAGAACTCAGTAAATATGATTAAATGAATGAATGACTGACAGAGACTGTGTCCAACCTGATTAACATGTATTTACCCCAGTGCTTGGCACATAGTAAGCACTTAACAAATACAATAATGATTATTATTGTTAAGTGCTGTGGGGCTGAGGGAAGGGAAGGGGTGAATAAAAGGTGCAAATCCAAATGCAAGGGTGATATAGAAGGGAGTGGGAGAGGAGGAAATGAGGGCTTCCCTCAGAGTCTTCATGGAATCACATCTGAGGTCTGAGAGTGGTCAGCTGTGTTCAGCACGAAGTATTGTCTTTCGATGTGTAATGTCAAGCTTCAGTCTGATTACTGCTCCCTGGAATGAGTGGTCAACATTTTGCTCTTCTCCTCCCTCTCCCTTCCCTATCCAGCCTCATTGACCAAAGTCACCTCCCCGAGAAAAGTCTCATGGACAAGGAAACTCCATGGAACTGTGAAAGGCAGGGCAGGGAATATGTCTACCAACTCTGTTGGACTCTCCCAAGAGCTCAGTATAGTGCTGTGTGCACAGTAAGCGCTCAATAATTACAACTGATTGGTTGGTGAATAGACTGATACGTTGGTGAGGAACTCTGGGTGTCAGAACCACCATCATCTGTTAGATTGTAAGCTCCTTGAGGGCAGGGTCTGACTCGCTCACTCTCAAGTGGTTAGTGAACCTGTTCAATGATAACTATTGAATGATTGGCTATTGTCAGCAGTGAGTATTTACTGAATGCTCAGCACACTGGGGCCATATTTGCCGAGACTAAAGGAATCTTCCTCGACCCACCATGTGTTAGCACCACATTTCTGAAAATGGCTTTGGGGTGAGACTAAGGTGCCAATCCCTCCCCTGCCACTCTGTCTGAGAGGTTCCATTCAAAGGCAGAATGTGAACAGAAGGGTTTCTGCCAAAGCCAGTGAAATGTGTTTCTTATTACTACTGACCCTCTCAGTGCAGTCTGTTTGTTCCAACAATAGCAAAAACCACCAGAATCACTGAATGTGCCATCTTTATTGATGCCCCTTCTGAGTGTGTCTTTTCTCTTATTCTTGCAGCTTTGAAGCAAAAATGTCTCGCAAGTATCTGCAAATCAGTATAAAGCCTTGAGGACAGACTGAATGGAGGGAAGAATCTGAATCTCTGAGATTTGCCCGCCCTATTTTCCCCAGCCTCCAGGACAGAGATAGTATGAGTTTGTTGTCGCCCGGGGTTTTGTAATCCACTTTGTTCAGTTTCAGGGTTTGTTTGGTTTCAGGGGCTGATGTAAGTGATGTAGCAAGGAGCATTGAATGAAATAATTCCTAAAGCATGTGTTTCCAGTTCTTCAGGGCCAAGTGCGTGAAGCGTGGAAAGCAATATTTCTAAGTCAGTTTATCACCAATCTGTTCAGAAATTCGAAATGAAAAAACTCAACTGCCGCCTTCCTCCCCTCTCCCCGCATCTTGAGGTTACAATCAAGAGAGTTTCTCTGTAGTCGACCCCAATCCCAGAATCCACTGGAGAATAATGATAGTAAATAATAATGGCAATTGTTAAGAACTTACTATGTGCCAAAAACTGTTATAAGTGCTGGGGTAATAATAATAATAATGATGGCATTCATTAAGTGCTTACTATGTGTAAAGCACTGTTCTAAGCGCTGGGGAAGTTACAAGGTGATCAGGTTATCCCACGGGGGGCTCACAGTCTTCATCCCCATTTTACAGATGAGGGAACTGTGGCACAGAGAAGTGAAGTGACTTGCCCAAAATCACACAGCTGACAATTGGCGGAGTTGGGATTCAAACCCATGACCCCTGAATCCAGAGTTTAGGCTCTTTCCACTGAGCCACACGGGTAGTCCAAATTAATCCGGTTGGACACAGTCCCTGCCCCACATGGGGCTCAAACTCTTACTCCCCATTTTCCAAATGAGGTAACTGAGGCCCAGAGAAGTTAAGTGGCTTGCCCAAGGTCACACAGCAGGCATATGAAGGAGCAGGGATTAGAACTCAGGTCCTTCTGACTCTCAGACCCCAGTCAGTTGTATTTACTGAGCTCTTTATGTAAAGCACTGTACTAAGCGCTTGGGAGAGTACAATGTCACAAGAAAAGAGACACATTCCTGCCCATAACAAGCTTACAGTTTGGGGTGACTTGCTCAAAGTCAACCAACGGGTCAGCGGCCGTGTGGGTACTAGAATTTGGATCTCCTGACTCCCAGGATCTTAAGTCTCCCAACCTCAATCCTGGGAGTTTAGTGTCCCTCACTCCCTCAACCCGCCCTTTACTAAAAAAAAAATGGTGGAAAAGAACTGAATACCATTAATAATAATAATGATGATGGTATTTGCTAAGGACTTTCTATGTGCAAAGCGCTGGGGGGATACCAGGTGATCAGGTTGTCCCATGTGGGGCTCACAGTCTTAATCCCCATTTTACAGATGAGTTGAGTTGTAGACTCCTGTGTCGTCCTGATTTTTCTCTAAACCTACATCCTGAGTACCTAGAAAACCCTGGGTTGGAGCCTGTGGAAAAAAAAAAAGTGGTCCACTTGAGAAGTAGGAGGTCCACATATTATTGCTTCTCTGGACTCCCTCAGAGGCTTTTGGTCACCCAGGACTCGCAATGGAGAGCCTCCACGATAACCCAGTCAGCTACAGGGCACACTAAATTCTCAATAAATACCATCGATGGATGGATTAATTATCATTGGTCACTGGAACCCTGGGTCTAATCTGAACTGGGAGCCTCAGCCTGGATAGAGACTCAATGAGATTATTGAAAAGCAAAGAGTCTTTGGCCCCCAGAAGTAGGTCTTGGTAATGCTCTGCATGAGGCTTTTGAGCTTCATAACACTGGGGCCCCAAAGCACCTATTAAACTGTATTAAACCCATCCTGAGATTAGAGAAATCAACAGTTTTCCAACTGGAGAGGCTGCCAGGCCACATCAGTCTCATTCCTCTTTCATCGCTGAGCACTTCCTCTGAAAACTGAGGTCAGTAGCCAGACGAACCCAAGACTTTAGGGGGACGGTGGGGAACAGTGAAACAATTGTCTTCTAATTGGAGGTGGTGGATCAGGGAGGAGGGAGTGGTACTGAGGGGGCCTCTTGGTATAGGTCCTGTATGTGTTCGGTGCTATATTATCATGATCTCCTGTAGCATAGTGCCCGGAGGAATCTTCTGAAAGAATCCATTCATGAACTCTGAAAGGGTCTTGATAGGTCAGCGATCACATGGCTAAGGGTCTCTTGCCCGGGGGCCTATAAATCACAAAGCTGACCTTTTGGAAAAGCATTTACCTTCCATCCATCTGCCGTAAAATAAGACCTTCAAGGTAAGCGCATCTTTGTCTTTTGTTCCCGTTGGATGGGGAGAAGGGGTGGGAGGTATTGCGGGGGTAGCAGGGACAGGGGAGGGGATGGTCAGAGAGCCCAAATTTGAGGCAGTACGTTGGAGATTCTCGGACCGAGAATGCCACTAGGTGCATTGACTGTGTGAAAACTGACCTGGAGTTATCAGCCCTGTCAAACCTCCAACATTAACTCTGCACATTCACAAGTTAGCATGATGTGTGTGTCTGTGTCTCTTTAGCTGAATACTTTTATAAACAAATGCTGTTTGCCCAGGAAATGGGGAGAAATTGCCACCAGCGTTTCACACAGATTTAGAAGCCTTTATTCAGATGAAATACCATTGGTTCCAAGGCAGAAGAGGCCTGTGTCTTGGCAGTACAAGGCCTCTATCAGATAGGTTTGGCCCTGTTATCCCCTTCGTTTCCTGAGAGGGTATGACATAGTGGACCCTGGCTCTCTTTCCTTCATGAAATTTAGGTTGACCTAGCGAGAATGCCGTCCCGGCCCTGAGTCAATATCCCTCTGAGATATTTTCCATCCATTAATGGAATAAGTCCTCTTCCCTTCAGCGTCTGGGTGGAATTTTGGATGTTATTGTCTTGCTCTAGCTAACTGAAAATGCCCCAGTAATGTCCTCTCAAGCCTCTGTTTGGGGCTTCACCACTGTGAATGTATTCTGTCATGCTCTCCTTAATTTGCCAGGCCAGAGGGTCTTCTGGGAGACTAATATCCACACTGTGGACCTGAAACGATGATTGTACCTGTCCTGATAGGTATTTTGATGGTAATGCTGCGTGCTGGTAAGTAAGAGCATTTTTTTTATTATTTCTAAACAGTCTAATCTGCCACAAAGCAATTTTGAAATTGGATGACTGATCTCTTCTGGCCAAATGAGTTGGGGTAAAAGATGACAGAAAATATAGAGAAGCAGAGTGGCCAACTGGATGTAGCATGGGCCTGAAAGTCTGAAGGCCTTGGGTTCTAATCCTGGTTCCAACACTTATCAGTTGAGTGACTTTGGGCAAAACACTTAACTTCTCTGTGCCTCAGTTACTTCATCTGTAAAATGGGCATTAAGACTGTGGGCCCCATGAGGGACAGGGACTGTATCCAAACTGATTACCTTGTGTGTACCCGAGTGCTTGGAATACTGCCTGGCACATAGTGACTGCTTAACAAATACCATTAAAAATATATGGGGAATCAATCAATCAAAGTTATTTACAGAGCGCTATGTGCAGAGCACCATACAAAGTGCTTGGGAGAGTACAACAGAGTTGGTACACACAATCCCAGGCCTCAAGGAATTTACAATTCCCGACTGTGTCTATCTGGTGCCATCCAACTCATGATTTCATCAGAGGCAAGATGACAGCCCAGCTCTTGAACTCCCCTCTGAGAAGATTCATTCTCTTTAACCACCTTCCTGTTTTCTTTGTCTTACTCTGTCTTGCTGGGATGAGATGAGTAAATATTGGCAGTGATTTTCAGTCACAGGTGAAACTGGGAGTGAGCTAATCTGCAGAAACTCAGTTGGAATACAGTAACAAATTTATCTCAAAAACAATTATTGATTAGATTCCCTGCTAGGATTCTAGGAATGAGGATTGAAATCCCTGTCATACAAATGTATTGAAAGAAGCGATTAGACATCGCAAACAACAATTCACAATTTTCTCAAGTGGCCAGCATGAATTCTTGTTAGTAGACTTCAATTCTAATTAAATTTGCTTAGGATAATTATCCTGAAATATACACTCTCCCCCTCCCTCAGACTGTGAGCCCCATGTGGGACAGGGACTGTGTTCTACCTGAGTACTCTGTATCTACCCCAGTGCTACCACAATAATAATAATGATGATGATGATTATCAATATGCCAAAGCAGATGCAAACACTTCTGTGAGGTCAGGGTTGCACTCACTTCCACTAGAATGTGTGATTTCATGACAGGTTTTGGCTCGAACACAACGGGAAGATTACAGAAAGTTCTTTCCCGGCATGTATCTGCCCAGACCCCCGGAACCCAGATTCCAAAGAAACAGTCATGCGTCTCAGCCTGACACCAGACACAGCTAGTAGGACAGCATGAAGTGTCCCTAAATTAGGGTCTGGAAGAGAGCAGTCATTCCCGCCTTCTAGGAAAACAGGGCAGAAACAGGGACTGCACATTCTGTTCCCTTTGGACGTGAGTACTGTGTCAATTTTTCAATCTATTGGTCATTTATTGAGCTCTTACTGTATGCAGGGCAATACAGTACACCTTTACACGAGTACACCTTGGGAGAGTATATCTTTTCCTTTCTGGGATTTTTGTCTCCAAGAACACTGAAAATGAGCCATAGATAATACAATTGGAGGTGAGATGAAATAAATTGACACAAATGGAGAGAGCACATTATGGGCTCTAAGGAAATAATTCACAATCACCCGCGAATTGTCTCGGCACCCCCTGGCAGGAGATTGGCTTAATTAACCTCCATTACCCAAGAGGGGAACCTGTGATCCAGAAATAAGGATTTGCCCTCTGCAGGCCTCGGCCAGGAGACAGGCCAGAGGGTGGTATGCAGACCGTTGAGCTTAGCATGTGAGCCTGTTCCTCTCTGAAATGTCGCGGAAAGAGCTGCAGATTGGTAGCTGAGCAGGGCTTAGCACTCTGGCTTCCTGTTCTGAGATCCCCCTGCCGATCGACTCCCTCTTTCTGGGGGAAAGGCCTGTCTGATCATCTGTCCCACAGGCAGTAGACCTATAAGGGGAACTCCTCAGGTCCCCAGTCTGCTATTTTGAAGTTCTCGGCCAATCTGAGTCGTGCCCTCTGTAAACAATCAGACATTGTTGAAGGCAACTATTCTTCTGGAGTGATGGTGAGAGGGTGCTAGTCTTGGTGGTGGTTTTTTTTTTTCCAACTCTTCCCCCCCCCCACTCACCTCTAGACTGTAAGCTCGTTGCGAGGAGGGAATGGGTTCCTTGTTACATTATACTCTCCCAAGTGCTTAGTACAATGCTCTGCACACAGTAAGCACGCAATAGACACCACTGACTGATTCACCTTTCCTTCCCTCCATCCGCCTGTTCCCATTCACTCCCTCCCTCTCTCCACCTTGCTGTCTCCACTAACCCAATCTTGCCGCCCTCCCGTCCCTGTACCTAGTGAATTTTCTCAGCCATCCATATTAAAAATATCATCTGCTTCTCAATCAATCCATCAATGGTATTTACTGAGCACACTTGTGCGCAGAACACACAAAGCATTTTGGAGACCACAATGCAACAGAGTTGGTAGATACATTCCCTGCTCACAATGAGTTTGCAAGTCCTCCCCGCTGACCAGCCTGACAAAATTGGTATTACACAGTTGAGGTCATGGTTATTTGACCTGTCATAAAGAGAGAAATAGGCCCCTAGTAAAAAGGTGTTTTTTTTTTTAAATTAGGCTGTCCTGTGTGGTTGTTGCTGTCATTGCTACTGCTGTTGTGACTCCTTTCTTCTAAACAAATCTGTGTAGGATTTTATTCCTCCCCACCAACATCAGCCAGGTAAGAGGAATCTTTGCCACTGCCATTTTATAAATGATTAATTCTTTAAATCTGTTTGGTAAAATAGGTGGACAAGAGCCAGATACTCCTGATCTTCCATCTGAGCTACCACTTGGGCCTGCAAGAAATATCAGTAAGGACTTTTAAAAGACTTCTTTATTAATTAAATCGAAAAATAATATTTATTGGACCCCTGTTGTGTGCTGAGCAGTGTACGCAGTACTTGGGAGAATGCAACTGAGTTACTAAGCACAATGCTTGTCCTCTAGCAGGGAAGACAGACACTAAAATTATTTACAGTTAAGAAGCAGAATCAGTCAATCAGTGGTATCTATTGAGTGCTTACCATGGGCAGAGCCTTATACTAAGTGTTTGGGAGAGTACAATGCAACAGAATTGGTAAACGTTTTCCCTGCCCAAAAAGAGCTTGAAGTTTAAAGACGGAGGCAGACATGAAAATAATGTACGTAAGTACTGAGGTTGGGGTTACTATTAAGTGCTTAAAAGGTAATAATAATAATAATAACGATGGCATTTGTTAAGTGTTTACTATGTGTGAAGCACTGTTCTATGTGCTGGGGGGATACAAGGTGATCAGGTTGTCCCACGTGTGGCTCACAGTCTTAATCCCCAATTAACAGATGAGGTAACTGAGACACAGAGAAGTTAAGTGACTTGCCCAAAGTCACACAGCTGACAAGCGGCGGAGCTGGAATTAGAACCCATGACCTCTGACTCCGAAGCCTATACTCTTTCCACTGAGCCACGCTGCTTCTCTTATGGCAAAAGACTGGGAATCAGGAGCCCTAGGCTCTAATCCCAGCTCTGCCACTGGCCTCCTCGGTGATTTTGAGCAGGTTACTTAACCAGAGTTTCAGTTTTCTCATTTTCCAAATGGAAATAAAATCTCTGCTCTTGCTACCTCCCTCACTATCTTGAATCAATCCCAGTCCTTAACATAGTCCTGGGCACCTAGTAAGTACTTAATAAATAATTTTTTTCCCACAGAAGGTTTTCTTGTTTCAATTGATCATATTAGTTGAGTGCTTACTTTGTGCAGAGCACTGTACTAAGGGGTTAGGAGAGTACAATGTACAGATACATAAAATACATATTATTAACCATTTCTTTCATTTTATTGATTTACTAGACCACACCACGCTCTTCAGTGGGGTTTTTAAAAATGTGGAGAGTGTGACTTTATTTTTTGGTGAGTAGACCTTGAAATTGCCTGGGGGAATTTGGGGAGAAATATTTCCCAACCTAAAATATTTTCCCAAAACTTGTCATAGCAGAAAGGATGAAACCAGGGAGTGATAACGAAGGAAAGCTGAGAGTTATCTTTCTCGAACGGCGGGACAGCAACTTTGAAGAGAGTTATTTGACGTGCCTAAGAATAACTGTGGTATTTTTATTATTATTGTGTGATCCCCAAGTCATCTCAGTCGCCAGTCTGAGTGGGATTGCCTCAGCATGGCACTCCTTCTTAAAAAAGCAACGTGGTCCAGTAGATAAATCACAGGATTAGGAGCCAGGAAATCTGGGTTCTAATCCTAGCTCCACCACCTGTCAGTTGTGTGACTTTGGACAAGTTCATTCATTCAGTTATATTTATTGAGTGCCTCTGGTGTGCAAAGCACTGTACTAAGTCAACTTCTCTGTGATTCAGTTTCCCGTTCTTAAAACAGTGACAGGGTCCCAGGTCTCCAGGTCCAATTCAGTTTTTCCAGGATCATCTGTGGGCAGTGGTGCAGAGCTAGGTTAGGGTCCCCTATGCTGGGAAGAGACAGAGAAGCTGAGTGCCCATGGGAGACCCTTTTCCTGAGGCTCCAGGGGTCTCTCATCCCTGCAGACTGCCTGGGATCTCACTTCACCTGGCTGCAGGCCATCTTCACCAACTTCCCTGCCTTGCTGCACTTCGTCAGCAAGCTGAAGTGCGTCACGAGCCTTTGTCCCAAGGATTTGGAGGACTACGGCTGCTCCTGCCGCTTCGAGATGGAAGGATTGCCCGTGGACGGGACTGACCGGTGAGCTCTGCGGATGGGCTGCCCAAGGCTGCAGGAACCTGTTTGGGAAAAGTACTTGTTATCTGTAGACTTGCGTGTTCTCAGAATCATTCAGTCAACGATATTTATTTCTTGACGGCCTAGTTTGTGTGGAGCACTGTCATGGGTGTTTACTATATACAGAACACTGTGAAAGGTACCTACTGTGTGCAGGGACACTGTAGTGGATGCCTAGTGTGTACAGAGTGGTATCCTGGGTGCCCCCAGCATGAATGGCGCTGTCCTAATTACCTGGGAGAGTTCAATAAATAGGAGGTAGTGGGAAGATGATTTGGAAACACTGGAAACAGTATTATGGGTTCTGTTACACTGGGTGAAATTCAAGATGGTTGTGGGAGATGGAAAGCCTGTGGTGAACTATAACTTCACTGACACTTATCAGTAATAGTCGGTCACATCTTATGGAGAGCCAATTTGCAAGGCCTAAACGATGAATTTTAAAAACTTGCAGTTGGTTTCCTTTGCAAACGTGAAAAGGCCTGACGACTAACCTTATTTTGAGACGGCATTCTAAGGGAAACTGCTCCACACTCATGGTTGATGCATGGCTGGGTTACGACACTGTGTTCCCCTAATCATAAATCATATTCCAGGCAAATAGCATTGTGAAAATGCATGCTGTTGTGGAAATGACTGAATGCATTATTGGCCATCTCCTCCTCTAGACTGTAAGCTTGTGTGGGCAGGGAATGTATCTACCCTGTAGGGAAGCAGCATGGCTCAGTGAAAAGAGCATGGGCTTTGGAGTCAGAGGTCATGGGTTCAAATCCTGGCTCCGCCAATTGTCAGCTGTGTGACTTTGGACAAGTCACTTCACTTCCCTGTGCCTCAGTTACCTCATCTGTAAAATGGGGATTAAGACTGTGAGCCCCCTGTGGAACAACCTGATCATCAATCGTATTTATTGAGTGCTTACTGTGTGCAGAGCACTCTACTAAGCACTTGATCATCTTGTAACCTCCCCTGTGCTTAGAACAGTGCTTTGCACCTAGTAATCGCTTAATAAATGCCATCATTATTATTATTATTGTAACCTCCCCTGTGCTTAGAACAGTGCTTTGCACATAGTGCTTCATAAATACCATTATTATTATTATTATTATTACCCACGCTATTGTATTGTCCTCTCTCAAGAGCTTAGTACAGTGCTCTGCACACAGTAAATGATGAATTGATTGATTGATGCCTGAGTGCTAAAGACTGAACAATCATAATAAATATGGTATTTAAGCACTTACTATGTGCTGAGCACTGTTGTACACAAGGACTCAGGATGCCTGTTGCAGTTTCGTGGCCTGGAGTCCTGACCATTAATCCAGGGTGGCTTTCTGGCGGAGGTGAGATTCCAGAGGGGCTTCATCATTCCTGTTCTTTCCCTTCTCCCCACAAAGCTGTTGCTTCCAACACCGCAGATGTTACGAAGAAGCCTCGGAGCTGGAGTGTGTCCAAGACCCAGCCCAGCTCTCCCTAGACGTGGGCTGTGTCTCCCAGAACATCACGTGTGGTAAGGTTGAGTCAGGCTGCCCGCAGCCCTGGTTCTGGGGGTTCAACCAGTCGGTAGTACTCGAGCGCTTAGTACAGTGTGCAGAGCACACAGTAAGCGCTCAATAAATACGACTGAATGAATGAATAAGCACTGAAGTAGGGGCCTGCTGCATGCAGAGCACTGTTCTGGCATCTATTACATGCAGATCACCGTCCTGGGAGCTGGCTATGTGCAGGGGGCTGTACTGAGTGCCTACCACTTAGAATAGTGGTAGTAATTATTTATTTATGGTAAATGAGAAGTAATTCACTGGTGAGAATATGATATAGTCCCTGGCCTCAAGGGGCTCATAATCCAAGAATAAAGAGGGACTGCTGACAGAAAGGGAAGGAAAGATAGGATAGGGGAACCCCAAAACAACCTAAATGACAGGGATAAAATAAAAACAAAAAAATCAGTAGTAATAATAATAATGGTTTTTGTTAAGTGCTTACTATGTGCAAAGCACTGTTCTAAGCACTGGGGAGGTTACAAGGTGATCAGGTTGTCCCATGTGGGGCTCATAGTTTTAATCCCCATTTTTTACAGATGAGGTAACTCAGGCCCAGAGAAGTTAAGTGACTTGCCCAGTCTTTTAGACTGTGAGCCCAATGTTGGGTAGGGACTGTCTCTATATGTTGCCAATTTGTACTTCCCAAGCGCTTAGTACAGTGCTCTGCACATAGTAAGCACTCAATAAATATGATTGATTGATTGACTGCCCAAAGTCACAGAGCTGACAGTTGGCAGAGCCGGAATTTGAACCCATGACCTCTGACTCCAAAGCCCGGGCTTTTTCCACTGAGCCACACTGCTTCTCAGTAGAGTTCTGTGGCCAGAAGAGCAAAGGTGAAAGTAGCAGAAGTTATAGTATCTATTAAGCAATTGAGCGCATACTGTGTACAAAACACTGCATCAAGCACTGGGAAAGAGTAGTAGTAGTCCCAGTCATAGCATCCCCAGCCCCTGTCAGAGTTTCAAGTTTGCAGTTTCCAAAGGGAACACATCTTCTTGTCTCCTCCCATTCAGGGAGGAGAGAACAGCTGGTGGAAACGGATATTCCAAAATCTCTTGATTTTTCTTCCCCTAGAGTCCAGTGATTCTTGCCAGCAGCTTTTATGTCTCTGTGACAAAGCTGCAATTGAATGCTTTGCTGGCTCCAACATGAACTCTTCCCTGAATGGTCTGGATCCCGCTTTGTGCCTGGGCACAGGTAAATCACGACCAGAGTTGTGGGGGGGTCTGGGTGACAGTGAAATCACAAGCCACCGAGGGCTGGGAAATATCTTCCTGAGAGTTTCTGGTCCATTGCCTTTTGTACCAACAGTGAGCCACTAGACTGACCTCCTCCAGGGCAGGGATGATGTCCTACTTACTTTATTGGATTCAATTTTGATCTCACTAGTGAACGGTGGCGGAGAGGGTGGGTGAGAAGGCTGCGTGGAGGAGACGAGAGTGGGAAGAAATGGAGGCGTGGGGCAGAGGAGGAATCAGAAGCCGAGGTCACACATTGGCCTAATGGCAGAACTGGGGCTAATAATAATAATTGTGGTATTTGTTAAGCGCTTACTATATGCCAGGCATTGCACTCAGTGCTGGGGTTTATACAGGATGGGGTAGTGACTGTGAGCCCATTGTGGGCAGGGATTGTCTTTTTGTTGCTGAATTGTACTTTCCAAGCACTTAGTACAGTGTTCTGCACAGAGTAGGCTCTCAATAAATACGATTTAATGAGTACAAGGTAATTAGGTTGCGCATAGTCCCTGTCCCACATTGAGCTCACAGTCTTAATTCCCATTTAACTGATGAGGCAGTAGGCACAAGGAAGTAAAGTGACTTGTTCAAGGTCACACAGCAGACATGTAGCAGAGCTGGGATTAGAATCCAGGTCCTTCTGACTTTCAGGCCTATCCTCTATCCACTAGGCCACACTGCTTCTCAGCCCGGCTCCCTGGACTCCCCTTCCCTCTCCACTAGACCGCACGGTCATGTTTATTTTGTTTCTCGTTTCTGAACCACAGGGACTTCAGCAGAACTTCCGGCACCCAGCTTGTGGACTTCCCAGCCAGCAGGTGAGACTGGGGGGGAGGAAAGGGGGCAACCGGCTGGGAAGGTGGTGGCATTTGCGCTCACGATGTCTCTGCTCTCTGCCCGTCTAGCTCTGACGGTTAGCCCCGGAGCCAGGGCCGGTAGAACGGCCCCCGCACCTCCTGGTAAGTGACCCGTGGTGCTTGGGGCTGCGAAGCTGGCAGGTTGAAGCAGAATCCGGGCAGGTGAGGGGGGTGACTGACTGAGCCAGGGAGCTGAAGGGTGTAGGATTGAGCTGGAGGGAAGTGGGTTTTGACCTGAGCTGGATGGTTTGGGGGTGGAGGAAGGAGCCAAGGGGAGAGGGTGTAGGCAAGCTGGATGGAGCCTGGGAAGGGGAAGGACTGCAGGCAGGAAGGATTTATCTGGGCATTTTCAGGACCGGAGGACAGCCCGACTCTCCCAGGATTCCGTCCAACTGGGCTGGCGGCGTCTTCCCCTGAGGGCTTACACCCCGAGGGCTCTCCAGATCCAGGTGAGGGAGCTGGTGGTACTGAAAGGCCACCAGAATGGTACTGGAGGCCAGGGGCACGACTCGTGGGTGGTGAAAGGCCACCAGAATGGTACTGGGGGCCAGGGCACAACTTGTGGGTGGGGGTGAGGGGGACCTGATCAGCTCAGGGACTAGATCGCTGAATCTGGAGCTTTCTAAGGTACAGGGGGAGGAGAGGAGATTCTTAGCTTGGAATTTGCCTCCCCTCAAAAATCATGCATTTCAATTGATGTCGGTATTTATTAAATGCTTGCTATGTGCCAAGCACTGTGCTAAACTCTGGGATCAACACAAGAAATCTGGACTGGATCCAGTTTCATCCCTGGCTCAGTGCTTAAAACGGAGGGAAAGCTAGGCTTTCATCCCTGTTTTACAAATGAGGAAACCGAGGCCCAGAGAGGTGAATTGACTTCCCTAAGGTCACATAGCAGACAAGTGATAGAGCTGGGACTAGAACCCAGGGCTCCAAACTCCCAGTCCTGTGCTCTTTCCACTAGTCCTCGGATTGACATTCAGTGAATCAAACACACGTATTCACTGGGAGCCTATTGAGCACCAAGTACTGTACTGAGTGCTTGGAGGATGTACAACGGGCATAAAAGACAGAATCCCCAACCTCAAGGAGCTTGCAATTTAATGACATTTTGGCTTTTGGTCAAAGAGCCACTTTCAGGGTATGAAACAAATTGAAAGGCCACACAAAGATCTACTGCCCAAGACGTCCATTTCAGTCACACTGTACAGTCTCATAGGGGCATTTTTCAGAGTATGTTTTTGGCTGCTTCCCTGAGGACAGTTCCTCCTTGACCTACTCTTCAGCAGATGCATGTTGTCAAGCGACCCAGTGGGCCCCTAACTATGAGGGATGAGAATCCAGGGCCCAGGCTGCCTTGCTTGCCAGACTTGGATTTACTGCCAGTTCTGATCTTCGGCAAACTGGACTGGGAGAGCTGGGTCGATCAAAGTAGGCCACAAATGTGGCTGCCCCGAGGCTTCTAGGAATGTTGTTGAGCAGATTAGGGGGCCATCACGGATTGCTTAGAACAGTACTCAGCGCTTAGAACAGTGCTTTACACATAGTAAGAGCTTAATAAATACCATTATTATTATTATTATTATTATTATCAAAGAGCTTAGAGCTCACCAGTGGCCATACTGGGTTCTCCCAGGCCCTGAATCCCCAGAAATGGGGGTGGGGTTGCCCACACCTGCCTGCACTCGACCTAGATTGGGCTTAGGATGGCTCCCTGATAGGTCAGCTGAGGGAGAAAGATTTAACCGACTCTCTTGCAGGGTGCTGTGTTTTCTTGGCCTTGGATGAGATTCACAGAGATCTTGGCAGAGAGGGGATTGGGCTGTGGATGGGGCGGGGCTGAGATGCCAACAACATCTATAACCGGCCGGTTTTTGAACACGTTCTACGTTCTGCAGGGACGAGGTTTCAGGTATCAGGAGTGATCCTGGCCCCCTCAGAGCCGTCCCCAGCCACAACCCCAGCTGCAACACTAGTCTCGTCCCCAGCCACATCCCCAACTAAGAAAGAAACTGGAAGACCTACAGAAAAACGTGAGTTAATGACACTTCCACTTGCTCACTGGGAAAAGGCAAAGTGACTTTTAGTTTGTGTCAGAGGATGTAATGATTGTCAGCGCCTCCCCACAGAAGGGGTGTGGGGGGAAGAAGGGGGCTGTTGAATGGGGCCTTGATCATGTTTGGGGGCGCTTCACCATGTCCAGCAGGGCTCTTTTAGACTGTGAGCCCACTGTTGGGTAGGGACTGTCTCTATATGTTGCCAACTTGTACTTCCCAAGCGCTTAGTACAGTGCTCTGCACACAGTAAGCGCTCAATAAATACGATTGATTGGGGAGCGAGGTTAGAGTTTCCAAGGGTCCCACTGGACCAGCATCTCACATGGGGTTCAGTCTTGACCCTCCCACTATCTCGGTGAGGAAACAGAATACATAGATTTGGCTCCTCCTCTGGAGGACTTCAAAAGCAGGGGGATGGACTAGATGGACTTGGGAAGCATCATGGCCTAGTGGAAAGATCACGGGCTTGGGATTCAGAGGACCCGGATTCCAATCCCAGCTCTGTAATGTACCTGCTGTGGGCCCTTGGTCAAGTCACTTCCCTTCTCTCTGCCTCAGTTTCCTCATGTGCATAGTAAGTTTTCAAAATCTGTTTTCCCTCCTATTTAGACTGTGAGCCCCATGTAGGACCTGATTATCTAGAATCTCCCCCAGCACTTAGTACAGTGCTTAAGTGCTCAACGAATACCACAATTATTAATGATTATGAACCCAGGGCTGGTGTCGAAGGGGAGGGATCCATATGTGGTTTTGGAGGTGAGAGTCACCACTGGCAGCCTACTGGTGGTGCTCTGCTCTCAGGCTGACCTCTGTCACCCCGCTCCCGGTGACTCCTTCCTTTCAGCATGTGCCAGACTCACCTTTCGGCAGCTGGACTGGGACGGGCAGGTGAAGCGGGAGCTGTCCCACCTTGGAGAGATGCTCTTTTGCTTAACCCAAAGGTGCCCAGAAGAATTTGAATCGGTTGGTTGCTTCTGTGGACCAGAAGAAAGAGGAGCCTCTGCTGACACCCTAGACAGGTAGTTGGGGTCAGGGGGCCTACTGGGATTCTGTTTTATTCCAGCTTTTGGGTTACCAGGGGCAGAGAATATGTCCACTAACTTCGTTGTATTGTACTCTCCCAAGCACATTTAGCAGTAAGCGCTCAGAAAATATCACCCTACCAAGCTCCAGTCTCTTGGTACACGGAGTAGAGACTTTACACGTGTTGTGCAAAACTTGGGATGTCTCATTCTTCCTCACAAGTACCATGGTTTTACGCTTCCATGGGTACCCCATATCTTGGAGGGACGTCATTTTTTAGTGGTATTTAAGTGCTTACTATGGGCCAGGCATTGTACTAAGTGCTGGGGTAGGTACAAGCTAATCAGGTTGGAGAGAGTCCATGTCCCACCTGGGGCTCACATTCTAAATACCCATTTTACAGATGACTTAAATGAGGCACAGAGAAGTTAAGTGATTTGCTCAAGGTCACACAGCGAAGTGGCAGACCTAAGATTAGAACCCAGGTCATCATCAATCGTCATCGATTGTATTTATTGAGCGCTTACTATGTGCAGAGCACTGTACTAAGCGCTTGAGTCCCAGACCCATGCTCTATCCTTGAGGCAACACTGCTTGTCTTTGGCAAACAATGCCAGGCAGCCCATTACACCTGCCCTTTTGACAGTTTTGTAAGCAGGCATCAGTCAATGGGGTTCATAGGAGTTAGTGAGCACCTACTGTGTGTCCTAGACACTGTTCCTGTTCGGTCTCGGTCTTTTCAGGTGGGAGAGTCTTAATCCTTTCAGCCTGTCTTCACACCTGTAGAGTGCTTACTATGGTCCTCTGCACCTCCCAAGCGCTTGGTACAGTGCTCTGCACACAGTAAGCGCTCAATAAATACGATTGAATGAATGAACCAATGAATGGAAAGAGCCCAAGCTGGGGAGTCAGAGATCGTGGGTTCTAATCCCGGCTCTGCCCCTGGTGTGCCGTGTGACTTTGGGCAAGTCACTTCACTTCTCTGGGCCTCAGTTCCCTCATCTGGAAAATGGGGATTAAGATTGTGAGCCCCATGTGGGACAACCTGATGACCTCGTGGCGCTTAGAACATTGCTTGGCACATAGTAAGCGCTTAATACCATCATCATCATCACCCAGAAAGCACTCAGTATTACTACTAGTCCATTCCACTGATCATGTTGTCTGCCCTTCCCGATACCTTCTCAACTCTGTCACATCCTTCAGAATGTCACCCAGAATTTATACAGAATACCCCAGGGGTGCGTTGAGACCCCACTGGGTGCCTTGGGCTGTTGTAGAGAGGAAGAGGAGACGTGATCCCTGCGGAGGGTAGGTCTGTGAGCCTACAGAGAATATCCTCAGGTGATGACTGGATCAAATTTGATTACTGCTACCAGGAAGGTTTAAATTGCTTTTCCTCTTATCCTGGGTATTATGGATCATTAGAGAGAGGAAGATATGGGTTTGGGAAGGCTAGAGATTCATGATGGAGTATTTCAGGTCCATGGGTATGTATAATTCAGGGCTGTTAGTCCTTCTCAAAAGGTCACCTCCAAGAATCCAGTGGTGTCCTGGTTGGGGACAGAGTCCTGGGATAGATGGGTCACTGGTCAGATCCAATAGGGCATTTCTCACATCCTTTTTTCCTCCTCAACCTTCCCCTGTGATAAACCCAGGCTCCTCCAGCCAAAGGTTAAGGCAATGTTTTTTAAAAAAATCCCAACCAAGATAGAACTAGGAGGAACAGGGCCAACTGGTCTATCTGATGTGTTACTATTTCCTTTTCTTCTAGATGCTGTTTTTCCCACCACTGTTGCCTGGAGCAGGTGAAGACCATGGGCTGTGAGCTGGAGCGGAGCTCCCGAATGGAGGTGGTGTGTCTGGACCACAAACCAGAATGTGAGTTTTTGGGAGGGGAGCAAGTTCCATCTGGGGATGAAACTCACCCTCTGGGGCTTTGCTGAGAGCACAAGTTGCTTTGGTGATGTTTGCAGAGTGCCCACCTCTCTCCCGAGAAGCCCAAGTTGCAATTGATAGGTTATTCTCAAAGGCAATAGCAAGGATTTAGGATCTTTACATAGTGACAACTAAAATGCAGCCAAAGCCAATGGATTGGGCTGGTCATTTGAAGGGATTAAGAGGGACCACGTTATTTGCTATGCACTTTGTGAGGTGCTGTGAGCCTTTCCTGTTCCAGTGGATTAATAATCACTAATAATTAATAATTATGGTATTTGTTAAGCGCTTACTCTACTCAGGCACTCTACTAAGCGCTGGGGTTGGATACAAACAAATTGGGATGGACACAGTCCCTTTCCCAAGTGAGGCTCTCAGTCTCCATCCCCATTTCACAGAGGAGATAACGGAGGCACAGAGAAGTGAAGCAACTTGCCCAAGGTCATACAGCAGACAAGTGGCGGAACTGGGATTAGAACTCATGACCTTCTGATTCCCAGGCTTGTTCTGTCCATTAAACCGTTCTGCTTCTCTAACAATAGAAGATAGGATCCCTTTAGGCACTTCGGTTTCCAAGGTGATTAGCTTGTTTTTACCCCAGTGCTTAGTACAGTGCCTGACACAAAGTAAATGCTTAACAAATTCCATTAAAAAGAGAGGTCTGAACTATGACCCAGAGTGCCTGTCACCTGCGACTCGTGAGACAGTGGGCAGACTCATCTGTGACCTGGTCCACTCTGCTTGCTTCTCATAGGTATCGGCTGGAATTTGTGCGAGAAGCTGCTCTGCTCCTGCGATCAGACAGCTGCTGAGTGCCTGGCGGCTGCATCCTTCAACACCAGCCTCCCACTCCCTAGGCGACCCGGCTGTCGGGACACCAGGGCAGTGTGTCCGAGCAGACTTCCTGGGAGGCCCTTCGCCTCTGTCGAAGTGGGATCCAGGAGCTCCAGCTCGGAAGAGAGTAGTGAAGAAGCTGATCCACCCGGCCGTTTCTTAAGGAGACTGAGAAGATTCGTGGTGGAGCCTCTGGACAGCGCAGGATACAGCTCACGGCGTGGGAGATGAGTGAGTTCCCCCTCTTCAGAGCGGCGCTAGAGGCAGCTCTCGGTTGAAACGCGGGGGTTTCAATTCCCAGTAGCATGTTAGCTTCCAGATACGGATCTTTTTGTGTAATCCAGGCTCATCCCAGCTCTTCAATAAACCTAAAAATTAAGGATGTGTTTGGAGGTGGCTGGTTTCTTCCAGCAGGAGGTTGGGAACCACTTGAGGCATGAAATCGTGAGGCGGGGTCACCAGCCTGTTCAATCTCCTTAAGGACCCGCCGGATTTTGTGATTTGGTTTACTTTGTGGGCTGACTGTCGTGCCTTGTGGTGGGCTGTGTCTGACCTAGGCTGGACAAGTCAGTAGCCGGCTTTCAATTCTCTGTGTCCCTGAAACCCTTTCTTCAGGGGAGCTCAGTGCTCCCCCGGAGTGGGCTGATAGGTTGCTGTTGTCTTTGAGCTCCTGGTCACTCAGGAGTGTGGACTCTGGCATGTGATTTGTGATTGTGTGTGGGTGTGTGCACCCAGTTCAGCACAACTGCCCACGTTGTTGCATGGCTCAAAGTCCCATTGCCTGGAGGACCATTGTGGGTCTACTACAATGTTCCCAGTCCCTGGCCTAGTTTTCCAGGGGGGTGTCTGCTCTGAATGGTTGAAAGAGGAAGGGCCTGTTCCACAGGTGGGGATCAGACCTGGACCCTGACCTCCAGTTGTGTGAGGAGAGTGGGTTTCAAGTTCAGCCCTGAAATCTCGCCCCATCGTTCCCACCAGGAATCTAGGCAGATCCAGCTGGGGCGGGGGGGGGCACCTCAAGAACTTCTAGTAAAGCATAGCTTGGGGAGAGTGAAGTAGACATGGGCCCAAGCCTGTGCCTCTGAAGCCCTCTTGCTTTCCTCTCTCTGGTGGTCATTGTCCACCCTCAGGTAACCTGCGCTGTTGCCCGGTAGTGGTGTGGAGGAAGAGTTATACAGCAGCTTTATTGCTATGGCACTGCTGTTGCTAAATGGTCCTCGTGTCCATAGGGCCTCCCAAGCCCACAAGGGCCCTGCTTAGTGCTCCCTTGACCCCTTTGCTTCCCTGATGGCCTGGTTCTACCCACCCTACCTGGACTCTCTATCCTGATATGCGCATGGAGAAAAGGGACTCAAGCGTCTGAAATGTTGTGAGTAAGGTTGCTGTGAAGGCAGCTCTAGAGCTCCCTCAGTAACTTTGTCCAGAGCACTGTACTGAGTGTTTGGGAGAATTCAGTAGTGGTAGAAGACACAATTCCTGCCCATGAGGAGGTTACCGTCTAATGTGAACTAGTGTTTTGCACTGCCAAAAATACTGCTGCTTACCACTGAGTCATGCAGGAGTGCAGTAAGTTTGCTTTCAGGGAGAGATTACCAATTTCTCCTGAGAACTGCACTCCTGAAATCCACCTTTCCCAGCACCCTACCCAGGAATAGGCATTTGCAGCCTGTAGCAATAATCCTCTTGGCAAACTGCAGCACCTTTTAACCTCCAGGCTCAAAGGAGGAAGCAAAGAGCAGGGATTGTGTCTATTGTGTGCTCCCAAGCACTTAGTACAGTGCTCTGCAAATGGTGAGCACTCAGTAAATGCTATTGATAATTGACTGACTGACCAAAGATTCTGGCCAAAGCTCTGGCAAAAGGTTCTAAGGACTGTGCTCTTGGGCTGAGCAGGTAGGATAACCCCCAAGTCCTAGAAAGTCAAGCCATTACTGCTACCCAAAGCCCTCACCAAACCGTCAGGGCAACTTGTCTAGGGCAAACTCAAGCAGCTTGGTAGGTCCAATAAGAGAACAGATTTATTTTCTTCTCAGCATTTGCTATTTAGAACAAAATAATTATGAAAAGTTCAGTTGGCTAATTAGGCAAGGCAGAGGAGGTTGGCCTTTATAAGAGCCACCACTGTGTTGCTTGGGCAACCCCAAAGGGGCTGAGGGCAGTTTAGGGGCCTTATCTGCCCAGAGAACTGGAAAACAATGGCTTTCCCTGGCCCGGCGGGCCCATTCTGAGCATATCAAGTCCCTGTGGTTAGGAGGCTAGATTTCTTCCAGTTTTCTGGACAGACTAGACATTCAAGCGAGGAGGCACACTGCCCTTTTTGCCCTGACATTCAGAGCCCACGTCCTCCTTAGGACGCTTCCTCATGTTTGGGCATTTTAAAAAAGCAATTAACATTTTATAAATGAGACATTATTCCTTTGCTTTAATCCCCGGCTCGGATGATCTACAGTGATTTTTCCCTGACATCGACCCTGTCTGAATTTGTTACATCGGGGTCAGTGACCCTAATTTTCAGATCACGTTCTTAGAAATTACCTTCCATTACTTCAGTGTGTTTGCAGTCATACATCTCCCTCTTTCACAGGACAATCTCTCTCCGGTGGTGGTGTGTGCGTGTTGGGGAGGGGGATTGGGAGCCTAAAGGGCAAGGCCATGGACAGTGGCAGCTGAGAGGCCTAGCGGAAGAGCGCAGGCTTGGGAATCAGAGGGCCTGGCTTCTAATCCTGGTTCTGCCACTTTGCTGTGTTACCTTGGGCAGTCGCTTTACTTCTCTGTGCCATTTTCCACATCTGCAAAATGGGGAAATCAATACCTTTTCTCATATTCTGTCGCCGGAAACTTTCTAGAAAAAGCTTCGTAATAACGAGGGGAGCTGACTTCAATATTTTTGGTTCACTTTATTGCTAGCATGTAGATTGCACAGTGTATTCTTACATCTTGTACAGAACTGATCACCATCAATGAAACGTAAGACAAATTAGTCCTGCTTCCAGATTTTGATCAAGGGGGAGTCTTGATTCCTCTGAAAATAGGTTAAATTGATCTTGAAACCAAAACAGGTGGCAAAAACGAGTGGTCTTGAAAAAGACAGCGCTAGAGGATGGCGTGACATGGGGTCAACTCTAATGGAAGTCACGGTTCTAGCATGCTACTTTTTTCTACTCTAAACATCCAACTTTTCTAGAAGAAACAAAAGATACAAAACAGCGGTGTACAAGAAGAATGGTACGTTTTTTGGTTTCTTAATACCTATGGTAAAACAGCCACACAATTTTCCGGCGGACTTCTCCAACTCCCAGATCATCAGGATCCAACATGATGGGCCCCCACCACGCCACATTGGCGAGGCCGGCCCTGACATCCGGGGCTTTGTGGAAGTCTACTTTGGCCAAAGGAGGAAAACCCAGATCAACAGTTTACCAACAGGCTCGCTGGATGGTACAGTTAAACGGTCAGTACAACTCTTCACACATACCCAGCCTCCCCACACTCCCTACCACCCCCCAAGGCAGGTCACGCTGGCTTTAACTTTCGAGAGAAACCAGAGTCTAGATTCAGCACAGTTGCGTGAGTGCAAATGAGAATACATTCTTCACCTCTTAAGACTATATTTCCTTTATCTTACAAAAGCACACAGTGTTCATCTAGAAAATGACATCCAAGTGGATGAGGATTGCTTTGCCTTCTACCCCCCTCCCCCCAGTTTAAACTTTTTTTTTTTTTTTGGTAAATGTAAATAGGTACTGAACTACCCAGTCTTACCTTAAAAGGAAAAGAAAAGGAAAACGGAAAGGACAGAGATAAGGACTGAAGGGTGAGACAGCTTCTGTCTGGCTGCAGCAGTAACAATCACAAAAGAATACGGGGAAAGGCTGTTCCGTCATCCAGAGCTGTGATTGCACTGTCAATCTGAAAAGAAGGTCTCGGTTACCTCTCTCTGTTTATGGGAACATTCAGTTGCTGCTGCAGTGTTGTGTCTCATAGGTTTAAGTGACTGGACTCCCTGGCCTAAGGTGACTAACTGTCCAAAGGCCGCAAAAGGGTTTGGTGTGCATCTTCCAGTCTTACGCTCCTCGAGGGCAGGACTCTGGTGTACTCCCCCAAGCGCTTAGTACACATCATCGATTGATGTTGACCGATCTGATGGACAATTCTCCTTTCCCCCCCCAAGGTGATGACCAAAATTCAATCTGTTTTGCTATTTGCTATTTCTTTAAATGTAAAAGATTCCGTATTTCATCTGTAAGTTTGTGATGTTCCCACTGTCCCCTGGGAAGTTAAGTCCAGATTGCAGGGTTAACCCCTCAAGGTATAGAAGAAAACAGTCTTCAAGAACCCCACTTTAGGGAGAGGAATCCTCTGTCATGATGGAATCTTTGGCTGGAGCCCTTGATATCGACAGAGATGCAAACCTATGAAACACAGCATGCTTATCTTTTAAATCTACAGGAAGTCTTGTTAATTGCAATGAAAGCCCCCTCCGATGACAGATGCAAGGGAGTGCGATTGTTTTGCTCCAGGGTTTACAGGTGCCATGGGCGTTTGGGGAGCAATGGAGTTTTCCTCAACTCTGCGAACAGCACTAATGGGATGCCATCTCAACTTCTGCAATTATGGACTTCCAGGTGTGCTAGTCATTCATTATCCATTTAAAAATGTCTAACTTCTTAGTATCTATTCTAAATATAATCTGTTTATTCATGAAACCATAGTAAAATACTACTGCAATTTCAAAAGCATGGTTTGTAAACTCCACTTCTCGATGACATGAAAAATATTGCACAGTTCAGTGCTCCACGAGCAGGCTCAAGGCCTCGACCCTCTCAAGCACAACAGCTCTGTCGGGGACAGGAAACACAGTATATATGAGTACTGGAGTTTGAAAAGCACAGCAGGCCACGCCCTGATAATGACACCTACCACAAAGCTATCAGTCAGGTTTCTTGCTTCTATGCAGTCAGGGCTGCTAATGATTTTAATGGGAAGAGATGCACATCACAAATTGTTCTGCAGCCCTAGAATGCACAGTTAATATTTTTTTCACGATCACATTGATTAAATCAAGTGGGTTTGTGAAGTGACACCAGACCCATTGTATGTTTTTACATTTCCTTTGAAGACTGAAAACACTAAAAAATATACAGGTTTGAACATTGTTTCAGTGGAGACTTAGAAATGTACAAACCACAAGGGGGAAAATTTCTTTGTAGTCTTTTAACTAGAAATAAAATGGAATAGCTAGCCTGATCTAATGTATCTGAAGCTTCAGATTCGCTACATGAAATGCAGTTTGAAAGATGCCTAATCTGATCGGACTATCGTGGACTGGGCTGCAACTTAATTTGGATGCCCAGGAAATCGAATCTGAAAATGTGTGACGGTCTTGCTTTGTGTACTTTAAGCTAAATACTTTATGCGGCAGGCTTCGGAGGATGCTCAATACACACAAAGATCCGGAAACTTCATCTCGTAGACGGGGACGGACTGGTACTGGGTGTGCCCGGAGGTGATAGTCAAGGTTCCAGACGGGCTCGGAGGAGGGCTACGAAAGAAGAAGAGGCAACACCCGAGGTCACTTTGCAGGTGACAAGACTCTCAAAGTGCTTGAGGGGGCTGGGCCTGGATAATAATAATAATAGTGGCATTTATTAAGCGCTTACTATGTGCAAAGCACTGTTCTAAGTGCTGCGGAGGTTACAAGGTGATCAGGTTGTCCCACGGGGGTTCACAGTCCCCATTTTACAGATGAGGGAACTGAGGCCCAGAGAAGTGAAGTGAGTTGCCCAAAGTCACCCAGCTGACAAGGGGTGGAGCTGGGATTTGAACCCATGACCTCTGACTCCAAAGCCCATGCTCTTTCCACTGAGCCACAATGGATCCAAGACTTCATTCTCTATGGTCCAACATGTTAATAATAATAATTGTGGTATTTGTTAAGCACTTACTATGTGCCAAGCACTGTTCTAAGCACCGGGGTAGATAGAGGTAATCAGGTTGGACACAGTCTTAATCCTCATTTTACAGATGACGGAACTGAGGCACAGAGAAGTTGTGACTTTTCCAAGTTCGCACACAGCAGAGATGTGGTGGAGCTGAGATTATATCCCACATCCTCTGATTCCCAGGCCCATGCTCTTTCCATTAGATAATAATAATAATGATGACCTTTATTAAGTGCTTACTATGTGCAAAGCACTGTTCTAAGCGCTGGGGAGGTTACAAGGTGATCAGGTGGTCCCACGGGGGGCTCACAGTCTTCATCCCCATTTTACAGATGAGGGAACTGAGGCCCAGAGAAGTGAAGTGACTTGCCCAAAGTCACACAGCTGACAAGTGGCGGAGATGGGATTTGAACCCATGACCTCTGACTCCAAAGGCTGTGCTCTTTCCACTGAACCACGCTGCTTCTCTAAGCATGATCTCTAAGATCAAGTTGCTCCTGCCTGCTTATGCCCCAGCTCCTATTAACTGAAGGATAAATTCTTTGAAACTATTCTGTAATACAAAGCTGACGATTTTTTTCCAGGAGAAACTATTTCAATCATTCTCTACTGCCAAGCCCCGTTAACAGTACTAGATTTTTTTTTTCCTCAAGAGAGTTGCTGGCATCACCTTGACCAGCCCTAATGATCCATCTTTCTAGGTAACTGGCTGCCAGAGGCAGTGACACATTTCACCCCTTGAGGAGAAGAAGAGTGTTGCCCAGGTGAGTTCTAATCCCAGCTCCACCACCTGCCTGCTCTGGGCCTCGGTTTCCTCGGGTAAAATGATATCCATTTCCTCTCCTACTTTGACTGAGAGTCCCATAGGAGACAAGTACTGCATCTAACTTCACTTGTTTCTACCTCAGCGCTTAAATACCACCCTTTTTAGGATGCTTTTTTCTTTGTGATGAAAACTGGAATGTACCTAGATACCTCACTAAGAATGATTTTTCATCCAATTCGAGCCTTCTGTAGTGTCTGCTGGCTTAATGTTCTGACCAGGCTGACATTCATCACTCCCACGCTAGGGCATTATAATTTTTATGGTATTTGTTAACCACTTACGCTGGGGTAGAAACAAGATATTCAAATCGACCACAGTCCTTGTCCTATATGTGGTCTCAGTCTACACAGAGGGACCAGGATCTAATCCCCACTTGACGGATGAAGAAATAAACACAGGAGAAGTCACTTGCCCCAGGTTACACAGAGACAAGTGGTGGAATCAGGAATAGAAGCCACGCTTGTACTGCTATGTGTGCTGAAGAAAAACCTCCAGAGCCTGCTATGAGATTTGGGGACAATCTGGACTTGTGGAAGTGCCCCACTCTCACAGCCCTCCCAAATTCATTCTCCTAATAGCCCACCCGTTAGCAGGTGCCTTTCACATCTGACTGAAAGCAGTGTGGTAACCACTTCTGGCTTGGTTGACACTCCAATCACTGAATTCACTGGGGCAGACTCTCTGAACACGGGCCCAGACCTGCAGAAGACCTTAGGTTTTCCTGGACTTCATGTGTGATGCCATCTGGATCACATCCAGGGCTTAGAACAGTGCTTTGCACACAGTAAGTGCTAAACAAATACCATTATTATTATTCTAACATCAGTGCTCAGTGAGGGATAGTGGGTTGGGTCTCTCCTGGATGGACAGTAGGTTCCACCACTTTCAGTATCTCACGCTTCTCGATCCTTACCGTATGGTGAGTTCCAAAATCTGTGCAAGTCTGTCGTGAAGCAGGTTTGCCTAAAGGGGAAGAGAATGCAATTTTGAAAAGAGGTCCACAGTGCACACCAAAGTCTACAACTAAACTTAGAGGAGTGAGAGTGGTCTTCCTGAAAACAGTCCTGGACCGTGCCCTCCGTGGGAGAAGTGGGTAAGATTCCTAATCGCAGTTAGATGGGATTAAGCATCTCTCTGTGCTCGCTTCACGTAAGAGGCACGGGCCCCTCTTTCTGCAAAGTATTTGACGGTATTTTGGCATTTGAAAAATCTGCCAAAGAGGAAGCCCAAACTAACAGGGGCTAAGAAATGAAGACTTGATTATTTGAAACGTGAAAAGAGATGCAAAAAATCTTCTATGGTAAAACACTATTAGCTAAAATGGACAGATTTCCCCCAAATTCAGATACAGCTTCCCCCAGAAGTGTCAAAATTGCCTCTTTAGCATGCTTTGTTCCCTTTCTCTAAACCACTGTGTCACTCACTTTGGATTCACATTGGGCTGCAATTTCTTCAAAAGGGGCTTTCTGGAACTTTTCTATCACAAGGCGCCTCTTCTCTTTTTCCTGCTCTTCCAGTCCATTGGTGTCTGGTGGGGAAAAAAAAAATCAAAATGAAATGCTACCACAGCATTAGAGCAGTACGCTATGTGTTTAAAGAGGATAGGGAGACCCCCATTGTGGTGTCTATGTTCATTTGAAAAACCCAAACCCGTGGGTCTCCAAAACCCAGAGTTCCTTACACTTTCTAGAGTTGGGGTGGAGAGGCGAGAGCATTTTGAGATGCTTAATGGACCATGTACCAGATGGAGAATCAGAAACTTTGATGTCTGCTGCAAGTGCCCAATATTTGCTCCCTCACTGGGATACCAATTCTACTAATGAAATGCATGTGGCGGGGGGGGTTCCTTGGGTACTAAATACCTGGATGAAAGGCCCTGTAGGACAGCAAAGGGGCAGGGCTAGCTGCCCAGGAAATCAATTAATGGTATTTGAGTGTTTACATGTGCAGAACATTGGACTAAGCACTAGGGAGAGTACAATCCACAGAAAGAGTACTGGCTCAAGTTTTTCCAACTGAGTTGAGGAATTAATTCACTCCTGTTCCCTGACAAGTCTTTCAGGAAGGAAGCCATTTTAGAATTGATGCTTTGTTGCCCAAACTTAGTTTGCTCCCACTGAGGGGATGGATGCTTTCTGAGCTGTAAGACCAAGGAGGAGCAGAGGGCCAGCCTCAGCACTCTCAGCTTGAAAGCAGGGAGCAAATAGCTGTAACAGGCACAGGTTTCCAGTAACTAAGGACCCTCTGACCTAACAGCCAGAGGTGGAAAAGAGCCACTGGGAGAAGGGAATCATGAAGATGACATACTTAGCATTAAGTACCTGAAAGGGGAAGAATAACAAATACAGGGGAGAAATACACTACTCAGCTCTGGCTAGATGTATAAAGAAAAGAGACTTCCAAGATGAGTTTAGATCAATGAATAGGTAAAAAAAAAATTGGGAAAGTCAAATCAATTGCATATCTGCCAGTAACCCATTCAAGTATCTGCTACTCTTCTGTCACCAATCCCCTGTGGGCACTTGAAAATACCCAGAAGAGCTTGAGATATGAACTACTGAGAAGATATGAATGGCAAAAATCTCACCAATTGCTTTCTTCAGTGCTTCAAAGGTGATTTCCTCTGTGCTACTAACCTAAAGAAAAAGCATTGAAAACAAACTGAACAGCTGAAGAAGAGACCCTTCCCGCCTCCCCTTAGCAATGTTCTATCACGTTCCTCAGTTTTGCTCATAACCATCTGGTTTAGCTTTGGAGAGGACTTCCCATTGACTGTAGCAATGATCCACTGTTACTTATTATACAGAATTTAGATTTTTAGAAGAAAGATGTTAAGTAAAAGCACTTTGATGACTGCATTCTCCCGAATTCTTGGGTTCTGGGAGTTAAAGTACAATTGATTGTAATTATTGTACACTTACTGTGTGCAGAGCATTGGCACTAAGAGCTTGGGAGGGCACAATGTAACAGTTGGTAGACACATACCTTGCCCACAACGAGCTACCCAGCACTTTGCTGTACCTTAATCTGTAATAGCATTGTTTTTGTTCACAATGAAAAAACTTTAATTTCCCCACCTTTCAACTGCACCATCAAATCTAACAACATTGTTCTACAGGACTGTTTAAGATTATAATCCCTGTCAGCAATAGTGTGCTGAGAAAGCACAGGAGAGTATCTAAATCATCTCATTTCCAAGAACAAACTGCATAAGGCTATCATTTATCCATCAAGACATTTCAATTACAAAATGACATTTCTATGGCTAGCGTTACAAGTCTCTCATGATCTTGCTCTGGATCATCACTGGTGAAAACAGGTTACTGACCCAAAATGAAGCTACGGTAAAAAAATTACACTTTGGCATGTCCCACGCCTCTGCCCATATACTTTTTCGGTGCTCTCTGGGCCCCAGTGAAAACACAACAGACAGGGAGCAGGTCATTTGAGTGGTTCTAGAAAGCTCCTTTTGGGGAGGGACAGTATCACCCACCTCATACTGTACTCTCCCAAGTGCTTAGCACGGTGCTCTATCTGCAGTAATCACTCAATAAGTGCCATTCTTAGTGCAAGCCATCAGCCCTACAATCGATTCTTTCACACAGGTCCCTGATGCTTCAGGACCAAGGTTTGCCTGTCACTCTCAAAAGGAGATTCTATTGTCATCTTGGATTTCCAGAGTGGGTTGGTGACAAGGCTGTTGGATTTGCCCAAAGGCTTATTTCCCTTTACAGCCCGTTCATTTAGGGCGGTACCAACTGCGGAAACGAAAACATTTGCATCACATCTTTCTCCCCATATCTCCTTTCAAATGACCTACCGTATCGTCAGTGTTGCTGCCAGGCAAAATATCCACCTGGATGGATACAGTGTCCACGATGCTTTTCCTTCGGGAGAGTCGGTCTTCATCTACAACAAAGATTGTGGATTTTGTTATTTGCATCTTTTCTCATGGGAACAAATTCGAATTGTTATTTGCATCTTTTCTCAAGGGAACAAATTCAAATCTTTACCTAAGCACCATATTTTAATCTCTAAACAACTCACAGAACTGCAGAGGGTGTTTTTCTCCAGCATGCCCACTTTTAAAGGTGAGATGTTGACTGCACTAACCCTGAAATCCTGAATCCTCAGTGCAACCACATAAAAAGTCACTGATTTTCCCCTCAAGTTACAGCGGCAGTCAGAACGGCCCCTGTGCTGTTGTACTTTCTCTAAGAGAATGAGAAGATGGCTTGTTCTTAACCCTCATGTTGTTGGGAGATGCCAACTTAAGGAATGGGGGCCGAGGGAGCAAGCAGTTTGAACAGTGTTTGGCCCACAGTAGACTAAACTTTTTGAGGGCAGGGATCAGAGCTCCCAACTGTATGGCACTGTACTCTCCTAAACGCTCAGCGCTCAATAAATACCACTGTCTAATTGACTGAAGCTGTATTACTCTCTTTTTTGATTCCTTCCTGCCATTAGAACAGGGCTCTGCACATAGTAAATGCTTAATAAAAGCTATTATAATTATTATTATCATTATTATTATTATTATCTGATGTTGGGATGCCCTGCAGAGACCAAATCCCCTTTTTCTCCAACTGTACTTTGTTGCCACCTGGTGACATCTGTATAAAATGCACACAGACAACAAATTGGACGATGAAACCCACAAAAACCTATTTCCTAGACCCAAGATTGGTGGTTACGTATTGATTGTTTGGCTTCTCTCATGTACCCTTGAAAAGCACCTCAAACTGAATGAGATGTCCCCACTGAACAATCAATCAATCAATCAATCGTATTTATTGAGCGCTTACTATGTGCAGAGCACCGTACTAAGCGCTTGGGAAGTACAAATTGGCAACACATAGAGACAGTCCCTACCCAACAGTGGGCTCACAGTCTAAAAGGGGGAAGACAGAGAACAGAACCAAACATACCAACAAAATAAAATAAATAGGATAGAAATGTACAAGTAAAATAAATAAATAAATAGAGTAATAAATATGTACAACCATATATACATATATACAGGTGCTGTGGGGAAGGGAAGGAGGTAAGATGGGGGGATGGAGAGGGGGGACGAGGGGGAGAGGAAGGAAGGGGCTCAGTCTGGGAAGGCCTCCTGGAGGAGGTGAGCTCTCAGCAGGGCCTTGAAGGGAGGAAGAGAGCTAGCTTGGCAGAGGGGCAGAGGGAGGGCATTCCAGGCCCGGGGGATGACGTGGGCCGGGGGTCGACGGCGGGACAGGTGAGAACGAGGTACAGTGAGGAGATTAGCGGTGGAGAAGCGGAGGTTGCGGGCTGGGCAGTAGAAGGAGAGAAGGGAGGTGAGGTAGGAGGGGGCGAGGTGATGGACAGCCTTGAAGCCCAGGGTGAGGAGTTTCTGCCTGATGCGCAGATTGATTGGTAGCCACTGGAGATTTTTGAGGAGGGGAGTAATATGCCCAGAGCGTTTCTGGACAAAGATAATCCGGGCAGCAGTATGAAGTATGAACACTTCTTTTGGGCCCAAAGTACCACAGAATCCTTGCAGATTCTTGTCAGCAACAAGAAAAGCGAATGAGGATGCCTGTATAAACGTTAACCGCAGAAAGCAAAGATGGGCCCTTTGCTTAAATAAGTCTCTAAAATTCTAGTCTTGGAACAGCTTGAATGGTTTTCAGAGTGAAATATCTAATGATTCTCCAAGATGTGCCATTCTAAAACTCAGGAAAGAGTAAAGCAAATTTTTTGTAAGAGTAAGAATGATAATTGAAGTCTTTCCTGCACCCATGATGGCAGAGCAAATACATATCTTTTGGGGCACAGACAATCGCTAGTGGATTAGACCACAAACAATTTTTGCCTATTGTTAAATTTCTGGTACCATACATTGTAACAGGAGTCAAGGATGTACTACCTATGGCTCTATTTCTCAATGGTTAAGTCCACCTGAACAGAAAAATATCACTCCTCAAAACAGTCAATGCCATGAAGAAGGACCTAAAAGACTAATCCAATGAGTATTCTAGAAATCTGCAGAAAGTCCATACTACTGAAAATGAAAGCTCATTATTTTAGGCAGCTGTGCCATCTTCAAAAGTATGAAAAATAAATACATGAAAAATCTAGGTAGGGAGGAAAAAACAATAGGGAAATTGAAAGCGGTAACTATAGCGGAAGTGAAGTTACAACCGACACACACACACACACACACACACACACACACAATTTCTCTGGACCATTTTTTTTTTTCTAGAGGTTTTCTAGAAGCACACCTCTACTGGCCCAGTACTCTATCTGCCTACAGGATACCTAGCGGAGGGTAGATACTAGAATTTACCTTTTTGCTTGTGTCTGTGATGCTTTTTGCCTGAAGGAAACAGAACTAAATCCAAAGTTTTGCAGGAATGAAAACAAAATTTAAAATATATGCCACAATTGTGAAAGCAGAGGCAGTAATAAGAAAAAAAAATCTGTCCATGCCAGAGATATAAAAGTAGCCACTTTGTTACTTTGGAGCAAACACTTCATATGTAATCTGAAGCTACTGAGGAATGGAATAATATACATTCTCTCTCCAATACCAATAACAATACCATACTCTCATTCTCTCTCTCAGGGGTAAGGACTGTGTCAGACTCGATGGTCTTTTATCTACTCCATTACTTAGTACAGTTCTGTGCACATACAAAGTGCTTAAAAAATACAATTATTATTATTACTATTATTATTATTATTATTATTCACAAGTTTATCAAATCCATTGCTCTACCTCCCACCCATTCCTCTAAATTTAACTCAAGATGTCACTATTTTCCCCAACTTTCCCTATTTCTAGAATTCAACATCTGTTGTCACATTGGGCAGATTTGATTTTTGGTTTCAGACAGCATGTATTTTGCCTCAAAAGCCAGGTAGTTTTGTAAAGAAGCTCACAAATGTACATTAAGGCCCATCATTCTTCCGGAGGAAAACTGAGTATTTGATACCAAGAGCGTATGTTTGCAAACTGAACGAAAGCAAGAAAAAGGGATGAACATGGATCAATAGTTGAGATAATCGCTTAGGTAAGAAGCAGTGTGGCCCACTGGAAAGAACACAGGCTTGGGAAACAGAGGATGTGGGTTCTAATTCTGGCTCCACCAGTTGCATGCTGTGTGCCCTTGGGCACATCACTTAACTTCTCTGTGCTTCAATTCCCTCATCTGTAAAATGGGGGTTCAACATCTGTTCTCCTTCCTACTTAAGACTGTGAGCCTCATGTGGGATCTGATTACTTTGTACATATCCCAGCACTTAGTACAATGCTTGGCAAATAGTAAGCACTTAACAAATGCCACAATTATTATTATTTACACTCACCTGTGACCTGGGGGACATATGGCACTGATAACTTCTCCACGCTGTACCCACTGCCACCTAATGACTCTGCAATCTTGTTAGTCAGGAAAAACAATTTTTTTTCATGTTTCTCCAATGATTTTGGAAGCCTGTAGATGAAGGAAATAAGCCGCTTATTTCTACTTTCTGAGACGTTTTACAATTTGGTTAGGACGAGTAAATGAGAGGTAAAGACCTCCCAGGTAGAGAGACTGATGATTATGGTCAATTTTCCAGCTAAGGTAGTCAACAGATGTTAAATTAGCTGGCTCATTTTAGAGTAGTTTTTAAAATGATGCAAGGCTCCTACAAGACCAGATTTTGATGGATTAATAGTTCTTAATTTGGGCTAGCTTTGTTTTCTTAATTTCCTTGTTCTCAGGAGATACTCAATATTACTTCTTAGTAATAGGAGTCCACATGTCACACAATGCTTTAGACTTTAAGCTTGTTATGGGCAGGGAATGTGTCTAACAACTCTGTTATATCGTACTCCCCCAAAGCATTTAATACAGTGCTCTGAGCAAAGTGCTCAATAAATATAATTGATTTATTGACTATAAACTCAGCTTCCCTTGTTTTGAGGAGAGAAGGAAAAAAAAAGCACTGATTTACTTTCTCTAAATTAATTCTTTCCAGAAAAGAGCAAAACCCCAGATGAATTCCTATATGAAGAGATATTGAATAAGAAAAAAATGCAAAGCCATCCGATTCTGGCACTTCAGACTCTTAACAGGTTTTAAAATACTGAACACTGCTGCAACTTGTATAGGAGGACATCTGGGTGCAAACTGAACTTCTAGCTTTTCTGAGGAAATTCATCGTGGTCATACAGCTAACTGAAAATAAGACAAGGCATTGCTATAAACATGTGGGGACACTTGATTCCTTCTGAGGAAAACGTAGGTCCACCTTAAATCCTGCTGCCCTCCCTTTATAAATATAGGCTTTTGATTGGCATACATGCACTTGTCTTTGAAGATGTGCTCTGGTAGAAAATAAGGAGCTTCCTCGGTCCGTGTTTCAATAACCTGAAAGGTAGAAAAACAAAGTCAGTGTGAAAAGTTTTCTGTTAACAAATACCATTAAAAAAAAGGAATGATCTAAGTGCTTCCTTTGTGCCAGGCACTGTACTCAGCGCTGGGGTAGATACAAGATAACCACTTTGGACACAGTCCCTTGTCCTACATAAGGTTTACAGTCTTAATCCCCATTTTAAAGATGAGGTAACTGAGGCACAGAGAAGTTAAGTGACTTGCCTAAGATCACACAGCAGAGAAGTGGTGAAGCCAGAATTAGAACTCGGGTCCTCTGACTCCTAGCCTGTGCTCTTTCCACTAGACCATGCTCCTTCTCTTTTAAAACTCTACACTGGATTTATAAGAAATTATTCAATAATTCATTTCCCTTTGGATTGATATATGCATTGCAACTAGGTAGGATTTGATTGAAACAAATATCAGCCAGGGAGCCTTTTTTCTCCCTCAAAATCAGTTCTAATGAGGTTAAAAATATTAGACCACATCCTGCCAGGGAACTTAGGAGTACAGAAATATACATGAAATGTTTTCAATTTCTACTAGACATCAGCTCAAGAGAGTCATGGAGAAACATTTAGTCAGTTTGGAAATCAAATTTGGCGATGTCTTTTTGGCTTTTCCCTTTCCCTCTTACCTTGCTCACATGCTGGCAGAAAGCAGGAACGGCGATCATCTGGCTTAGGAAGTTGAGATAGGCTGCAGTCAGGGCCATTATACCACAGCGATGGAACATGGGCAAGTTATCCTCATTATTGATGGCATTTTCCTTCAGTGAGAAACAAGCAGGTAATAAACCTTATTACACTGGATCAATGTCTGCTTAGAACAAAAGGCACTTCAAAAGGAGAGTTCTGAAGTAATCAATCCATCAATGGTATTTTTCGAGGGCTTACTGCAGGAGGAGCATTGTGCTAAGCGCGTAGAGAGTACAAAGCGATGGAGTTGCACGACATGAACCCTGCCCACGAAGAGCTTATGGTCTAGAGGAAGAATTAGTGAATTCCTCAAATTGCTTTTCCAAAAGGCGTAGCTTTTTAAAAATGTTGAACATCTTCAAGACAATGTTTCAAATCTCTAGCCCTTAGGAAAAAGTGGCAGTATTTCACACAAAATAAAAAACAAACTGAAAAGGGCAGAGGAGTGCTGGCAAGTTCGTGCTACCTTAGAAACATTCTTCCTTAGAAACCTCCTTCCCCTCCCCACAACACCTGTATATGTGTTTGTACAGATTTATTACTCTATTTATTTTACTTGTACATATTTACTATTCTATTTATTTTGTTAATGATGTGCATCTAGCTTTATTTCTATTTATTCTGATGACTTGACACCTGTCCACATGTTTTGTTGTCTGTCTCCCCCTTCTAGACTGTGAGCCCGTTGTTGGGTAGGGACCGTCTCTATATGTTGCCAACTTGTACTTCCCAAGTGCTTAGTACAGTGCTCTGCACAAAGTAAGCACTCAATAAATACAACTGAATGAATGAATGAAAACATTAATCTACTGAGCCTGATAAATGCATCTGGTAAAAACAATTTACCTGTAAAGCAATAGCTACCCGGATGAGGTCAATGACCACTTCTTCATTGGCCAGTTCAATGGTCGTAAGAGCAAGAGACGTATACAAGAGCTCAAAGTTTTTCTGCACATTGTCCTCTTCCTTGCAGCCCAAATAGATGTGCCGGTATAGCTGCTGACCATTCTGGAAGACAGAACTATGGGTTAAAGAAAGGTTGACCAGAAGGATCAAGGTTTCTGAGCTTCACATGATCCTTAAAAAGAAGTCTATAGATAACAACATGGTCATGAACAGAAAAGGACTTCTTAAGAACATATCAAATTACGAACGAAACCAAAATCGACATTACGGTAAAATTCTGTTCTACCAGAAAAGAGAGAGAGCATGGGCCTGGGCTCGGTCCCTTTTAGATCTGCTTTTACTGCAGAAAAAGAAATTGACTGTTAGAATGCAAGCTCCTTGTTGGGAGGGAAACATATCTCGGACTTCCTTTTGGACTTCCCAAGTGAGCAGTACAGTGCATTGTGCCCAGCAGGTGTGCTCAGTACACACTGCTATTGCTACTCATTGGGGAAAAAAATCACTCATAAATAAAATCTCACAACAAGACTCTGCAGTCCTATACTGGCAGTCTGAAGTCTGCCACTGATTAGGTTTTGCGGACACTTTTCCAGATGCATAATCACTCAAGGCAGGAAACCATGACATTTTGGTCATGCTCAAATGCATCTATGTATCACTCCTATTGATTTACACATTTTTCAGGATAACTTTTTTTTTCTCCATCACAGTAAGTGCTCAATAAATACGACTGAGTGAATGAATTAGTTTTTCAATTTCCCAAATAGGTACTTAAAGTCAGGGAAAGACCATTATAGTTGGTCAAGGCAATGAGAAAACAGAATGGAAGAGTGAGTCACAAGTCAGGGAAATGGATTTCTTTGTGTTCATAATGAAAGAAAATCAGATGAACGATAAATGCTTAAAGTAATTATTGCTATAAAGGAATTTACAACAACCATTTCAGGTAAAGCTGTGAATATATATTATGGTGACTAAGAAAAGATGAAAACTGTATTGTTTTTCTATGGAATACAAAGTATTTTTATTAAAATGGGATAAGCAATGAGCTCACACCGAGAATTACAATGCCCAATTGAAGGCTGAATATTTTTGAATTATTCTAGATACTCAAAACGGTTGAACCAAGTTTGTCAAACCAGGCGAAATAAATCCAACTTTGAAACACAGAATAAGCTTAAAAAGAATTGTTTCTATCAAGAAAGCCTCTTTTTGGCTTTCACTCTTGTTTAAAAAGTCACTAAACATTGCCAAAACTCTAGAATCAGGGTCCATTGAGTTTACAGAATACATTTTGTTAGTCACTAAATTAGAAATGACTCATACATTACACTTTGCTTCATCAATTGGTAATTGTATTTCAACACTTCATAAATGTAAGTGTTGAATTCTAAAAATAAAATGCTGAAGCCAGTTATTATTCTTTAAACCATCAAGTGGTCCAAGAATAGTTTCTCAGTCAAAAGGAACAACTTCGGGACATATTTTTAATTTAAAATTTATTTCCATATAGTGTATTCTGCATTGAAAAAATACGATTAAGTTCAAAAATACTATCCCATTTACCTCTGAAAAGCAGCAAATTGAAAGAAAAGGGATTGATCGAGAGGTGATAACTGATGTGAGAGCCCTGGTCTGGAAACCTGTTAATGGAAAAACTAACTTGCACTTTGGCCTTGCAAAGGCAAAGCCATTTCTTGGTGAATGGATATTGGTGGACGAGTTTCCAGTGTCAGAGATCTCTGGTGGAGAATATATTTGTGCCTCAGTTCCCTCATCTTCATAATGGGGCTTCAATACCTCTTCTCCCACCTATTTAAACTGTTAGCCTCACATGAGACCTGAATTTCCTTGCATCTACCCCAGAGCTTACTACTGTGCTTGGCCCACAGTAAAGGCAATACCACAATTCTTAATTTTTTTTACTGTGTTTGTTAAGCTTTTGGTAGGTGCCAGGCATAGTTCTAAGTATGGGGGTAGACACAAGTTTAAGAGGTTAGACACAATGCATGTCCCACATTGGGCTCACAGTCAAAGTCAGAGGAAACACATATTCTTTGCTCATCCCATCAGCAAAGAGCACCAAGTGACCGATGTCTGTCCCTCTGAGTTCTATCAGAGCACGCTGGAGAAAAGTGGGGCTCATTGTGGGCAAGGAATGTGTCTATTTATTGTTATATTGTATTCTCCAAAACGATTAGTACAGTGCTTTGCACATAGTAAGTGCTCAATAAATACAATTGAATGCATGAATGAATGACAAGTGATGGAGATGGGGCAGATGGTTGGGAAATCAAAAAAGGAAAATGATGTTTAGATTGTTAGCTCCTTGAGAGCAGGGATTGCGGCTACCAAATTTACCGTAATAATAACAATTATCATCATCAATCGTATTTATTGAGCGCTTACTGTGTGCAGAGCACTGTACTAAGCGCTTGGGAAGTACAAGTTGGCAACATATAGAGACAGTCCCTACCCAACAGTGGGCTCACAGTCTAAAAGATTAACAATTATGTTAATTGTTAACTAAAAGACTAACAATTATGGTACTTATTAAGCACTTACTATGTGCCAGGCACTGTACGAAGCACTGAGTTAGATACAAGATAATTAGGTCGGAAACAGGACAGGGTCTGACCCTGTCCCCACATAGGGATCACAGTCTCTGTAGGAGGGAGTAGGATTTAATCCCCCATTTTGCATAAGATTAAACTGAGGCAAAGAGAAGTCAATGAGATGCAGGCAAACATCAGAGCTACGATTAGAACCCAGGTTCTCTCACTCCCAGGCAAATGCTCTTTCCACTCAGTCCCGCTGCTTCTGTACTCTCCCATGCACTTAGTACAGTGCTCAGCACACAGTAGGTTATAAATTATTTGAAGATAAGAGGTCATGTCTACAAAGTCTATTGTACTGTACTCTCCCAGGCACTTGGTATAATGCTGTGCATATAGTAATCACTCAAAAAATACCAATATGTGGTATGTACTCAAGACAGACAAGAGAAGTTGAAATTGCTTTGAGCATTCAATAAATATGACTGTGACTGATTGTTAAGCTGTGAATATATATATATTTTAGACTGTGAGCCCACTGTTGGGTAGGGACTGTCTCTATGTGATGCCAATTTGTACTTCCCAAGCGCTTAGTACAGTGCTCTGCACATAGTAAGCGCTCAATAAATACAATTGATTGATTGATTGATTAAACCTTTCCTAGTAAACTAGAGAGAAAGAAACCTGTATAAGAGCATGACTCTTGGTCATTATGAAAATACCAGAAATGGCAAAAGGATGTTTTCCATTTTAACTAATACTTAACGGGTAAACCGCTGTTACCTTTTTCATGAAACTTGCATCTTGCCTTGAAATTTTTTCTCTTTTTATCTTTAGGTCGGCTACATCTGGTATGATTCTACAGAAAAAAAATCATTTTAATAATTTTTTTTAAATTCAAATTAGAACAAGACATTAAATGTGGACAGAACAGCGATCTACTTAAATAGGCTAACACCAATTTCCAGATTTATCACGCCCATCTTAACTAAGAGCGGACAATCTTCAATTTTAATGGGGGGAAAGCCATAAAGGTGATTATGATTTAAAATCTCATGATTTTTTCCAGAGCCCAATCAATCTTCTAAGAGATGAAAATAGGAGTAAAACTAGTAAACATCTGAAATAGCCATTTATGAATTAAAATCTGCCCTTTTAGCACATGCAACGCATTGATTCCCTAATTAAATATGTCATTAAAGAGCAACACAGACTGCTTTCAGTGAGTCACAGGCACCCCTGAGAAAAACCATCTATGCTAGATAGCCCTTGGCAAACCTAAATAAAAGGGACACTAGAATAAGTACCAGTAAACAACAGGTAAAAAGATAGCTCTGATGACATTAATCTGGGGTTTTACCTGATTCCCCGGAGTTTTGCCCTATTGTCATGTCGATCAATCAGATTATGCAATATTTCCAGTACCAGCTGTCTTAATTCATAGTCTTCCATGAGTGATGTAGACAATAAGGGATCAAGAAATGGCGGAGGAAGTGCAGTGACAATAGTCTTGGCCTTGTAACCTGAAGTTACCTGTTGACAATTCAAAAGAATATGTGGCTCAAGTGGTTTTCTTTGTACCTCTTACATACTGAGAGTGAAACTTATGAGGTTCCCCCACCAAGTGTAACAGTTGGAAAAATAGTCTTGGGAGGGCAATAGGAAATTACGAATGTACGATTTTGAATATTTATGAGAGGACACAGTTGAGCAAAGAAACGACAAAAACCATTCTTGGATCCCTAATTTATCACTAACAATTTCAAATGAAAAAACTGATGTCTCTCACCTAGGCCAAAATCGCAAAGGAGTATTCAATGACAGAGGAGGACAAAATAGGTGTCACTTGATTTAACCCTTAAATAAAATCCCACTAAATTTAGTCCTTTAATAAAAATCAGTACTGAGTCCCCGTGAATTCATGAGATTCTTTTTCAATTGGAAGCACTGTGGCCTAAAGGAAAGGCCATGTGCCAGGGAGTCAAAGGACCTGGGTTTTAATCCCAGCTCTGCCACATGACTGCTCTGTGAACTTGGGCAAGTCACTTCACTTCTCTGTGCCTCAGTTTGCTCAACTGTCAAATGGGGATTCAATATCGGTTCTCGCTCCTGTTTAGACTGTGAGTCCCATGTGCGACAGGGACTGTGTGTGAACTGATTAACTTGCATCTACCCTAGCATTTAAGAGCAGTCCGTGACATCCAATAAGTGCTTAACAAGTACCATAAATATTACTATTTACAATTCATTTAAATAGGCACTCAATAAACACCATTACTACTACCACAACCCTCCTCCCTACCTTCATGCTTCCAGTTGGTTCATTGTTTTCATTTACTTGAATGCTATAAATGTCTCCCACAACCACTAAGCCTAATTCCTTAAAAAAATGGAGATGGAATGAGTCAGATTCTAATTTAAGGGATTTCTGTTACTCTTTATAATTCTAGATTTTTACATTCTCTGCCATCACCTAATGACTTGTTGGCCAGTTATCTTAGATGACTCACCATCAGTAAGGACCTCAGCAACATTATCTGGATCCGCCGGGTTCCCAAATCCCTAAAAGAGAATGATTACTTTAATAGGTATTAGTCAGAAACTAACTGCATTAACTTCCGCTACTGCATTTTGGTAGGCTTTTGCCCTTGAAAACCTCACTGCATTTAGATGATGTCAGACTCCATAAGGCAGTCTGTGAAGCTGTGGGTGAGGCTGAGAGAAGACCCTAACTCACCTCAAATTCCCTGGGGCCAGCTTTCTCTACTGTCCTCCTTGGGGGGCTGGGATTAGATGAATGATAAAATCTCCTGACACGTGTGCAGGAAGTTCTGATAGCCTTGCTGCATCAGTGTAAAACAGAGCAAACTGGGGGAGCCAATTGGAACCTCAATTTCTTAAATGACAGCTTTTGTCATCAATAAAAAGCTCCTCATTCAGTAACAGCAAACTGAAGAAGTGGAGCTATTGAAGCTATCTCTTAGTCAAGGAAGAGAAAGACAGAGAGATGAACAATGTATTGGGGAATAAAATTCGGAGGGCTGGGTTCAAGCTGATCGCGTAGCTGGGCTTTTCGGTTACAGCCTGAGGACTGCCAGCTGTCAGCTTGGAATTCACTTCACTAATTATTTGTCTGTGGCATCCCTAATGAGCTGAGGGACTTTGCTTCCATACTTAATACAGAGCCCTGCATTCAGCAGACGCTCAGTAAATACCACAGACTGATTTGATCAATTTTGAAATTTTCTACCATTATTAATGAGTGGAAGCAAGCGAGATGTGGGTTTCTAGAAGCCAGAGACACCATGTTTCCTACCCTGTTCAGCAAAATACTCCTAGGTCACTGTCCCCGCTGGCCAAAGAGAACCAGATTCTCCCAGGCTCTTGAGTAAGTTTTCAGGGAACTCTTTCAGGAAACTCTTCTAGAGTTCAAATCCTCCACATTCTACTGGGTCAGGCATCTATAGAAGTGGTATCAACTCTTTTATGTCCTTGGGGAAGGTGCATAAAACAGGATGACTAGTCTAAGCTCCTTCAGGACAGGGATCACATCTACCGAACATTGTGTCATATTCTCCCAAGCTCTCAGTGCAGCGCTCTGTACCCAGCTCAATAAATACACAGTTTCCGGTTGAAAACGATAGGCTGGCCCTCAATCCTGTCACATTTGGTGTGTCTTGAGGTGTGCGGGGAGCCAGACGCCATCTGGGAGTCACTCAGAAATTTAGATAAGGGCCAGGTTTACGGAAGGACCATGCCTGGGGACTTCTTTCTGCATTCACTTGGCCCTTATGTGTAGCGAGAGTTACCTGCCGAGGGGACTACTTGGGGCCTAAAAGGTTTAATGTGGCTTTGAAAGGTGTCTAATTTGCAGGCAGGCAGGAACTCAGGTCCTGGGAGATGAAGGCTTTCAGAAGTATTAAATGAGAAAGATAATTACGAAAGCAGAAACTCCAGCTGAGTCGGGAAGCCGACATGCCAGAGTACCTGGAGGTAAAACAGCCATTTCCCAGTAAACACAAATTACTAACATTTCTTCACAATGTCATTTGCATAATGTTCTAACAACACCACTGCTTTTAGATTGGAAAAAGAACAAAGTGCATAGCACAACACCTGATATAAACCTAATTTATCAGGGACCAGAGACCTCACACTCCAGTAAAATGTTGATGGACTTGGGAATTACATTAAACAGTCTCGTTGAGAGAGAAGAAGCAGGATTATGGAAATGAAGCTATGAGGAAACTGCCAAAAAGATCTGTGCGTTGTCATTTTCCCAAATCAGATAATTAAAGTGATATTTGAAAAACAGATTTCATTCCACTGGCAATGGTACACACGTTTCCTTCCGTGTGACATTTAATATAGATGCTACATAGGTCATTCCAAACAACAGGTCTTATTTCAACTTAAAATGCATTTCAAAATTTAAAGTTCAGTACAACTTTAGAACATTCAACAAACCCTAGTTGGCTGGTATCCAGTGTGTGGGTGGTTGTTCCAAAAACAGGCACTTTTCCCATAATGAACATCATGATCTCTGATCTCTGGTAATCTGGAAGATTGCTGCCAAAAAATCCTACAAAAAAGAATTTTAAAAGCCACAGTCTCAGTAAAAAGAAAGAAACAGCAAAGCTAAACTGCCAGCAGCTAATATAAAGGACATTTTCAAATGATGTCCTGCTTCGGGCTCCGGCTATAAGGGCATGAGTCACAATCACCTGCTCTCCTCCACTTGTTAGTGTATAATAAATCACGAATGCCTTGATTGTCCCCCAGGCAAATACGTTCTACTTTCCTCTCCGAGGTAACTGCCCTACCTAAATGGGCATATTTGATGTTAATTACAAGTTACAAGTATTACTAAATAGTTGGAAATGAAACTTGTAGGAAAGGGAAATTCAACTGCTTGTTTGCCTTTTCAGTGCACTGGGGTACCAGATGTGAACCGGAATGGGAGATTTCCATGTTTTGGAAATTTTCCTAAGACAAATGCCATCTTGATGGTGAAGCGCTCTTTCTTTCCCTTGTGGTAATGTCAACACCCAATTCTGATCCATTAAAGCCAGAAATGAGTAATATAGCAAAACATTTCTGGTGTTTTCAATCAGAATAGAAGTATGTATTTATATTAAACAATGGTTGAGAAATTGGAAACCGAATATGCTACGTAATAAAATGACATCAGGACTTCAACCAAGGGACTTTGAAAAATAGCTGGTAATAGATATCACCTCTGAGGGGACAAATTCAAAAACCACTGCTGAAGAGGACACTATTTGTTTGCTGAAAGTCTTTTAGAGTCCCCAAAACAATCCTTAATATGAGGGAAACATGAGGCCTAGAGCCCGGGCTTTGGAGTCAGAGGTTATGGATTCAAAACCCGGCTCCACCAATTGTCAGCTGTGTGACTTTGGGCAAGTCACTTAACTTCTCTGCGCCTCAGTTACCTCATCTGTAAAATGGGGATGAAGACTGTGAGCCCCCCATGGGACAACCTGATCACCTTGTAACCTCCTCCCCAGCGCTTAGAACAGTTCTTTGCACATAGTAAGTGCTTAATAAATGCCATTATTATTATTATTATTTTGATAGAGCCCTTAAAGTGCCATTGTCAAATCCAATCAATCAATCAGTGGTATTTATTGAGCACTTACTACATGCAGAGCACTGCACTAAGCGCTACAGAGAGTATGATACAACAAAATTAGCAGTCACGTTCCCTGCCCATGATGAGCTTTGTAGATATTGTCAAATATAGCATTATTTTTGTTTTTCAAGGCAATTACCAGACCACGCTCAATTCTCTAGCGGCTCTGGATCTTAGTATCACCACTGGAAAACTCAGCTGGGTGGTCCTCCTTCAGGCTTGAAATTCAAACGGGTGTTTGAGACAATGGAACAGACAATGGCCACAGCAAAATCCTTCTGATATAACGACAGAAAGAGTGATCACGAGTAAAGGGCAAGGCAATCAGATCCCTGCCTTTCTTCAGGTGGAACAGAAGCACCTGTCTATAACAAGGGACTAACAATGACAGCACTATGCTAAATGCTCCAAGTTCCAAAGTCAAAGCCAAGAAAAAGACCCTCAGCTCATACTTATTGAACACTACTACAGGCTGGATACTGTTGTTGTCCATAATCATTTTTAACCTACAATTTTCAGAATATTTGGGGCTACCTAAAATACATTACACCTTTTCTAAAAAACAAACAAAACAAAAAAAAGAAATGAAAAAACATTCCTGTTATGATACCATTTGAAAAGGGAAGCTGGGCATTTCAAGGCAAATATAATCAATCATTCTTGGGATAGACACAAACCTACTGTTTTTGACTTCTTTCAGGAAAACCACTTCCATTTAGGGAGAATTTCCATTAAAGCAAGCTATAGGCAGCGTCACTGGGAGCACAAAAAATGTGTGCTGTTATTAAAAGTCATGAGGTTTGTACCTTCGCCCTGCTCTGCTTACAGTTTGGAGTCTATTTCACCCACCTATTGTTTGGATGATGGCATTCTGGACGATCCTTTCATCGTTGTCTTTGGAGCTGGTACTGAAGCTGGCACTGCCCACGGAGCTGCGTGCATCCCCTGCCTCCAGCTCCACACTAAGGCGCAAATGCTTCAGCAAGGTATTAAACACCTCCAACACTGTGGGACCTGTACAGAACCAAGTGTCAGAATACACGGGTCTTTCCTGGGAAGGTCGCTAAGTGAGAACATCTCAAATCGTTTTTGGGTTCTGCAAGTACCCAAGAACTCAACAGTTACCAGACACACGATGCAAGAAAGAAAATTTTTTAAAAAATCCTCCAAGGTTTTGAGCAGCTCAGAATTCAGAGGAGAATTGTGTGTGGAGTTAGTCGGGGTATTAACAACCTCAAACTAATTTTTGCAGGACCCATTCAATGTAAGGAAATGGATTTGATGGGAGGGAGGGAGAAAGGTGTAGTGGGGGTGGGGTGGGGGGGCTGGCTTGTTGGATTGGATCCGGGCACAGAGAGGAAGAGACACGTAAACCAAAACCGAATCGATGGAAAACAAGACAGAACTAATCATGGAATCATTTTCCCTTAAAATATTAAGTCCAAATGACATTTTCCAATTAACCTTTTGACTACAGAAGGCTGCTGAATTACCAGTTCCTAAAATGGTATTTTAAGAAACATTCCCAATACTAAAAATGGGATATGAGGGCACAGCTGCACAATCTGGAGCCAGTTTTTATGTCCTGGGTACCTACGTTTGTGTTACAAATTATGTCTCCTACTGGTTGAAAGAAAATTGGGACCTCCTTGCCAAGTATACTGCTGAAGGAAAGCCCCCTAGCTGCCAGCCACGATGGAGGAGGTGGATCTAGGCCTTTGCATGGAAAAGCGGGGACTCCCCAGACACATCCTCAGCAATGAGCCTGTCAGAAATAGCCAGGAACCACAGCTCTGACTCCCCAAAGCTCAGCTGTCCCTACGGAACAAAGAATTGGCCTGCCAGTTCTGTCGCCGTCATCATCATCATCATCAATGGCATTTGTTGAGCACTTACTACATGCAGAACACTGTACTAAGCACTTGAGAGAGTATAATACAACAGGGTTAGCAGACACGTTCCCTGCCCACAACAAGCTTTCTGTCTTTCCAGCATGGCATCATCTTCTCCTCTTCTTCCGTGACCTAGGCCCTTCTACGAGGTGGCGGCGGTGGGTAGGGAAGTAAATACAGAGTAGAGATGCTACCACCCAACAGGGACCATGTAGGGCATGGAACTGAGCCCATGCTGTCCAGACTCCCCATTTCCCCCACCCCCTGCCTCTTCTCATGCAGTCCAAAGGGTAGCTCAGTCAAGCTTAAAACTCATCACTTTGCATTTACCTCCACTCATCTGCTACTTTTCTACTATTCATTGCAACTATTCTCATTCTTGGAAAGGCTTAGTAGTTAGGTTTCTCATGAGCAATATGCTCTTAACCAATAACTCGGGGATCCGTGAACCCATGGAATTTGAAGGAAATAGGTTTCATAGATTATTACTTTAAATTTAATGTTATTTTACCAAAGGAAAAGGCCATCTGAATGAAACAACGGGCTGAAAAGCCAAGCAAAAAGACCTAGAGAGTTACTTTCAATAGACTGAAAACTCCTTGAGGGTAGGTTGTATTGGCTACTTATTCTGTTTGGCCCCCTGCACTCCCTAGACGTCAATACAGATCATAAAAACTTTCTGCTCATTTGTTCCCTTAAGAAAAATGTTTCCATTAAGAAGCACAGAAATAGAAATAAGAATGGCCACTCCTCTCACCTATGGATCCTTTAGCAGCAATGGCTACTGCCTCCAACAGAACTTGAACAATACCGGCCCGAACCCTTGGGGAATCTTTTTTCCGGGCATCGAGATGTCCCAGGGTTTCCTGGATCACATGGTGGGAATACTGTGCCTAGAAAACATAAAGAACATTACAGGCCAATTTACTAAAAAGCATTCAAATTTATCTATCTGCCACTCTGAGTATTTACCTTTTAACTGTAGGCAAAGTTCTTTGCCCAAACTTTTCATTTCCTACAGAAGCCAGAGAAACTGCCAAAGCTCCACCACACCTCAATTTTTAGCTGGAGTCATACATACCACAAAAGTTTTTCCAGATTCCAACCTCTGGCATGTTACTCACCCATTCTTCGGAGAACATGTGCATTAGTGATGAAAGATGTGTTCGGGAGGTTGCTGAAATTGTTATTTAGATACCCTCTTTGTGTTGAGGGCACCGTGGAGGCATGGATGAGACTTGCACATTTTTCAGGCATGTCTACAAGTTCTGGTTTGCTTTCCATTTGTGTGGCATCAAATACGTCCAGGCTAAGCAACCTAGCTTTTGTCACGCCTATTACTTAGCTTATTCCGGGTACTATGGAATATGTTTCCATAAGCATCCCCTTTTACCTGGGCCATGAGGACCACAGAAGTTACTTGACTTTAGGGCCATTTTCATCAAAGTAGTCCTACTGTTTTCACCTGGCAGCCCCAACAATCTGAAAGACTACCTGGAAAAAAAGCATCTCAGGCCCCCCTAAATATCGATCACCTCGGTAGCACCAGATTGGGTTTCCTGCTCTAACAGGGCTGCTCAAATGTTGTCTTCAAGTTTCTTATGTCTGCCTTCTTTCTCTATGTGTTTGGTAGCCAGCCAAGATTCAGACGCCACTGTGCGGTACTTTGCACTTATCATGAATGAAATAACACCGGAATTTATCGGGCGGGGTGGACAATAGGTGACCTCTCAGAACAGCATTGACATGAACCTCCTCCAAGTCCTGCTGTTGAGTGGAGGAAATCTGTAGCGTGCCACTACTTAGAGCACAGTACTAAGCAAATAAATAGACGTACAGAGCTGAGGTGGGGGGGAAGAGGCAGGACCCTAAGGAGGCTGCATCAAAGCTATAACAGGAAATCTCAGTGGACATTCGCTGCTGCTGGTAACGGAGTGTCTCCCCCCAAGAATCCCCGAATAACCTCAATCCTGAGACCTCAGGACCCAGAATATGGAGAATGAATTGATTCCAGGGCTGGTGATTTGTACCATGCTACTCACACTCTCCTGCCCATCGGAAATATTCCCAAATGAATGCCACAAGTGAGTCATCGGGCAGGGGTGTAGCACGTATCGGAAGGCATATAATGATGGTATTTCTTAAGCAATTACTATGTGCAAAGCACTGCTCTAAGCACTGTGGGGATACAGGGTGATCAATTTGTCCCACGTGGGGCTCACAATCTTAATCCCCAATTTACAGATGAGGTAACTGAGGCACCGAGAAGTTAAGTGACTTGCCCAAAGTCACACAGCCGATAAGTGGTGGAGCTGGGATTAGAACCCATGACCTCTGTCTCCCAAGCCCGTGCTCGTTCCACTGAGTCACGCTACTTTGCATATGCAGTCTGTGTCCCTGTTGGCCGGCTCCAGGCAGAAGTGGGACTAGAATCCTGGTCTCCTGATCCCCAGATGAGATACTGTTTTCATTGGACCACAAAGGTTGGGGTTGGGGGGATGGCTTCATACACTGAGAAACATGGAAATACTATGGTGTTTCTGCAACAGGAGAGTGATCCAGTAAGCTGTAATGCTCAATACCAATGTATTTAGCCCTTCACTGTGGTCTTTTAAGTACAATACATAAACCATACCTGTATGGAGTACATTATAATTTTAAAGCAGTGGACAGCAAATTCATTGGGATCCCAGAGTTTGTGATGATCTAAATGCCTAGAACAAAAAAAAAAATGCAAAAGCCATTAACAAACCACTTTCTCATTCATCGGTCTTGAACAATAAAAAATGCCAAACCTTTACAATACACAACAATACCACTGAACATGGTGTATCCCACAGTTAGGTGGGGTTTAGTATTTATTTTCTAGTTTACTGCTCATTCTCTTAACAAGCCACAGAGCTACTTACTTCACAGCTATTATGCAGTGACCAAAGGAAAAGACTCTCAAAATGATAGCAACATTGCTCTATCATTTTAAACTTTCTTGAAGTTTTAAAATTCATGAGATTCCAGATTTAAACACAGGTAAGAACCCTATTTAAGGCTGTGTGCCACATGTCTGAGGATTCCCCCGGCACACAGAATACCACAAACATTTACTGGCAGTGAAGAATAACTGTATATTCAATATGTTTCAATGTCAACTCTATAATAAAATACAGAGTAAAAGGTACTAGAACCAAATGTAACAAATTACATCTTCTGGTATTAAATGTTCTGTAGTAATCTCAAGAATTCAGACAGGATGAAGGTTTTCCGATCATGGGTTCAGATCCAATAAAAGTGATCGCTTACGCAAAAACTGGCCGTACAGCATTGTTCATATTCCCGTAAGTGGCTCGACCTAGAAGTTCTCTGAAACAGTTTTCTGCAAGCACAGCGGGGTTTTCTTCTTTGTCTCCTCCTGGGGGAGATGACGGTGGCCCTATTCGGCTGAGACAGAAACATTGGTGTTGCTTAGTACAGTGCTTGACACTTAGTAAGCATGTAACAAATACCCCAAATTACTGTTATTATTATTTACTACTACTAATAATAATAGTTGAGAGAATACCCTTCTTGTTCTATGACAATTACACTTGGTAACTAGAATACCAGTCTTCATGCTAAGCCAATATCACAATAATAATAACAGGCAGGATTAATGAGCCCTTGGTTTTGTATTACACTATCACCTACAAAGAAAAGAACATTTCAGCTGACCACATAATTCAAAGAGAAAGAAACATCCACATTCCCACTACTGAGCAAAATCTATTCTGAACATCAAAGAAGCTCACCAAGTTTACATGGCCTAACGTGAAAACTTCTTGAAAAACAGGATTTCCCAGCACTAATAACAGCAACTGGAAGAAGAGAGGATGACTTCAACTCTACATCCATAAAAACAACCTTCCTACCCACCTGTCATTGTCTTCTATCTTTTGCATGTTAAAGAGTAGTGAGGGCACAATTTTGTCCATATGCTGTGGTTCCCATATAGTTGCCCGCAGCTCGTCATTCACAGTCTTGCGGACCACACCTTGGATGCCCCGGATCCCGGCAATTCGAATTCTGGTGGGAGAAAGACAAGAGCTGTTAGAACCAAGGGGAGGGAGGCAAAATTTTAATTTTGCAAAACGACAAAGAGGTGTTGCATCACCAACGCCAAACTCTCCCATTTCAACTGACAGGACAGTAATGGCGAATGGAGAGGACCAGGTCTGTGTTCCATGGACTTCGACTGAGCGCTTCCAGAGACTGAGCTGTCTACTGTGGGTTTGTTCTGCTAGTGAATGTCCTCGATAAATCTCACACACCAAAATTCATGCAATCCAAAGGGGCAGGAATCCATGCCCACTCATTTCTCCTGTCCACTGAAGGCAGTTGGGGGTTCTTGGTTTTCTTCCTCTGGTCTCAGAAATTCTGCAAGAAAACTCAATTTCCTGCAACCTGTCAAATCTCAATAAAAATTTTGAAGTTTCATTCTCTATGGCATTCATTTCATTTTCTAAGCTTTACATCTTTACATCTACTGGTCCAGAATAACCAAATTTTAATGATGGATTAGAGGGCATGAAAGGAAAAAAAAAATCCCATGTTTCTAACACCTACTTTCAGTGTTAAGAAGAAACATAAACAATGGACCAAATGTATTTCACTAGGGGGAGCTAAATCCCCCCAAATATCCCTTTTTACACAATAGCTATAGAAAATCCTAAAGTGAATCTTCTACTGAATGTTAGTTATTTTGATCATCTGTACATAAAACTCTCCCTCAATTGTAATCCTATGAAATGTCAAATTCCGTGCAGCTTTTAGTGGTGAATCATGTGGGAAAAGAATATATACCTCTGAATTGGGCATATTTTAAACCAATAAAGAGACCAATAGAGTAGCTGAAAATGGAGCAACGTCGCCATAGGCAGGTGAAATAATAGCAGAACCTCCAAGCAAAATTTGGTTAAAGCCCAATTAATTATCTGCAATGCCTGGGCTCGGAGTCAGTCCAGATACTGATATAATTGCTGTTTGGAGGGGTGGGGGACAATGGTCTCTGCAGACTTCAGGGCCAGACAGCGATTGGACCTCTGGGGTATCGCTGCGTGATCGCCCATCATGTGGTTGTGAGACACGGCCTCACCAGAGAACCTTTGGCATAGCCAACCTTTTCACCCATGACATGGACAGCCCACACTTCAAGCGACTCGGCAAGACAGCCTTTCCAAAGGTCCAGTGCTTAAACAACGAAGGTGGAATCATGCAGCTTCGCCTGGCTGGTCCTGGGAAGGAGAGAGCTGAGACCGGGAGCCCAAACAGTTATCAGAGAGGGAGCTGGATGTCCACCCTGCCAGTGGGCAAGCATATGAAATGTTGTAGAGAACATACTTTAACCCATGGCAATGCCCCTCGGTTTCTCTGCATTAGCAAAGAACGTCTGCCTCCCCCTGTAGACTGTAAAGTCATTGTGGGCATTGTGTCTAGCAATTTTGTTACACTATATTCTCCCAAGTGCTTAGTACGGTGTTCTGCACACAATAAGTACTCAATGAATATGACTGATTGATTTGACAAACTTAAATACTGGGAGTATACTCTCTGCTCCAAGAAAGATGGAGAGAGTAGATGGCGCAGACCCATTATGAGGGACCCCAATTTGCTAGGGTGTGGCCCCAGGAGGAGGAAGAGGTGGCAGCAGCTGTACTCCCGCATACAGGATGGGTGGCCGGATTCCATGCCATGTGTGTGAAGAGCCCTGGTCTTCGACTCCCTAGAGCAGCTTTTGGTTCAGCCGCCGGTTCTGGGGTATAGCCCTGCACTGTAACAAATGAATGTGTTTAGCTCGAATGGAAAATGGGCCGGGAAAGGGTCAAACCAGCTTCTGTCCTCTTCTCCTGGAGCTGGAGCCCAGCCCCGAGAAAGGACATCTTCCCTGCTAGGGCCAAGGTGAATGTGGGGGAAGCATTTTCTGGACCAGTGATACCAAACTTTTGGGAGTGTGGAGATTCACTGACAGATGCCGCCATTTCAGAAACTACATTAAGCAGGGGATGCCTGTGGGGGGGAGGAGAGAGAGAGAGAGGAGAAAGAGAGGAGAGAGACAAGAGGAGGGAGAGAGAGAGAGAGAGAGAGAGAGAGAGAGAGGAGAGAGACGAGAGAGGAGAGAGAGGGAGACGAGAGAGAGACAGAGAAAAGAAATGGAGGGAGGAAAGGAGGAAGGAATCTAATTTGCAAGAACCAAAAACATAATGGCCCTTTTTGAGCAAAAGCAGCTGCTGGCCAGAGGGCTAGGAGGCAGAACCCAAGAGTTACAAGTCCTGACAGCAGGGAAGATGGGTCTAACACCACCAGCTGGTTTGCACACACAGTGCAATGTGGTGTCAGAAGGAATGGTTTTGCTGATGTGCACAGTGCAGAGAAGCAGCATGGCTCAATGGAACGAGCCTGGGCTTTGGAGTCAGAGGTCATGGGTTTAAATTTCGGCTCCGCCAATTGTCAGTTGTGTGACTTTGGGCAAGTCACTTAACTTCTCTGTGCCTCAGTTACCTCATCTGTAAAATAGGGATTAAGACTGTGAGCCCCCCGTGGGACAACCGGATCACCTTGTAACCTCCCCAGCACTTAGAACAGTGCTTTGCAGATAGTAAGCACTTAATAAATGCCATTATTATTATTACTATTAAACACTAATGAGCAAGTTTTCCTTAATGCTGGGTTTAGTAAGAATTCAACCCTTGTGTTAAGGGAAAACTGCAGTGAAGGCTTTATTTGAAGGCTGGAACTAAAGAATTAGCTACAGGGGACCCAGATTCCATCTGGTCCTATTTCCAGTCCCGATTGAAGGTCCAAGGAGCTACCATGACAAAAGCACCCTATTTTTAAATCCTTCTAAAAAAGCTGTTCTGTAGAACTGGGAGGGATAATTGGATAACTTCAATAAAGAACTTGAGGGTATAGATGCAATTTCCCTTGCATTTTCATCCCAAGCAACATCCAGACATATATTTTTCTCAACGTGGCCGATCACCGTATGCCATTCTTATTGTTAACAAAGCGGGGGGTGATACATACTCGGTCCTTGTTTCTGGGTCGGCATGACAGGAATGACACATGGCACTGAATCGAGAAACAAAAAAATCATAACGTCTGTGATAGGAGGGTGTGTCTTCCTCGATATTAGCAAATTTGACAAACTAGAAAAAAAGAAAACAGACATGTTAAATCATTAGCTTTAAAATAAAATAGAAGTCTCAGTGTGGAAAAGAACACACGTTACTGTTAAAATCTATTATTTTTTTTGAAAGGGGACACTTTGAAAGATATTCAATGACCAAAGCAGAGCGTGACATTTTTCAGAGGTGATGACAATTTTAATAATGGAATTTATGGACTGGTAACCACAACTATGTCTTAGGAGACTGCGAAGATACCAATCAAAAACAGTTCTCCCACTTCACTGCAGCTGAGCGAGAGGCCAGCCATGGGCTTTAACTGAAGCAAGAAGGATTTATGCTAGAAATAACAATCAGCCTTCCGACACAGGAGACTGATGAACTCGAGTGAGTTTTGAGGAAGATTGCGGAATCTCCCCTCTTGGATCTATCAGAAACAGGACAGTTCAGATGCCTAGAAAGGCCTTTAACGAACCTGGAGGCAGAGAGAAGAAATGAATAACCTCAGGAAGCATCTATGATATTCGGAATTCTTTCAAGCCAACAGAGTGTCACTTGGAATACAGGGCTCTGCACATAGTAAGTGCTCAATAAATACCACTGATTTCCTCGAGCATTGTACTCTCTTAGTGTCTGCTGCCAAGTAATGAGCACGCAGTCGGTGCTCCATAAATACTAATGAATGGCTTTGTCATATACTAGAGGCCACAAACTTCAAACTCCCTTATTTTCAAACTTACTTAAGTGAAAAATTCAGCTAGGATGAAAAAGTACCTCAACAGTTTATGGACAATTTTGTAGGGAGGGAAGAGGGAGGAACTCTGCTATTAGAAAGAAAATTCGCTTTGTAACAAGAAGTTGATTCAAATTGTGATTTCAGGTAATAACCCAGACTGAAATCGAAGTTTGAAGCTCATAATTTTAGAAAACTGCTGGGTATGACTCACAAATGCCCTAGAAGAGTAGCATGTGTCATACAATAAACTCCAGCTTCTGAAAAAGCAAAGCAATTATGAATACACCAAGGATTCTTTGCTTTTAAAGTCTCATTTGGCTGCTTTGAAGACTTTTTTTTGCAGGAGACAAGAAAGGCGGTTTGTTCCTCTTCATTTCCTCAGAGCCTCATATGACAGTGTAGCTACCTTGGAATCTGAAGGACTGAGAGACGGGTACCATTACTTCTCAGTTGCCAAAAGATGGGGGCGGAAAAGAAGCTGGCTGGGAGCTGAGCTATGAGACACTCCTGTCCTCCAATAACCCCAGGACCAACTCTGTGACCTGAATTCTCATCCCAGAAGGCTAGGGCTTACACTGGGACTAAGATGTAAAAAGAGGAAAAGTTGTTCTTTTCAAAAGCCTCTTTTATATCTGTCGGGGGAGCAGTGTGGATTTACAAGCCTGGTAGAACTCATGTTAACTTAAAATTTCACTTTGAGGACCAGAGACTACCCACACTGCAGTATGCCTGGTCAGGCTCAAAGTACTGCAGCACTGGAGCCAATGACCAATAATCTCATCAAGATTGAGGCCTCCCAGCAAGATTGGGAGAGAGTAGGGATACAAGGAGAAGGGAGCAAATAGTAGGAAGTACCGAAGGATTGCCTTGCTCTGCACATAGTAAGCGCTCAATAAATACGATTGATGATAGCAGCGTAGCTCAGTGGAAGGAGCCCGGGCTTTGGAGTCAGGGGTCATGGGTTTGAGTTCCAGCTCTGCCAATTGTCAGCTGTGTAACTTTGGGCAAGTCACTTAACTTCTCTGGGCCTCAGTTACCTCATCTGTAAAATGGGGATTAAGACTGTGAGCCCCCTGTGGGACAACCTGATCACTTTGTAACCTCCCCAGCGCTTAGAACAGTGCTTTGCACATAGTAAGCGCTTAATAAATGCCATTATTATTATTATTATAGCTTGACCACCGGGAAAGCAGGGGAGCCAGGTGGAAAGAGAATGGGAGGAGACCTTAGTTCTCATCTCACCTCCACCACTGTCCTGCTGTGTGAGCTTTGGCAAGTCACTTGACTGTCTCATATTCCATCTTCCTCAAAATGGGGGCCGCCGGGTATCCCTATCATCAAGATGGTGTGAAAGCATATTGGAAAAACACAAGTGCTCTACGAATTCAAGGTACTAACCACCTCCTGGTATTAGACTGTAAGTTCCTCCTCTGGACTGTAAATTCCTTGAGGGTAGGGTTCATATGTATCAAGTCCACTGTCCTGTACTCTCCCAATAATACCTATGCTATTTGTTAACCACTTACCATGCACTAAGCAGGACATCAAGCACTGGAGTAGATTCAAGATAACCAGGTCAGACACAGCCACTGTCTCACAGTCTGAGGAATTTCCAAGCACCTAATACAGTGTTCTGCACACAGTAAAGGCTCACTAAATGCTATTGATGGACTGATTGATTACCCTCAGCTAACATACTCAGAATGTGCTAAAAAAGAGATGTTACATACATTACCTTAAACAGTCATCTGTATTATATTAATGCATTGATGTCTGTCTCCCCCCCCACTCCAAACTGTGAGCTCGTTGTGGGCAGGGAGTGTCACTGTTTATTATTGTATTGTACTTTCCCAATCGCTTAATAATACTGATGGTATTTGTTAAGCGCTTACTATGTGCAAAGCACTGTTCTAAGCGCTGGGAAGCGCTTAATAAATACGATTGAATGAATGAATGAACTGTTAATTGTCTTTGATTATGGGATTATGGCACTCTAATAAGAATGGATACTTTTGTCTCTTTAAGCTCTTTGGAAATTAAAAGTGTGACTATAATGCATCTGAAGCTTCAATTATGTTTTCCTTGGTCTCTCTAGCTTTAAATAGATTAATATTTCAAAAATTGGTTTAGATGATTTCCCGGGATTAGGTGAATGATGTCAATTGGATGCATGCAGTATATATCCTGAGGGTGCACATTTCAATCTGAACCATGGCAGGAGGAGAAAATGTGCACTGCCACACAAGTTAAACAGCCATAAGGTTTCATTAAAAAATTCCTGGTGGAACTGCATGCTCAAATAAAGATAACCATTTTATACCTATTCAAAAAAAGAAATGGGGGAAAAGTATTTAATAATAATAATAATAATAATGATAATGTTGGTATTTGTTAAGCGCTTACTATGTGCCAAGCACTGTTCTAAGCATTGGGGTAGATACAAGGTAATCAGGTTATCCCAGATGGGGCTCACAGTCTTCATCCCCATTTTACAGATGAGGGAACTGAGGCCCAGAGAAGTTAAGTGACTTGCCCAAGGTCACACAGCTAAGTGGTAAAGCTGGGATTAGAACCCATGAAATCCGGTTCCCCAGCCCGTGCTCTTTCCACTGAGCCATGCTGCTTCTCTGTAATTATATCAATTTAATAAACAAGAAACTCTCAAATGGAGCAGAGTTCAGATTTTCAAGTACTGGACTTAGAAGGAATGAGAGATGACCCAAGGTAACTGTCTATTTTTAAAGTTGGGGGCCTGGAAGTTGGTGTCGCCCCTGGTATTCATTCATTCAGTCAGTCAGTCAGTCATTCAATCGTATTTATTGAGCGCTTACTGTGTGCACAGCACTGTACTAAGTGCTTCAAAAGTTCAAATTGGCAACATATAGAGACGGTCCCTACCCAACAACAGGCTCACAGTCTAGAACCCTGGCAACAATTAGAAGTTAGGAAGGGGTGTTTGGAAGGGACACATGAATACTATTTGGGATTTTTTAATGTGTGTTATTTGAAACATGGGTATAGTAAATGGCATCAAACCCATTTAATCTCTGCCTTCAACTTTCTAAGCCATGAGTTAAATTTGCAAAAACATTTCTCTGGTCTCTACTGTTGTCTATTCCAATAGCTGCTTTCACAGTGCAGCACAAACACTTCTCAGGTAAAAGAGGAGAAGTAAAAATAGAGAAAGTGACAGAATGAACAAAGAACATATATTTTTCAATTCTGTAGTTGTTCCAAACCTCAAAAGGTCTAGCATGACCACAAAATTGACAAATTTCTCCTGAACAGAGGATAGGCTATTAATGGTTGTAGAAATATTTCCACTGGGCCCCTCCTCGGCCCGTGGCTCTCTTCTTGTTTCCTTCTGGCTACTCCCAATCCAATTCCCTGAAAAGTAAAACACAGCCACCTGCTTACGCTCTTCCTCTATGTCAGGGGTTGGTAGGGAGAGATGGGGAGAGAAAGACAGATTAGGCAGGGAACATGTTTGCTGTTACACTGTATTCTCCAAAGCGCTGGGTACAGCACTCTGCACATAGTAAGCGCTCTGTAAATACCATTGATTGATTGATCTAGCCTTCTGAGATAACTACCGTTGCTCAGACTCCTTATTCTGGTGATTTGAATCCCACAGCGGTGTAACCAAAAGGCAAATGTGTTTTGTTTTTTCAGTTTCCTGAGACTAGGGATGAATGTCATTCCCATCTTATTTCCACTATTATAATAATATCTATTATTGCTATTATAATAATGTATTATAATCATGTGGGACTCTACAGATCCCACAAGGCCATTTAACTACTGACACAAAATGGATCTACTTACAGAGTTGGTTCCAAGAACTTGCAGCTTTGGTTCTCCTGATTCCAGCAGTTTGGCCACCATATGAAGAAAGCTTTCTACAAATGGCTTTATGCTTTGAGAATGACAAGCCATAAGAAGCTGGTCCAATGCCTCCATGGCAATTAAAACATACCTAAGGGTAAAGACAAAGCAACACCTGGATGTAATCATTCTTCCTAGTTGATTTCTACTCCTGACAATTGATTTTCATTGGACTGAATGAAAACCACACCTGATTTAAGCCTGCAGAAAACAGATGAGGATTCAAGTGGATGGAAACTTTTGTCTCACATTGTAACTGATGAATAGATCTCATTACGTTTTAAGAATATATATGTGTGTGTGTGTGTGTGTGTGTGTGTGTGTGTGTGTGTGTGTGTGTGTGTGTGTGTGTCTGTGTGTGTGTGCGCGTGCGCATGTTTCTTACATAGAACTTTCTGTAATCCTCCTTCACCTGTCAGTGGAGTTTTCAATGAAAAACAGTGCTCCTCTCTTTAGCCTGCTCTTATCCTCAACTGCTCCTTATTCCCCGACAGCTTAAAAGCAGCCAGTTTAAAAATCCACGACCTTGGGGGTCCTATTAGACTTACCGAACAAGTCGTAGTGGGAATGAAATAAAGATGGCAGAACGCTGAAGGAAAACTTTCTGGAAATGTCACCTTGCAGTCTAGAAAACACATACCTCACACAGAATATCCACGGCAAAATACAAGTTTCGTTTCCCAGGTTAAAAATATGGATTGATATGGCCATGGACCGTTTCCAAAGAGTTGGAGGAAATAATAATGATAATGATGATGGCATTTGTTAAGCACTTATTATGTGCAAAGCACTGTTCTAAGCGCTGGGGGGGGATACAAGGTGATCAGGTTGTCCCACGTGGGGCTCACAGTCTTAATCCCCATTTTACAGATGAGGTAACTGAAGCTCAGAGAAGTTAAGTGACGTGCCTAAGGTCACACAGCAGACGTGGCAGGGCCCGGATTAGAACCCATGACCTCTGACTCCCAAGCCCGGGCTCTTTCCACTGAGCCATGCTGCTTCTCAGAAAGACTTTCTGAACAGATCCAGGCAGCCTTCTGTAGGGACTGTGAGGCTAGGCTTTTACAACGGCTTACACAGCCTGAAAAACGCTCCAGGCCACAGTCTTTTTCTATGTCAGCATGGGTCCCTGACTCTACAGCCAGCCCAAAACTGGAAGTTTGCTAATTGCAACTGTATATGCAATTTGGACCTTAAGGGCAGAAATAAGACAGGCACAAATGTACACATACACTCTCACACATGCACAGAATCTCTCTCTCACAAACACACCCACAGTCATTCAGATAAGGAAGTTTGGGCATGCCTCCTAACCAATGAAGACTCTCCCAGAGGAGACAGTTACTGGCCGCTCCCTCCCTTCCCCTCAATCTATATCCATACCCCACTCCTGCCCCCCTCCTGGACTCTGGGGGCTGCTCTGAAGCAGCAACAGCAGCTGCAGCAGCAGGATGAGGGGAGAAAGGTCTCAGGGGACGTGCTAAGATGCTCTCTGATCATCAGGGAAAGGACTCTCTTCAGGACCCTGGGGAAGGCCCGGAGGCAGAATGTACATTACCTGGCTCCGATAGGTTAATATTGTTTGTACAGTGAGCTCCCTCAAAGTTAAGCATGAGCCTAGAGCTAGGACCCTCCCCAGTTTCCCAGATTTTTAATCCCCCAAATTATCTTCAATAAACACTCATTCGCTCCATGCTGCCTCATTCAAATGGTAAACCACAACCTCAAGGAGTTAAATTTGAAACTGTAAAAATGGAAGCAACTCAATTTTTTGAAACAAACCATAAAGTCCTTAGACAACCTCTGCTGAAGAGAAGCCTGTTAATGAATGAGTTTCACACACCTCAAAACCGTTAATGCTAACTTTCCATTTTGGAACCACTCTGGAGAAGCCACACTGCACCAGGAGCTGAGAGTAGGCCAGAGAGTGGCAGGAGGAGGGGAGGATTCTGCCACCCTTCAATACATAATTATATATTATTAATTATTTATTTATATTAATGTCTGTCTCCTCCTCTAGACTGTAAGATCACTATGCCTGGGGAACGTGCCCACACATTCTGTTGTATTCTTCTCTCCCAAGGGCTTAGTACAGAGTTTTGCATGTGGTAGACGCTCAATAAATTCCAATGACTGATTCAGTGGCGCACTCAGTGTCATTGGCTCGGTGTCTATAAGTTCCAGTCCTGTCTCAGTTATGTGACAGCTGCCCATCCTTTATCTCTTAAAGAAAATCAGTCCATCAATGGTATTTATTAAGCGCTTTTCCATGTGCACAGCACTGTAGTAAGTGCTTGGGAGAGTACAAAAATGAATAACATTATAGAGTTGAATGCCTTGAAGCCATGGTGAACTACTTCCAAGAGAAACTAAACTGCAGGGGACATGCTCATTTGGCTGAGGTTTATACTCTCCTAAGACTTTCCAAACTTCCCCATCTACAGCAAATTCTGGGCTTTACTTCCTAGCGGCTGGAGCAGGGCCTGGGAATCAAAAGGACCTGGGTTCTAGTCCCGGCTCCACCACTTGTCTGCTGTGGGTGACCTTGGGCAAATCACTTCAGACTTAAGCTGTGAGCTCAAGACTGTGAGCTCATCCTGGGGAGGGAATGTGTCTGTTCTTGTTCCCTCCCAAGAACTCAGTACAGTGCTTTGCACACAGTAGTATGCATTCAATAAATATGATTGAATGAATGAAATTCTCTGGGCCTTAGTTCCCCGGTCTGGAAAATGGGGATTAAGACTGTGACTCCTTTGTGGGACGTGAAGCAAACACATGCCTGTGACAACGGCGGTCCTTACCCAGAGCGGTGCCTCACAACATCTCTGCTCAGTCTGTCTGCCAGGTAGGAGCCAATTCGATCCAATTTTTCCGGCGCAGACACGGCATAGAATGTCAGCTTCTCCATATCAGCCTTAACAAGACCATCCTAAGAAAGACAGGTAAACAGCTGCATTTTAAAAAGATTCCAACACTGTCTCCTCTTCTTTTCTTTCCCATTATTGTCGACACCCCATCTTCCCCGTTCCTGAAGCTCCAGACCTTCCGTCAGCCAATCAACCAATCTGTCTCCCCCTCTAAATTCTTATGGGCAGAAAATGTGTCTACCAGTTCTTATATTGTACTCTCCCAAGTGTTTAGTACAGTGCTCTGCACACAGTAAGTGCTCAATAAATCCGACTGATTGATCAATCAATGATATGTATCAAGCACATACTGTGTGCAGAGCACTGTACTAAAATTTTGGGAAGAGTACATTGCAATAGAGTTAGTAGAAATGATGCCTAACCTCATGAGTCCAATCTTTCTTCTACAATATTTCACAGCTCCATCCCGCTTTCTCCATCCTTAATACCACTAAGTGATCAAAGTCCTCATCGCTTCCTGGCTGGATTACTGTAATCCGTGGTATTGTTTCCTCTGTTCCAAGCCTGTCTGCCCTCTCCAATCTATCTTAGGTACAGGCAGCTAAATGTATCACCTTGTTAGAGTACATTCAAGACATATCACTCACCTTTGCAAACTCTTCAGTGGCCACCCAGAAAACAAAATGCCTAACTAAGGCATTCCAACAGCATTCTCTGTCACCTATCCATACTTCTCTGGCTACATCCCAGCTGACACTATTCACTCTTCCCATGCAAACCTTCTTACTGAACCTGGCTCATGAATTCCCCCGTCTTTGGCCTAATTCTTTCCATACCCTGCAAAATCCAGCAAACCCCGTCCCGTCCCGTTTTCAAAGTCCTCCCAATAGGTATTTCTTAATTTTATCCCCTCCTCTCCATCCCTTACTGCCCTCACCTTGTCACCTAAACACCTCTCCTCATCTAGGCTGTAAACTCACTGTGGGCTCACTCACTGTGTTTACTAAGCACTCTCCCAAGTGCTTAGTACAGTGCTCTGCACACAGTAAGTGCTCAATAAATACAACTGATCGACTAATCACCCATCCAATACTCATCGACTCATATGTACAACCACAGATTTATTGGCTAGCAATTTACTCATGCATTTAATTCCTTAGGTCTCCCTTCTACTTTAGATTGTGATTTCCATGTGGGATGGGGAATGTGTCTGACCTGATCAACTTGGCTCTGATGCAGCGCTTAATACAGCGCGTGGCACATAGTAAGCGCTTAACGAACACCACGATTCTTCTTATTACTATAGTAATTGATCATTTGTGTTCATGGTCCTGCTCATTCAAATATTTGGCAATTTGTGTCCCCTTGACTCCCCTTCTGGACTTTTAAGCTCCTCGATGGGGATTGGGGTTGCCTCTGCACTGACTGTTTGCTCCTCCATGCCACATAAAATGTCTGGCATACAATGATTACTAATCACAGACTCCAAATCCGAACTGGGGTAAATCCGAACAGAAGAATCATTTCTCTTCCTTGATCTGGGAGCCTAGAGTGATCTGTTGATCCTGAGGAAAAGTGGAAACATCTAGACCTTGAAAACCAAGGCGATGTCTTCAAGTAAACACAACTAATATTCCGTCTCAACTACTCGAGAGAACGACGAGCTAATGTGAGTAACTCCTGGGCCCAGGCAGAGTGACTCATCCGCCATTTACGCTCCCCTTGAGAGGTCTAAGACAGTGCTTCCACCCCACTCTGTGGAGTTGCATCGTCTTCAGCCTTTCCCAATCCTGTAGACCGGAGGGAAGCAGCAGCGAAGACAGAGAGTCTAGCCCCCTTCTGGGCCACCTTCCCGGTACTAAAAGGAGGGAAGGGAAATCGTAAGTAGGTCTGATTACTGTTTTGTTTGGGCCCCAGCAGGGCCTCAAGGCCAGGCCACCCAGAGTCAGTGTGGGGCTGAGCAGGACACAAAGTAGGGCTGCACAATGAATCTCACAAAAATGGCCTCTCCCCTTCAGGGCAGAGCCAAGTGACACTAGACAACTAACGAACGCTAAGAGGAAGCCTCCCTCGGGACTAACGAACGGTAAGGGGAAACCTCCTTCGGGGCCACTGACACTTATTTTCATGGTGGTGCTCCTCCAGCGGGTTTGTAATTATTTTCTAAGGGCTCCTGGGGGGTTACCGTTTGTACTGCCATTTTCTTCTCCAAAAGAAAGACTCTAGACAGTGACTCATTCATTCCCATCAATACACCTGCAAAAAATCCAGGCGGAAGAGTAGACCACCGCTTAATCCTACAAAGATATACTGTAAGGGACATGCCAGGTCATCATTCCAAGAGATTCCAAAGCTGGAACCCAGAAGGTTCCTAACTCCTAACTGCAGTACTCAAGATGGGGCAGGGATGGAAGGTCACGTTTTGTTCAATTGGGTGTCAGGACGGTGTTTCAACACGGTGTGGGGGTGAGGGGGGAGAGAATGTGGGGAGAGATGGGGTCACACAGCCAACCACAGGGCAGCCCGGCACCTGGAAAACCTAGATTCCTCTGCCTTTGCTTGCCTCACCTAGCCTCTGTTGGCCACACTCTCAGTGGGCCAGATCCGTCCACCAATACGTTTATCGACAGTTGGCTAGTTTCACTTTCCTAAAACCACTCAGACCACAGGGCTTTTCCTGTCATAAGTTCAACCTTCCACAGACTTCTGAATCCTAAGTATTTTAATGGTACCCATAACCCAGCCTGGTGACCTCTACTTCAACAGGTCAAGGGAGTATATTTAGGAGGTGTGCCAAAGCTACAAAAACTGAAACCAGTGAAAAACAGAAAAGAAAATCCCTTCTCCACGAAACTTAAGAAATTGGGAATGGAGCGTCAGTCTTTACTAAAATATAAACATGTAAGCTCCTTGTGGCAGGGATCGAAACTACCAACTGATATATTGGACTCTCTTCCAAGCCTTTAGTACAGTGCTCTGCACAGAGTAAGTGCTCAATAAATATCAGATTGACCAGAGACAGAAAATGCCTGAAGAAAAATGAGGATTTAGTTACTGATACTGCACACCAACCCTTTTTGCCAGCATGGGAAACACAGTATATTTTCATCTTCGTTATATTTGTCTTGTGCTCCATGACCCTAAAAACTCCACTCCATCACGCCACTTGGAGAGTTAGCTTCTCTAAAGTTTGGAACTTTCTCTTCACAAATAACTCTTTCCAACTGAGGACAGATGGCTTCCTGCAATTATATGCTTTTTATAGTTCTCTCCTACATTCTTTAACATTTAAGTACTTTGAATTATATAGAGGACTAGTTCAAATGAACATAAAGTAATGGCTACACACATCCCACTCTGGAATTGCATAATACTTAACTGCCCCAAGACAAGAGCCCGGAGAAAACTGCATTGTTAAAACACGCAGGACCAAAGTGCACCTGCCAATCTATTTTCCATTGAAATTAACGGAGTGAAGCCTAGCCATTTCCAACATAGAGTTACCGCGGTCAAACAGTGGGACCTAAAAAGCCTGTAGTCCTCGTGAGAAGATTCTGTCGCCTGTCTGACTTATACTAAAATGTGAGGTAGGGAGCCAGTGGTGGTAATGACATCAGAGCCATTCCATTTAAAACAAATAAATGAACAAACAAACAGAAAGCTGGCTTACACAGAATGCTGGCAGGCCAAGGGACGGAGCACTGTCTTTAGTTCCTGTGGGCTCCAACCTGTGACCACGGATCTAGTTAATGCCCTTTCGTTTCCCTCCGTGGTGCTGATGTGATTCTCGCCCCTAAGGTGCCTCACGAATCCGATTAAACAGGTGGGACATTAACATCCAAGGAGAAAATCCAGATGCCTTGGGACGGTTGCCTTTACAGTTGAGAGACCCAGATTTGACTATGCCACAACCCACTTCTAGAATCAATCTACCGCTGCCACCCCCATGCGCTGCCTGGCTGGGTTTGCCTCTGGCTCCCAGAAAGAGACCTATCTCCGATGAGCTGACAAGACTGATAATTGACTTTTGAAAGAAAACAAAAGCAAATGAATGGAGACCCCACATACAGATGCTTGGGGGCATCTTAAGGAACAATTAAGTCCCACTTACTTTTGGATCTTCAGGAAATATATTGTCCACCAATCGTTTGTAGCGAGGACGTAAGGCAGCACAACAGCAGCACACTCCTGCAAACGACAAAGCATGAGAAGCTGTAGATATTAAGTTGCTTGGAAATATTTTAATTTAAATAATCAAATATAGATTCTTTTTAAATGCCCCCTCCCAACTTTGATCCTTTATTCACAACTTCCCCGGCTGGGGAGTAATCTTCCTCTGCCCTTTCTTTACTATTTTTCTTTCTCCAGTACTTTGTCCCAATATCACAAAGCACTCTTCTTCCATGAAGCCTTCCCTGGTTTTTCATAATAGTTTCTAAAATTAAGCACTTTTAAAAATAGCATTTATTAAGCACCTAGTATGTGTTTAGCACCGTGCTGAGAGCCGAGGGGTTGCAAGATAATCTGATCGGACAGAATCCCTGTCCCATATGGGGCACACATTCTAAGAGAGAGAGACAACAGGCATTTTATCCCCATTTTATTGATGAGGGGACTGAGAGCCAGTCACGGCAGCCCAAAGTCCTGCAGCAGGCAAATGGCAGAGCCGGGATGAAAACCCGGAGCTAATTCTCAATTTCCTGCTCTATCCATTACACACTTGTACATAAGAATAAAACCTCACAACTATACATATTATATAGCCAATTATATAGGGTAAGGTGCCGCATACAAACAATTAATACTAAGAGATGACTTCATTGGAAGTGTCTAAAAGTCTTCCCTCCAGGGCCAGATTGAACAGCCCTGTGTCCATAGCAAGCTGCCATGAATGCTGGCTTCTGAGGATGTACAGCATGGGGGTGGATTGGCGCTGCCCACCAATGTGGTATTCCCAATGGTCCTGTTGCTCCTACTCCCACTCCATCCCCGCAAGCAAGCCCGTAGAGGCTGGCATTCCAGTGGCCAAATCGATGTCCCTCAACAAGAGCCCAGGCCACTACACATTCAATTTGGCAGCAGCATTCAAATAGACAGTGGGCCACAGCTGGGCCATGGGACTCTAGCCCAGATATCCCTGAATTAAGGTTAATCATTGTGATTCTGTGTAAGGTTCATCGCTGCGAGAAGCAGTGTGGCTCAGTGGAAAGAGCAAGGGCTTTGGAGTCAGTGGTCATGGGTTCAAATCCCAGCTCTGCTAGTTGTCAGCTGTGTGACTTTGGGCAAATCACTTAACTTGTCTGTGCCTCAGTTAATAATAATAATAATAATGACAATTACTAAGCACTTACTATGCGCAAAGCACTGTTCTAAGTGCTGGGGAGGTTACAAGGTGATCACATTGTCTCACGTGGGGCTCACAGTCTTAATCCCCATTTTACAGATGAGGTAACTGAGGCACCGAGAAGTTAAGTGACTTGCCCAAAGTCACACAGCTGACACGCAGCAGAGCCAAAATTAGAACCCACGACCTCTGACTCCCAAGCCCAGGATCTTTCCACATTAACCAACTCTCCCCCACTGGATTAAATACTCTTTGAGGGATGAGAGCATGTCTCCTAACTCTAGTGCACTCTTCCAAACGCTTAGCACAGTGCTTTTGCCCAAGATTACATAGCCGGCTGGAGGCAAAACAGACTAGAACCTTGGTGCCCTGACTCTTAGGCCCAAGCTCTGGCCACTGAACCTTGGTGCAATGTTCTCAAAGAGATAGTGCCAGATCCCAGATCACACTATGGATGAAAATATGAGGAACTGGGATCCAGCAGCAGCATTTCCTAGTGACAGTGTTTAGAAAGACCTTCTTGACCCAACAATTCTGCAAAGATGGGAAGATTTTCACAGAGACTTATCCAGAAGGAAACGTGCTCCCTAACTACCTGCTGTGGATAGGAAACTGCCATGATTTCACTGGAACTTAGTGAGATCCCCATTCCCCACAAGCAGGAAACCAGCAGGTGAAAGTCAGAAAGCCAAAGACTTTCTGAAGCTAAGAGATGCCTCTTTCTGTCACATGATTTCCCACATTTTCCTGGAAGTGTACTCTGATAGCTATGCATCTAAGGAAAGCTAAACTAATTGGGGCTTGGAGCTGCATTAAAAATTAAGTCAGATACAAACGGTTCTTGCTTGGATGGGGCACAAATCTACAGTTTCTGAAGGTTCAGGCCGCTATCTGGATCGCTACCTAGTCTTGTCTTGAGCCTACCTCCCAAGGAAGAGCACAACACAGTTCACAATAACAGATGACAGGAAAGGGAAAGAATGAAAAGGAAAAAAATTGTGCTGGAAATGAGCATTTCCTTTGATTAGGTGGCTAAATCTAGAGAAGTTGCCATCCCACGGGCCCGATGATATTACAGCATTTTCCCAATTAGGGTGAATTACATCCTCTTCAGATGATGGTATTGGTATATAGATTCTTGGGCCAGCTACTGCGCTAGCTCTGCCCCTTTTCTGGAAACCATAAATGTAACAGAAAACACCCCCGAGAATGACTTGCAAAATTCCGGCTTTCCCAACTGACCTATCTAAAAATACAATTCCATTCCCCTGAACGCTGCAGCACTTTGGTAGTTCAACAAGGGAGCTATGCTAATATCTACACTAGATTCCTCTCGAGGCTACTCCAGAACCCAGACGAACGGTTTGAAACCATAAGTTTGCACCATACTTGTCAAGGTCCTATTGTGGCGTTTTATGAGATGGATAGCAGTTGGATGCCTGCTTTAAAACCCCAGACAGAAAAGGAAGAATCAGATTCCTAAGAATTGAACAGTTCTTGAGAGGGAACAGAAATACTTAAAAACACGCAGAGGCCGAACCTGTACAAATGAGAATTGTTCTGGGACATAAACTGGGAGAAAGGTAATTATATAATTCCACAAGAATTACAAGAATAAATAAGATGATAATATACACAATAAACTTCTCATTTAACCTACAAAATGGAGGCCAAATCAGGCAGGCAATTCTGTCGCAACTGGTTCACGGTCTCTTAGGAAAAGCTATGGTACAGACTGCCTCATTTGAGATTTTGGAAAACAAACTGCTGGCTGAAAACTTTTCGCTGGTCTAAAAGATTTACCATCAATTCTTCCCTCAGTCTCTGGTAAATGCAAACAGGTAAACTGGGTGGTAGGAACACAGCATGAAAACAACCCAGAGGGGAAAACGCAGACTCCGGAGATGACTGACGGAAAGAAATATTCTATCACCCGCCACGACAAGCGTATACGAAGTTCTGACCTACCCACGCACAGGAACGAAGTTGACTCTCTCGTGGAATTCAATTCATAGGGCTTTTCCAGTTCTACCGTGGGTACCTGAGCATAATCCTTCATGCTGGATTTGAAGCTACTTTTCATGCTGTCTTCCTCTGGGTGCTTTTCATCAACTGTTCGCTGTGCACCTAGCTCAGCTTACTTGTAGTTAATTAGCATGATGGGACCTAAGTACTGTAACTGAACTACACTGTGACATCAAAGTAAAGCTATCGAAAACTTGAAAACGCTGGGTATCGAGAGTATCGGATTCAAGTAACAATGACTAAAATAAAATATATTTTATGGATGTTTTAACAAAACAAACTTTCACCTGCTTTAAAAGTCAGCAATGTCTACAGCCCAAGATTTTAGGAAACCAGGCATTGCTATTTCATATGTTAAGTGCTTAGTACAGTGCTCTGCATATAGTAAGCGCTCAATAAATACGATTGATGATGACATGCTCAGAATTCTAAAAAATGAAAGATCTCTCAAGACCTAGGATAGTCCATGGCATTTTTCATTTGGACAATTGGGAGCCACCAGTCATTATTGAGGGTGATTCCTGATTGCTTATACAATAAAAAAGAAAAACACTGTTCCTTTCTTTGGTATGAATGCCAGACTCCATTATGCACCCCTACAAATTTCCCTTTCATGCACCTTCCTCAATTCCCTCTCCCCAAACCAGGTAAAAATAATGAAGAACAATGAAAAGAGAAGTAGTAGTAGTATTATTTATCAAGTGTCCATTGATGCAATGCACTGTGCTAAAAGCTTAGGAAACTTAAAAGGGAGAAGTGACACGTTCACATCTTTATCTTCTTTTAGAAGTACAGCAGTCCAAAATGGTGGTCCTGGTGGCCAAAGAGAATCTTAGCCAGTCTTTAAGAAAAGGAGTAGACCAAAAGGCAAGATGCGAAAAAATAAAAATGAAACGCTGAGTAGTTTTGCTGATGGATTTGGAGCTTGACTATAAGTGCTCTACTGGAATCAGAGAACCAAAGAACTTGGAAGGGAAATTCTCCCTCGAGGCTGGAATGAGGAGTGAGGCCAGTGCTCAGTTGAGCATAACATCTACAAAGTGGCTTATCACATTCTTTAAAAGGGAACAGAAATGTTGCAATAGGAGCAGCTCATAAAAGTGTGAAAATTAAAATTTGGCACAACTTCAGCTTCTCAAAATGGTGCCCGGTTCTGCATTTAATGTTGATCAACAATTGGCAGATAGGTGCTGAGTAATTATAAGCAAGGGCAGACAAAGCTAGTCAGTGTCAAAGTAATCTCATAGATTCAGGCTGACAAATGGCATATTTCCTAGGGAGAGCAAAATGAAAAAAGCAGATATTGTGATAAATAGAACTGCATCCTAAATTGTGAAAGCAAGTCATACTCGAAATTCTTTACAGCTTCTTCACAAATCCATTGACGCAAATCTTTATCTCTGCAACATTTTACCCACAAAAGTAATGATCATTCCCTTTTGTTCATCGAAACTGAGTCATTTGTAGGCTTCCACAAAATGACGAACACATCCGGAAATCCTTCCTATGGGAAAAATGCTTCTATCCTGTTCAGGAAAGTTTAACAAACTATTCTCATGTACTTAAACTATACAGAAACAAATAAAAATTCAGTCTGATTAAGCCTCAATCTGTTCAGAGTCTTCCTTCTTAGTCCTGAGAAATCTGTTGGCTTTGTTTCTCATTTCAGTGTCTGTTGACAAAGTCTTTGGGGAAACTTGGGACAAACTTCTTCAGAAAAATGGGAAAGATGGCAAATGTGGAAAAAGTGCAAAATTGACTCCAGGCTAATGCAACCTTGGGAGGGAGGTGATTGTAAGCTTGTTGTGGGCAGGGAACATGTCTACTAACTCTGAATTTGTACTCCCCCAAGCGCTTACTACACTCCTTTGCACAAAGTGCTCAATAAATAAAGTTGATTGAACTAAAGATGAAGTGAGCGAAAACATGCGGTTCAGAGGGCATCCAAGGAAGATGATACGGTCAGACTAGATTGTTCATAAACTAGGGGAACTAGGAGATGTGGCCGAAACTGAGCTGAACTGAAATATCAACACACACCACGCAATACGCAAAAGGTCATCAAGTTCAAGAGAGGTCTCAATCAATCGAGAAACAAAATAGTTCATACTGGGATGCTAGAGGAAGGAGGAATTTGGAAGAAAACATTACTGCAGTTTGATGGTCCATTCCTAAACATCAGGATGGATGTCAAAGAAGGGGTCCAGTATTCTGCTCCACTGTCACAGATCAAAAGCTGGCCTGGATGGATCAATGATCTGACCAGTAATGGACACTGCTCATGATCTTACAGTATATTCCCTCCGCACAATAATTCCATTTGAGGCATACGATCCATGAAAAAATGGTTAAAGACTCAGAAAAAGAGACTTTAAAGTTTAAAAGCAACCGAGGGGAGTGGTTAAGCCTGTAGTACAGGGCAGAAAGAATATGAAGAGCAACCAATAAAGGTTAACTGAGTTTGGGAATTTAGCAGGCAAGTCTGTGTTAGGGGGGAAATGAAGTTAAAGCTGCTTCCCATTTTTCTGGTGAGGGAGAATCATTCTCTCTAACCCAGGAGGCTGCAAAACACTGACCAAAAGTTCCTCAGACTCCTCACAATGGAGAGTTGCACTTATATTTGGGAACTCAAAAATTTACAAAAAGGAGTCCGGATAAAGGAAAGATTTACCCTAGGCCTGAACAATGTGAATAAATCTTTTTACAACATAAGAATCAAAGAGAACCAACAGTATAGTTTTCATCTTCTAGACAGTATTCCTCTCAAAGGGATTTTAATCCATTAGAGACTAGTGTTTCCTTACAACAAGTTCTTTCCACATGCAATTGCATACCTTCTCTTCTTTCAGTCTCAATTTCGTCATTTGCTCTTTCCCCCTGACACTCTTATGCTCCAATCATGGTCTTTTCATCTTTTTTCCGATCTCTCCATTTCAGGTCTTCAAAAGGTTTCCCGCCCCTCTAACTGGCTAGCTAATTAATAGTGCTTGTCTACCCTTCTTCTCCAGAACAAAAGGATTCCCAACGATGGGAGCCTGTAGGAAAAACTATAGCAACTTCGATGCCACCTTCTTTCTTTTTAAGTTTGATATACATGAAAGAACTCTTGCAAGGCCCACTTAGATTCCCAGGAATTTCTACTTCTCAACAGGGGCAGTTCACAAAGCAGCACGGTATATTTCTCTGCAGGCTTTCCCGGTGCAGTATCGTTGTGGAAGATGACATACAAGTGCTTAGTACAGTGCTCTGCACACAGTAAGCGCTCAATAAATACGACGAATGTCTGTCTTGGATAACAGCCCCCAAGACTGAGACCCAGAGCCCCACATCCAAACAGATTATTATGAATCACTTCTCAGATCTGAGATTTGGCCCGGTACTGTGGACTGACGGTGAGCCTGAAGAAAACCGAGGTGACGTGCCGGCCGTTTCCTACCCAAAGTAAGGTCGTTCATCGGTAATGCTGAACTTTCTCACTGCTCTCTGCTGCCTAGACGAATCAGTTATGCACAAAGAAGTAGAAGACAGAATCACAAAGGCCGACGTGGCTTTTGAGTGAATGGCAGTCTGACAACAGCAGGCCATGAAGTTTCATCAGCATCAGTGGTATTTATTGAGCAGTTACTGTGTGCAGAGCCTGTATTAAGTATTTGGGAGAGTACGGCACAACACAGTTGGTAGACACTTTTTTATGGCATTCGTTAGGCCCTTACTATGTGCCAGACACTGTACTAAGCACTAGGGTAGATACAAGTTAAACAGTTTGGACACAGTCCTTTATCCTACATGGGGTGCACAGATAAAAGGCACAGAGAAGTTAAATGACTTGCCCCAGGTCACACAGCAGATGTTCCCTGCCCACAACAAGCTTACATTCATTCATTCAATTACTTCAATCATATTTCTTGAGAGCCTACTGCGTGCAGAGCACTGTACTAAGCACTTGGGAAGTACAAGTCGGCAACATATAGAGACGGTACCTACCCAACAACGGGCTCACAGTCTAGAATGTTCTACTCTGCTAGCAGTAATGGAGGACAAGGCTCAGAGGTGGAGATAATCTGAAGGAGGTGGAGAAGGAGGGGACTACTCACAAAATGGGGCCTCAAAAAAAATCCAAGGCTCTTTCCATTGCCATCCTCCTCCTCCATCATCTTTTCTTCCCACCTCTCCTCCCCCATCCTACCCAGACCAGTCTCCCAGCTCGGGCGGGGAGGTCTGCAGAGTGGGTGCTGTAGTATTGTTGCTGTGGAATATAAAATGGAAGATGGGGCAATGAAAGGCAGTCTAGAGGACTTATGTGAGAAAGGAAGGATGAACAAAAGACTTTGTGGAATTCCCTCATAGTGGGTTAAAGCCCTAGACCATTGGGAGGCAGTAATCCAGGGAGGGATGACTCTTCTCAAGCAAATAAAAACTTCTCCAAGATTTAGGCTACTAAGGGACAGTCTTGAAAACAGATACAAGGCTTTGTATGGAGCAAATGCATCAGCTTATTATCAAGTAGAGGGAAGAAGAACAAGGCCAGGCACAGCAAAGGATGTGTGGGGAGGGCGGAGGGAGACATGAAAGGTCAGGGAATGAGAAAACAGGGCCATCGCAAATCTATCAACCTATAAATTATTTACTGTGCAACAACAACGATGGCATTTATGAAGCACTTAAAATATACTAAGCACTGGGCTAGATTCAGTGTTATCAGATTGGACACAGTTCCTGTTTGCCTCAAGACTCACAATCCCTCTCTTCCCCATTTTATAGATGAGGTCACAAACCCAGAGAGCTTAAGTGACTTACTCAAGGTCACCCAGCAAGCCAGTGGCAGAAATGGGGCTAGAACCCAGGTCTCCTGACTCCTAGGTCCTTTAAACTAAGCCACACTGCCTTCTCCAATGTAGGGCACTCTTAAAATTTTCAGCAGATTCCAGGCATTTTCAAGATACTAACAACATAGTGCATAGTTTTCCTTTCAGCAGAGCTCTAAATGTGGAGCTCAAATATAATGAATCACTGAAAGTCACCTCCAGTGACTGTCTAGTTCACACATTTAAGCAGAACTCTCCAATCATTACAAACAAAACTCTTGTGGATCCCAGGTGAAGATCATTTCAAAGCCTGCCTTGTTGATCAATCAGTGGCATTTACTGAGCACTTACTGTGTGCAGAGCACTGTACTAAGCACTTGGAAGAGTACAAGAGTTGGAAGACACGTTCCCTACCCACAGTGAGCTTCCATCCCTGCATCTACCAAGCCTAAATCAGAAATGTCTCGTGGTTAGGCCTTCTTATATATTTGAAATGCTACAAAAATGTCATTGGTCATGAGTTTAGTTTCTGCTGCAATACAAGCGAGAAAAAGTATCAAAGCCAGGCAATAAGTATGCCAATGCTACCTAATAAACAGGCAATTTGCTTGTTGGCCCCAATCTCTCAGCAATGGAAAAGCAAGCGGCATTTCAATGATTCCACCTTTCCAATTTGAGATACTGTGGTGGCATTTCTGAATACCAGATTTCTACAACATTGTCTGGTGCACTGTTTTAATTAAATGTAAAACTAATACTCCACACTGAAACTATTTCTGCCTCTAATTCAGTAGCTCCTGCACGGTTGGTACATGACAAGAAATCCAATCCCCACTAAATGCCAACGGCAAAGTCTATCACTGTTGAGTGGGGCTGGCAAGGGCTAAAGAAAAGGACAGAGGGAAGGGAGATGAAGAACAGAAGTCCCCCTAAAGGGAGTTAGCGTGGCAAGTTGCCCACACCTCTTACAACAATCATAATTGTGGTATTTCTTCAGCGCTTACTATATGCCAAACACCGTACTAAAAGCTTTGAATCAAGCAAAAACTCCTCACACTCTGCTTCAGAGCTCTCCATCACCTCGCCCCCTTCTGCCTCACCTCCCTTCTCTCCTTCTCCAGCCCAGCCTGCACACTCCGCTCCTTTGCCGCTAACCTCCTCACTGGGCCTCGTTCTTGCCTGTCCCGCCATCGACCCCTGGCCCATGTCCTACCCTTGGCCTGGAATGCCCTCCCTCCACACATCCGCCAAACTAGCTCTCTTCCTCCCTTCAAAGCCCTGAGAGCTCACCTTCTCCAGGAGGCCTTCCCAGACTAAGCCCCCCTTTTCCTCTTCTCCTCCCCACCCCATCGCCCCCCTCCCTCCCTCTGACCTACCCCCTTCCCCTCCCCAGAGCACTTGTGTATAGTTATACATATTTATTACTCTATTTTTAAATGATGTGTATATGGCTATAATTCTATTTATTCTGATGGTATTGACACTTGTCTACTTGTTCTGTTTTGTTGTCTGCCCCCCCCCCCCCCCCCCCACCACTTCTAGACTGTGAGCCCACTGTTGGTTAGGGACCGTCTCTATATGTTGCCAATTTGTACTTCCCAAGCAACTAGTGCAGTGCTTTATGCACACAGTAAGCGCTCAATAAATACGATTGAATGAATGAATGAAAGCTGGGTTAGACAGAAAATAATCAGTTCCCACACGGAGCTAACAGACTAAGTAGGAGGGAGAACAGGTACTGAATCCCCATTTTGCAGATGAGGGAACTGAGGCACAGTGAAATGACCCGCCCAAAGTCACACGGCAGGAAAGTGGTGAAGCTGGAATTAGAGCCCAGGTCCTCTGACTCCTAAGCCCGTGCTCTTTCCACTCGACCACCCAACTTCCCATGCGCAAATATGCTGCTGACGGGGAAAATACTGACTTATAGGCTGACGGAGCTGCACCCAATTCAAAATAAAATCTAGGCCGGAATTCCACACAGAGCACCACAGCTGATATCCCCTAACCTTCTAATCAATTTCTTTGTGCCAATTCTGGGGCCTGAAGCCTCTGGAGGAGTCTCTGAGGAGTTAAAGGAAGTAAGAGAAGCGAGGAGCTACCGCTTCAAAGGGAGAAGACAGAATTCTATAAAATACCATCCCGTTACCTCACCAACTTCAGGATCACGGTGTTTTACATAAGCACTAAGATTCTACTGGAGTGGATGGCGTGACTGGCAGTGACAGGAGCTCAGAGGCTTTTAGTGGAGGAAGGCTTCACATAAACCCTTTATATAACCAGCCGCAGGGACACAGGGACGGATCTAAGTGGTAGAGGGCAGGCTGGAGTGGACAGGATGGTTTCAGGGGCAGAAGCTAAATGGGCTAGAGTGTAGAGAAACGTTTAGGAGAAGGCCGGAGGTGTCGCTTGGCAGGATGGAAACCTCCCCGTCAAGCAGGGGACTCCCAAAGCCAAAGCAAAACGTAAGGGAATAACGAGCTTCTCAGGGGTGCAGCACCCATGATGACACAAACCTCAACAGGAAGGAGGGAGACCACAGGAGTTCTCCCAGAGAGGGAGCGCCTGGGATGGCCTCTGCTTCCAAGGTGGTCTCTGGGCGGGAAAGGGCACTAAGCCCCACCGAAACCATAGGGAAAGTCATCTCAGACAACCTTGGGTAGAAAAAGAGGGAAGGTCACCATCATCTTAGTCTCTCCTGCTTCACACTGAATCCATTCATCTGGAAGACTGTTGTCAGTCCAGCCACCAGCGTGAATGTGTGTTGGAGAGATGACAGATTCTACTCAGGAGAAGAGCTTCTTGCCACTCCCGATGCCAGAAATGGATAATACTCCTTGACTCCTGCATCGGTTTCCTTGCTGACCTCTCTACTTCCTGTCTTTCCCCAATCCAGCCCCCACTTCACTCTGCTGCCTGGATCGTTTTTTCTAAAAGACAATGCTCAGTTCATATCTCCCCACTCATCAGGCACTTCTAGTGGTGGCCCATTTCACTTTGCATTAAACGGAAGCCCCTTACCATCCGCTTTAGGGCATTCAATTGGCTCACCCCCTCCTACCTTACCTCCTGGATTTCCTGCTCTATCCGTCAGTACACTTCTCTCTTTTAACACCAACTTACTCCCTGTAACTCGATCTTGTCTATCTCGCTGTCAACTCCTTAACCATGTCCTGCCTCTGGCCTGGAGCTCCCTCCCCATTTCTTATGCAACACACCACCACTCTCCCTACATTCAGAACCTTATTACGATCACATCTCCTTCAAGAGGCCTTCCCTGATTAAGCTCTTTTAGCCGACTTCCTCTCCCTTCTGCATCACCTCTGCACTTGGATCTGTACCCTTGAAGCACTTAATAATATTCACCCCCACCTCGGACCCACGGCACTTATCAAATGTACCCATAATTTATTTTCGTGTCTGTCCCTCCCTCTAGACTGGAAGCCCCTTGTGGGCAGGGAACGTGTCAACCCAATCTCTGGTACTGTACTCACCCCAAGCTCTTAGTTCAGTGCTCTGCACACACTGAAGCACTCAATAAATACCACTGGCTATGGATTAACACCCAGTAACGACAGGTTACAGCAACTGCAGTCAGCCTACACAGTGCCACTCTTCAAGGACATGGAGACCTCTGATCAGAAAACTCCCCCAAGGCAACCTTCACTGCCTGGACTCCCTCAGTTATCAGATGGACATTGCTCAGCTGCAGAAAAGCCTCCCCTGGAGTGCTGTAATCTCATTATGGGCAGGGAAGGTACCTGCTAATTCTGTTGTATTATACTCTCCCAAGTGCTTACTAGGGTGCTCTGCACCGTAATAAGCGCTCAATAAATACCACTGATTGACAGAGACATCAGGGCAGCAGCCGCACCTTTCATTCATTCATTCATTCAATCGTATTTATTGAGTGCTTACTGTGTGCAGAGCACTGTACTAAGAGCTTGGGAAGTACAAGTTGGCAACATATAGAGACGGTCCTTACCCAACAGCAGGATGACAGTCTAGACGGGGGAGACAGACAACAAAACAAAAGATATTAACAAAATAAAATAAATAGAAAAAATATGTACAAGTAAAATACAAAAATAGAGTTATAAATATGTACAAACATATATACATATATACAGGTGCTGTGGGGAGGGGGAGGAGGGGGAGAGGAAGGAGGGGGCTCAGTCTGGGTACTCAGCCTTCTGAACTCTGCGACTTGGACTCTGCCCGAGTAATGAGAAGCCTGTAAACGGATCCTTTTGCCATCATTTGTTGAAGCTCTTCTATGTTGTTGTGCCATTTTTATCATTTTTAATATTTCTCTGTGTACCTGCCGCTTACCCCTTCCTTGTGGGTTCCCTCATGCTCAGGAAGCTCTTATTAGAATACTTGTCCAACCGCTTTTTCTGATATGGCTGCCTATCCAGATGGACACACACTGTTAGGAGAACAGTCCCTGTTTCCCGAAGGTCTATCTAAAATGCGTGGTACGGTCACCTTCTGAGGGAGAACAGTTGGCAAAGAAGCCTGGGGGAAACAGAAGGCTTCCTTGGGCCAGGACAACTAGTTTTCTGCCCAGATTAGGTTTTCAGACTTCCCCCAAGATAGCGCTCTTCCCAGCCCAAGCCTGACCCATGAAAAATAAGGGGTGCTTAATTTTCTACTTCCCCATTGTACCAAAGATGTTCCTCGTCATCCCATTTTGTGCAGAAAACTGCATCTGCCTGTCTACCCCACTGGAAAGTCAGCTCCTTGACAGCAGGAAGTGTGTCTTCTACGTTGACTGAACACTCCCAAATTCCAAGTGGGGTGGCCTGACCCCGGAAGTGCTCAATAAATAATGCAATAAATACAACAATAAATAATGCTGTAGCTCACTTACGACTATAAGCTCGAACATATCTACCGACTCTGGTACTGTACCCTCCCAAGGGCTCAGTATGGTGCTTTGCACACAGTAAGAGCTCAATAAATACCATTGATTGATTGATTGCTGACAGACTGACTCCAGGATTTCTGTAAAATATCAGCTACATCAAAGGGAGCCCCTCCATCATACGGGAGCACCTCTGGATATGCTTCCCTAAAAGGCACAACCCCAAAGGCTAGGCTGTCCACGCTGACACCAAAGATTTCATTTGTAACAATGCCAACTTCCTCCCCTCATTCTTTGAGGTTGTCAAATGGGAATAAAGGCAACATTGTTGTAATTCCCATTCTCTGAGCAAATCTATTCACTGGCACACTCTTTTGCATTTGGGGGGAAAATGCAAAAAAGATAACAATCAGTCAGCTAGCATAGTTCTTTCTCAATGACCCTGTTTATGGTTAATACTGCCTGATCAGTGACTCTAAATTTTGAGGGGATAAAAAATATCACTGTGCCTTATAGGCTTTTCATTTTTAACAAAATGTGGGCTTCAGCTGTCCGAGGTGAGGAAGATATAGCAAATTAGCCATAAACTACTGCTCACTGTGCCTGGGGCTGCTGGATACTACTGGGTGCCACACTCCCAACCACCACGCCACTCCCAGAGAACCTCAAAAACATCACCCACAGGACACAAGACGCCAGAGGTGGGCTTTGGAAGGGTATGCCTACTGTTTCTCTTGGTGCCAGCTGGGAACAGAAGGGGTAGAGTGGTGGGAGAAGCCCTGAGACACCCCATCTGGGTATTGGAAACCCCAAGATTCTTCTAGTATTTTTGCAATGTAGTGACCCCCGTAAGGTGGGGTTCTATAACACGGCTCTTAGCCGTATTGCTGAACGGCACACAACAGTCTTAATGAAAAATGGCTTCACACTGGTTTTTGCTTCGATACCCTGCAAATTTTCAGCTCATTCAAAAATCAAGAGACTCTTACCCTCTTGTTTCTAGGTCAGAGTTCAGAAGACAGTGCTGCTTACTGTTCTGAGAAGAGCTTTAGAAATAAGAAGCAGCATTGCTTAGTGGATAGAACATGGGCCTATTTGCCACTTGTCAGCTTGGGTGACCTTGGACAAGTCACTTCACTTCTCCGTACCTCAATTACCTCATCTGAAAAATGGGGATTAAGACAGTGAGCCCCATGTGGGATAGGGACTGCGTTCAATCCGATTTACTTGTATCCACGCCAGCGCTTAGTACAGTGACTGGCACATAGTGGGAGCTTAACACATACAGTTGTTTTTAAGGCTCTCCAGGGTTCTGTGCCCACCCGGGTTACTGCAGATAAAATACGTTCTATTCCTTAAACTCAAATATTTTAAAGCTAATACTTAACTTTTTTCAGAGAACTGTGAACTGTCAATTGGCATACCAGCGGAAAACAATGCACTGTCAGACAGAAACCAGGCCCTGCCTTTTGAGCTCAGAGAGGCTACAGAAATAGAATATATTCGTAATTCAGGATTATTTTAAAGCGTTTCACAACTGTGAAATCCATCATAACGGAAATGCAGTTCTGTTGAAGACTACTTCAGGGTCATAAGCATATCAGAAAGATGACTGAGATGAATTTGGCGGTACAGTTTTCCCTGTACTTCAGTTGACATTCTCTTGTTAAGTGGTTTTTGTTGGAAAACATTTACGAAGTTATCACATCAACTATGTAATTCATTCATTCAGTCGTATTTACTGAGCGCTTACTGTGTGCAGAGCACTGTACTAAGTGCTTGGGAACTTCAAGTTGGCAACATATAGAGACGGTCCCTACCCCACAACAGGCTCACAGTCTAGACAGGGGAGACAGACAACGAAACAAAACATTCTCAATGAACTTTCCCATATCGGCCAATTTATATCTTCCTCAATCATAGTTACTGAGTGCTTAATTGTGTGCAGAGCGCTGTACTAGGCTCTTGGGAGAGTACAATATAACAGAGTTGGTGAACCTACGTTCCCTGCCCATAAGGATCAAATATGCTGCCTTGGTAGTAGGCAACAGCCCCTCATTCAAATTGCCTTAGATTTGAAAATTGAAAAAGACACTTAAGAGAACAAACTGACATCCGCTGCCACGTCCCGGAACAGAACAGAGCAAGAAGCAGCAACTTCAGCCACTGAATCGATGTGCCGAGACACACGTACAAGCCCCGGGAGGCCGGTCTCGAGAAGGCCGTGTTTTCACATGGAGGCCGCAGCCTTGCTTCAAGTGGTACAGGAATAGCATTGCAGCTCAAAACCATCACTACAGCAGCTGGCAGAACATGCCAGAAGGGTTCGGGCCCACACAGAGAGAAAACAATCCTGAGACCCATTTCATGATTCTTAAAAAACAATCGCCTCTGGGGAACTCAGTGTTCTACAAAGGCCCGATAAAGCACAGCACACTTTGCCCAAAAAGTGACGTCAGACTCCCACTAGCTCAAGAGAGTGGCTCCTAAAAAATATATATAAGGAAAGGTATGAGTTCAACTGCACTCCATAACATTTGAGTGTGGTAACTGGAAGAAGCTGGGAAACAGATTGCCGGGCCTTGAACAACCATTACCCGGGGTTTTGAAAAAAAATCTACCCTAGTCTCTCCAAACACCTGGGTCTTGCCCACCCTTGCCAAAATGGCCCCCCTATTGGTTCTTCTCCACTATCTTCTCCTAACCCCTCCAATAGTTCAAGGGAAAACAAGAAGCCCCTGGATCCAGCTCACTCAGGTGTTTCCCCACTAACCTGGCCACTCCTAAAAAGTGAACCAGACAGAAGCCAATCATTCCTTTTATGCCCTCTGTCTGACGTTCCTTTGGCCCACTGCCTAGTTTCCATTCAATCACTAGACTGTTATGGGCAGGGAACATGTCTGCTAATTCTGTAGTATTGTACTCTCCCAAGAGTTTAGTACAGTGCTCTTGCACGTGGTAAACACTCAATAAATACCACTGATTGATTGATTTGGTCTCGGACCAGTTGGACAGTGCCATTTTCAAGGCTGGGATTAGCCGTTCTTTAACGCAGAGAATGCAAATGAAAACACCTTGGGTGTATTCACCCAAAGCACTTTCACACAAACCACTTCAGTTGCCCTGGAAGTAATTCAGAAAGCCACCAGTATCCAGCCCTTGCCCTGGTGCTCTGTACACAGCAAGCACTTATCACTATTATTTTGAAGAACCTGATTTAATGGAGGCTGTTTGGCCTCCGCAAAGTGACAAAAGTACTTAAAAAAAAAAAGGAGGAACTATCAATCAATAGGCCTGGGAAAAAGAGGTCATCTGAAAATGGTGGGTGACACAGATATGTCAGGAGGCTCTCATTTTCAGGGAATATGGTCATTTTCCCCAAAGTGGGGAGCAGCCCGATGAAATTACAGGGTGAGCTTCTGCTCTGCCCCAGATTTTGATCTCTGGAGAGCTACATGGAAGCAACGAATGTTTCAGAGTGTTCTGCTGTTCTGTGACAGAAGATCTTCGTCCCCAGATTGCAGCAGGTTCACAGTGTTCCTTGACGCTGGGCTTTGAATTAAGTTTCAAGGAAAACCTCTTCAGGATCAGACCCAAGTTTTTATTTTGGTTCGGCTCTGCCCTTGATTAGCCATGGTCTTTATTAAACTTTTGCTAGGGGCCCAGCATTGTGCTAAGTATGTCTTCGATGTAATTCTAAATAATCGCTCACTGGTGTGAAAACAATGAGCCCTTTTACCTTAGAAATGGAAACCAAATTACTCTTCTGACTTGAAGAATTTGAGTCTGCTAAATCCTTAAATCAATAGCTGGGCTTCATATAAGATTTGGTTAACTTTTACATTTTAATTTGTCTCAGCATACGCTAAAAGGGCAGTCTGAAATTCTGAACAGAACAAGTGGTTCAAATGCCCACATTTTTTAAATAGTCTCAATTTTGTTTTTCTAATTTAGCTCTAAACCACACTGGAGAAAAAAAATACAGTCTACACTCCAAGAACGTCTTTTACCATCAAGTATTGCTGACCAGTACCCTACAACAAAATTCCTTTCCCTGCAGTTAGAGCACCACAAATTAACTCTCCGATCCCTTCTCTGCTCCTGGGTAAGGGTAAATAGTATTTCGTAAAGTCAAAGGCTCCATACTTGTCATGTCTGTTCAGCCCAAGTCAAGTGGGAAACTAAAAAAATGATTTATTTGCTCTAGATAGTTAAACAGGAGAGTGTAGGCCTGATCATTTTTGACTGGAATTACCCTTCATGGAGCATTTAAAAAAGACCATCGCTCAATCTTACCCTTTACTTTGGCTGTGCAGTTTTTTGCCTCTATCCTCAAGGCCTAGGCTTGTAACGTGTTGGCCAGAACACCACAAAAATCAAAGACAAATCAAAGACCACTCTTTGCTTCAACCCATCCTTTCTCCCTCTCAAAATAAACCAGCCCATAGGGTTTTTTTTTTCTTTTCTGATCGTTTGTTTTGCTTTAAGATGGCCTCTCCGCCCTGCTGGAGGTACACAAGTAGATGAAATTAGCATTCTTTATGACTTGCTAGAAATCATTATTCACCTTAGGCAGGTATATGAATGGCAATCTGCAAGAGGTAACATTCTAAGAAAACTATAAATCCATACCTGTTGGCTATAGGGTCAACTAGAGAGGCCCAAATTCTAAACCATTGCTCACAGAGAAACTCGTGTGCAGATGACAAGTCTTTCTGGGATATTAGTAGTGCTTCTTTTATCATTTTTCTTTCACTCTTACCCTGTCCCTCCCCAAAAAATATCCATCCATGTTTATATAACAGATTCTAGAAATAAGAGAACAAGTTTAAAGATGACTATGCCTTTATCTGGTATAAGGGGATTAGAAAAAAGCAAAAGACAATTGTGGTCGGATCTGCCGATCACACAATTAAAAAGGAGCCAGACAGGAACAATAATACACTTATAACAAACACACTACCTTGGGTACACTGCAGCTATTTGTAGTTCTACAATCACCTTCACCTCTCCCAAATGTCCCCAAATAATGGGAATGGAAAACGACTGCTCTAACAGTTATTTCAACTAAGGTCGTAGCTGACACGCCTCATTTTTTAAACTTATTTAAGCCTGTAGAATAATCTCTAGGATCCTCTTTAGCCCTCTTTGACCCCAATGCAGGATGCAACGGAGGCAGCTCCAACAATCCAATCTGTCCTGGGTCGATCCCCAACACGGTGATGTCTAAACAAAATAAACTTTCCAGGGCGAGTAACTTATCAATGATCAGATCCCTCTGTGTTAACTGGCTTCTAGGGAAGAGGTTGTCTTTTCAGACTACACAACAGTAATATTTGTATTCTTTTAAGCAGTGCTTTGCACTAAACGCTGGGGGTAGAAACTACATGGGCTGGGCCTAGGCTTCAGAGGACAAATAACCCTCAAATGGGCAGCATATTGTCATCTTCCTTCCTCTCCCCCTCGTCCTCCTCTCCATCCCCCCATCTTACCTCCCTCCCTTCCCCACAGCACCTGTATATATGTATATATGTTTGTACATATTTTTTTTACTCTATTTATTTATTTAATTTATTTGTATATATCTATTCTATTTATTTTATTTTGTTAGTATGTTTGGTCTCTGTCTCCCCCTTTTAGACTGTGAGCCCACTGTTGGGTAGGGACTGTCTCTATATGTTGCCAATTTGTACTTCCCAAGCACTTAGTACAGTGCTCTGCACATAGTAATACGATCGATGATGATCATCCCCAAATCTGGAACCCCCTTTTTCCTGATGGTAGCAATGTATCAGCCAGTGCGCATCCTCTTTCCTCCCAGTTTCTAATCCATCAGCTGATCAGAAGAAGCAGTGCAGAAGAAGAGGAGGGGTGGTGATAAAACCTCTCCCCCTTTCAATCAATCGTGTTTACTTTCAATTTAATCGTATTTATTGAGCGCCTACTGTGTGCAGAGCACTATACTAACCCCTTGGCAAAGTGCAATACAGCAATAAACAGAGACAATCCCTGCCCACACCACCTCATAGTCTAGAGGGTTTACTAAGCGCTTCCTGTGTGTGGAGCACTGTACTAAGCGCTTCCTGTGTGCAGAGCGCTGTATTAAACGCTTGGGAGAGTACAATATAGCAATAAGGAGGGCCAATCCCTGCCCACAACGAGCTCACAGTCTGCGGAGAAGCAACATGGCTCACTGGAAGGAGCACAGGCTTGGGAGTCAGAGGTCATGGGTTCCAATGCCGGCTCCAGCACTTGTCAGCTGTGTGACTTTGGGCAAGTCACTTCACTTCTCGGTGCCTCAGTTACCTCATCTGTAAAATGGGGATTAAGACTGTGAGCCCCACGTGGGACAACGTGATCACCCTGTATCCCCCCCACCCCAGCGCTTAGAATAGTTCTTCGCGCATAGTAAGCACTTAAATACCATCATTATTATTATTACAGGGTTTACTAAGCGCTTCCTGTGTGTGGATCACTGTACTAAGCACTTGCTGTGTGCAGAGCACTGTACTAAACGCTTGGGAGAGTACAATATAGCAATAAGGAGGGCCAATCCCTGCCCACAACGAGCTCAGTCTGCAGAGAAGCGGCATGGCTCACTGGAAAGAGCACAGGCTTGGGAGTCAGAGGTCATGGGTTCCGATCCCGGCTCCACCACTTGTCAGCTGTGTGACTTTGGGCAAGTCACTTCACTTCTCGGTGCCTCGGTTACCTCATCTGAAAAATGGGGATTAAGACAGTGAGCCGCACGTGGGACAACCTGATGACCTTGTATTCCCCCCAGCGCTTAGAACAGTTCTTTGCGCATGGTAAGTGCTTAACAAATACCATCATTAGTATTACTTTGCACATAGTAAGCGCTTAATAAAAGCCATTATTATTATTATTGTTATTACAGGGTTTACTAAACGCTTCCTGTGTGTGGAGCACTGTATTAAGTGCTTCCTGTGTGTACAGCAACTGCCCTAAACGCTTCCTGTGTTCACAGCACTGTACTAAGTGGTTGGGACAGTAGATTACGACAGAGTTGGCAGACCTGTTCCCCCGCCCACAACCACCCCACAATCCCAAACGGATTTTAAGCTCCTTGAAAATGGGGGGTCGCGCCCGCCCACTGTCCTGGGGTCCCCAGCGTTTAGCACAGAGCTCGGCCCCCGGTGGACAGCGGCCTTCTCACGGGCGGGGCCTCCCAGGCGCTTAGCCCAGTGCTGGGCCCGCAGTGGGCGTTCAATGCAACCCACCGAGTGACTGTTTTATAACAACAGTGCTGTCTGTTGAGCGCTTACTAGGCGGCGGGCACCGTAGTAAGCGCTGGGGTGGATGCGTGCGGTTTGGGGGGGGGGGGGTCCTTCCTCCCTCCGTCCGTCCGTCCGTCCCAAGCGGGGGTCCGGGGGGGGGGGGGGGGGCGGCTCACCGGAAGGCATGGTGGGCCGGGGGGGCCGGTCCTGGGGGGAGGAGGGGGGAAGAGGAGGAGAGGAGGAGGAGGAAGGGGAGGAGGAGGAGGAAGGGGAGGAGGAAGGGGAGGAGGGGAGGAGGGGAGGAGGAGAGGGGGAGGGGGAGGGGAGAGGAGAGGGAGAGGAGGGGGAGAGGAGAGGGAGAGGAGGGGGAGAGGAGAGGGAGAGGAGAGGGAGAGGAGAGGGAGAGAAGAGGGGGGTGAAGGGGGGAGAAGGGGGAGAAGGGGGGAGAAGGGGGAGAAGGGGGGATGAAGGGGGGATGAGATGAAGGAGGGGAGGGGGAAGAGAAGGAGGAGAGGAAGGAGGGGGAAGAGAAGGAGGAGGAGAGGGAGGAGGGAGAAGAGAAGGAGGAGAGGAAGGAGGGGGAAGAGGAGGAGGAGAGGAAGGAGGGGGAAGAGAAGGAGGAGGAGAGGGAGGAGGGAGAAGAGAAGGAGGAGAGGAGGGAGGGGGGAAGAGGAGGGGAGGGAGGGGGGGAAGAGGAGGGGAGGGAGGGGGGGAAGAGGAGGGGAGGGAGGGGGGAAGAGGAGGGGAGGGAGGGGGGAAGAGGAGGGGAGGGAGGGGGGGAAGAGGAGGGGAGGGAGGGGGGGAAGAGGAGGGGAGGGAGGGGGGGAAGAGGAGGGGAGGGAGGGGGGAAGAGGAGGGGAGGGAGGGGGGAAGAGGAGGGGAGGGAGGGGGGGAAGGAGGGGGAAGAGGAGGGGGGGAAGGAGGGGGAAGAGGAGGGGGGGAAGGAGGGGGAAGAGGAGGGGAGGAAGGAGGGAGAAGAAGAGGGGGAAGAGGGGGGAAAAGAGGAGGGGGAAGAGGGCGCAGAGAGGAGGGGGAAGGGAGAAGAGGGGGAGGAGGGGGAAGAAGGGGAGGAGGGAGAGAAGGTAGGGAGGGGGGAAGGAGGAGAAAAAGAGGAGGGAAAAGCGGAGGCGCAGGAGAAAGAAAGGGAGGGGGAGGAGGAAGAAGAGAAGGAGGAAGAGGAGGCCGGATGGAGCCTGGCCGGGCCGGATTTGGGGTCGGAGGTCAGCGGCAGCAGCAGCAGCAGCAGGCGGCGGTGGGCGGCGGTAGCAGCAGCCGGAGCGTCGGTGCGCCGTCGGCGCGGGGCGGGTTACGGGCGGCCGCGCACCCCCGGACCGCCGACCGGGCCCGGGCCCGGGACCCGCCGCTGCCGCCGGACTCAGCTCCGCCCACGCGCACACACACACACACACACACACACACACGGCGGGGGGGCCCAGGGGCGCGGCCGAGCACGAGGAGCGGGCCCGGCGGCGGGGGCGGCGGGGGCTCCGTCCCCCCGGCCGCCTCCAACCGGCCGCCCGCCCGCCCATTGGCCAGGGCCGCTCGCGCCGCGGCCAATCAGATCCCCACGACCCGGAGGACCTAAGACCAGCCCCGCCCCCCCTTAGAATAATAGCACTAATAATAATAATGATAATAATAATAATAGCAGCAGTGGTTAATAATAAGCGCTTACCATGTGCCATGTGCCATCAGACGCAGTCCCTGACCGACAGCTCCAGGGGAGGGACAGCTACAATTGAAACGGGTTGAAACTTGGAAGCTGCTGCCTCATCCTTATGGACTATAAGCTTGTTGCGGGCAGGGACCGCGTCTACCACCTGTTATGTTGTATTCTCACCAATGCTTAGTAGTACGGTGCTCTGCATACAGTAGGGAGTGTTCAATAAATACCGCTGATTTTTTTATTGCTTGGTCAGGAAAGATCATTCCGCTGGCAACAAATGGGTTTTTAAGGCGGACCCGGGCCACAATTTCTGTTCATTTATTTATTTATTTACTCTACGTGTACATATCGATTCTATTTATTTTATTTTGTTAGTATGTTTGGTTTTGTTCTCTGTCTCCCCCGTTTTAGGCTGTGAGCCCACTGGGTTTTTAACTCGGACCCAATGGGTTTTTAACTCGGACCCGGGCCACACTTTCTGTTTATTTATTTATTTACTCTACGTGTACATATCGATTCTATTTATTTTATTTTGTTAGTATGTTTGGTTTTGTTCTCTGTCTCCCCCCTTTTAGACTGTGAGCCCACTGTTGGGTAGGGACTGTCTCTATATGTTGCCAATTTGTACTTCCCAAGCGCTTAGTACAGTGCTCTGCACATAGTAAGCGCTCAATAAATACGATTGATGATGATGATGATGTGCCAACCATCGTTCTAAGCGCCGGGGAGGTGACGAGGTGATCAGGTTGTCCCACGGGGAGCTCACGGTCCTCATCCCCATTTTCCAGATGAGGTCACTGAGGCCCGGAGAAGCCCAGTGACTGGCCCAAAGTCACACAGCGGACATGGAACGAGCATGGGTTTGGGAGTCAAAGGTCACAGGTTCTAATCCTGGCTCCGTCACTTGTCTGCTGTGTGACTTTGGGTGAGTCACTTCACTTCTCTGGGCCTCAGTTATCATCATCACCATCAATCGTATTTATTGAGCGCTTACTGTGTGCAGAGCACTGTACTAGGCGCTTGGGAAGTACAAGTTGGCAACATATAGAGACAGTCCCTACCCAACAGTGGGCTCAGTCCCGGAGAAGCAAAGTGACTGGCCCAAAGTCACACAGCAGACATGGAACGAGCATGGGCTTGGGAGTCAAAGGTCACGGGTTCTAATTCCGGCTCCGCCACTTGTCTGCTGTGTGACTTTGGGCCAGTCGCTTCATTTCTCTGGGCCTCGGTTCCCTCATCTGTAAAACTGGGATTAAAACTGTGAGCCCCACGAGGGACAACCTGATCACCTTATATGCCCCCCAGTGCTTGGCATACAGTCAGCGCTTAACAAATGCCATTATTGTTTATTATTATTATTATTATTATTATTATAATGATGGCATTTATTAAGCGCTTACTATGCACCAAGCACTGTTCTAAGCGCTGGGGAGGGTACATGTTGATCAGGGTATCCCAGGGGCGGCTCACAGCCTTCATCCCCATTTTCCAGATGAGGGAGCTGAAGCCCAGAGAAGCGGCGTGGCTCAGTGGAAAGAGCCCGGGTTTGGGAATCAGAGGTCATGGGTTCTAATCCCAGCTCCCCCTCACATCTGCTGTGTGATCTTGGGCAAGTCACTTAACTTCTCTGAGCCTCAGTTCCCTCATCTGTAAAATGGGGATGAAGACTGTAAGCCCCACGTGGGACAACGTGATCACCTCGTATCCCTCCCCCAGCGCTTAGAACAGTGCTTTGCACATAAGTGCTTAACAAATGCCATCGTTATTATTATTAAAATGACTTGCCCAAGGTCACACAGCTGACAAATGGCGGAGTTGGGATTCAAACCCATGACCTCTGACTCCCAAGCCCGTGCTCTTTCCACTGAGCCACGCTGCTTCTCTTAAAAATAATGGGATTGGTTAAGCGCTTACTATGTGCCAAGCCCTGTTCTAAGCGCTGGGGTAGATACAAACTAATCAGGTTGCCCCACATGGGGCTCACAGTCATTCATTCATTCAATTGTATTTATTGAGAAGCAGCGTGGCTCAGTGGAAAGAGCACAGGCTTTGGAGTCAGATGTCGTGGGTTCGAATCCCGACTCCACCACAAGTCTGCTGTGTGACCTTGGGCAAGTCACTTAACTTCTCTGAGCCTCAGTTACCTCATCAGTAAAAATGGGGATTAAGACTGTGAGCCCCACGTGGGATGACTTGATCACATTGTATCCCCCCCAGCGCTTAGAACAGTGCTTTGCACATAGTAAGCGCTTAACAAATGCCATCATTATTATTATTATTATTATTATTATTGAGCACTTACTGTGCACAGCACTGTACTTGGGAAGTACAAATTGGCAACATACAGAGATGGTCCCTACCCAACAATGGGCTCACAGTCTAAAAGGGGAGGACAGACTACAAAACAAAACAAGTAGGCAGGTGTCAACACTATCGGAATAAATAGAATTATAGCTATATACACATCATTAATAAAATTAAGTATGTACAAATAAAATAGAGATTAAAAATGTAGAAATATATGCAAGTGCTGTGGGGAGGGGAAGGGGGTAGGGCAGGGGAGGGAGGAGGAGAGGAAAAAGGGGGGGGGCTCAGTCTGGGAAGGCCTCCTGGAGGAAGTGAGCTCTCAGGGCTTTGAAGGGAGGAAGAGAGCAGTCTTCATTCCCATTTTATAAATGAGGCTCAGAGAATAATAATAATACTGATAATGTTGGTATTTGTTAAGCACTTCCTATGTGCCAAGCACTGTGCTAAGCTCTGGGGTAGATACAAGGTCATCAGGTTGTCCCATGTGGGGCTCACAGTCTTCATCCCCATTTTACAGATAAGGTCACTGAGGCCCGGAGAAGTGAAGTGACTTGCCCAAGGCTACACAGCAGACAAGCGGCGGAGCCGGGATTAGGACTCGTCCTCTGACTCCCAAGCCTAGTCTCTTGCCACTAGGCCACGCTACTTTGAAATAAATCACTTTGTGCCAAGCACTGTGCTAAGTGCTGGGGGTACGAGCAAATCGGGTTCATTCATTCATTCAATCGTATTTATTGAGCGCTTACTGTGTGCAGAGCACTGTACTAAGCGCTTGGGAAGTACAAGTTGGCAACATATAGAGACGGTCCCTATCCAACAGTGGGCTCACAGTCTAGAAGGTGACTCACAGTCTAGAAGGGGGCTCACAAGGTTGAATCCCCATTTTACAAATGAGGTCACTGAGGCTCAGAGAAGTGAAGTGACTTGCCCCAGGTCACACAGCAGACAAGTGGCGGAGCCGGGATTAGAACCTATGCCCTATATCACCCACTCTAGGGCTGGCCGGGAGAGGCTGCGTGGACTGGTGCCAAATAGAATTATTATTATTATTATCATTAATAATAATAATAATATCGTCCATGGGTCAGAAGATCAGTCATATTTGTTAGGTGCTTCCTATGCCGATCACTGTACTAAGCGCTTGGGAGAGAACAGTAGAACAGAGTTGGTGGACACTTGCCCCTCCTCATCTCAGGAATGAAGATGAGATCTCCATTCATTCAATTATATTTATTGAGTGCTTAGTACAATGTCTTCGTGATGATCTTTGTGAAGATCTCATTCTCGTCATGAACTTCTCCCTACCTCTCAGTTTTTTTTTTCAGAGCGCTTACTGTGAGCATTATGAGAACTATACTAGTCGCTTGTGAGAATACAAAACAAGAGAGTAGATACAATCCCTGGCCACAGGAGTTTACAGAACTAGAGGTGGGGGTCAAGACAGACAATAAAATAAATTATTAATGGATGTGTACTTAATTGCTGGGGGGGCTGGAGGAGGGCTGCATATCAAAGCGCTTAAGGCTCAAAAAATACCGCATCTTGATATGATGGAGAGGGACTGGAAGCTGGATGTGTAACAGGGTCCACTCACCCAAGAAACTGGGGCAAAGTAATGACTGTCGCCCCTTTTCTCTTGTACATATTTACTATTCTATTTATTTTGTTAATAATGTGCATTGAGCTTTAATTCTATTTGTTCAGAAGACTTGACACCTGTCCACATGTTTTGTTTTTGTTGTCTGTCTCCCCCTTCTAGACCGTGAGCCCGTTGTTGGGTAGGGACCGTCTCTATATGTTGCCAACTTGGACTTCCCAAGCGCTTAGTACAGTGCTCTGCATACAGTAAGTGCTCAATAAATATGATTGAATGAAAGAATGGAAATATGGGGGGGTGTTGTGGTCTTCCATGCTCTTATGGCACTGGGGAACCAGGGAATTCCCCGGGTATGGATTTTTACCCACAGTTCTAGGAATTTTTCCAAAATTATCATTTGGTTTTTTTTATCGTATATAGGGGGGAAATTAGAAAAGAAATCGTGATTTTTTTCAAAAACTGCAGGAACTGTTAGCAAAATTTAATTTAAACAAAACAAAGAGCCTGATTTTAGTAAATACCCATAGTAGATCATGCCTTTGATCTAATTGTTTAAAATAACAGTGTTTCTTAAAAAGCTTTTCCAGCTGTTTAGTCTGCATTAATCAAGAACTATTAACCTTGTTATTTTAGTGTATTGTTCATTATACATTTGATTCTATTTTCACAACACACAAATGACTGTGGCATTTTGCTCTCGGAATGATAATGAGAGTCTCATGTGCAAAATGTATTTGTGGGCTGTGAAAGGGTTGGATAAAGTTATGGTTCATTTTTAGTTCTTTGCTTTATTCCATTGGAAAGTCTCATTTCTTTCTTTTATACATGACAGGAACAGCTGCAGGGAAAAGTGAAACCTGGAGCTCTTTTGAAAAAAACACACAAAACGACAACAACTGAAATTGCTGAAATTGGAGCCAGTCCTTCCACTGCACCAGATCAATCAGTCGTATTTATTGAGCACTTACTGTGTGCACTGTACTAAGTGCTTCCTATAGAATGTAATTATAGAGACTTTATTTAAAGAGGTATCTGGAGTACCAACTCTGTTGTATTCTCTCAAGTGCCTATTACAGAGCTATCAATCAAGCAAGCAATCATATTTATTGAGTGCTATGTTCAGAGCACTGTACTAAGTGCTTGAGGAGTACAATGCAATAGAGTTGGTAGACACATTCCCTGCCCACAGCAAGCTGCACCCAGTAAGTGCTCAGTAAATACCGTTGATTAGATGATTCATGTTTTATTATCTTTGATTTTATTCTTCATTCATTCAATCATATTTATTGAGTGCTTACTGTGTGCAGAGCACTGTACTAAGTGCTTGGGAAGTACAAGTCGGCAACATATAGAGACGGTCCCTACCCAACAACGGGCTCATAGTCTAGAAGGGGGAGGCAGACAACAAAACATGTAGACAGGTGTCAAAACCGTCAGAATAAATAGAATTACAGCTTTATGCACATCATTAACAATATGAATAGAATAGTAATATGTACAAGTAAAATAAATAGAGTAATAAATCTGTACAAAAATATACAAGTGCTGTGGGGATGGGGAGGAGGAGAGGAAAAAGCAACAAAAACTTGGGAATCAAAAGACCTGAATTCTCATCCTGGTTCTTCCTGCAGCTGACTACTGCAAATTCATTCATTCAATCGTATTTATTGAGCACTTACTGTGTGCAGAGCACTGTACTAAGCGCTTGGGAAGTACAAGTTGGTGACAATATAGAGACGGTCCCTACCCAACAACGGGCTCACAGTCTCCATTCCCGCCAGCCTACTTGCACCTTGTACTGTTGTCCCAGCAGGAACGTAACGGACAGGGATGAGAGAGGGAGCTCAATACCCTTGATTGATCGATTTAATTAAAGGCACAGTTATAATTTTAAAACCCATTTTGGGGGAAGTAGTTGGGGACAATGACATTCCTGCATAAACATCTCCAAGTAACTGCAAAGTTATTCTGGAAGAAATGAGCTGATATTGTGCTGAGAAGATGTACACGTTCATGTACTTTTTAAGGATGATGTATAATAATAATAATAATAATGGCATTTGTTAAGCACTTACTAGGTGCAGAGCACTGTTCTAAGTGCTGGAGAGGTTACAAGGCGATCAGGTTCCATGGGGGGCTGAGTCTTTATCCCCATTTTACAGATGAGGTAACTGAGGCACAGAGAAGTTAAGTAACAGGGTTATTTTAGAAGTCATAGCCAATCTTTAAGTAACTGTAAAGTAGACTAGAGAAGGGTGATGAGCGGAAGGCTAGAAATTTTTACTTTTTTATGGTATCTGTTAAGTACTTACTATGAGCCAGGAACTTTGTGAAGCAGTGTGGCTCAGTGGAAAGAGCACGGGCTTTGGAGTCAGAGGTCATGGGTTCAAATTCCGGCTCCGTCAACTGTCAGCTATGTGACTTTGGGCAAGTCACTTAACTTCTCTGTGCCTCAGTTACCTCATCTGTAAAATGGGGATTAAAATTGTGAGCCCCCCTGGGACAACCTGATCACCTTGTAACCTCCCCAGCGCTGAAAACAGTGCTTTGCACATAGTAAGCCCTTAACAAATACCATCATCAACTTTACTAAGCGCTGGGGTAGATACAAGCTAATCAGGTTTTATCTATCAGTCCATATCCCACAGTCTTTAATCCCCATTTTACAGATGAAGTTACTAAGGAACAGGGAAGTTAAGTGACTTGCCCAAGGTCACACAGCAGACAAGTGGCAGAGTGGCATTAGAACCCAGGTCCTGCCGACTCCTAGGCCGTGCTCTATCCACTAGGCCATTGTTGCATCTGCATTAAATTTTCTTCTTTACAGAGGGGGAAAAAACCTGTAATATCACATTAATTCGGACTCTCCTAATAAAAAATTGGTGAAAATATAATCACTATACTTACCTCCCTGGTTAATCCATTTCTCCTCTCCACTTTTACCAAAGGAAGGTACGTTTTTGACCTTCAGTAGGATACCTGTGGAAAGACACAGACACGGTGTCAAACTTGCTACCCTAAAGACAGTGTAAAAAGCCAGGCAGAGGAAGACAGATCGGTTAGAACACCAGAAAGCTTAGGAAATGGCACCCTCACCAAACTATAACAAAACCGCATTTTCAAAATATGTTAATACAGTTCAAGTTCTTCCCACATCTAGACTGAACTCCAACCTTTTAAGTCCAAAATTTGGGAAGTTGTGCTCCACCCCAAGACAAGATGATAGATACACTTTCACGGCTTGAATGGTTAAAACGTTCCACCACCACGCAATCAATTGACCAGAAGTATTTCTTGAGCATTTACTCAGTGTAAAGCATTGTACTAAGCACCTGGGAGAGAATGTTAGCATTATTAGACGTGCTTCCTGCCCTTAGAGAGTTTTACAATTTAGTGAGGGAGACAGACATTAAAATGGTGTGCAGGTAGATGTGAGTGGGAAAAGGGGTTGTAGACCTGAGTTAGTGCTCAGGTAATAGGGAATAAAAGGTATTTCAATCATATTTATTGAGTGCTTACTGGGTGCAGAGCACCGTACTAAGTGCTTGGAAGAGTACAATATAAAAATAAACAGATACACTCCCTGCTCACAATAAGGTTATAGTCTAGGTATTTGCTTTGGTGCTATTTTGGGGGGTGGGAGATTGTGAATGCTCAGGGACCTCCCATGCACTCCGTCCTGCCCTCCCCACCAACTTCACCAAAGCAAACCAATTAACTTGTTGCCTAGTGGATAAAGCCAGGGCCTTGGAAGGACCTGGGTTCTAATTCCATCTCCGTCACTTGTCATCTGGGGCAAGTCACTTAACTTCTCTGGGTCTCAGTTTCCTTATCTTTAAATGACAATTCAGTGCTACTAGGCCACATCGCTTCCATACTGCATAAGACCCTGGCATTCAATTTAAGACACCCAACACTTCTAATATGAATCACAAGATCATGAATCATAATTTGATGTACATAGCTCTTGGTTTCTTATATTTTATTATAAAAATACCTCCTTGCACTTCCAAGTTAAAATAGGACCATCGTTTTCTGACCCCAGTACTGAAAATAGAACATTTCCTCTGTTAAGGGAGAGAAACCATCAATCAATTGGTGGTATATACTGAACACAGAGTGCAAAACACAGTACAGCATTTTTGACCTGGCAACAAAATTCTCAAGGCAAAGTTTGAGGCTACAAGCATTTTCTTTTAACCAGCAATAATCTGGCAGAGTGGTTCAACTGTTTTCTTCCTTTCTGACAGAAAGAAAAGGAGAACTGCATCATGATTGACTTGACAGCACACTATAAAGCAGAAGAAAATTGCCACTTCCCTCACAGTTTTCTATTCATGTCATACAGTTGGCCCACAGTATAAAAGCTAATGTGAAATTAGACACTTTGCATCCACTGGGGATTCCATATCTCTTTTTCTCTTGGGTTTAAAGAGAACTCAATCTCTTCTTTCCACTCTCACCAAGCATCCTTTACTTGGGGTAAATTCAGAACACTCTGTTGGATCTGTTCTGATTAATGTTTTTGGCTGGGTTGTACCACTTTTACTCAAACGCCATTGAAAGTTTTTGTGGAAACATTCGTGACAGTGCTTAGATTTTAGGCTCCTATATTGCTGATTTCTCTATAAGATAGTGCATTGTTGACACACATTCTCTTTGGAATGCCCAGGTGGAAATTATACATATTCCCTGTCCCTCTGGGGGCTCACGATCTAGGAGCCTTAAATTTCTCTATATTTTTATTCAATTTGTACATTTATTCATTTCGATTATTTGTTGACATTTTTATATTGGTCACCCTTTTCAGAGTGTAAGGTGGAAGGGAACGTGTCACTCCTTTATTTTGTTCTTTAGCGCCTCAAGGCTAGAGTTTGGGTCTGTCACCTCTATTGAATTCTCCCAGTTTCTAAGTACAGTGCTCTGAACACATTAGAGAAGCGGTGTGTCCTAGTGGATAGAGCACAGGTCTGAGTCAGAAGGACATGGATTCTAATCCCAGCTCAACCACTTGTCTGCTGTGTGACTTTGGGCAAGTTATTCAACTTCTCTGAGTCTCGGTTACCCCGTCTAAATAATGAGGATTAAGACTGTGAGTCCCACGTGGGGTATGGACTGTGTCCAATCTGATTAGCCTCTATCTACCCCAACACTTAGTACCAGTGCTTAGCACATAGTAAGTGCTTAATACCATCATTATTATTATAATTATTATCATGCCTGGCACAAGTTAAGCACTTAACAAATACCATAAAAAGTTAGCATTTGGGTAAATATTATCGATTGATGATCTGTCCTTTTGAGAGTCTAGGCCTGACTTCTGCTGTAAGATATATCTGCAATTCACAGCATGATGAAACCTTGCAGAAAGATGAAGAATTAACTAAATGAAGATGAAGATGAACTAAACTGGTTCTTTGTCCCAGAAATTAACTGTAGTTCCAGTCCCTCCTGACATCTGAAATAGAAGTTGTATTTGAGCCAGACAAGTTGCCAAGTCGAAGAGCATTCTTGAAAAGAAGACAACCTTTCAATGTCATGGGGTTGAAAGGCGGCCCCTCCTCCTTTTCTAATTAAGCACAGTTTCTAATTTGGGTCACTTTGAAAGGCAACCCAATGCAGAAGTTTAAAACAGGAGGAAACGATATGATTCAGAAGAGTAAATGCTTTAGAAAGCAAGCTCCAAAAACAGTTTAAAAAATAAAACTGGATTATGCATTCAGAGAGGAACATTACAACTTCTGGTAGGAAGTTAATGTCAGAGTTATGACCATCCCAAAGTTCATTTCCCAGCTATTTAATGTTGCTCTAACCCCTTAAGTGAACTTACTCTGATATTCGCTAAAACAAAATAAGTAGTTACCATAGCAACACCTACATTACTTTATCAGTCACCATCCTACTAGGAAAAAAGAACTGATCTTCACAGAACATATTAAACAGCATTTCATGTCGATGAAGTTTTTATAGTCTCATAAGAGCAAAATACAATATAATCTCCAAGTAGGTGCCATTTTTGATCTTTATAGTTTGTGTTCACTTTCAAAGTAATGACTACCAAAATCATGTAATCATTACATTTACATTATTGCTTCACATTGCAATTTAAGCTCTGGTGGCTCATTTATTAAGTCATAATAGAGCAGAAGACCTGAAGGTTGTCCGACCAGGGCAGCCAATGAGGTAAAACAGAACTCCATAAAAGGTTTCAGTCCTGTTCCATGTATTTCTCACAGCAACGTGGGAGAATGCAACAAGAATCCAGGAGGCTAGCAACTAGAACATACTTCTAATCCACTTTAACAGGCTCTGAGCATCACTGGAAATCCTAGAGGCAGTTAGTCAGATAGGCAGTAGTACTGAGTACTTACTATGTGCAAGAGCACTGTACTAATTGCTTGGTAAAATACAGTATAATAGTAAACACACACATATTCCCTGCCCACAACGAGCTTACAGGTTAAAGGGGGACTTTGCAGTCTAGAGGGCAACATTTATTCAAAAATCGCTCTAAGTGGAGATGGTACTCAGCGCTTAGAACAGTGCTCCAGCGCTTAGAACAGTGCTTTACACATAGTAAGTGCTTAATAAATTCCATTATTATTATTATTATGACCTAGAAGCCTACGCCCAAAAAAATGACTGCAACTGTCTTAACCCAGGTCTAATGAATGATGGTGATCAGATTGAAGACAACTAGCCTGTCCTAAGGAAACCCTGTCCCCAAGCAGGGTTGGGGACATAATAATAATAGTATTTGTTAAGTGCTTACTATGCGCCAAGAACTGTTCTAAGCACTGGGGTAGATACAAGCTAATCAGGTTGGATACAGACCCTGTCCCACAAGGGGCTCACAGTCTTAATCTTCATTTTACAGATGAGGTAACTGAGGCTCAGAGAAGTTAAGTGAGTTGCCCAAGATCACACAGCAGACGGTGGCAGAACCGGAGTTAGAATCCACGTCTTCTGACTCTCAAGCCCTGTCTCTTGCCATTAGGCTATTGTCTAATATTATGATAGACAAGGAAATAGGAAATTCCAACAAAAAAAATGCTTAATACAGTGCCCAGTAAATGCTAAGAAAACACTTTGATTGACTAATAGGCAAACCAACGCCTCCAATGAGAGCCTATCAGAGAGAATGTGGTAGCAGTGTGCTGTGAAGATTCTGATTCAGCTGTCTCTCTAGAGCTGTAATGTGGTCCAACCCTCCCTAAGGATGAAAAAATTTGTTTCTGGAACTAGGCAGAATAGCCTAGTGTAAAGGGAAGCAGAGAAGCTGTGTGACCTAGTGGTGAGAGCCCAGAATTAGGGTTAGAAGGACCTGGGTTCTAATCTCTGCTCTGCCACTTGTCTGCTGTATGACTTTGGGCAAGCCACTTAACTTCTCTGTACCTCAGTTACTTCATCGATAAAAAATGGGGATTAAGACTGTGAGCCCCATGTGGGACACATACTGTGTCCAACCCTATTAGCTTGTATCTACTCTGGCACTTAGTACAGTGTGTAGAACATAGTAAGTGTATTGCAAATACCATTAAAAAAAGAGAGCATTGGTCTGCAAGCCGTGAGACTAGGGTTCTAATCCCAGATCTTCCACCTACCTGCTTGGGTAAATCACAAACTTTCTGTGCCTCAGTTCCCTTGAGAAGTAATGGGGCCTAGTGGAAAAAGCACGGGGCTGAGAGCCAGGAGACCTTTCATTCATTCATTCAACTGTATTTATTGAGTGCTTACTGTGTGCAGAGCACTGTACTAAGCACTTGGGAAGTACAAGTCGGCAACATATAGAGATGGTCCCTACCCAACAACGGGCTCACAGTCTAGAAGACCTGCACTCTAATCCCAGCTCCAAAACTTGCCTGCTAAATGACCTTGGGCAAGTCACTTCACTTACCTGTGCCTCAGTTTCTTCATCTGTAAAAAGGGTCCTGAATAACTGTTCTCCTTCTCCTTTAGACTTTGAACCGAATGTGGGACAAAGAATATATCTGACCTGATTATCTTGAATCTACCCCAGTGCCTGGTACAGTGCTTGGCATAGAGTAAGCACTGAAAAATTCCACAACTATCATTATGGAAATGGGGTTTAAATAGCTATCCTCACTCCCTCTTAGACCGTGAATCCCTCCTTCCTTTCCTCCTACTCCCCCTCCCCATCCCCACCGCCTTACCTCCTTCCCCTCCCCACCACACTTGTATATATGTATATATGTTTGTACATATTTATTACTCTATTTTACTTGTACCTATTTATTCTATTTATTTTATTTGGTTTATATGTTTTGTTTTGTTGTCTGTCTCCCCCTTCTAGACTGTGAGCCCGCTGTTGGGTAGGGACCGTCTCTATATGTTGCAAACTTGTACTTCCCAAGCACTTAGTACAGTGCTCTGCACACAGTAAACGCTCAATAAATACGATTGAATGAATGAATGAATGAATCCCATGTGACGGTGTCTGATCTGATGTCATTGTGTTCTAGACTGTGAGCTCGTTGTGGGCAGGGAACGAGTCTGTTTGTTGTAATATTGTATTCTTCCAAGTGCTTAATACAGTGCTTTGCACACAATAAGTGCTCAATAAATACAACTGAATGAGTGACTATATCTACTCCAGTGCTTGGCACATGGTAATACTTAAATATCACAATTATTATTACCATCATTATTGGGGAATAAAAAATGAGAAATGTTCCCTGTCCATAGAAATCCTACCCACAAATAAGTAATATGTTGTTCAGTAAACCGTGCAGAGACCCCAGGTTCAGTCTGTGGCAGGATGGACATTAAATATATTTCTAACATTTAGAAATGTTTCTGAAAAACACATTTTTTTCACTATGTGCCAGATACTGCACTAAGCTCGGGAGAAGATACAAACTAATCAGATTGGACCTTGTCCCTTCCCCACATAGGGCCTACAGTGTTAATCCCCATTTAACAGATGAGGTAACTGGCACAGAGAAGCTAAATGATTTGCCCAAGGTCACACAGCAGACAAGTGGAAAAGCCAAAATTTGAACTCAGGTCCTCCTACTCCCAAGCCCGTGCTCTTTCCACGCTGCTTTTCCTTATAACTCTGCATATGACCCAACATCTTTGCTGAATTATTAGATGAATTGTTAGTTCAGTTCAAGATTAGTGATGTCTGCATTTCTGAAATTCAGTCCTAGTTTGAAGGACTTATTTGTAAACTCCTTGAAGACAGAGATAGTGTCATCTAAACCAATTTCTCCCAAATGCTTAGTACAATATTCTGCACACAGTAGGCACTCAGTAAATATTGTGGATTGATTAAAGGTAAAACCTAGTATGGAAATTTGAGGTCCGAATAACTAGTTGTAAGTCCACAAGACTAATAGATAATAAGATGAAATAATAAGATGATTCAATATTAGTATGTGCTAAGCCTGCAGTCTGATTGATATTATTGAACAATTCTGAAATTGCAGTTAGAGTAACCACTATTACTCCTAATAAGTAGGCAGTGCTGTTCTCATTTTTAGACATACATTTAATAACTTAAATCCTCAGCATCTAAAAGGAATGATGACAAACCTATTAAAATCAGGCAGTGGACCTACAGGAAATGCCTGCCTCTCTCCTTTCTGTTTCCTACTTAGTTTTCACAAGAAAATGAATGTTAGAAAGTTAAGTGTCTTTAGTAGGAGCCAGTTAATCACCTACAAGAAAGAATGGTTATATTGCTTTTTTACCCCCTAAAATCAGGACTATTTTTTCCACCCAATATAAACTGAAGCTTACCAATGTTATTAGGGTGCTTAATCCCAAGTGTCTAGTACAGTACTCTATACAGTGTAAGCACTTAATAAATATCATTGATTGATTGATAGACTGTAAACTCCATGAAGGCAAAAATTAAGTCGAGCAACTCCACCGTACTTTCCCAAGCACTTAGTGCAGTGCTCCACATTCAGTAAGCACTCAATAAGTTCCAGTGACTGATAAACAAACAACGGTCTCAGAGAGGTTGCCCAAATTCACACAGCATGCTAGGGACAGATTTAGGATTAGAACTCGGGTCCCTCAATTTCCAATCCCAAATTTTCTCCAACAAGGGGTATGTTCTCCACTGGATCAAACTATCCCACTCCATCACAAGTGTTCAGAACTCCAGCTCTCTCTTTCTAAGAAACCTCCTAACCAGGAGTTTGGTTCCCTTAGGGACAACCATCAGCAATGGAAAACGAGTAACTTCAGTGATTTCCCTCATAACAGCCTGTTCCCATTCAAATTCTCCTGGCATAGGCACAGCTTGGATGTTCGACCTTTTTTGTAACCTGACGCCTTTTCTTTTCAGAGTCAGCTCTGGCATTTCCCTGTCAGTCTAAAAATAACACCTTGTAAAATTCAATCTTTCCTTCATCTAGAAATGGTCGAACTTCTCCTCTTGAGTAGACTTTATTAATCTTTGAGGACGTCATTTAAATGACTACAGGAAAAGCTCCTGAGTAATTTTAAAAATCCCTGATTTGATGGATTAATTATCTGGATACATTTTAGAAGCTCAAGTACATCATTTAGGTGGGATCCTTAGAATGGAAAATAAAGGTTTTTCCAGAATTAACCTTCCTCTTGGTAGGTGGTTATGGAGGGAGATTCAAGACTTTAGTCTTCTTCTTTTCAAAAGGCAAATTCTGTATTTTCTGAATAAAATCTGCCTGCAGTAAACATTCAAAAATTATGCCATTTTCACCAATAAACCCTGATACCTGAAAGATTTTCACTCACTCAACAGTATTTCTTGGGTATCTACTGTAGCTACAGTACTTCACAGTGTACAATAGACTTAAAAGATATATTTTCATCCCTTGAGGAGCTTGCAAAGGGTTAGCTTCACAGATGGTAAAAAGCAGGAGATAAAACATAGATACAACTGGTAATAGCCAGAATATGACATCTCCTCCAACAGGGTTTCCAGACTAAGCCTTTTATTTCCCCTCTCCCCCCTCCTTTCTGCATTGACTACCTCAACTGGCCATGTTCTGTTCAAGGACTTCAATACCGATTCCAACCTTACAATAATTATGCATTATGATTTTCCCAACCCCTAATTATTTTAATGTGTCTCTCCCTGTAGGCTGTAAGCTCCTTGTGGACATGGATTGCGTCTAGTAGCTCTTTTGTACTGTACTTTCTCAAGAGCTTAGTATTGTACATTTCACTCAGTAAATACCCTTGGTGGATTGACTGAAGTAGAGTGTGTAAAATAAGTAGGGAAAGACTCGTGGAGGAGCTGGATTTTCAGAAGGCTTTAGGGAATGGAGAAGGCTATGATCTGATTGATTCAAGATATGAGAAATTCCAGGCTGGAAGAAATGTCTGAGCAAAGGATCAGAGGCGGTAGAGTCGAGAGCAAGGTACAGTAGGAAGGTGAGATTTAGAGGAGAAAATGGTATAAGTTGGGGAATAGAGGGAGAAATGAGTTGATATGCTTGAAGTATAATGATGTTGGAGAGCTTTTAATTTAATCAGCGTGACCTAGTAGAAGGACCGCAGGCCTGGAAGTCGGAAGACTTGGGTTCGAATCCAAGCTCTGCCACTTGCCTGCTGCAGTATTTTGGGCAAGTTACTTAACTTCTCTGTGCCTCAGTTTTTCCTCCATGGTAAAATAGAGATTTGGTACCTGCTCTCCTTTCTACTTAGAGTGTGAGCCCCATGTGGGATAGAGACTGTGTCTGACCTGATTGAGAAGCAGCGTGGCTCAGTGGAAAGACCACAGGCTTTGGAGTCAGAGGTCATGGGTTCAAATCCCAGCTTTGCCACTTGTCAGCTGTGTGACTTTGGGTAAGTCACTTAACTTCTCTGGTGCCTCAGTTACCTCATCTGTAAAATGGGGATTAAGACTGTGAGCCCAACATGAGACAACTTGATCACCTTGTAACCTCCCCAGCGCTTAGAACAGTGCTTTGCACATAGTAAGCGCTTAATAAATGCCATCATTATTATTATTATTGTACCAACACCATTGCTTAGAACAGTGCTTGGCCCATAGTAAGCAAAAGTCAGGGTTAATCATGAAATGTTTTCTGGAGGAGATAGGCCTTCATCCGTGCTACTCTGAATGACCACAATGGTGAAACCAAGCCGTTTCCTTTTAAAATGGGTATCCCCCCCGCTGGTACACTAAATTGGATTTTAGTGGAGGGAACAAAGTCTCAAAGATTAGGGTGACCTATTTCACCATTAAAGACCTTCATGCCTTGCTTCCAATGTTTAGGTTGTTATTCATGGCGCATTCCTGACTTCCAAGCCCTCACAGAGAAGCAGATCAAAATATAATTAGAAAATACAGTTTTGCCTCCAGCTATGACCCTGATCTCACTGGAGAGCGTTGATTTTTATCGGCCAATTCTTCATGGGGAGAAAAAAGCCAACGCAGTGAGGAGGAAAAAGCACCTCCATTTCCCCAAACAGAGACTTAGATAAGCTTTTGCGTATGCTGCAGCAGACAGAGACTTGCTTATTCATTTATTCATTCATTCATTCAATGATATTTATTGAGCGCTTACTGTGTGCAGACCGTGACAGGAAGGAAGTTTGGAAAAAGCATAAAGCTGGTGAGTCAGTAGATCAGGGTCTTAGCCCCAACTCTACCACTTGTCCACTGTGTGATCTTGAGCACGTCATTCAATCTCGCTGGGCCTCAGTTTCCTCATTTGTAAAATGGGAATAAAATACCTTTTACCCCTCAATTTTTTTATGGTATTTGTTAAGCACTTACTATATGTCAAGCACTGTTCTGAGTACTGGGGTAGGTACAAATTAATCTGGTGGGACAGTCCCTGTCCCACATGCGGCTCACATGTGCATCTAGCTTTATTTCTATCTATTCTGATGACTTGACACCTGTCTACATGTTTTGTTTTGTTGTGTGTCACCCCTTCTAGACTGTGAGCCCATTGTTGGGCAGGGACTGTCTCCATATGTTGCCAACTTGTACTTCCCAAGCGCTTAGTACAGTGCTCTGCACACGGTAAGCGCTCAATAAATACGATTGAATGAATGAATGAATAGTAGTAGGGAGAACACAAATTGAATCCCCATTTTACAGTTGAGGAACCTGAGGCAGAAAGGACTGAAGTGATTTGCCTAAGGTCACAGAGCAGGCAAATGGCAGAGCTAGTATTAGACTAATAATAATAATTATGGCATTTATTAAGCCCTTACTATGTGCCAGGCACCGTTCTAAGTGCTGGGGTAGATAAAAGATTATTGGGTTGGACACAGTCCCTGTCCCATTTGGGCTCACAGTTTTAATCCCTTTTTTACAGATGAGGTAACTGAGTCACAGAGAGGTTAAGTGACTTGCCCAAAGTTATACTGACTTTCTACTGCCTTTGGTGCCTCTATAACCACTTTCTTTGCATCATGCCATTTGGATATGGTAGTTTTAGTCACTTCTGCAGTTCCGTGGTCTTATAAAGTGATGCTTAACTCTGTCCCCGCACATCTGATCTAGCAGAATCATCGCTTACCATTCAGCTCACTGCTCCCAGTGGCCTCTGTTTAATTAGCATCCAAACAGGCAAAGTGAAGCGGGTAATTAAATACTTTTCTCGGTAATTTGTGCAGCTCTGATGCCCCATCAGGACATTGCCACAGTCCCCACTTTCCCTCAAACTGTGCCTCTCGAACCTTCTAGATTTTTACCTCATTTCCACTTCCATTTACTAGTGAAGACAACTGTCTTCTTGTTCAGCAGCACTCCTTGGCTTTGCTTTTGTGGATCTTTGTGACATTGTGATGAGTATCATCACTCATCCTGGGTTATTTCTACGGTTGGGGGTTCAGTCTTCAAATCCTACATGGTCAAGGTCACCCTCGATTTATTTACTGCATCATTGAACCCTCTGGAAAAATATGCTTGTGGAACTAGATGGTGTGGCCTAGTGGAAAGAGCATGAAACCAGGAGATTTGGGTTCTAGTCCTGGTGTTGCCACTCACCTGCCGGGTGGCCTTGAACAAGTCATTTAACTTCTAAGAATCTTAATTTCTGAATCCCTCCAAATGGGAGCCTCATGTGGGACATGGACTGTGGCAGGTCTGATTATCTTACATCTACCCCAGCACATAACACAGGGTTTAGCACATAGTAAGCCTTTTAATAAATGCCATTATCATTTTGCTTCCTTTACTTCCTTCAAGACACAGGCTTTTTTATCCCTATTTTCCTGCAATCTCTCCTGTCAATACAGCACACTCATTGCTTAGCTCAAGAGTTTCTCGGTCTCCTTCAATGAATCTTGCTGGGTGGGATCCTTTGGCTATTGTGTATTCACTTGTTCAGCAGTCTTAGCTGCTTCAGGATGATCTTGACACATTATTTCTGCTTCAGAAAAATACAGTCATAATGTCAGTGTTGAATGAACAGAACTCTTCTCAGGACCCATTGTTGGCCTCCTGGCTTTTCTCTAGTTTGTGGAAAAACCAATATGGACACAAAGTGTTGTGTTCTTATAAAAATCTGACTCCTCTCCCCTGAAAACAAATGAATGATTCTTGTTTCTCTAATGTAGGGTGGGGAAACCAACTGGCTGTAATAATAATAACAATAATGATGGTATTTGTTAAGCACTTACTATGTGCCAAGCACTGTTCTAAGCGCTGGGGTAGAAACAAGGTAATCAGGTTGTCCCACTTGGGGCTCACAGTCTTAATCCCCACTTTACAGATGAGGTAACTGAGGCCCAGAGAAGTGAAGTGACTTGCCCAAAGTCACACAGCTGACAGGTAGCAGAGATGGGATTAGAACTCACAACCTCTGATTGCCAAGCCCGTGCTCTTTCCACTGAGCCACACTGCTTCTCTAGCAGACCGTAAGCTCTCCATGGGCAGGGAAAGTGAGGAAGTTAGTGGAGGTATTGGAAAGAGCCTGGGCGACCTGGGTTCTTGTCTCAGTTTTACCACTGCGTTGGTGCCTGACCTCAGGCAAATCCCTTTAAAACACTCTGGGCCTGTTTCCTCACATGTAAAATGGACATTATATCTCCTGCTTCTACCTACCTCACAGAGAATATAGGAGGGGAAAATGAGCTCATTAATGTGAAATACTTTAGGGAAAGAAAAATTGCCCTATCAAATTCAAGACATGGTTCCATTGGTTCTATTCATATGGATATTCAAATACCTCTCTGTCAGCAGGGCTTGGGAGTAAGAGGACCTGGGTTCTAATCCCCGACTCCGCCACTCTGCTGCGTGAACTTGGGCAAATAACTTCATTTCTCTGTGCTTCAGTTACCTCATCTATAAAATGGAGAATAAGACTGAGTTTCCACATAGGGCATAGACTGTGTCCAACCTGATTATCTTGTATCTATCCCAGCAGTACTTAATACAGTGCATGGCACAAAGTGCTTAACAAATGCCACTAAACCCCCCCCCCCCAAAAAAACAAACCCAAACAAACAAAACAGGGCCATGGGACATCTTCCTCAGAGTCTCGACTGGGGTGTCTCCTGACAGCATGCGAACAGAGAGTCAGGTGCCCAGAGTGGTGGAAAGAGAGAAATTTTACCTGATAGACCAACTGGGCCTGAGACCCTACCTCTGGCCCTCTAAACTGTAAGCTCATTTTAGGCAGGGAATCTGAATGCTGATTCTATTGTATTGGACTCTCCCAAGTGCTTAGTATAGCGCTCTGCACATAGTAAGCACTTGACAAATACTACTGATTGATTCAAAGCCCTTCTATCTGAGCTTGAAGAGAGGTTCTAATAGGGCATGAGAGAAAGCAAGAAAAGCCTAGTTTCAAGCACAATAGAATTCGTCCTGACATAGCTGTCTCATTAACACAAAGCAATTTGTCTGACTTGCCAAATCATGACCGTCTACAGACGGGTAGAGGAAGGAAACAGAAGCACTTGATCCACATTCTCGATTGCATTAATAGCCTGTTAATTTGCAGAGTAAATACCCTGGGTTCTTGATTGCTGTCTCTGAGAAATGCATGGTGGAAAGTTCTTATTAGTTGGATTCTTGGGTCATTAGGTAATCTTCTGGTTAATTAGACTCTCAAATTGAAGTTTTATTTTACATGAAAACAATTTGCTTACAATAATACTGCCAAGGCCTTTGAATAAATAATGGGTTGTCAGTGGATAGGATAGTGTTAGCGCTTAAAGTCAGTAAGCACTTAACAAATACCATAATAAGATTAATAATAATAAGTTGGTTGATGTGGGTCCCTTCTGACAACCTTGTATCTAGCCCAGGACTTAACACAGTGCTTGGTGTGTAGTAAGGATTTTAGGAAATACCATATCTAAAAAGTAATTATTGATGTTTATCACTTAGAGAAGCTGTGTGGCCTTGCACAGACCCAGGAGTCAGAAGGACTTGGGTTCTAATTCCAGCTCTGCCACTTGTCTATGGTGTGATTGGGCAAGTCACCTTCACCTCTCTGTGCCTCAGTTACCTCATCTGTAAAATGGAGATTAAGACTGGGAGCCCCATGTGGGACATGGACTATGTTCAATCTGATTAGCTTGCAACAAGGACTGTGTCCATCCTGATTAGCCCGTATCTACCCTAGAGCTTAGAACAGTGCCTGACACATAGTGAGAGCTTAACAAAGACTATTAAAAAACCCCCCAAAACAAAAAATAAAACTGTTGAAGGTCTTCCCAAGGACCCTGGGGCAGGCCTATGCCCTGGTTGCAGGAAGGAGACAGGACTTCCTGTCCTGGTTCATTCTGAGGAAGAGAGTGGAGGAATTTTCCGTCTGTGGAACTGAAATGGATGTAAATGGATGAAATGGTTGGACCTTGGGGCTGGCCTTTTCCCTGGCGGCAGGAAGGAGACAGGACTTCCTGTCTAGATCCACTCTGAGGAAGAAAGAGCAGAAATTTTCGTTCTGCAGAACTGAAATGGATGTAACTAGACTGATGCAGTGTGGGCTTTTCAGCCAGCCAGGAAGAAAGGGAAATTGTGTTCTGGAAAAGAAATGGACCGTGGTTAACCTGCTGAGCAGTGCCACAGTCCCAATAGAAGGATGATCTCCCCAGTCTCCTCCATCCTCCTCTGTTCCCAGCTCTAATTGCTGTTTTGGGGATTAAAGATATGGACTGTGAAGTAGTCAATAGGCAGTGCTTTTGAAGGGAAAAGAATGAGGCCAGAGCCCTCCTCAAATCCAGGGTCCTGGGCCTGGTGAGGGGATGGAATTAGGGTATATACTGAGCACTTACTGTGTGCTGAGTGCTGGGGAAGGTACAGGATGATCACACGGGAGTGAGTCCCTAATCCCACATGGGGCTCACAGTCCAAGAGATGGTCTTTGGAGTTTTGAAGACAAAAGGGAGTCCCAGGCTGCAGAAACCAGCCTGAAATCCTGTGGGAGTAGTGAACTGAGAGTGACTTCTTTTTTTGAGTAACTCAAAGGTCAAGTCCTATCTTAACTTTCTGAACCCAACAGAGATGGTATCTGATTTTCATTTATAAGATACCTTAGGGTTTACATCACCTTAACTGTCCAGGACCCCTCATATGACCCTGACACGAACACCTAAAATTCAATTCTTCAGGAGGATGGTCAGCCTCACGTGCCTCATGATCCCACAAATTCTCTAGGGAAGCACTGTGAGCTAGTGGAAAAAGGGCGAGCTTGGGAGTCAGTGGGCAAGGGTTCTAATCCTGACTCTGCCCTTTGTCTGCTGCATGACTGTGGACAAGTAACTTCACTTCTCTGTGCCTCAGTTACCTCATCTGAAAAATGGGAATTAAAAGTGTGAGCCCCACTGTATGGCGGAGATGAAATTAGAACCCAGGTCCTCTGACTCTCAGGCTGGTACTCTTTCCCCTAGGCCACGCATAGCTCAGTGGAAAGAGCCCGGGCTTTGGAGTCAGAGGTCATGGGTTTGAATCCCAGCTCTGCCAATTGTCAGCTGTGTGACTTTGGGCAAGTCACTTCACTTCTTTGGGCCTCAGTTACCTCATCTGGGGTATGAGGATGGGGATGAAGACTGTGAGCCCCCTGTGGGACAACCTGATCACCTTGTAACCTCCCCAGTGCTTTGAACAGTGCTTTGCACATAGTAAGCGCTTAACAAATGCCATCATTATTATTATTATTATAATGCTAGCTGGTCGTTGCCCAGTAACAGCCTTAGTGGTTGCTGTCACTTTTGCCACCCTCGTTAGCCAGCTAATTTCAGGATTCGTGCTGAGTCTGCCCCCTTCACTGCACACTCAAGGTCAGAAATTGCCCTCACAGTGATGGTCCAGCACCTACTTCTGGCTGCTCCAAACCCTAACTGCAGGTAGGAGGTGGGGAGGGGGTGCTCACAAGGCCTGCAGGTGTGGAAACAGGTGACGAGTCCAAAAGAGAGGAGGGGATTGTGATAAGGTCTCTGATCAGGACACTGAGAAATCAGCACAGGGACTGAATATAGGACCTGCCCCATCCCCACTTGTACCCACCAAAAAGATACCCGCCAAAAAGACCAAATGACACAACTCCACTGGAGTTTATGGGAGGGGGGAAGAGGTGAACAATGAGTCAGGCTACTAATGGGTTGTCAGTGGATAGGACAGGGTCAGCGCTATCAGGATAGTGTCAGGATAGAGTGGTGGAAAGCGAGAAATTTTACCTGATAGACCAACTGGGCCTGAGACCCTATCTCTGGCCCTCTAAACTGTAAGCTCGCTTTAGGCAGGGAATCTGAATGCTAATTCTATTGTATTGGACTCTCCCAAGTGCTTAGTATAGTGCTCTGTACATAGTAAGCACTCTATTAATACCACTGATTGATTCAAAGCCCTTCTACCTGAGCTTGAAGAGAGGATCTAACAGGGCATGAGAGAAAGCAAGAAAAGCCCAGTTTCAAGCACAATAGAATTTGTCCTGACAGCTGTGGGTTAGGTCAGATTGGCTGAGGGTCTCTCTTGGCAGGGGGTGCATGGCATTCTCCCTTGCCCCTTCTGCCAATGTCCAGAAGGTCACCTGGGAGATGGCATGACCTGGTGGAAAGAGCATGGGAAGGGGAGTCGGGAGAACCGGGTTCCTGTCCCAGCTCTGCCATTTGTCTGCTGTGTGATTTTGGACAAATCATCTTGTCTCAGTTTCCTCATCTGTGAAACGGGAATAAGATACCCTGTCTCTCTCCTTCTTAGATTACGAGCTCTGTGTGGGACGGGCATTGTACCTCATCTGAGAACTTTATATCCACTCCGGTGTTGGGTGCATAACAAGCACTTAATAAATATCGCTATGATTATTAAAAAGTCCAAAGAAATCTAGTTATGAACCAGCTGGCACCGAAGAGACTTCTACACAGAGCCAAAGATTATCCTAAGTGATTCCAGGATGAAATTTGACAATGAATATTGAAAGCATTTCTTATATGCCAAAGCACTGTGCTAGGCACTCAGGTAGGAGCAAAATAACCTGATGTGACTCAGTTCTTGTTCCACCTGGGACCTGCCATCAAAGAAGTCAATCAATCATATTTATTGAGTTCTTACTGCATGCAGAGCATTGTACTAAGCACTTGGGAGAGTACAGTAAACAGTGTAACAGACACATTCCCTGCCCACAACAAGCTTATCGTCTAGAGGCAGTAAGACAGGGAGGACAAGTATCATATACCCATTTTCTAGATGAGAACACGGAAAATTAGAGATCACTGGCAGGGCTGGGATTAAAACCTAGGCTTTAACTTGACTTCTAGTCCCAGACACTTTCCATTAGGCTACTCACCAAACTCTGTAAGCTCCTCCTCTAGTCTGTAAACTGGTTGTGGTCAGGGAATGTGTCTGTTTATTGTTACGTGTACTCTCCCAAGAGCTTAGTACAGTGCCCTGCATATAGTAAGTGCTCAGTAAATAAGCTTGAATGAATGAATTAATGTTTTTAGAAAGTATGTGGGGCAACGATCCACAGATAGACCAAGACAGAGTCAGTAAGGCCAGCACATCCTTTGTGGAATAATTCGACCAAATGTGGGGTTGATGTGGCATCCAATCTCAAAGCAAACTGGAGTCGACAGAACAGCTGTGGCATCCAACTTTGCATTGAGCAGCGAGACCCAGACCTCTCTCATTATTCCACCTGACTCTTTGGCCAGCTTTACTGGCATCATCTACCTCTCCAATCTATTACCTAATGCCAATCTAGTATTACCAACTAGGTCCTGAAATATAACCAGTCCACCACCTGCAAGAAAACGCACATCAATTCACAGCTTTTTTTGGGCGGTGTGTGGGAGAAGACTGACAGCAGAATACCCAAGGAGCTGTTATAGGATGGGTTGAAATGGGGAACCACAGGCATGGAGAATAGTTACCCCAGAGAACCAGTATCTGGGAAACAGCAGCTGAAAGACTAGCCTGGCATATGATAAACAAAATCAGGCTGGCTCTTTTAGGGCAGACTGCGATACCAGGGAAGTTAAAGAAAGCCAGAACTGGACGTTACAAATGGCCAAAAATGACACGACCAGCAATATTCTCTTTGAATCTGAAGGAAGTGTACACACACAGCAATATATTCTTAACTCTCCAAGCATACAGTTTAATCTCTCCCCTCTTTTGCCTCGCTACGTTTGTTGCCTTAGAGAGGATTTCCAGACGCTTATTCCATTTTTCTCTCCCTGTCACTGTAACCCACTGGTCAGCTCCAAGGTGCACTTACCTAAGCTTTGCTCCGCATAGCTTCCCTCGGGGGGCTTGACTCCGTAGCATCGCCGGGACCCGGCTCACCACGTTGGCTCGTGTCATCATTTCGGATGAAGGAGAGCTAAGCGAGGTCAGGACAAGAAATTGGTTGGGGACATTTTCCAAGAACGACTTTCAGAGGGGAAAGGCGAGGGCGGGACGGGGCAGTAGATGGCGCTCTTTCCTCTCGGTCATGACTTCGTGAATTTCTCTGCCAGGAGAGGAGCCTTTTGGCTTTGGCCTTTTGGCTTTTGGTTTTGGCAAGAACCCACCCCAATCTACAGCAGCCACTGCAGAAGTCCCAGGCCCTTGCCCGACTGACCAGACCTAATTCTATTCATTCATTCAATCGTATTTATTGAGCGCTTGCTGTGTGCAGAGCACTGGACTAAACGCTTGGGAAGTCCAACTTGGCAACATTGAGAGATGGTCCCTACCCAACAGTGGGCTCACAGTCTAGGAGGGGGAGACAGAGATCAAAACAAAACATATTAATGAAATAAAATAAATAGAATAAATATGTACAAATACAATAGAGTAATAAATATGCACAAACATATCTATCTATCTATATAGATAGATAGATGATAGATAGATAGATAGATAGATAGATAGATAGATAGATAGACAGGTGCTGTGGGGAGGGGAAGGAGGTAAGGCTGGGGGGGGACTTCTAGACTATGAGCCCACTGTTGGGTAGGGACCGTCTCTATATGTTGCCAACTTGTACTTCCCAAGCGCTTAGTACAGTGCCCTGCACACAGTGAGCGCTCAATAAATACGATTGAATGAATGAATGAATGGGGAGGGGGAGGAGGGGGAAGGGAAGGAGGGGGCTCAGTCTGGGGTAATTCTACCTGTAGAGCTGAGGTGACAGACACAGAGAAGTGAGGTGACTTGCCCAGGGTCACACAGCAGACAAGTAGCAGAGTTGGGATTAAAACCCAGATCCTTCTGATTCCCAGCCCAGTCCTCTATCCACTAGGCAAGGCTGTTTCACAAGTCACTTTCACCCCGTGACTGGGAGGGAGGACAGTTCAATCCCCAATTTACCAAGGGGGGAAACTGAGGCTCGGAAGAGGCAGGATTCCCAATGAACCCTTCCATAGTTCACTTTGGGCTGCATCTGAGACACACAAAACAGCCCTCCAGTTAGTAGGGAGTGAAACAGACCCCTACAGAAGGGAATAATCCACTGAGGTTTCAGATCATAATTTCCTGCCTCCTCTTATTGATTCTGGAGTCTAGATCACCCCACAGACAGGCAGGGTGATCATGAGGTCTACTAATTGTATTGTAATCTAACAAGTGGCCAGCATAGTGCTCTTGCACAGCAAAGGTGCTCAATACATACTATTGATTGACTTGATACTATTGATAGATACAAAACACACAATTGATAGATTGATATACAGATTGTCTTGAAAGGCTCCGAGTAAATACTTGGGCTCCCAGCAGGTCCAAGGGAACTGGCTTAGAAGAGTTCCAGTTGCATGCAACTTTTAGACTGTGAGCCCACTGTTGGGTAGGGACTGTCTCTATATGTTGCCAATTTGTACTTCCCAAGCGCTTAGTACAGTGCTCTGCACATAGTAAGCGCTCAATAAATACGATTGATGATGCAAATACATTAGTCTGTGGGCCAGAAAGAACTTAGAAAATCATAAATTCAACTCAACATTATCAAGAGGCAGGATGATGGATAAAACACGGGGTTGGGAGTGGGAATTCTTGGGTTCTAGACCCAACTCTGCCATTCATCTATTGTGAGACCTAGGGTAAGTCATTTGACATCTCGGGTGTTGGAACTCTTGGGTTCTAGACCCAGCTCTGCCATTCGTCTACTGTGAGACCTTGGGTAAGTCATTTCACAGCTTTATGCCTCAGTTTCCCCAATAGTAAAATGGGGATAGAATACCTGCTCTCCCTCTCAGATTGTGAGATCCGTGTGGGCCAAGGACTGCCTTTGACTCACCTGTACTCACTCCGGTTATCTGCCCACAGAAAGCGTTCAATAAATACTGTAACTATCATGAGCGCGGAGGTCAGACCGTATTTTTGGATTCGGCCGCTAACTCTTGGGCCACAAGAGGGCTCTCCTTATGCATTGGTCAGGAAAGCCGGAGAAACAAGGATAACCATTTGTAGGGAAAGTTGATGCATTCTGCTAAGACGCAGGCTCCTCCTGGTCCCACTTTATTCAAGGGAACGATCGATTATTTTCGAGGTGCTGAGCACCTCCTCAGTATCTTAGGAAGAGAACAGTTCTAGGGAATCAAATGTCATCAATGCTACAGCAGTGACCTTAATGAGATCTTGGGATCCTCAGTGTAACGGCAACAATATTAATGGGATCTGGGGATACGGTTCCATTTCGGGAAATCCAATTTTAAACAATCAGAGTTTAGCGTATTGGCAATGTCCGGTTATTAGTATCGGACAAGGTTCAGTAGATGCAGAGGTAAAGAGAGGGAAGGAAGAAAAGCTGAATATTTCCTAAAGGGGCAGAGGACTTGAAACAGAGGAGATATTATGGGAAGGAGGAGGGGGAATAAAGGAAAGAGAGGTACCCAAAATAAAGGGAAGTATAGGGAAGTTGCAGAGTTTGAAAAAGAGCACGTGGAGAGAGGGTCCAGGGATTAAAGAAGAGAAATAATCAAGAAAACCTGAGATTAGATAAAAATGGCAAGCCTAGTGAGTAAATAAACAAATAATGTATAGGAACCTGATGGGCACATAATGTGATGAGATGGACTAGAACGGGGAAGCCCTCAAATATCAAACAGACCAGCAAACTGCTTTCCAATCCTGACTGCAAAGGCTCTGGTTTGGTCAGAGCCCTGGGGTGAATGAGACGAGTCCAGCTCACAGAGAATTGGGGACCATCGCCAACCAACTCCCCCCAGGAACTGGGCATTGATCAATCACAGTAATCAACAAATCATATTTATAGCAGAGCACTGTACTAAGCATTTACTGGGAGAGTACAGTACAACAGAGTTGGTAGAGACGTTCCCTGCCCACATGAGCTAGAGTGGGAGATAGACATTATTATAAATAAATTATGGATATAAATTATGGATATATACATAAATGCTGGGCGGTGCGGGCTGAGTAAGGGGTGAATAAAGGCAACCCAGAAGGGAATGGGAGAAGAGGAAATGAGGGCTTAGTCAGGCAAGGCCTCTTGGAGGAGATATGCTTTAAATAAAGCTTTGATTTTGGAGAGAGTGATCAACTGTTGGACATTCAGTAGTCCTTTAGAGTCAAAATGGTCTCACAGAGGGCCAGCTTTGAAAACCCCACTGGATTGTAAGCTCCTGGAGGGGAGAGATTGTGTCTACCAACTCCATTGCATCATGCTCACCCAGGTGGTTAAAGTATAGTGCTCTGCACACCAAAAGCTCTAGATAAAAATGATTGAATAACATTAAGATTACTATATTGAATAAATATTACTACTACTACTCTCTGTGGGTTAGTTTCCTCATCTGTAGAGTGGGAATAAGGTACCTAACTCCTGCTCCATTTTAGATTGTGACCTACATACTGAACAGGGATTGTCTGTTCTGATAATTGTGTATCAGGTACAGAGTAAGGACTCATTAAATATCACAATAAGAAAGTGGGTTTATAAATTCAGGGGACTGTCAATGCTGCATGAAGAGTGGAATGCAATCTGTGAATCTGGACACCTGAACTTTTAGTTGGTGGTGGTTGTTAAGGTCTAAGAGTTTTTCCCTTCTAGATTAGGTTCCACATTGAAAATCAGTCAAGGTTCGTAAATAGCCAGTTTAAGTGCCCTGTAACAAGATTTGTGAGAAGCCAACAGATTGGATTTGTCACCATCTAAGATTTAACTGCCAGTGTGGCCACACGGGAAGGGGTTCTCCGATGAATTTCCCCAGAAAGTTGTTCTCAGAGAATTTTAAAAATGCCCTGGGATTGTAGGCAGGGCAGTAACGGCATCCAGAAAATGGATGGTTTTTTTCCCCACAGATTTGAAATGCCTGAACTCTCCAGTTCAATTTTGTTTTTCATTTACAGTGACAACAGGTAGCATTTTCCAATATTGCACTGAATAAGGTTTAATTGAAAATATAATCCAACTGACACATTAAGTGTCAAGCACGGACAACATTCTTAATATGATGTTTGTTTTATCGTGCCTCCATGACAGGTCCGGGATGCCGATATGAGCAGCTGCCTTAAATGCTCAAACAGTCACTGTCTTCTACAAGCCACTACCCACACCTACAATATTTGTTCAAAGGTCACCTGTCAAAGTAACTAATACTGATATCTTTCAGAACAGTGCAGAAAAAGAAGTCTCGTGGGTTTCCTTGCCAGAGATGCTGCAGCTTGCCGGCAATGTTGGAGGGTTTGCCAAAAATTGGATTCTTCAGAGTTGGAAATAGTCTAGGCGGCAACCAGAATGCTGGTCTGTGGAAAGGTAGGAGCGGTGTGGCTTAGTGGAAAGAGATGGGGCTGGTAGTCAGGGGCCCTGGGTTCTAATCCCAGCCTTGGAAAGGTTAGCAATAGAGGAGCAAAGTGGGCCGGCTGGGTTTAGTACAGTGGTCTGCACAAAACAGACTCCTTGAGGGATGGGATAGTGTTTTCCAACTCCATTGTACTCTCCTAACCGCTAAGTACAGTAGTCTACACAGAGAAGTTGCTCAGTAATTACTGCTAAGAAATATTATTATCTGATCGGCCAACATTTCTGAGATAGAGAGGGTCACAGAAATCTTGCAGTAACAATACAGGGTATTGAAGTGGAGTGAAACGTTGGCTTCTTTCTGGCCGTTTACAGAGTGGAATAATAACTTTTGTCCTGGTAACATAAGTGATTTCTTACTGCTCTTCTGCCTCTCCTGAAGATCCAAATGGCCCAGGCTCTGGAAGAATCTGGCTCAATACTCGTGACATTTTTGGGTGCTTCATGCCATTCACTGGATCAATTGCAAATACACTAAATCAATCAAATAGCTTAGCTGAATAGAACATCCTTTTCTTAAGAATTGGAGCCCCTCAGATATAACACTGGGTCCCGGAAAGCTCAAATGGAAGGCCCAGAAATCTTTGGAATAATTGAGGTTAATTCTTCCCTCTGTAACTGACAATGAGTATTTCTTTGTTGCATGGGCCCCAAATCTCCTTCACTTTCCCTCCCCATCCTCATATCCTCTTGGGAAGTCCATGGAGCATGTGGTTTAGTGGAAAGAGAACAGGCTTGGGAGTCAGAGACTCTGTCTTCTAATCCTGGCTCTGACACTTGCCTATGTGTGACCTTGGGCAAGTCATTTACATTGCAAGTCCTCTAAACTGTAAGCTCGTTATGGGCAGGGAATGTGTCTACTAATTCTGTTGCATTGTACTCTCCCGAGTGCTTAGTACAGTACTCTGCACATAGTAAGAGCTCAATAAATACCAGATTGATTATTGTACTTTCCCAAGGATTTAGTACAGTACTCTGCACATAGTAAGAGCTCAATAAATACCAGATTGATTATTGTACTTTCTCAAGGATTTAGTACAGTGCCATGCACAAAGTAAGCTCTCAATAAAAACCACTGATGGGCTGATTTTGAAACTTCCCATCAACTCATCCCAGATACACTTTATCACCCTATTTCCTAGGACACCTCTATCCTTAAAGGTCATAAACAGACCATCAAGGTCAATCAGCTCCTTAGTCTTATTCACTTCACCCTCATGGTTCCACATCCCTAGATTCCAGAACTTCGCTACCACACTTCCAGTAAATCTCTCATGCTGAGAAACGTGCCCTCATAGCATCGGAGTAATAACTGTGCATGCATCATTGGTGAGAAAAAGATATACTGAGGAGTGTTAGCATTTCAGAGTGCTTGGCTGCCACACCATTCTGGGGCTTGGAATTCCTCATAATAATAATAATTATTATACTTCTTAAACGCTATGTGGCAAACACTGGAGTAGATACAATTCATCAGGTTGGCTTGGGGCTCACACTCCTAATCCCCATTTTTTACAGATGACGTAGCTGAGGCCCAGAGAAGTGAAGTGACTTGCCCAAGGTCACATAGCAGATGTATGGCAGAGCCGGGATTTGAATCCGGGTCCTTCTGACTCCCAGAATGCTCTATCCACTTGCTCATGTTGCTTCTCCACCTTCAGGGATAGCAGAGATGGGGTTCACTGCCAACTCCAAGGCCTCATCTGCTGCCAGAAAAGGTCATGAGAGTTTAAAGAGCAGCATAAAAATCAGAACACAATTTCCATTGCAGCCCATTCCAAATTCTCTGGGGCAGCTAATGCCCATGTCCAGTATACTCAATAATGGTAGTCGTACTGGTAGTGGGGGTACTGGTTTTTATTGGGCGCCCTCCGGATGCCACACGCTGTACTAAGCTCTTGGGAAGCACAACAGAAACCCAAGACATACTCCCTGCCCACAGAGATCTGACACTTTAAAATGGGCACACCTTCAGAGCTCAATGAGACGCTGATGGTAATATGGACTGGGCTATTTAAATTCTGCCAGGTTAAAATAAGAGCCCGGGGCACACAGCCCCACTTGGGATTTAATTATCTATCTGGAGACCTCCTTTCGCCACTTTTTCAGATGCTTGTTAGCATTTGGGGGTCAATGGTGACCAGCACTCTTTCTAGGGGTTAGGTTGAAAGGTTTAGATGGAAAAGGTGGTTGAAAGAGACAGGAATAGGAAATTGCCATCACTCGAGTGTCTGAGAGGGGTGGGGGTGGGTGGGGAGGGAGATGAGGAGGGAAAGAAAAAGAACAAAGGAGTAGAAGAAGGTGGCTCAGGTGACCAGATGGAGTTCTTCAGAATATTGCTGTCTTCTCAGCAGCCTGAGAGCAGCACACGTATCCCAGCACCAGCCAGTTTAGGGGTCTTGACCCGGAAATGAAAACGTCACCTCGCCTCTCAGCTACTCTCATCACTTGGCAGGCGAGACCACATGCACTCTGGAACAAGACCAGTAACCTTTCCCACAAGGTCCTTACATCATTATCATTACTACTAGATGCCAAGCACAGGGGTTACTACCAGATAATCTGATTGGCCACAGTTCCTGATCCACCCAGGGCTCAAAACCTGAGACAGGGAGAAGAGGCATCTGACTCCCATTTTATAGGTGAGAAAACCGAGGCCCAGAGAGACTAAATGATCTGCCCAAGGTCACCCATCAGGCCAGGGGATGAGCTGAGATTTTAAAAACCAGGGTCTCCTGACTCCAAGTCCTGTGCCAGGCTGCCTTTTCTTTCTCAGGAAAGCCTGAATAGAGTTGGAATTGGATGGGAAACCAAGAGATGAAAAATGCTGGATTTTTTTCCCCATCCTGTCCTCTCTCTATCTTAAGATCTGGCCTACTGCCATGATGCAGACTTTTTTTCCCATGCAAATTAGAAAATAGAAGTGGTTACACTTAGAAGCACGTAGGAGTGAAATTTCTAAACACCTCTCCCTCCAGAAGGAGAGTGTTATTCACAGTTTTCTTACTGCAATGTTTAATCTTTGTCTCCACACTCTGACATATGATTCACACTGGTTGTGGCTTCACAATCCCGCCTGTGATGGTAAAGTGTGCTTTTCGGGGAAGCTTTTTATTACCTTCCCATTTTCAAGTTAAAATCGGAGATGATGTCTGCCATTAGGGCGCTTGAGTCACCTGTGGGAGACTGAAATGAAACTGATCAAAGCATCCAGAAACATTATGATCGGTGACAGAACACTTAGAGTGTGCCTCCAAGATGGCAGCCGCTAATCCTGAAGACAGCACGCGTCCGTCTTGTGGGGCCGTGACAGTTCTGAGTGGTCCCCACTTGCTAGCTGAAGGCTTTGAAGGGATGCCAATAGCACAAGGGATTTTTTGGGCAGGTATTTCCAGGCAGCCTTTTCTTGAAATTAAGATCTCATCACCCTGCGATGGACTCCACAGGTGAGCCTTCAGGCCTTCTGAATTTATTGTTTAAATGTCGGATTTATCATTTGTTCCCACTGCTCCATTCTGAGGTGGCCCGATGGTCCAAAAAATCACCCTACTCACTGTAGGATGTCTCAAGCCATCAATGAAACCAAAATTCAGGTCTTGATCTCTTCGTTCTCACCACCAATCCCTCGCCCACGTCCTCCCTCTGGCCTGAAGCTCCCTTCATATCTGGCAGACTATCATTCCCTACTTTCAAAGTCTTATTAAAATCATATCTCCTCCAAAAGGTCTTCCCTGACTAAGCTCTTACTTCTTGTTCTCCCTTTCCTTTCTGAGTCACCTTTGCAGTTGGATTCGTGCCCTTTATTCCTCCCTCCCTCAGTCCCACAGCATTTACGCACATATTGATAATTGATTTATTTATATTAATGTCTTTCTCCCCCTCTAGACTGCAAGTTCCTTGCGGGCAGGGACCGTGTCTACCAGTTCTGTTATATATATTGTACTCTCCCAAGTGTTTGGTACATTGTTCTGCACACAGTAAATATTCAATAACAATTGACTGATTGATTGATTGTGATGCCAGATCTTCCCTGATGCAAAGAAGCAGGTGCCAGAGGTTAGAGTAGAGATTTTGGCCCTGACTTATCTGGTTAGTCCCCCCGGTTCATCCTCTCCCCTCTCCTAAAAAAATCAGTGTGATCTAGTGGAAAGGGTATGGATCTGGTAATCAGAGGACCTGGAAATCAGAGGACTTACCCGCTGTATGCTTTGAGCACTCACTTGACTTCTCTGTGCCACAGTTACCTCATCTGTAAAATGGGGATAAAATCCCTGTTTTCCCTCTTTCTTAGGCTGTGAGCCCAACATGGGACAAGGACTGTATCAACCCTGGGGTAAGTACAAGCGTTTAGAACAGTGCTTTGCACATAGTAAGCACTTAACAAATACCATCATTATTATTATTACAACAATGCAGCCAGATCTTAGTACAGTGCTTGGCACATAGTAAGCCCTTAATACCACAATTATTATTATTATTAGGACTGTTGTTGTCTCAAGCAATGAAACCAAAATTCAGGTAACTCTTGAATATCCACAGCATAAGGCACTCAGTGACCTCTGACCTTAGTTTTTGCCTAGTAACTTTCAGTGACGTATGTTATCTCCTCTGCCCATAACCTCTCTCTACCATTTTGAACACATCCTTGACATCACTCTAGCACAGCGGTTCAGAATCTCCAGAGAGCCTGGGGCAAGGAAAATAAAAGATGTCAACCATTGCCTCCAATCTTCCAATAGTGGCTCCTTGGTGCTGCCTGGAGTACATGAGAGCTTCCAGTGATAAATTAAGAATGATTTCAAGAAGAGTTATTTACTTCCACCGAGGGAAGAAGAAATAGATGCCCCATCTGTAAAATGAGGATCTCATCCGTAAAATGGGGATTGACTGCGAGCCCCCCGTGGGACAACCTGATCACCTTGTAACTTCCACAGTGCTTAGAACAGTGCTTTGCACATAGTAAGAGCTTAATACCATTATTATTATTAACCATTAGATGAAATATTTTTAGACATTAAGTCAACTTCTGGAGAAAATGGAATCTGCATGAAGCTGCACCTTCAAGTTTTTATGACATTCACTCCTCTTTCATGGTTTTCAGTACAATTTAAACCACTAAAAGTTGCTCTGCAGAACTGACATATGCTACCAGTCACAGATGTTATACGTAAAATAGGAACAAATTCTAGTCCCAGAACACCTCTTTGTCCCCCCGGTGAGGGCTATTTCCCTTGTAGAATCTGAATTGCCTCAGTAATACCCATCACTCATTTCCATTCTGGATAATAAAAATCATTTTATGGCATTTATTCAATCCTAAGTGCCAAAACCCTGTGTTAAGTACTGGGGGGAGGAGGAGGATACATTTAATAAATTTGGACACAGTTCCTGTCCCACACTGGGGCCCCGATGTGATAGGAACAGTGTGGCCTAGTGGAAAGACTCTGGGACTAGGAGTCAGAGGACCTGGGTTTTAATCCTGATTCTGCCATGTGCCTGCTGTGTGACCTCGGGCAAGTTTCATAACTTCTCTGTGTCTGTTTCCTCATCTGTCAATTGAGGATTAAATCTTATTCTCTCCCACTTAATAAAAACAATAACAATAATAACTGTGGTATTTGTTATGCACTTACCATGAGCCAGGCACTGTACTAAAAGCCAGGGTGGATACAAGCAAATCGGGTTGGATGGAGTCCCTGTCCCACATGGGGCTCACAGTCTTAATCTCTATTTTACAGATGAAGTAGCTGAGGTACGGAGAAGTTACATGAAAAGAAGCATAAGTTACCTTCTCTATTTCCCTCTTAGACTGTGAGCCCCATGTGGGACAGGGACTGTGTCTGATTTGATTCTATCATATCACTTACCACAGGGCAAACCCCTCATAAATACTATTTTTATTCTTCTTCTGGGTGTTTTCCTCTGTATTGGCCTGGGTCTTAGCATCAAGCCTTGACTGTGTATTGATTTCCAGTTCAGGGCTCTAAAGCCTTTACCAATTTGTTACTAACTGCACATTCTTTTCCCTTGCAGGATGATGCTAAACAAAGAAAACAATGAGGATGCTTTCCACACAAACGTGAAGGAAGGGCCAACAGATGTCCCAGATATTTTTAAACCAATTACCAGAGCCGTTCCTAGCCTGAGCCAGCACAGAGAGTCTGGAAACGGTCCCCTTTACCACACGTTTGACTTATTTCTGGGATCATTCATTTATCACATCTTGAGCTGTAGGTGAAAATATCTTGAGCAAGCCAACCTGCAATCAATGCACTCCAAGCAGTTAGCAATGCTCTGGGGAAAATCGTACACGGTTTATTTTATCTTCTGGCTTTAATGGCAATTCCTCTAATTTGGATTTTTCCTCAGAAGGCCTTTGAGGAGGAAGAAGTGCTTAGCTCTTGCTGCTTGGCTTGCTGAATTACTGCCCCTCAATCAGTGTGGCTAGATTTCATTTAATATTGGGGGTAGATTAGGAGAAACTATGAGGGAGAAGTTCAAAGACCTTGGAATGGTGTAAACCCATTTCCACCTTCTACTCTTATTCTGGAAGATCAGTTTGCCTAGCAGAAAGAGCTTGGGATTCACTGTTGAATAACTGAATGCCTGTATGGATGAATGAATGAATGAATGAATAAATGTTTGCATGTATGCTTGAGTAATGGAATGAATGCATGGATGGATGAGTAAGTGAATGAATGAATGAATGCACAGATAAGAAATGCATTGATATTAATATCTATCTTCCCCTACATTCATTCATTCAGTTGTATTTATTGAGCACTTACTGTGTGCACAGCACTGTACTGAGCGCTTGGGAAGTACAAGTTGGCAACATATAGAGACAGTCCCTACCCAACAGCGGGCTCACAGTCTAGGAGGGGGAGAGACAACAAAACAACACATCTTAACAAAATAAAATAAATAGAATAGATATGTACAAGTAAAATGGAGTAATAAATATGTACAAACATATAAGCACCTCATGGACAGGGAACTTATCAACCAACTCTGTTGTGTTGTACTCTCCTAGGTGCTTAATGCAGTGCTCTACATATAGTAAGTGCTCTAAATACCAGTGATCGATTGATTAATGAATGAGTATACAGATGCATGCATGAGTAAGTGAATGAATGGATGAATAGATGAGATCTTTCATGTCCTCCCCTAACTAGGAAGGCCATAAACTTCTCACTAGCTACCAGTCCTTCTCCAGTGCTCAGGACCAAAACGTTGGTATTTAAAGTGTTTTCACTCTGCAATTCACTGAGAGAGTTAGTGAGCACAGGTCCTTGAAACCTCTCATAGACACTTAAATCTTTCAAAGAGATGGGAAAAAAGCCAAACAGAAATGTTTGGAATCTGTAAGCCTCTGTCTTTCTTAACCTTTTTTTTTATGGTGTTTGTTAAGCGCTTACTACGTGTCAAACGCTGTTCTAAGCGCTGGGGTAGATACAAGCTAATCAAGTAGGACATTGTCCATGTCCCACAATCGGGCTAATTCCTAATTCTAATTCCTAAGTCCTAATTCCCTTTCTAAAGATGAGGGAACTTGGGCACAGAGAAGTTGTGACTTGCCCAAAGTCACACAGCAGACAAGAGACAGAGGCAGGATTTAGAACACAGGTCCTGACTTCCAAGCCCAGGCTCTTTCCACTGGGATATACTGCTTATCTGTTCTCTCAGTTCTATTGGGGTCTTCAGGGTGGGCTCTTGTCTTCAGAACTTTTTCAGGAACGCATATTTACAAGGTCTAGAGAGCAACATACATTACAAGAGATGCTTTTTCATCCATATCATGGAAGAAAATAAGCTCTTGCCATTTTTCCTTTCTTTGAAGAACTATTTGTAGCGAGGAGAAATGACAGATACAGAATTCTTCATAGGAGGTCCCTCCTTTGGCAAAAGTTGTTGAAGTTCTCAATGAGGAGAAAATGCTAAGAAATGGGAAATCCATTGAGGTTTTTACTTGTAACTCTTCAGCTAGTTTTCCAATTATTCAGCCACTGAGCCACTACTTTATTATTCATTCATTCAATATTCCAGCCTGGCCCCTAAGTACAGTTTTCTGCACACAGTAAGCACTCAGAAAATACCATTGATTAATTGATTGGGAACCAGGAGATCAAGGATCTAATCAGGGCTCTGCCTGCTGGGGCCGGGCCCTCAGTGGTGAAGGTTTCTGACTAAAGGGCATCCTAGGAGGTGGACAACTCCAGCAGGAATCCTGAAAAGCAGCTGGCTCATATGGATGGAGAAGACCTTAGCCGTTACCAAGGCAACTGCCTGTCGGGTCATGGTGCTACAGCCCAGCGTCAGCAATTAGGATGCAGTCACTTTGGCCATGAATTGGTTCTGGACATAAAAAACCCTGCGTTGGGATGTGTCACATCCTTGACCATCCACTAGCAGAGAGAGCATGGGACCGGGAGGGAATCAGTTCACCCAGGTTGTGTGCCTGACCTGAAAATCCTCTATCTACCTCAGCACTTAGCATGGATCTTGGCATATAATATGCACTTAATAAATGCCATTGCTAACTAACATCCATTCCAATGACTGAGCCAAGCCTTGCAGCCATAAGGCCATCAGTCGACCAGTGTTATTTATGGAGTTTCTGTGTACAAGGCACTAAACTAAGTGTTCAGTATCCTAGAGAACAATTTAGCCATTTGGAAATGACCATGACACTGTATCTCTCCAACTACACTGCACAGCACAGCACTGCAACTGCATTTGGTCCACATCTCCTCCAAAAGATGTGCTGGCTTCCTTGATTTGATTTTCTGCAGGGAGACACATTAATTGATCAGTATTAAGCTACCCATTAACTTGGAAACTGATCTTGGCAGAGCCTCCCTTGGGCAGACACCACTCCCAAGGAAATAGAGCACATCCTTTCAACCACCCATCCACTCTGAATGACATCGTCCACCTGGAACCTAAGACTGAACATCCCACCAGGCATTTCCCCAGCAAATGAATCATTGGCCCGCGCTATGCAACTTGTCTCGACTCTGGCTCCGACTTAAACAATTCATTAAAACCTCGCCTTTGTGCCAAGCTAACTGAACCACCTTCTGGCCTCCTCTTCTTCATTAAAACACAGTCATTTTGCCAATGCTCTCCTCTGACGAGGGCTCGGTCTAAAAATGTTTCTCCAGGCACACTATACATTGTGATTGGCAGTCAGTGGAAAGAGTAATGCCCCTACAAACCATTCTCCTGCTCCTTGTTGGACACAGATTTGTGTCTTGAGATTTTGTCTTCGGCAAAATAAACAGTGAATGTGCCAGCAAATAAATGATAAACAAAGATCATGACCACAAGAGAGAAAAAGGGGACTCCATGAGGAGAATGTCTCTTCTTTCTTTCCTACATAATGTCTAATATGATGCGATGGATATAGAAACTCTAGGTAATTTGATGGCAAAAACATTGAGCTGATTGGGAGTGTGGCCCAGTGGAAAGAGCCCAGACCCGGGAGCCAGAGGGCCTGGATTCTAATCCCAGCTCTGCCATTTAATAATAATAATAATAATGGCATTTATTAAGTGCTTACTATGTGCAAAGCACTGTTCTAAGCGCTGGGGAGGTTACAAGGTGATCAGGTTGTCCCACAGTGGGGCTCACAGTCTTAATCCCATTTTACAGATGAGGTAACTGAGGCACAGAGTTAAGTGACTTGCCCAAAGTCACACAGCTGACAATTGGTAGAACTGGGGTTTGAACCCAAGACTTCTGACTCCAAAGCCTGTGCTCTTTCCACTGAGCCACGCTGCTTCACTTGTCTGCTGTATGACCTTGGGCAAGTCAATTCAATTCTCTGTGCCTTAGCTTCCTAATCTGTAAGATGGGGATTCAATACCCATTCTCCATTGTACTGAGATTGTCAACCTGATAAGGTACAGGGACTGCGTTCACCCTGAGTATCTTGTATCTACCCTAGTGCTTAGAACAGTGCTTGACACATAGGCAATGTTCAATAAATACCATAATTGTCATCTGAAACCAACAGAAATCAATAAATCTGCACAGATCTTCCATCCCCTATTACTTAAATAGTAATTCACATAGCTAGCCACTTCCTCCTATCTGTACATTATTTTAGTGTGTCTCTCCACTAGATGATGTGTTTCTTGAGGGCAGGGACCATGTTACTGATTCTACTATCCTCTTCCAAACACTTAGAAGAGCGCTCTGCGCAGAGTAGGTGCTCAAAAACAACAACAAGGGTATTTATTAAGGGCTTCCTTTGTGCCAAGCACAGTGCTAAGATACCAACAAGCCAACCAGAATGGACACAGTCCCAGTCTCCCGTAGGGCTCACAAGTCTAAAAAAAGAGGGATAGCAGGTATTTGTAATACCTGTTAATACTTCAAGAAATACTATTGATCCATTGAGTGAGGGCACATGATTTTTGCCATTCCCACTGAGCTTCCAGATGGCCACAGGACAATGAATGGGAGCCCCACTGTGTAGAATAATGGCTCAACCAGGAAGAACACTTCTCTGTTCTGACTAGCATTGATCACAGTGTGGCTTAGTGGAAAGAGCATGGGCTCGGGAGTCAGAAGTCATGGGTTCTACTCCCCCCTCCGCCACTTGTCCCCTGTGTGACCTTGGGCAAGTCACTTCACTTCTCGGTGCATCAGTTAACTCATCTGTAAAATGGAGATTAAGACTAGGAGCCCCACATGGGACAACCTCATTACCTCGTATCTACCCCAGTACTTGGCACACACAAAGCGCTTAACAAATTCCATCATTTTTATTATCATTATTATTATTCTCTCCCTTTGGTTTTTGAAACATAAGCCAGAGTCAGACAAGGGAAGGCAGCCAAGCTTCCTCCATGAGAGAGAAAAATGTCCAGCTGAGTTTGAACTGTTCTCCTTGTGAATTAATGCTCAGACATCTGACTGCTAGCCATCTGTGGTTTAAGATGACCCAATCTATGTGATCAGGCCCCATCACAACCCCCTATTTTCACCTGGGTGGGTGGGGCACGGGATGGTCTTAAGCTCCACATTTTGAAGTCGACGGCTACTTTTTCATGGACCGACCCTAAGGCTTTGCCGGCAGATGATTAAATGTGAAATCCGGCACAGTATGACACACCCAGAAAAAACAACCCAAGATGATTCTTCATTTCTAGCTGATTTCTGAAACTGGGAGTTGGGCTGTTGCAATCTACCTGTTTTATTGAGAAATGAAAAATGACCTTTTTCCAATCCTGAAACTATATCATGTCAGAACTGCATCTTAATGGTTTATTAGGAGGAAGCATAAGAGTTGTTTGGGGAATGAGCCAAGGTCCCTTATCCCATCAAAGCTTATCCTGTCTTAACAATTCCTCTCCCACAGGACAGCCTCTGATTGCTTTTGTGAACATCCCTATATTTTCCCCTCAACTACTTGGCTCAGTAAGATACAGGGCACATGCAAGGATTATTTTTCCCAGCATCGAGTCTCATTTGGCTTTACTATCTGGCCTCCATGGTGACCCCTCTAGCTGACTGTGGCCACCCTCCTGACCTGTAAAGGGTAATGAGAGACCCCTCCTCACTTTCCAGTGGGGCTTCTTGGATATGGGAAGGAGTGAAGCTAGAAGGAGAGAACATTAGTTCGTGTTAGCAATTTGGGAGAAGGAAGGATTTGACACTACTGTCTGGTGGTAGAATGTGTTTCCCAACTCAGATCGTACTCTCCCAAGTGCTTAGTACAGTGCTCTGCACACAGTAAGCACTCAATAAATATGATTGGTTTATTGGTAGATGAACTCATTTCTTCTCCTCTTTCTCTTTCTCCACACATACATGGGGAGGGAGAGAGGGAGAGAGAAACAAGGAGGGGGGAGGGAGAAGTGAGAGAGAGGGGCATTGGAAGTGGGACTGTACCTTGTTATGGGCAGGGAACGTGTCCGCTTATTGTTATATTGTACTCTCCCAAGCATTTAGTACAATGGTCTGCACACAATAAGCACTCAATATATAAAATTGATTGAATGAATGAATGAATGGAGAGGGAGAAGAAGGGAACAAAGAGAGAGACAGAGAGGGAGAAATAGCAAGAGGAGGAGAGGTGGACAACTAGATTCAGGCCAAACTAATACATGTTTATAGAGCAATTGATGAAACTTTTTACGCTGGCGAGTCCGAGACCAATCACTGGCATCATCATCAACGGTGTATGAGTGCTTACTGTACTAAGGGTGTGGGAGCAACATTCTAAAATTCAAATATGGTGCCAGGCATTGTGATGTCTCATTGGTTTTCTTTTCTTCGAGTCACTGATTTAGAACCTAGGAGAACATGAAGATTGTAACCTTCTCCTTAGACTTTTAGCTCCTCAAGGGCAGTGACTAGGGACCATATTTACTTCGACCTGAACAGTGTTGGCATTCACTAAACGTTACCAGTGATGAAAAGGGAACCACAGAAAGATGGAACTGAGAGGACAGTAAGGGGACAAGGAGCAATTCTTGGGAATAATGTCTTGAGATGACAATACTCCCAGAGTCAGGCAACTGGACATTTGCAATAGCAGGTGGATCAGAGTAGCTCATTCAGACCAGAACATGAAAATCAAGCAGTGTGAAACAGTGTGACCTAATAGAAAGAGCATAGGCCCGCGAGTCAGAGGACCTGGGTTCTAATTCCGGCTCTGTCAGTTGCCTGCTGTGTGTCCTTGGGCAAGTCACTTCACTTCTCTCTGCCTCAGTTCCCTCATCTGTAAAATGGAGATTCAAAGCCTGTTCTACCTCCTATTTACAATGTGAGCCCCATGTGGGACCTGATGATCTTATATCTACTGCAGCACTTTAGATCAGGGCTTGGCACACAGTAAGCACTTAAATATCACAGTCATCATTATTACCATCATTATTATTATCATTTTGATGCAGGATCATTTGCCTAGTGAAAACCCCACGCTGCAGAGATGTAAGCACAGAAATTCTACCGGGAATTTGTTTCTCGTTTCCGATGTGTGAAAGCGGCGTACCCAAAATACAGCCATGCCAGCTCTGTAACTTGGCGGCTGGAGGGAAAGGCAACGTGCGAAGCAAGAAACATAAATAGCAGAATGTGCAATAAATGTTGCTAAGTGTTGCTTAGCAATACAACGTGTGGGTGGGCGGTGCATTGCTGATGTCACTCCCAGAAGCGGGTTGGCTCCCAGGCTTGGTGGAACCCAACTCTGTGCCAACCAGCTCCCAGGCCCTAGTCGCCAAAAGCAGGTTCATCATCATCATCATCAATCGTATTTATTGAGCACTTACTATGTGCAGAGCACTGTACTAAGCGCTTGGGAAGTACAAATTGGCAACATATAGAGACAGTCCCTACCCAACAGTGGGCTCACAGTCTAAAAGGGGGAGACAGAGAACAAAACCAAACATACTAACAAAATAAAATAAATAGAATAGATATGTACAAATGTACAAATGTATGTAAGAATAGATATGTAGGTTGTCTAGAGAGTCAAACCTCAATGTTTCCTATGTTTGTGGCTGGAGCGGTGGCCTGGATAAAGCCAAATAATAGATGCCAATTTAACAGGGGATGTGAGCGGGGTTGTGAAGAGAGGTGACTCTTGGCACCTATCACAGCAGACTCAGGTGCCACTGGGAGACAGAGGCAATGCCTCAGTTTCCTTATATAGAAAACAGGAGGAGCAGATGGCCTAGTGAATAGAGCTCAAGCCTGAGAGTCAGAGGGACCTGAGTTCTAATCCTGACTCTGCCATTTGTCTTGGGTGAGTCACTTCTCTGTCCCTCAGTTCCCTCAACTATAAAATGGGAATTAAGACTGTGAGCCCCATGGACAGGGACTGTGTCCAACCTGATTATCTTGTATCTACTCCAATGCTTGGCACAGAGTACACATTTAATAAATACCATAATTATTAATAATTACTAGAGGGCGAGTCAGCGGGGAGGCTCACCGTGGGCAAGAAGTTAATTAGAATCTGTGGTGACTAATCCAGAAAATAGAAAATCTACTTGTGGATGATCATGAGTTAATTTCATATATACGCACATAAGTGCATGAATGTGGGTACACCTATAATACCCACGTGTTTACATGGAGTTTCTAATGGGGAACCTTATGCAGGCATGTGTGTGACCAGAAGACTGAGGTGCATCTAAGGAGATTGTATACTTATGAACACTGTTTCCCTAGAAAGACTGTGTATAAGTACACATGTATATGTATATAGGGATGGTGAACATATATGGCTGGGCATATACAAAGACTGTACATATCTATAACTGTTTATACCAAGATTGTATACTTACAAAGCTGCACAAATATAGAGATTGTGTAAATATTCAACTGTATATATACATATATATAGAGAGAATGTGTATGTATACAACTGTATGTATTGAAATTGTGTACATAAGCATGCATATGCTATTTGCTTCATAGAAAGATTTTGTACATATACAACTGTGTGTGTACATATATGTGTAATATGCATGTATTCAGAGAGAGTGAGAGACAGAAAGACTGAGTACATATACACATGTATAAGCCCTGTTTACTTCACAGAGGTTAGCTACCTATATACTCATATGGAGTTTACCATTATAAAGTCTGCTGGCCATTTTTTGATTCTGCCTCTTAGCTCAATGCCAACCCCGAAGGTTTTGAGAGCAAAGAGGCTCATCTCTCCTCACTACCACCAACCTTCTCGTTTGCCTTCAGTGGACCTGGTCCTCTAGTTCCTTGTGATGTTTCACTGCACAAAGCTGTGCTGCGTGAATTGGTCTCCCCTGTGCTTCCCCATGCCACACCCCTGACCCTCCCACTGCACACGGAGACACTTCCTAGTCGTGCTTTGGAACACCCTTCTGCCATAGCTGAACAGATTCATTCATATTTATTGAGCAGTTACTGTGGGCAGAGCACTGTACTAAGCGCCTGGGAGAGTACGAGACAACAATAAACAGGCACATTCACTGCCCACAATGAGCTTGTCTAGAGGGGGAGACAGACAACTTTTCAGGAAAGCATTCATTCATTCAATTTGTATTTATTGAGCACTTACTCTGTGCAAAGCACTGTACTAAGCATTTGGGCAGGCATCAACCCTCCTTCATGCCATGACTGACACCCTTCTATCCAAAGGAGAGAGGCCATTCTTCCCGACCTTGGCCAGTGCTGTCTCCCCCTTCTAGACTGTGAGCCTGTTGTTGGGTAGGGACCGTCTCTATACGTTGCCGACTTGTACTTCCCAAGTGCTTAGTACAGTGCTCTGCACACAGTAAGTGCTCAATAAATACGATTGAATGAATGATTGCAGAGGAGTCATTTTTCTGGATGATTTCTAGAAAGGTCAATCAATCAATCAATCAGTTGCATTTATTGAGTGCTTACTATGCACAGAGCACTGTTTTAAGTGCTTGGGGGAGAACAACCTAACGGAGTTGGTAGACCTTTCCCCCGTCACAACGAGCTTACAGTCTAGAATGAGCTTAACCTAGTGAAAATAGCATGGGGCTGGGAGGAGTTAGGAGACCTGAGTTCTAGTTTCAGCTCTGCCACTTGCCTTCTGGGAGACCTTGGGCAAGTCACGTCTTCCATGAGCCTCAATTTTCTCACCTGTGAAATGGGGAGAAAATACCTGCTCTTCCTTTCTCTTAGCCTGAGAGCCCCATGTGTGCCAGGGGCTACATCAGACCCAATGGTCTTGCATCTATCTCAGCATTTTGCACAATTCTTGGCATGCAGTAAATGCTTATAAGCATATTATTATTATGGTCTTGCTGTAACCTGGGTAACCCGCTAATGATGCTAATTAGCTCCCTTTCTACACTCACACCTGCCCATGTAATCAGTCTTCCCACATAAAGCCACCCCGCCACCCTCCTGCCGTGTCATTCCCCTGGACAGAACAGCTCAGGGCAATAAGCCTAAACCACAAAGTCTTTGAAAATTTAACATGGTATTGGACATCTACTTCAGCGCCCCACAGATCTTCCAACTGAACTGGGGGAACTCAAGACAATCTGCCAGTCCTTTTCAATTCACAAGCCATTACCTTTTGCAGTCCCCATCCACCAGCCTGAACCCCTGCCCCACTTCTACAAAACACAAAGATCTTAAACTGGCACCTGCCTGCCTCGCTTTGGCCCCCGTGAACTTGGAACTCAGATGCTTGAACCAAAGTTGAGCCTTTACTGCTCAAAACTCCAGAGGGGGCCCAAATTGATTCCCTGTGGGCAGTGACATACAAGAGGTCTTGATAAAGCCCCAAATCTATAGTCAAATAGGAGTATACACCTTACATATGGCACCTGTCTCTTATACAACAGTAACTCTTGGATAAAGAGACAGTTATGTTACAGGGTATTTACCAATGCTACGTAACACTAACGAATGAATCAGTAGTATTTATTGAGAGCTAAATGTGTGCAGAACACGGTACTAACCGTTTGGGAGAGCACAATACAACCGAGTTTGTAGACACATTCCCTGTCCCCAAGGAGCTTACACTCTAGAGGACCAAACACCAGAATCGCTAGGCATTTTTGCTAACAGGTCTTCCCATCATCCGTATTTTTAAATATGAGGGAATGGTGATTTAGCAAAATTAAAAATAAGTTCCCAGTCCCTCCATAGAAGTAGGTCTTAACTGATCATGCTCAGGTGTCAGGAGATAATGTGTTGCCCAGCTGCTGTTTAGCTAAGGCCTCCCCTACCGATCAAAGCCCAACACATTTACACAGACACCCAGGGAAGGTGTTAAGATTTGATTTTCTGGGGCATTGCTTTCTGGTGGAGGTCAGATGTTAGGCAGCCTCAGCAGCAGAATTCACTCAGACTTTCCTTTTCAGCCTGCCGCATGGCAAGTGGGATGCAGCTACGAATATTCTCTTCCAACCTCTCCAGGGACTCCGGCTCAACTTTCAGCTCCGGAGTCCAGCTAAAACATGGAGAAAAATCCTTCTGACTCCCAGGACCAGGCTCTACCCACAAGGCCATACTGCTTCTCTTTTGCTCAGCCGGAAAAATAGTCAGTCCTTTGGGCCCCACAGAGTTGTAGGAGAAAGTATTCTACTGCGGCGTGGGAGGGAGCAAACTTTTCCACTAAGAAATGGGAGGAGAGAACACAGATACTCAGAATCTCTTTTCAAAGTTGCTTGGGAGATGTATAAACGAAATGCCAACAACCACTTGAGAAATGAAGCGTTTTGTCCTCCCTTTCTTTAAGTGAAACTCAAAGTCAATTTTTTGTCCCTGAGTATCAATTTCTTCCAGCTCAGCTGGTGTTAAAATGGATGGGAAAGCAGGAGTCGAAATTTAAATCATGGTTGACCAAGCATGCCTCAGCAATTCTCTCTTTCTCTGTGGGGAGATGATTTATCCCAGATATTAAAGGTGCCCCCTTCCTCTCTCTCCCGTAGCCAAGCCCCTTTATGCTGCGTTCAGAAATGGCCCTCACGCCCATACTTGCTACGAGCTATTGACACTCCGCAGTTAGCTGAAAATGGCAGCTTGCAAATTGAAGCAAGGCTTAACAGCCATGATTCTTGTTTTGTTTTGAGAAGAATGAATTCTGAGAGTCTCCTGCTGGGTTGGGCCATTATGTGATTTCAGAGCTGAAAGCAACTGGATTTATTTATCAAGTCACGGAAGATATGTCGAGATGTCGGCATGAGCATCATAAAGCACTTGCTCTTTTCCCCACTGGGTGACATCTGCCTCCAAAGAGACCACTGGGAGGGGAGGGGGAGCTTAGGGGTGACAGAAAGACCACAGGAAACCAGGGAATGAGAAACAGGTTCAGGCCTCATGGACGCCAGTGCTAAACTCAATTGATTGTGATGTTGACCATCCCGAGAGAGTCCAATTCAGCCAAATGAAAACACTGTGGGGTAGTTCAAGGGGGCATACACGATACCCTAAATACTCATACCTACTCCCTTATGCATCCATGGGCACAAGTGCTGGATCCCAGAGAGCACTGATCTCTTGGGCTTCTGGCCTTGTCCAGTTTGGGGTCTCCTCTCTCCCCCTATTTCTCCATTGTCCCTTCCACTTTGCCATGTTTCCCTTTACTGAGTTTTGGGAAGGGAATGTGTGCCTGTTTATTGTTATATTGTACTCTCCAAAGTGCTTAGTATAGTGTCCTGCACACAATAAGCACTCAACAAATACCATTGATTGACTGACTTTTTCGCCCTCTCTTTCCTCTCCTTTTCTTAAGACCCTCTCTGGCCCAGCCCACTTTGGTCCACCCCTCTCTAAAATAATAATAATAATAATGTTGGTATTTATTAAGTGCTTACTATGTGCCAAGCACTGTTCTAAGCACTGGGGTAATCAGGTTGTTCCACGTAGGGCTCACGGTCTCAATCCCCACTTTACAGATGAGGCACTGAGAAGTTGTGACATACCCGAAGTCACACAGCTGACAAGTGGCAGAGGTGGGATTAGAACCCATGACCTCTAACTCCCAAGCCCAGATTCCTTCCACTTAGCCAATCTGGTCCTCCTAATGGTACATTCATATTAGTCCCAAAACCAGTCAGGCTAGGTGAGGGATTTGACAGCAGAGGTTGGGAAAATAAGTGTGGAGATAAGAAATGTTGTGGATGATAGATTAGATTAATAAACTCCTTGATGGTAAAAACAAGTATGCCATATTTCTTTTGGACTCTTCCATTCACTCAGAACAGTTCTCTACACTCTTCTACATTCAGAAGTCACTGACTGAGAAGCCAGGAAGGTGCAAAGGATGATCAGGAAGGGTGAGTGCTATGATTCTCAGCAAGTGCTTAATAAATACCTTTACTAGGAAACTACAGGAAAGGACAGGGCTATTTGGGGAGAAATATCAGCAATGTATATTCAAAGGAGAGCCAAACCTAGAAGATGAGGCCTTAACAACAATCACGATGACAATTTGGATGATGGCAACAATAATACCATAATACGAATGATATTTATCAGAAAAAATTGCTCTGGTTTGGAAAAGCTGGGCAGTAAAAATGGGTAGCAAATTAGATATAAAGCAAAATGCTGTAGATCCCAAGGTTGCAGAGGAAAACCAAGCCCCACTGGGGTTATTATGGCAACCCAGAGTCCTTGGCCCCCCAACCTAGGATAATTGGGGCTGAAGTGGCAAAGGCAGGGACAAAGTGGCTGTTCAGTCATTCAATTCATTCATTCATATTTACTGAGTGCTTACCGTGTGCAGAGCACTGTGCTAAGCGCTTGGGAACCCATGTGAGGTTACCCCTGCTCCATTACACACCAACCTGAAGCAGTCAATAATAATAATAATAATAATGGCGTTAAGGGCTTACTACAGGTCAAGAATTGTACTTATCACTGGGACAGATGAAGCTTATGTTGGACACAGTCCCTGTCTCACACGGGGTTCAAAACCTAAGTAGGAAGAAGAACAGATGAGGAAACTGAGGCACAAAGAAGTGAAGTGACTTACTGAAGATTAGAACTCAAATCCGAGGACTCTCAGGCCCGTACTCTTTTTAGTAGGCCACACTGCTCTCAATTTGTAAATTAACTGTTAAATTATTTTACATCTGTATTCTCTATTAGATTGCAAGCCCCTTCTACCTCTGCGAAAGACTTAGTACAGTGCTCTCCACTCAGTAGGAGGCAACAATGCTTTAGTGGAAAGAACGCAGTCCTGAGAGTCCCAAGATCTAAGTTCTAGTCTCTGCTCTGCCACTTGACTGCTGTATGACATTCATTTATTTTTTTTATGGCATTTGTTAAGTGCTATGTGACAGGCACTGACCTTGGACAAGTCACTTAATTTTTCAGGGCCTCAGTTTCTTCATCTGTAAAATGAGGATAAAATGCCTATTCTCTCTCTCTTGGAGGCGGTGAGCCCTGTGTGGAACAGGGACTGTATCCAATTTGATTGCTATTCTCCCCAGAACTTAAGACAGTCCTTAGACACATAGTAAATGCTTAATAAACACCATTATTAATTTATCAGGCACTAGATGAATACAATTGAGTGATCATTTGCAAGAAGGATGCAGAGAAGCAGCATGGCCTAGTGAGTAGAGCACGGGCCTGTGAGTCAGAAGGATGTGGTTTCTAATCCCCCTTCTGCCAGTGGCATCCAAGTGACCTTGGTCAAGTCACTTCACTTCTCTATGCCTCGGTTCTCTCACTTGTAAAATGGGGATTAAGACTGTGAGCCCCATGTGGGATATGGACTGTGTCCAACCTAATTAGCTTGTGTCTATGCCAGTGTTTAGCTCAGTGTTTGGCACAAAGTAAGTGCTTAACAAATACCATAAAAAAAAGGATAGGTGATTTTTATCAAGTCTTAATTTCCTCTTTGGATAATGTGAGGGCATTCCACAAACCTCAGTGAGAGAATGAGCACTTCTGAAATCTGGAATGGAAAATACCTGCTGGATTTTGACATTTTCCAGAGCTGGAATTTCCAAATTTTGCGGAGAAAACTACAGCCGGACCCCGAGAGAGGACCAGGATGACCGTGACAGAATAAGCAGAGAGCAGAAGGTGGCTGAATTTGTAAAGGATTGCTTATATCTGAGAACAATGCTCCAGGCTGTAAGGGAGCAAGAAATGTATCACTTAATATCCACTGGATCTCTGTGGATTTTGTATGGCTTAAGACATCTTTAATATTTGATTCAAATAGCATTTTCATTCTCTGTAATTTGGTAACCTACCAGGGAAGTGGGGAACAAGTAGAGGAGGGAGCATTTTATGTCTGAGTATTTCTTGGGAAGATGGTCATTTTGAGATTTGTGCTTTACACTCATTGGCTGCATCCCCGTGAACACTTGAGCTTGGGTGGGGCCACTTATTCGGGAAAAAGAGGCCAGTTCTACCTTAATGGAAATCTCTAGAGCAATAAGTTCAGGGGACCACAAACATATTTACCAGGAGGGAAATGAACATATCCAGAAAATAGTGTTCAAAACGCCTTTGGTAAATATTCTCCACTGATCCGTGTCAAACCATTGCTGTTGTTAGAAACACAGCAGCTGCTGACAGCCCTCATCAATACTGAAAAAAGGAGACCCACCTGCAGTTAGTCATTTTTATTGAGCACTTAATGTGTGCAGAGCATTCATTCATTCATTCAATCGTATTTATTGAGCGCTTACTGTGTGCAGAGCACTGTACTAAGCACTTGGGAAGTACAATTTGGCAATATATAGAGACAGTCCCTACCCAACAACAGGCTCACAGTCTAGAAGGGGGTGGTCTACAGAGCACTGTATTAAGCACTTGAGAGAGCACAGTATAACAGAGTTGGTTGACATGTTCCCTGCCCACAGTAAGCTTACAGTCTAGTGGGGGAGCCAGACGTTAATATAAATAAATTACAAATATGTACATAAGTGCTGTGGGGCTGAAGGAGGGGTGAATAAAGGGTGCAATTCCAAGTGCAAGAGAAATGTAGAAGAGAGTGAGAGCAGAGGAAATGAGTGCTTAGTCAGGGAAGGCCTCTTGGAGGGGATATGCCTTCAATAAGGCTTTGAAGGTGGGGAGAGTGATCATCTGTCAGATATGAAGTGGGAGGGCATTCCAGGCCAGAGGTAGGATGTGGGCGCAAGGTAAGTGGCAAAATAGATGGAATCGATGTACCGTGAGTAGGTTGGCATTAGAGGAACAAAGTGTATGGGCCTGGATGTAATAGGAAATCAGACAGGTACGGTAGGAGGGGACAAGGTGATTGAATGCTTGAAGGGGAAGGAAGTTTGGTGCATTCTCAAATATTAGCCTCCTCCTGGGTTTCAAAATCCATGTAACTGTCTCGGCTCAAACAACATTACACCAACATAGAGGTTGCAGTAAACTGCAGCACTGCCTTAGTGATGAAAATACTTTGACTTTCTAGAGCATTTTTATTTTTCTGAATTCCTTCATATCCAAGTCCATTCACCTGGATTTTTGACCTTTGGGAATTTGGTATTCATCCCACCCTCAACGCCACAGCATTTATATACGTATCAATACATATTATAAATTATTTATTTATATTGATGTCTGTCTTCCCTTTCAGAATGCCAGCTCATTTTAGGCAGGGAACATAATAATAATTATAATAATAATGATGGCATTTGTTAAGCGCTTACTATGTGCAAAGCACTGTTCTAAGTGCTGGGGGGGATACAAGGCGATCAGGTTGTCCCACATGGGGCTCACGGTCTTAATCCCCATTTTACAGATGAGGTAACTGAGGCCCAGAGAAGTTAAGTGACTTGTCCAAAGTCACACAGCTGACAAGTGGTGGAGCCAGGATTAGAATCCATGACCTCTGACTCCCAAGCCCGTGCCCTTTCCACTGGGCCACGCTCTGTTGAACTGTACTCTTTCAATCATTTAGTACAATGCTCTGTACACAATAAGTACTCAATAATTACCATTGTTTGAGTGATAACTCTTAATTGGTTATTGCCCAGTCCAAGAAATGTATTAATTAAGGAATTCATTAAGCACTTACTGTTTGCTAAACCCTGGGATAGGTGCACAGTCCATGTCCCACACGAGGCTTGTGATCTATCTTATTCCCCTTTTACAGATGAGGAAACTGAGGTCTACAGAGTTAATGGAGATGCTCAAGGTCCCACAGCTCTATCACCCAGGACAGATCAGAGAAGCAGCGTGGCTCAGTGGAAAGAGCATGAGCTTGGGAGTCAGAGGTCATGGGTTCAAATCCCAGCTCCACCAACTGTCAGCTGTGTGACTTTGGGCAAGTCACTTAGCTTCTCTGTGCCTCAGTTGCCTCATCTGTAAAATGGGGATTAAGACTGTGAGCCCCACGTGGGACAATCTGATCACCCTTTAACCTCCCCTGCTCTTAGAACAGTGCTTTGCACTTAGTAAGCACTGAACAAATGCCATTATTATTATTATTATTATTATCTGGGACTACAACCCAGGTCTCCTGACACTCCTGCTTCTCATGCAACATCAAATTTATCCATTTGGTCTAAGACATCCTCTGTAACCACCACAATTTGATCCAGTTCTTTTGACCTGTCTGTTACAGAAAAGAATGTTAATGTGGGAATAAGAAGCAGGATGGCCCAGTGGATACAGCATGGGCCTAGGAGTTGGACAGAACTGCATTCTATTCCTGGCTCCGACACTTGTCTGCTGTGTGACCTTGGGCAAGTCATTTCACTCCTCTGTGCCTCAGTTACCTTATTTGCAAAATGGGGATAAAGTCTCCGAGCCCCATGAGGGACATGGACAGTATTCAATTTGATTAGCTTCTCTCTACTTCAATGCTTAGTACAGTGCCTGGCACGTAGTTAGCATTAAACAAATAGCATAAAAAGTACTTGTAACATTTTCCTTATCTACTGAGCCTCTTGTTTATCTCTCTAACCACAAGTCCATCTTCACCCATGATTAACAAGAGCTTCCACTAATATGCCAGCTCATGTCCTACCCTTAAATTGTTCTTTCAAAACAATTCCTGCATGTTGAATAAATATCTAAGAATACAATCAACCAGGTTCCAAGGCCATCCAAGGAACCACTAGGCAAAATGGGAATAATCTGTAGTGATCAGTGGGGGAAGCGTTTACCTCTATCATTAGGAGCTTATTTTAAGCAGTTTCCAAGATACGTAATTAATATTCAATATGCAAAATGCAACATCTGTAGATGATACTAATTTGGGAGGTGTCGTGAACATAATCAAAGATAACAGGCTCAATTTTCTCTTGTTTTGAAGGTTGAAAAGTACACGTAAAATGGTACTATGCAGTTTATGGTTCCTTTGCCTATCAGTACGTAGCATATTTTAAGCAAGGCATGTGAACGATTGAAAACTACCTCACCAAATTCGTTCGGCTCTCTGGTCATGTTATAAGTCTAAAGAAAACCGAGGTGGTTATACATCTAAAAGAAACCATACATACAACCAAAAATACATTTTGACAACACAGAGCTAAAAGCTATCACAGAATTCTGTTACGTAGGCAGCACCCTGAAAAATGACGGGATGACAGATAAGGAAGTAGAAAATCTAGTCAAGAGAGCCACTACCACCTTTGGGAGGTTGTCAGATATTGATTCGATTGTGTTCCAAGACCTTGTTGTTGGTACCTATCTTTCAACTCTATTGCTTTCCCCTTCCTGTTATTTATTTTAGTGTCTGTCTCCCCAGCTATACTTTAAATTCCTTGAGAACAGGGACCATGTCGACAACTCTAGTATACTCTCCCAAGTGCTTAGGCTCACAGTGCACTGCACAGAACTGGGCAGCAATAAGGCTATGGTTCATGTTTTTCAGGTCAGGCTGATTTCACAAATCTGCCATTAGGTTTGAACCTTGCAGATCATGGTGTTTGCGTTATAGGGGGCAGGGGGATGAAAGCATCTATCACATCCTGTGAATTCTTTATACCCAAATTTGTCAAGTGCATAATCTGCAATGAGATCTCATTTTACCAAAGATCTCCTGAACACACAGCAACTATTTTAAGTTCAATCCCAACTTGCCAGCTTCTCTGCCATCTAGGATTCATGGGGATTTAGATTTGTTTCAGCCCCTAAAACTGTTTTGTCTCACAAGTAGCTATTCTGGAATCTTTGTTGCTCTCAGTTTGCACACTTCTCCCAAGCTGACTCATTTCCAAATCTAACTTACATTTCTCTCTGTCCTGCTCATCTTTTTTTTTGACACTCTTAATCAAAGAACAGTTTCTTGATATCTCACAGCCATGCAGACTTGACTGTGAAATCATTTCTGGATGCTAAATTTGTCCAAAGCTCAGGGTACTCAGGGAGAGGACCAGAAAGGTTTAGACAAATAAATTTAGCAGTATTCTGTCCCTCTTTTAAAATAGTTTAACCAGTTATTTGCCTCCAAGTTTCAAAGGGGCTTTCCAAAGAGTTCTCCCTTCACCATCTCCTCACCCAGGGATGCATTAGAGTATTGTGATGCATAGTAAGTGCTAAATAAATGCAATCGACCGACTGAGTATGATATAGTTCGGTATTTATTTAAAGGATTTCCATATCAAAATCAAACATTAAAGCTAATTTTAAATGGGTAGGATGTGTGAGTTAATACCTGCAGTATATCATTTGTATTTTGTCTTTCAACTATTTTATGTTTGCTGATTTATGTTCACTAATAATGACTGTGGTATTTAAGTCCTTACTCTGTGCCAAACTGTCTCACATGGGGCTCCCAGTCTAAGGGGGAAGGAGAACTGGTATTTAATCCCCATTTTACAAATGAGGAAATTGAGGCGGTTAAGTGACTTTCCCAAGGTCACATGCAAGCAAGTGGTGGAGCCAAGATGAAAAAACAGGCTCCCTGAATCCTACTCCTGTGGTTATGCTGCTTCTTACAGTCTTCTCAGGCTGTGAGATCTTCAAGGGAAATATTCTTTGAAATATTCCTCAAATGCCCAGTATGGTTCTGTAAAATATTCAGCCAGTCCTTCCAAATATTTGATTAAACTGAAACTAATACTTATAGGAGGGTTCAGAAGTTTATTATGTAATCTGCTGCAGAGGAGAGAACATGTTGCTTTTGTGAATTCTGCCACTTACCTGCTGTGTGACTTAGGGCAAGACACGACTTCTCTGTGCCTCAGTTTCCTCATCTATAAAATAGAGATTCAATACCTGCTCTCTCTCCTACTTAGACTGTGAGCCCCATGTGGGAAGGACTATGTCTGACCTGATTAACTTGTATCTATTCCAATGTTGGAACAGTGCTTGGCACACAGAGCCACACAAATACCATTATAATTAGTATTATTAATATTATCTTTGGGATTGTCATTAAAATATTACAGCAACCCAATCCATACTCACGATGGTGGTACTTGTTAAGCACTATGTGTTAAGCATTGTTCTAAGCACTGGGGTAGATAAAAGCTAATCAGTATAGACACAGTCCCTGTCCAACATGGGGCTCACAGTCTTAATCCCCATTATACAGATGAGGTAACAGGCACAGAAAAGTTAAGTGACTTGCCCAAAGTCACACAGCAGACAAGTGGAGGAGCTGGAATTAGAACCCAGGTCCTTTTACTCCCAGACCTGTGCTCTATCCACTAGGCCCTGCTGCTCCTACTGCTGCCCAGGATTTATCCTTTAACCATGACTTGATCTGACTTCTGGAGCTCTTCTACAGCAAGCATTAATTAACGCCGAGTGGCATGACTGGATCACCAAGAATGAAATCCAGTCAGAGCTCCTGCTTAACACTTGCCTTAGCTGGAAAACAAGAGGATACTCAAGTTAATGCACTAAAATGACCTGAAATGGGAACACAATAAACTGCAAACTAGAAATGGAGAAACCTCTGGGAGTCAGGAGACCTGGGTAGAAATCCCAGCTCTACCACTGGCCCTTTGTGTGACCTTGGGAAAAGTCACATAACTTAGTATCTGAAAAATGGGGATAAAATACTGGGTCTACCTCCCTTAGACTGTGCGCTCTGGGTGGAACAGATGCTGTCTCTGTTCCAGTTGTATTCTATCTACCCTAGTGGTTGGCACTTTTTGCAAGTACCTCAGTTATTATTATTATCTTGTATCTGCCCCAGAACTTAGCACAAGCCTGGATACATAGCAAGTACTTAATAAATTGCCATTACAAAAGGCACAATGAGGCAAACCTAGAAGGGCACTGGCATAATAGTGGGTATTTGCGAAAAAACAGCGGGAAGTAAGTCAGCCTGGCCTTCAGCACTTGGAAATGGGATGGCTGGAACAACATGATCTGTGAAGCAGCACGGCCCAGTGAAAAGATCCCAGGCCTGGGAGTCGAAAGACCTGGGTTCTAATAGGCCCAACTGCCTATCTGCTTTATGACCTAGGATGTCACTTCACTTCTCTGTGCCTCAGTTCTTTTTTATCTGCAAAATGTGGATTCAAATCTGTTCCCCCTCCTACTTAGCCTGTGAGCCCCATGTGGGACCTGATTATCTTGTATCTACCACAAAGCTTAATACAGCTCTATCTGCCACATAGTAAATGCTTAACAAATCCTACAATTGTCACTGTAGTACATAGTACTAGTAAGCACCTAGTAAGCGCTAAACAAATCCAACAATTTCTATTGTTAGTACCACTATTCAGGCTGGGGACAGAGGGAGGTTCACCCAGCATAAGCTGCCCAGTGTCAGGCAAATGCTTTGGGAAGGATGCTAATTCTAAGATGGCCAGATGGTTACCTTGGAGATCAGGAAGCATCATACCACCAATCAGTCTCCAGTGGGAACTATAAGCACTGGGTAGCTGGAGAAATCACTCAGCATTTTGCCAAACCATCAGAGCAGACAATGGGGACCAATTTCCTATCAGGTCAGGGCTTTTTAGGGAATAAAGGCTGACGAACTGTACAATCCCACCTGGAGGGAGAGTGGGGAGTGTGCAGCCCCCGATTCTTCTGGACCAAGGAGGAATGCTGGCTGCCCAGTGAGAGTTGGGACCCAGAGTGGGTAGGTAAAGGAATCTTCTTCCCTTCCTGAATTTTGGAGAGACTGCTGCTGAGACTTGGGCCACCCAGTCTCTCAAAATGGAAACCTGCTGGTGGAATGGAAACCTGTCCCAAGCTGTGTGCTGGGAGAGCACACAGTAAGCATTCAATAAATACCACTGATCAGTGGCTTCTCCTGAGCCCTAAACAGTCCTCCTATCTCAGCTCTGTGTCCCAGCCTTCTCCTTGCAGACACTGCATCTGAGGCAAGCACAAGCTCTCTCTAGATGTCTGCATGGATGAAAGGGAAATAGAAGTGCATCGCAAAAAGGCAATCAGAATAGGCATAGGGCGTGTGGGTGGACACCATATTGGTGCTTCATGCAAGGCTGGGAATTCTCTGGAGAAGGAAACAATACACATGTCTTTTGGCCACGAATGTACTCACACTTTTGGTTAGGGTGCTGTTCAACTGCTGTGTTAGAGGACATTTGTCTCCCTCCTGGGAGACTCTGTTTGGTCTTTCTGTTGTTTTTGGAAAAACACCTCAGACTCCAGACAGGCAGTAGCAGGTGGGTTGAGCAAAAGCAGAGCCTGAAGGGTGTCAGACACTGGAGTGGTTAGCGGATAGAGCCCGGGTCTGGGACTCAGGACAATTTCTGTTTTAATTCCAGCTCTTCCAATCATCTGCTGTGTGACTTTGGGCAAGGCATGCTCTGTGCCTGAGTCACCTCATCTACAAAATGGGGATTGAGACTATGCTCAATCGGATTAGTGTGTATCTATCCCAGCACTTAGTACAGGGCCTGGAACCTAGTAAACAGTTAACAAATAACTTAAAAATAACTGAGAAATAATTGAGACACAGAGAAGTCAAGTGACTTGCTTCAGGTCACATACCAGGCAACTGGCAGAGCTGGAATTAGTACCCAGGTCCTTATGCTTCTGTTTAGCTTTCCTAAGCAGTTAATACAGTACACTGCATCCAGTAGATGCTCAATAAATATGATTAGTTATACTAGCACCTTTCCTCAGGGCTTAGAACAAAAATGATGACAAATACAATTGAGTAAGTGCTTGACCAGTGCAAGTGAATTGGCTTATAGTTCCTCTAGGACACAATCCTGTACCAACACCATGACACTTACTGAACAAGCGGACTTGTGGTCTGCTTGCTCTGGTCTCTGACTTTTAGCCCAGAAAGTGACAGGAGTAAGGGGACTCAAGGAAATCCAGCCACAGACCCAAGAGATGGTGGGAGCTTTTGATTGGCCCCTAATTAGGACAGGAGAGACAATAGAGTGGGTCCCAACCAGGACCAATTCTAGCATGGATTTAGCCAGAAGAGAACAATTCAAGTCCCATTTTTCTCAAATGTTTTCTCTCTGTGAAAACCCCCAACTGTGAGAGACCTGCTGTGTCCAAAGTGATTCTTTTTAGCCTTCTTTTCTTCCCTCACTAACGAGCTTCCTGAACCAGGATTAGATTGTCAGTCAAGCACTTTCTTCTGAGAAGAAACCCCTACTAGCCACCGACTGAGCTACAAGTTTCAAAATCCACTTCTGCCCCCTAGAAGGGACATGAATAGAGACTTGGTTCCTTTCTGGAAAAATGTGACTGAATAAGGAATACTCTGTCTTGGGAACACACACCTGGGAGGTGACTGCCATTTTGTTTGTGTTCATTTCCCAATGTTCTGTGCTTTGGGTTTTGCCAGTCATGTAAAGTGGTCTCCAAACGGGGTGGTTTTGGAGTGTTGGTGGTGGGGATGATGGTAGGGAGACAAAGGTGAATGAAGAGATGGAGAAAGGAAGAGAAAAAAGAGGGTGAAGAACAGTGGTCAACAGAAGGGAAAGAGGGGTAAAAGCTTGGAGAGGGAGTGAGCAATCTGGGCAAGAAAAGGAAAGGGAGACTGAAATGGGAGGGGGGGACATACAGGGATAACTGCAGAAAGGGAGAGAAGAGTTCAGGGTGGATTGGAAAAAGGGGATAGGATGTGGAAAGGAGGAAAAGAGACTAAAATTAGGTTACTGGCAAAGAACTGTAGCTAATAGCATCGCACATCTGGGCTGCTGCTCCCTGCAGCCCTCTGAATAAGTATTTCCTGAAAACTGTCAGAAATGGCCAGTTAGAATTACCTTGTTGTAACAATTAACAGATTCGGTTATTTGCTCACTCTATTAGACAGTACAAGTTCAAGAAGTCCTTTCATTTGTTCCCAGATGTGGCAGCTGAATTCTCTTCCCTTATCACTCCACCCTATTCTCCCCACCTTCTGCATCACCCATGCATTAGGGTTCGTATCCCCAAAGGACTCTGATATTCATCCTACTCACAGCCCTCATACATACCCTTGCACTCTATTCCCTCCCTTATTTGTAATTTATTTTAATGCCTCTAAACTGAAAGCTGCTTCAGGGCAGGGATCTCACCTACCAACTCTATTGCATTGTACTCTCCCAAGCACTTAGTACAGTGCTCGTATACAGTGAGCACTCAGTAAATACCATTAATTGGCTGATTGATCACAGATATTCAGAATCCTATGTCCCTCTGTCCCTGAGCTGGCTCATAAGTTGCCCAGAATTCCTCTTCAGACCTCAGAGGTCTCTCTCAAATGCTGATGAAGAAGCACTTGAGCCACTAACAGGTGCTGTCTCCCCTTTTATCGTTTCTGTTTTCCAAATTGGTGGTACTGGACTATACTCTTCTGCTCCTGTTTAGTCCTGGATATGTTGTCAAAGAGACATTTTGGATGGTTAAATTATTTAAAGCACTCAATCACCTTGCCCCCTCCTAATTCACCTCACTACTCCCCTACTACAACCAAGCCTACACACTTCACTCCTCTAGTGCTAACCTTCTTACTGTATCTTGACCTCGTCTATCTCGTCGTCAACCTCTTGCCCCCCTCCTGTCTCTGACTTGGAACGCCCTCCCTCCTTAAATCGGACAGACAGTTACTCTCCTCCCTTCAAAGCCTTATTGAAGACACATCTCCAAAAGGACTTCCTGATTAAGCCCTCTTTTCCTCTTCTCCCACTCCCTTCTGCATTGCCCTGACTTTGCTGCCTTTACTCATCCCCACTTCCTGCCCCACAGCACTTAAGAACGTATCTGTAATTCATTTATTTATATTAATCTCTGTCCCTCCTCTAGACAGTAAGCTCACTGCAGGCAGGGAATGTGTCTATTTATTGTTATACTCTCTCAGGTGATTAGTACAATGCTCTGCACGTGGTATGCGCTCAATAAATACAACTGAATGAATTCACCTACAAGTGTGTAACTGAAAAGAAAAATATGGGATCCACAGATCCTGCCATATTGGCCACACGCAAAGGCTGTCCCAGTTTATGTTTGCAAAACCTGGTGCTGTTTTCTCTTTGGCCTCTCAGCCTGTATGAAATTTTTGCTTGAAATAAGCAGCTCCTTTCTCGATAGCAGGATGCTAAATCCTGCAGTCAAGGTGAGGCGGACAGATGACTCTTCAGAGAACTGACGGGAATCAGTGGTTCTGGTTGATTCAACACCAGGTGAATCAACACATTGTAAGACTTTAATAAATACTATTACTACTACTAACTCCTTAGCTCGTCCAGGACATTTTTACTTAAAGGACCAGTTCATCCTGGCTTGGCACCCCTTGGCCATTGGAAATGGGTACTGGGGGACAAGGGGCACTAGACATTACTGGCCAGAGGAGATGGCTGAGATGTAATTCTCCTTTATCTTTAACATAGTGATTCTGAGGGCTATGGGGTTGTTGGATTCAACCCAACACTGTTGTTCTTAAGTTGTGCCTCCCCCTGCTCCTTGCCTCTGGGATTTGTCCAACAGATTGCTTATTCCCCTTACCTGAAAAATGGTTCCTTAACTAAGACATAGCTTCTATTTAACTGACCAGTTAAAGGGACAGTTCCTACTCTCTCCTTTCCTTTGAGGTCATCGCATTGTTATTCAACCTCCATTGTCTGGAATGTAAATCCGGATGCTTGTTCTCCGCTGTTTTCCTTGCTCTGGCAAATTGATTTTTAGAGGTAATGTTTGTTCTTTCAATTAAAATTTTCAAATTCCAAGGAGAAGAAAAAAAAGAAAAGCAAACCATCTCCATAGTCAGCTAATTTGAGAATAAACTTCAGAACTCAACCTTCCTTAAAATTCAACATGAAAAGAGGATGGAAGCAGCCAGAGTTAACAGTATCTTTGCAGGCGGCCACGGTCCTGGAAGAGGGAAAGGAATCCTCTGAATGTGAAATGATTCTTCCGCTGAAATTTTCCCTCAATTTTGTTTTGCATCAGATAAGGTGCATAGTTGATTATAATGTTGAGGTTCCAAATATTATAAGGTGATTTAAACTCTTTGATATATATTCATGAGTAAGTAGATGCCTGCTCCCCCCCTTAATTTTAACTCCTGGACCTGCAATTAATTTACTCTTCATTTGTAGATTCTGGAAGATAGCTGCCCTTTTTGGTGATTTTACCTCTTCCTTTCTCCCCCACAGCTTCTGTCTCCTGAGAGTTGCAATTATTAAGCATGTGACAGTAGCCAGTAATTGGGAGCAGGGGTTTGCCAGCTCTTCCAAGCATTCTGTTATCTAGCTGCAGCAGACTATGCAGCCTGTTACATGGGATTGCATTCAGACAGCAATCAGGTAGTACTTTGCACAGGAGGCATTTGAGGTGCTGATTAATTTGGTGGATGCATCTGTCTGTCAAAACACCTATGCAGGGGCTGACATATCCATCCACCTTAGCCTTCCATGGGGACTATTCTCATCAGGAGGAACAATTCCATCCTCAAACTCTGGGCCATACTCTGCCTGGATCCTGTTCTGTTTGCTTCCTTTCTGGCCTGATCTATGCAAACCTCCCTAATAATAATAATGATGGTATTGGTTAAGACTTTAGTGTATCAAACACTCTACTAAGCGCTGGGGTAGATACAAGATAACCAGTCTGGACAGAATCCCTGTCCCCCACACCTAAGAAGGAAAACAGATATTTCATTCCCATTTTATAAATGGGGAACTGAGATGAAGAGAAGCTGAGTGACTTGTCTTAGGTCCCACCACAGTGTTATCATTTTTTTTCTTTGCAAATCCGTTTCTATCTCTTCCAGGGCTCTTTTCTTATGGTGAAAACTTTTCCGATGATTCTTCCTGAAGTGCCTGGCTCACTTCACCACTTAAGCAGGTGTGAATAACCCATTAATATCAACTGAGGTCTCTAGGCACAGTGGAAGAGCAGGAGTGAGAGTTTAATTACACCCAAGGAGAAAACTCACTTTACAAAAACAACCAGGACCTTGATTGCCATATCAAATTGTTTTAAATCTGTCACACATTCCCAGAAAGAATATTGCTCTCTGGTAATAAGCCTAGGGCTTCTGAGGAGACAATCCTGAATGATAGTGCTTGAACATTTGAACAGTAGCTCAGCTTTGTAAGATATCATCTCACCATGCCCACCTTTTGGTCTAGCTTAGGTAAAGTAAGGTCACTGGCTGCCAGATTATCATTTGCAGAGTATCTGTCTGCCAGAGACAGACAGCTAAAAAACATTTCTATCCCACAACATTCAAATGAGGAAAAGTGGTTGCGAGTATGTGAGTGTGTGGTATGCATGCACACTCAGCCACAGTTCATTCATTCATTCAGTCTTATTTATTGAGCTCTGTTTGCAGAGCACTGAACTAAGAACTTGGGAGACTACAATATAACGAACAGACACATTCTCTGCCCACAACAAGCTTACAGTCTAGAGACAAGCTTACAGTCCTGAGAGACATTCAAATGAATAAGGATGTTTTTTTCTTTTTCTGTGTGTGTGTGTGTGTGTGTGTGTGTGTGTGTGTGTGTGTGTGTGTGTGAGAGAGAGAGAGTGTGGGTATGCGCCCATGCTGTTTCCAGCAATCATGTAATTCTAATAATGATCTTGATGCTTGGCATACCATCTGTCCCCTCTACAGCCAAAACAGGGTCAACCTGCTTAGCTGATGGGGTGGATTTACGTTGCCACCACAGATCCAGATTCCAGTCCTCAAACATGAGCAGCCCAGCCAGGGCTGGCTCAATGCCAAGCAGCTTGGTTTGAAATGGATGGATGGCTTCTAACCAGATTGCAGTGGGCTGGGAGCACCAGCAGAACACGATCTTCCCAGTTGGCCGCACTGGCATCCTCACACCTCAGCCCGAGGTGGGAGAGTCGATGGTACTGAACTTGCCAAACGGAGTCTCCACTGGCATGGCCCGCTGACCAACCTCGCCAATCTAACTGACACCTCTCACCAACACCCCGAGCAGTGTGGGTTGAAAAGGATGATCCAGTTCCTGGCGTTGTTTACAGCTGCCTGAGTCTTCTTTGATTTCAATGCCCTAATGCCATCTATATTCATGAAAAGACTTCCTGCCCGATGCAATCCGGAGAGCCTTTGATAAGCGGAACAATCACTTAATTGGCACATTTCTATTTCTATGAGTGTCAAGGATGCCATGAGAGGTTTCAGATGCAAATCGAAGAGGTCTGGGGAAATAGATGCTGATTGATGAATTCCCCAATGGCAAATCAGCAAATTCACCTGACCTTGGAAACTTAATTTGGAGAGACCCAGCCAAGCCTGCTTTAATAAGGCAGGGCCAGTGTAGAGGGTGACAGACTCTGGGTCCTCAGCTCCTTTAGCTGAGGCCCAGGCATTAAGAGGGTAGACTCAGGGCAGCAAATTCTTTATAATTTTACTGGGGTGACAATGATGGAGGAGTGGGAGTAGTCGGGGAGGGGGTGATTGTGCTGAGCACTGTCCTAGACACTGGAGTAAAATCAATGCAAGCAGATTGGACAGTCCCTGATCCACACGGGGCTCAAAGTCTAATAATGATGATGGCATTTATTAAGTGCTTACTATGTGCAAAGCACTGTTTTAAGCACTGGGGAGGTTACATGGTGATCAGGTTGTTTCTTGGGGGGGCTCACAGACTTAATCTTCATTTCACAGATGAGATAACTGAGGCACAGAGAAGTTAAGTGACTTGCCCAAAGTCACAAAGCTGACAATTGGCGGAGCCGGGATTTGAACCCCCTGACCTCTGACTCCAAAGCCCGTGCTCTTTCCACTGAGCCACGCGTCTAAGAGGAAGGGAGACCAACTATTTAAGGCCCATTTTTCAGAGGTGGAAATTGAGGCACAGAGCGGTTAAATGAATTGCCTTAAGGTCCCTAAGTAGTTACAAACTTTCTCAATCAGCTCTCCCCCCTTTTCTTATCTTTACTCCTTTCCCACTATTCATTCATTCATTCAATCGTATTTATTGAGTGCTTACTGTGTGCAGAGCACTGTACTAAGCGCTTGGGAAGTACAAGTTGGCAACATATAGAGACGGTCCCTACCCAACAGTGGGCTCACAGTCTAGAAGGGGGAGACAGAGAACAAAACAAAACATATTAACAAAATAAAATAAATAGAATAAATATGTACAAATAAAATAGAGTAATAAATACGTACAAACATATATACATATATACAGGTGCTGTGGGGAGGGGAAGGAGGTAGGGGGTGGAAGGGAAGAGGAAGGAGGGGGCTCAGTGTGGGAAGGCCTACTGGAGGAGGTGAGCTCTCAGTAGGGCTTTGAAGGGAGGAAGAGAGCTAGCTTGGTGGATGTGCTAAGGAAGAGCATTCCAGGCCAGGGGGAGGATGTGGGCCGGAGGTCGACGTTGGGACAGGCGAGATCGAGGCCTAATGGTGAGGAGATTAGCGGAAGAGGAGCGGAGGGTGCAGGCTGGGCTGGAGAAGGAGAGAAGGAAGGTGAGGTAGGAGGGGGCGAGGTGATGGAGAGCCTTGAAGCCGAGGGTGAGGCGTTTTTGCCTGATGCGTAGGTTGATTGGTAGCCACTGGAGATTTTTGAAGAGGGGAGTAACATGCCCAGAGCGTTTCTGCACAAAGACGATCTGGGCAGCGGCATGAAGTATGGATTGAAGTAGGGAGAGACAGTTCTCATACTTCACTATTCTCATGCCTACCTACACACTGGGCTTCCTTCTCATCTCTGGTAGCTCCAACCTCTTGCTTACACCCTCCCTTCTGCCTCGGAACTTCCTCCCCCTTCACACCCAGCTTCGTGTGGCTTTTCACCCCTTCCCTTTGCACTTATGTTTATATCTTTTTGCCATTGCTTTGCCTATCTATAATTTATTTTAATGCCTGTCTCCTTGGGTATATAGCTCTTCAAGTTGAGAGAATTTCTCCTAACAATATTGTATTCAAGGGCTTAGCAGTCCTCTCAATAAATGCTTTGATTGACTGGGTTCATCAGTTTATTATTTTGAGCACTCACCATGTGCAGAGCACTGTGCTCAGGAGAGTAAAATGAACCAGAGTTGGTAGACATGATCCCTCCCTACAAGGATTTTTACAATTAGAAGGGAATACAGAGATTAAATTAAAGAGAAGGGAAATGGGAGAGTATAGACAGGAGAAGCAGTGGAAAGAGCACGGGTTTGGGGGTCAGCAGTCCTGGGTTCTAATCCTGGATCCACCACTTATCAGTTGTGTGACTTTAGGGAAGTCACTTAAATTCTCTGGGCCTCAGTTACCTCATCTGTAAAATGGGGATTAAAACTGGGAGCCCCACGTGGGACAACCTAATTCCCTGTATCTACCCCAGCACTTTGAACAATGCTTGACACCTAGTAAGTGCATAACAAATACCATTATTATGATGATGATGATGATGATATGTACACAAGTGCTATCACTTGTATCAGTCATATTTATTGAGCGCTTACTGTGTTCAGAGCACTGTACTAAGTGCTTAGGAGAGTACATTTAACAATGTAAAGACAGATTCCCTGCCCAAGGTGAGCTTACAGTATAGAGGACTATCACTTGCATCTGTGCTCTTATTCTTATTGTGTATTTAGAATCTTGTGTCCATTTACCCTCCCCATTACACTGTAACCTTCTCCAAGGCAAGGGCTATATCATGTTTTATTGCATGTTACCAAGTTCCTATCAAAGTGCTCTGTTCATAGGAGAGGTTCAACAAACAGTGAATAAAACTGATGGTGATGATAATGAAGGTTGTCTTCATCTATTTTTTTTAATAAAAAAAATACTTGTTTTTCTCCCCAGATTCGAGCCTAACAAAATGCCATAAAGCCAACATAATTCTGATACTTTCATGAGGAATTCACCCCGGCTTGATACCCGATGATAATGTAACATATTCATTTTCACTAATTTTAAAAATATGTGGTAAGCCCATCAGTAATAATTGTTTTGCCTACAAATCACCCTTTTTGGTTCCTCTACATTCCCTCTAGGAGAAAAACAGCTGGGGAACTGTATATGCAGGTTATGGGGGTGGAGGAAAATTTACTTTCAATGCAGTGGGTAAGACACGCCAGGAGAAACCAGTCTAAACCAATTACTTTTGAGGTTGTTAGAGAGACTAGTATCCAAACAGCACACAAATGAATATGTGTCAGATCCTTTGATGGGCTTCTCACCCCCTGTTAGAAAGGGAAATTCTGCTCATAATCGCTTACTTTTTGTGTCATGATTTTAATGCCAGTCCTGTCTTAATTGGAAAAGTTGGCTGAAATTTCCTAATAGTCACTTCCATGCAAATGAGAGGATGTGTTTTCTCTCTCTCTCTCTTTCTCTCTCTCCCTCTTTTAACCTAAGAAGTTAATAATCTGTAATAGCTGCTTCTAGCACTTCAATGCTGTTTGTGTCTTCATTAAAAGAAAGGAGGAGATGGAGAGAGGAAAGAGGAGGGAGAAAGGAGAGAGAGCGATTCCAATATTGATTTCTCCTGGGAATCCAGTTCTGAGTTTTGATGAATGAAAGTAGATTTCTGAATATTTTTTAATCCAAGAAAGCACAATAGCTACCTCAAGATTTCTTATCTTTGTCTATTTTTTTGGAAAATTATATTTTATTCACTATCTTTCAAATTGAAGTGAGACGTAATAATAATCCCTTGACTTTGAGGAGTGTTTTAATTTCCCAAAGCACTTTTCTGTTACTTATCTTGCTTTTTTCTCACAACATCCCTGAAAGGGAAGAAAGGGGTCATTTTTAGTTCCATACACTTGAGGAAATTAAGACAATGATAGACATAGAGGGTTATAGGGAAGATTAGAATTCCCTTCACTCCTCCCAGTATATTAATTAGAGGAGCAGCGTGGCTCAGTGGAAAGAGCACGGACTTTGGAGCCAGAGGTCATGGGTTCGAATCCTGCCTCTGCCACTTGTCAGCTGTGTGACTTTGGGCAAGTCACTTAACTTCTCTAGGCCTCAGTTCCCTCATCTGTAAAATGGGGATGAAGATTGTGAGCCCCACGTGGGACAACCTGATCACCTTGTATCCCCTCAGCGCTTAGAACAGTGCCTTGCACATAGTAAGTGCTTAATAAATGCTATTATTATTATTATTATTATTATTAATCAGTAGCATTTATTCAGTACCTATTATGTGCAGTACACAGAGAGTCCAATAGAATTAATGAACATTGTTCCTGGCCTCAAGGATCTTACAGTCTAATCCATCCTCCTAGCCAACAAAGGATAATAAATAGCCGAATAATTAAAGAACAATCTTCTGACAATACCCTGGGGATACAAAATCGGATGTCAGAAAAAAGAAGTTTTGCACATGTCTCCAGTGCAGGGCAATGAACTCTACATGGGGAATTTTTCTTAATGGAGGGTTTTGTAAGAATGCAACTTCTGTGATCTAGGACAACTGTACATGTGTCATTGATAAATATAGAGATGTGGGACGTGTGCCCTTAGCACACACATTTCAATCTAATATTCAATTAAGTTTGCATGTATATTTATTAGTACATTCAGTCAATCGGTGGTATTTATTGAGCCCTTAGTAGTGTGCAGAGCACTGTACTGAGAGCTTGGAAGAGTACAGTAACAGTTGGTGGACATGATCCCTGCCCACAAGGAGTTTACAGTCTAAGGTCTAATACATTCAAATATTTATTCAGCTATTCATATATTCAAATATTTATTCAGCTATTCTATCTGGATATACTTGGTCTCCTCCCTGCTCTAGTCTCATTTTCCCTTCTACTCCCACTGTGAGTTATTTGTATCTGTCAGTCTCCCCCATTAGTTTTGAAACTCTCTGAGGGCAGGGTGTACTATCCCAAATGCTTAGTGCAGTGCCTAGAACTCAGTAGGTGTTCAAAAATGACCAAAGGTGGATTGATTTTTTTTCATGGTATTTGTTAAGCATTATGTGTCAGACACTGTACTAAGCATTGGCATAGATACAAGATAATGAGGTCGGGCACAGTCCCTGTCCCACATAGGGCTCTTAATCCTCATTTAACAGATGAAGTTACTGAGGCACAGAGAAATGAAGTGACTTGCCCAAGGACACAACACAGACAACTAAGTAGTGGAGCTGGGATTAGAACCCAAGTCCTTCTGACTCCCATGCCACTGCTTTATCCACTCCTTACATCCTAGTACAGAGCTCAGCACAGTGGTGGAGGCTAAGATTAGAACCCAGGTCCTCTGACTCCCAAGCCTGTGCTTTATCCACTAGGCCACATTGCTTCTCATTGATTAATTGTATGGGCACGCACTAGGTAAACTCTAAGGATCCTTTCAGTCCTTGGATCTACCATAATATTAGTCACCCTTTATATTTGAAAGAAGGTGCCAGGGACAATGAAGAAATGTGAGAAAATAAAATAGATACTCCAGGCTGTGGGAGAAAAGAGGCTCTCTCTATATCAAGAGATATATTTTCTTTCTAGAGCCACTGGACAATTCTGGAGACTGATAAAAATCTGTAACAGTTCCAAAGTGTCATCAATTGCTCTTGACAGATATTTTTGCTTGGAGCTATAGAACTGATTTCTATGATATTCATGACTCAGATTTATAAAGGAAAATGTTCCTTGGGAGAAAACTAAGTAAGATGAATCTATCTTTAATACCTGAATCCAACTCTCAAAGTAATGTAGAAAAATATAGCTAGTGACATCTTCAACTATTCCAGCATAAAACATGCAGGACAGGTTTCCTTGTTAGAAAGCTGAATAAATATGTTTGTATATTATTTTAAATATTCACATTCCTCTTAATGCAACTACAAACTCCATCTGCTACCTTCACAATACCTGGTGTAGATGATATTTGTGACCACAAGAAGTAGTGGAGACAGAAAATATCAAAAGGATTGTTTGGATAACTTTATGGTGGATTGGTTTATAGTTGGTTATCAGGGGGGAGAAAGTAGGGATATAAAAGGGATCATTTAGAAAAAGTTGAAAGTTCAAGAATGGTCTAGAGACCCCAGTGCTGGATCATTAGCTGGAAGAGTTAGTAATGATGGTACATTCACAACCAAAACAAAGTAGAGCTGTCTACTTTCTAGTCTCTGTAGGTTACATTTCCCAAATCCCTTCTGCACTTCTTTGCCACCTAATTACTTGTAGACTCACAACACCCGATAATATTTCTGAACATGTGGCATTTAATGGTATTTATTGAGCAATTAAGAATGGGAGCCCCATGTGGGACACTGACTGTGTCCAACCTGTTTATCTAGTATCTGTTTTGTAGCAGTGGTTAGTATAGTGCCCTGCATATAGTAAGTTCTTAACAAATGCCACTAAAAATCAAAGGACACCTTTTGGGCCATCTTCAGCATGGCCATTGGTTCACCTGCTTTATTTTCTATTTATTTCCACCTGTTTGGTTCTCAGTGGATATCAAGCCATTCTAAGAGCTGAAGACTCTACGATCTCTAGACCGCAAGATCACTGTGGGCAGGGAATGTGCCTGCTATATTGTAGTTTCCCAAGAGTTTAGTACAATGCTCTGCAACTAGTAAATGCTCAGTAAATATGGTTGATTGATAAACTGATTGAATGCAGGAAATGAATCACCCCAGGTCCAGAGCTCAGCAACAGAGCCACTCTTTTGGAGCAAGGTTATGGTTACACTGCCCTGAATATTCATCACCAGTTTGTTTGGAGGAAAACCTCCATTTTCACAGGCAAGGAAACTAACAGGCCTTAGGCGTTTTGTGTGTGTATTCACCTTGAGTTTACTAGTCCAGGTTTGTTTCCTATGTGACCTCATTTCTCAGCAGGAGGGTCAACCTAAATCACTTCAGATGGCCTGTGGGTCAACAAAACCCATTTCCTGTCTCATTTTCAAAAGTATCAACCCCTGGATCTGGTATTTTATGCATTTGTGAACATGAAATTCAGTTCCTTTTCTTAATGCCCACAGCTGCAAAATCAGCAGGAGTCGAAAGCTTAAAGAATGTGAAATGTGCAAACTCTGTGGTAGGAGAAATCCATTTTAGTTTGCTAAAATTGAGTTTATGGGTTAAAAGTTGCTTCCCCAAGAGACAGACTCTATTGGGTTCCTTTTGACAAATATTTTGACAAACTGAAGAGGAAAATGTGGTCCTTAAAAGCAGCCTGTATCTGCTTGGCTGGCATAGAAGAGACTTTACTTCCCCAAAATTACATGGCTAAGGTCACCACAAATTAGAACTTTCCCTCTACAAAAAGTCGAGTCAAACCATTAACTCTTCGTGAGCAACGAGCATGTTTGTGATTCTGTTGTGGTTTCCTCAGAATTTAGTGCAGTGCACGGTGCTTAAGAGGTACTCAATACATATATTTACTTCTACTAAGCTCCCTCTAGAGTGTAAGCTCCTTGTGGGCAGAGAACATGCCTGCTACCTCTGTTTTATTGAACTGTACAGAGAAATAGTGTGGCCTAGTAGAAAGAACCCAGGCTTGGGAGTCAGAGGACTTGAGTTCTAAACCCGCCTCTGCATTCTTAGGCAAGTCAGTTACTTTCTCTGTGCCTCAGGTACCTCATGTGTAAAATGGGAATTAAATCCTATTCTATCCTACTTAGACAATGAGCCACCCAGGTGGGACAGGGTCTGTGCCCAACCTGATTATCTTATATCTACCCCAGAGTTTGGTACAGTGCTTAGCTCATAGTAAGTGCTTAACAAGCACCATAAAAAAGAGCATCATCCCTGAAAAGGAGTGGGAGTGTATGAGTTTGGCTCTTCAGCTGGTAAAGCACGCAATCCAATTGATTCCCCCCAAAATGGTTGAGAGGGAACTAGAACTGCAGTTCCACTTTAATAATAATAATAATGGCATTTATTAAGTGCTTACTATGTGCAAAGCACTGTTCTAAGCACTGGGGAGGATACAAGGTGATCAGGTTGTCCCACGGGGGGCTCACAGTGTTAATCCCCATTTTACAGATGAGGGAACTGAGACCCAGAGAAGTTAAGTGACTTGCCCAAAGTCACACAGCTGACAAGTAGTGGATTTTAGGATTTGAACCCATGCAATCTGACTCCCAAGCCCGGGCTCTTTCCACTGACTCACCTTTCACTTTGTGAAAGGTATCCTTGAATGAACATCTAAAATTGTTCTAACCTATCAAGGGGACACACAAAGGTAAAAATAGCTACACATACACCCCAACCTTGGATTGAAGCCAGTTAATGGAAAATCACTTGCCTCAGCTCAATCCAACTAAACCAATGTTATATCTTCAAGCAAAGATGTTTGATGTCTCAGGCCTCCAACCCAGCCCAGCTTCATTCCATTTCTTTTCCACACTTTCCCACCACCCTAGTCCTCTTTGCACAAGAACTTAGATCTGGCTGTTCTCCTTGTAGATGTTCTATCAGGATTGATTGCCATTCTTCAAGCTCCAAATGCAGGGCTGGCACCCCTGAACATTCAAACCACCTGAAATTCCTTCCCATCACATCTACCATGCTCCTTTTAGAGGGCTGAGAAACCTAGCAAGGCACCTACAATTCTCTCTGCTGGTTGGAGTAATGAGTTCCATGAGCCTAGCTCCCCTCCCCTTTACCGAGGGTTGCAAAGCTGCCCTGTAGGAGGATGATGATGGCGACTACTATAATAATAATAATAATATTTTAAGAACTATGTGCCAAATACTGTATGAAGCACTGGGTAGATACAAAATAAGGAGATAGGATACAGGCCCTGTCCTAGAAGGAGTTCTAAGGAAGAAGGAGTTTAAGGGGGAAGAGAGAAAAGCTTTTTACATATTTTACAGATGAGGAAGCTGAGGCACAGGGACACTAAGTGACTTTCCCGAGGTCCAACAGTGGGTAAGTGGTGGGATCAGAATGAGAACTCATGTCCCCTGTGTCCCCAACCCACGCTCTTTCCACTGGGCACATATCATCGAAGTGTTTTCACCTAATATTTTAATTTGAAGGGAAGTTCTGGGATTGGCTGGAAGTCCCATTCAATCGGTGGTCTCTATAGATCACTTTCAGTAGGCAGAGCACTGTACTAAGCACTTGCGAGAGTACCCTATAATAGTGTTAGTAGACTTTAAGAGGAGCTTACGGTCTACAGGGGAAAAACACCACCCTAAAGCTCATAGTACTTATTACTTGAAATGCAGTCCCATGCAGATGAGGAAGGTTTGGTTGGGGGAGGGCATGAGAGATAACACATTCAATTCACTTGTAATCAATTCACTTACTATTCTACATAAATTGGGAAAGGACTCTCAAATGTTGGGAGCTAATCAGAGAGCAATCTAAAATTCTGAATGAGAAGACCTGCCCTGTGGGAGACCCAGCTTTGCAGAGCTCCTAGATTAAAAGTCTGGGATGCATCTCTAGAAAAGTCTTATCTGAGACACTGATTTGGAGGAACTGGACTTTTGGCTGGATGGAGTCAAGATTTTTGACTAGGCCACATTGCTCAACGTTTCCATACCTGTTGGCCCATGGCCAAGCTTGTTACTCCCATAGCACCTGCCTCAGGTGTTGAAAATGAAAATGGGGTCATTTGTGGAGCTATTTCATTAGACTGTAAGCTCCTTGAAGGCAGAGAGGTGAGTTGCAGTGTGGCCTAGTGGAAAGACCAGGGTTCTGGGAGTCAAGGGCCCTGGGTTCTCATCCCAGATCTGCTACTTTCCTTGTTCAGCTTTGCTTTCATTCCTCATGTTCTTATACATGAAGTGCCCCAACTGGGCAGATCTGATACACAGCGTTAAGTCCTCCTGCTTCTAGTGGATAGAGTAGGGGCTTGGCTGTGTGACCTTGAGCAAGTCACTTGACTTCTCTTGGCCAGGCTACCTCATCTATAAAACGGGAATTAAGACTTTGAGCCGCATGTGAGACATGGACTTTATCCAACCTGATTAGTTTACCCCAGTGCTTAGAACAGGGCTTGACACCTAGTAAACACTTAACAAATATGATCATTATTATTATAATGGTGGTGAATTTATGGATTGCTCTTCCTTTCAAACTACCCATGCTTTCAGTTCTCTTTGAAGCAGCATGGCTCAGTGGAAAGAGCCCGGGCTTTGGAGTCAGAGGTCATGGGTTCAAATTCAGGCTCTGCCAATTGTCAGCTGTGTCACTTTGGTCAAGTCACTTAACTTCTCTGTGCCTCAGTTCCCTCATCTGTAAAATGGCAATTAAGACTGTGAGCCCCCTGTGGGACAACCTGATCACCTTGTAACCTCCCCAGCGCTTAGAACAGTACTTTGCACATAGTAAGCACTTAATAAATGCCATTATTATCATTATTATTATTATTATTATTTGAGCCTTGGATGACCTCCTATTTGTCCTATCTGTCACCTCAGTTCCCCAGCATCCAGACCGGTTACCTTGTTAAAATGAAAAGTTCTTCATGTTCAGCTAGAGCAAAAATTCATGGAGCTGTGATTCGACATTCTATAATTGGTGGGGTTTGGCTGAACCATCTTTTTTTTAAAAAAAAAACAAAGGAATTACATCTTTCATGGAGCTTCTAGTTTTATCCATTCAGGAGATGACTTCTCTCTGACTGGTAAATTTCATTCCGATCCATCAAAGCAGTTGTGGGGGAAACAGCAACCAAGCAACAATCACAGCAAAGACGTCACCCAACTGCTCCTTCCTTCCATGGTGATTTAATTAGCTGTGAATAACCCTAATAAGAAAGGACTACCTGTTTCTCTCTGGATAAATACCCCACATCGGGGAGCTCCTCATGTGAACCATCACAAAGGTGACATCCGTGTTTCTTCCTATGTCTACACCAGACCCCTATCGCTCTCGAGGATTGGATCATTGCTTTCATGTTGTTCTTAGATGTTACCTATTTTCAAACCTCTCATATCTTAGGAGTTCTGACAGGGTCACAGATGAAGCATGGGAAGACTATAAAGTGCAGAAACTCTACTGTTCCTCCAATCTGATTATGTTTGCCCTGACCCTGCCGGAGATCATTTTACTTAATCCTTTTGCTTTGTCTGTGACTTTCAGGTATGAAATCAAGGCCCCCAAGTTCCTCTGAGATTGAGGTGACTAGGTCATAACATTGGGAATAGATTTACTGGGCGTTATTTTTGTCTGGCCTTGACTCCAACTTTGACATCACTGCTCTCCTGAACTCTGAAACTATCATCAAGCAGATGGAAATAGGGGAAACATACTCTCCCAAAGGCTTAGAGTAATAAAGGCAGCAGGGGAGGACAGTGTGGCCTAGTGGATAGAACATGGATTTAGGAGTCAGAAGGAACTGGGTTTTAATCCCAACTCCAACATTTGTCTGCTATGAGACCTTGGGCAAGACACTTCACTTCTTTGTGCCTCAGCTACTCCATCTGTAAAATGGGAATTAATACTGTGAGCCCCAAGTGGGACATGGACTGTGACCAACTTGATTCCCATATATCTAACAAGTGTTTAGTACATTGCCTGGCACAAAGTAAGCTCTTAAACACAAACACACAAAAAAAAGACAAGTGGTCTGGAGACCTGAGTTTCCTAGTCCTGGCTCTGCCACTTCTTGACTGTATGGCCTTGGGCCAGTCTCTATGCTTGTAAATTGGAGATAAAATATCTGTTCTTCTGTCCTCAGACTGAGAGCTTCATTTAGGATATGAACTACTGTATTCACCCCAGGGCTAAGCCACATTGCATAGCACAGAATGCATTTTACCTTGAACAGATGATTGGGTTTTTAGATGTCATCGGTGTCCCCCTCGAGCCCCGGTCCTTAACCTGGCTTTTGTAGGATCTGGACATGACCTTCCACAGAAGAGATGTCTTCTAAGCAACGAAGACTTCACCCAAAAAACAGGCAGATGGCCCGCAAACTGGGGTCAACCCAGGAGCTTGTGTCAGAGTCACATGACTTCCTGAGCTCTATGTACACCTCTGCAATCACTCCATTTTCCCTATCGTCGGGGACACAAAGTGGCACCAAGGTGTCTGAATAATTGATCGATCTCCTATATAATGTGCTAAGACCTCTGCCAAACACTGTGGAAGTCATATGACATATTCCGTAACAGTCCTGCCCCACAAAGGGCTAACAATCTAAGTGGTAGGAAGCAGACACAAATCAAATAGTGGTATTTATTCATTGCTTACTGTGGGCAGAGCACTATGCTAAGTGCTCAAAAGCAATAACAATGAATCAAGAACAGTGAGTGATTATCGATAGGCCAAGATAATCTTAAAAATAAGCAAATGCCTAATGGCCAAAGGATACCCTTCCATAGTTATAATCAGTAATATTACACTGGGGTCTTTGGAATAATACAGAAAAGAAGACACAGTCACTGATCTCAAGGAATTCACAGTCTCTAGAATTGGGGAGTGTATGCTTCTTTCTTTATAATTATCTAAAACACAGGGCTCTGGGAGCAGCATATCTGTAATTCATTAATTTATTTGTATTAATGTCTGGATCCCCCTCTAGACTGTGAGCTCCTTGTGAGTAGTGAATGTGGCTATCAACTCAGTTCCATTGCACTCTCCCAAGCACTTCATTCAGCGCTCTGCACACAAATATAATTGAATCTGTCCCATCCTCCCAAGCATTCTAAAGATTTCTCTGCATTCACAGGGGTGGCTGAGTAACTGGCATAAGGTGGTGTTTATTGGGAAATGGACGGTTTCCCATTAAGCCCTGGCCCTCCTGACTGGAGTCTGGATGTCTCTGGCCCTTTTTGACCAGAATTTCCTGGATAGGCTGACTCCTTTGCCTCAATCCACTGGATAATTTCTTCACACTCTACTTCACTTTGACTTAAAAATGGTGATGGGTTCCAAGCCCTTCTCCCTGTGAAGTACTGCTGGTAAACTCATTTTTAAAGCCTCTCCTACAACGGCAAGCAGATGGTGGTAATCACTATGTTATAAACCACACTTTAAGGAAATCATCAATCACTGGTCCTGACATCCTGAAGGCAGAACCCATTTGGTACAGATGGATGAGTTATAAAACATCCAGACATTTTGCTCATATGAGCATTCAAGAAATTCCAACCAAATTACCTTCATTACATTCCTAATAATGAGTCATACTGATAGAGTGCCCATTTTGCTGGAAGATCCCAGTGCATTGAAAATGCCAAGTGTTATAGCTTCTAGTGAAGGGTCAGGCATTCCCCTAGGGAAATGTAGAAGTTACCTGGGATGAGGAATGGAAGCTGCGATAATGCTGCCTGAAAGGAAGGGTAAAAGGAGCAAATCAAGGCATTGCCTTGCCTCAGATGGGTCATGGATCCTGGAAAATTTAATCCATCAATCAATTTACTGAACACTTACTGTGTGCAAACCAATGTGTTAAGAGCTTGGGAAATTACAATACAGCACAGTTTGTAGACATGATCCCTGCCCTCAAGGAGCTTATGGTCTAGAGGGGGAGACAGACCTTAATATAAATGAATAGATTACAGATATGTATGTAAGTGCTATGAGGCTGAGAGTGGGGTGAATATCAGTACTTAACTTAGTTTCTAATTTCTCAGTACTAGAGAATAACCTTCCCTTTGTAAAATTCAATCAATCAGCAGTACTTATTGAGTACCTACTGTGTGTAGAGCATTGTTCTAGACATTTGGGAGAGTGTAATAGAGTTGACAGACCTATCCCCTGCCCTCTAGATGACTTGCCAGCAATGGAGAGAGGTGAAATCTCCCAGGGGGTTTTGCAATGAGCTCTCTCCCCTCCTTGAAAGTGATTAAGGTGACAACCTTGAAATGCTGCAAGCCCTGAGGAAATACCACTGATTGATTGATTGTGACATTTCCTCACTGATCCCTCTGTGGAGGAAAAGCTTGTGTAACCCCTCTGAGCTACGTATTGTCATCCCCTTGTCACCTTGCCATCCCCTTGCCAGCCCATGTTCTTTCATTTTCAAAGGCATTAGGTACTTACTATGTCCCAGGCAGTGTACTAAGTGCTGGGGCAAATACAAGATAATCTGATTGGAAACAGTCCCTGTCCCACATGAGGCTCACGATCTTAATCCCCATTTTACAAGTGAGGTAACTGAGTCCCAGAGAAGTGAAATGAACTCCCAAGGTCATACAGTAGACAAGTGGTGGGGGCAGAATTAGAACCCAAGTCCTCTGACTCCCAGGGCCATGGTCTTTCCACTAGGCCACAATGCTTCTCACGCGTGTCCAATCCTTAGATGGAGTGGCTATATTTTCAGTGCACTGCTGCACATAAAGACCCAGACTTGCACCAACAGCATGTTTCTGGCTCTTGTCGAATCCAGCTTTCAGCTGCATCCAGAAGCACAAACACAAGCAGAGTATATTAACAGCCACTGACACCATCTGGTCTCCTTTTCCCCCAATCCTGACTGCCTAATAGACTTTATCTTCTAACCCAGGCGCGGGACATTTTTGGAGTTAATGAAGTGGAGAATGTCTCAGAGAACTGCAGCTCCAGCCCATCTCCGCTGTTCAGAAAACCACGAAACTGCCATCGTGGAGGCTGCTTTTCCACATGGGGATTTCAGCACTTCCACATAATCAAATAAATCAAGAGACAGGGAGGGAAGGAAGGGTTATCTTGGCGAGCAATAGCGATGCCAGAGCATATGGCAGAGGAGGAGGTGCAGGTTATATGAGCCTGCTGTGATTCATGATCAACAGCAAGAGAGCTGATATGGCATATTGAGGACATTGACTAGATTATGTAATCAGTCGGTGTAGGGATGGGCTTTCAGTCAGGGTTATCAAATGGAGGGTTTTATTTAGGTCTCCTAGCAGAATCTTTAGAGCCTGCTGGATCAAAGTCAGCTTTGTGCTTTCAGATCAGCTTTTTATTATTGTTGCCTCTGTCTGTATGGAGGTCTCGAGTAAGGGTGGTTGTGTCACATACCTGAACTGGCAGTGAGCGACAGAGATAAAGACTCAAACATTTAGTGTGGTTGAACGGCTTTGAAGGAAAGTTCCTTTTATATATTGAGGGAAAATTCAAGCTTAAATTGTCTTGCTGCATTATTTGGTTCTTCCAACACATCCTCCGTCTCAAATAATACAGCAGCCACAGAAAATGATAAACACCTGCTGTTCCGGCCAAAGTTCTGGAGCTGGATAAAATGATTCATTTATCTACCAGTATCATCCTGCTCAGTGATAAAATCATCCCTTACAACGGACTTCATCTGGGATAGACTCATAATGACCAGCCAGTGTCCAGTTGGAGGATCTGTCCCAAGAGTTTTTTTTTCATGTTCAACTTGCTAACACAGGTTTGCTGTTTCTTATGTGAGGTAATATTGCCAGTTTCCTATTGCTGAATTTAACAGAAAATGGTCTGGAATAGTTTGGTCTTGGATCTCAAAATGCAGCTTCATAGGACTAGAAGATAACTAGATGGGGAAGGATAGAGAGCCTAATGTCTGTAGTAGCTTAGTACAGTGCTCTGCACACAGTAAGCACTCAATAAATATGATTGAATGAATGGATAATGCTTCTCAGTGAATCCAAGTGCTTAGAATAGAGCTTGACACATCGTAACCACTTTACACAATAACAATGAATAGTATTAATGATACAGAAGCCTAGGCCTCCACCTTTACTGAGATTACTTCATTCAGTCTGCAATTCTGTGCTCAGAAAGCTCATTCAGACCTTTCCAATTCTCAAACTGAATTCTGAACCCACCCCTCTGCAATGTCAGGAGGAAGAAACATCTTTTTTGAATCTAGAATAGACCAAAGAAGTTACTAAATATTGTATTAAAACACATTTATCCATTGATATTTCACCCTTACCCTTCTCCAGAAATACCCCACAAAATTCTTAATAATCAAAAGAGAAACCATAATGATTAGAGATTTTTTTTAAATCACCACTCCTTTGTCCTCATGAGGTAAATGGAGAAGAGATTCTTTTCAACTGAGCAGCTGAATCCAACAGTCCTTAGTATCCGCCCTCCACACAGATCAAGCCAGAGGCAGAACTGAACCACTAATGATACTACCTCAGCTTCCAAAGCACCTGATCACCAAGGAGTGTGGCCTACTGAAAAAAACCTGGGTCTGGGAATCAGATCCCTGGGTTCTAATCCCACCTCCGCCATTAACTGCTGTGTGATCTTGTGCAAGTCACTTAACTTCTCTGTCTTAGTTCCTTCATCTGCAAAATGGAGATTCAAAACCCGTTTTCCCTCCTGTTTACTCCCTAAGCCATGTGGGACCTATTGGTCCTGTTTCTACCTCAGTGCTTAGTACAGTGCTTGATATATACTAAGAGCTTAACAAATACCACAGTTATTGTTGCATATGCCCCAGCAATGGTACAGAGAGATGAAGAGAAAGAAAAGTTCTATCAGCACTGGGATCAGCTTGTTAGAGCAATTCTAGAATCTAAATGAACCCCATGGGAGATTTCAAAGCAAAAGGGGAGATGGTAATTCCAAAATATGGTGGGGGAAAAAAGTCTTAGACTGGGATGGATAGCTTTGGGTAGATAGACGTTTGGGTGGCAAATGATATTTAAACGTCAAGTTGAGGGTCTAATGCCACTGGGGTTACCCACTCTCTATGTACCTGGGTGATTGGACCTATTGTAAAAGAAACAACCAGTTTCTTGTTTCCATAACCATAATTGATTTATTCACATTAATTTTTGTCTCCCTCTCTAGACTCTAAGCTCAATGTGTGCAGGGAACATTTCTACCAACTCTGCTGTGTACTCTCCCAAGCTCTTAGTACAGTGCTCTTCACACAGTAAGCGCTCAATACAATTGATTGATTTAGGGTCAGAGTCTCAGGCAATGTGACAAACTGACAGAATGCCATGCCATCCAGCAATGGCAAAAAGAGCTTCTCTCCTTGAACAAAGGCCTCTTGAAAATCATTCACTTCTTGGTCCCTGTATTCCTGGATCTAGAAATCATGCAACATTCATGATTCAGAAAAGTTAAGTTTCAGCCCTCATTCATAAGGTAGGAGGTGCATGTAAGCCAAAATCTAGCATGGTGCCTAGTTGCTAAGAAACATCAAGAGACAAGTTTGTACACAGAGATTGGCCCTGTTTGGGCCAATTAGCCCATTAGCCTGAGGAGCCATCTTGATGATAGACAATGTGGAAACAAATATAGGTCATGTTTTTCGGCCCCCTTTGCATGTGCTAAGAATTAATGGGATTTACTGAGTGCTTACTGTGTACAGAGCACTGTACTAAGTACTTGGGAGAGAACTATCCAAAGCAATTGGTAGATATGATCCCTGTCCTCAAAGAGATTCCAATCTTAAAAAGACAACCCTATCGGCAGTGATGGACAGATCAACTGCAGAGTACAGTAATATATTTTAAACCTTGAGGATGTGGTCAGACCTATTCTTACCCACTGATCTTCTGACTATCATCCTCTACCTTGTCTTCTACTTTCAACTCACCTGCTCATCACCCTTGGTTACTAGGGAGATCTGACAATATTAGTCTAAATTATGGAGAATGACCTAGAATATTCTTAAAATACTTGATGTTTCTTAGCAACCCAGGCATCATGCTACAGTTTTGCTTACATGCACCTTCAACCTCATGAATGAGGGCTGAAACTTTACATTTTGAGTGATTTCTAGGGGCAGAAAAGTTGGGACCAGGAAGGGGATAGGTTTATAAAGGGCAAAAAGTTCTTGATTTTGCCTGGAGCAAATCCCCCAGATATTGGCTGAATCTCTATAAGGGAGTTGTGTTTTGGGAGAAGATTTTTATGGTAGCAATCATTGGATTTGGTTCAATTTTTCACAGCAATGAAGGAACTGTCCAAGCAAATGATTTTTGCATCTAAGGATGACTGTAACTTTTAGAATGGGTGTGTGTTCATTTGCTCATAGGGATGACCATTTTTTATGGTATTTTATTCAGTGCTTGCTATATGCCAGGCACTGTACTGAACGCTGGGGGAGATACAAATTAATTAGTTTGGCCTAATCCCTATCCTGCATATGACTCACAGTATTAATCACCATTTTTATAGATGAGGTAATAGGCACAGAGAGGTTAAGCAACATGTCCACAGTCACATAGCCGACCAGTGGCAGAGCCAGGATTAGGATCCAGGTTCTTCTGAATCCCAGACCCGAGCTATATCTACCAGGCTACACCTTCTCTGATTTCCCCTACCAAAATGACTGACTTTAGAGATCAATCTATCAGTGGTGTCAATTGTGTGCAGAGAATGGTATAAAGGAAGAGTACAACATTAACAGAGTTGGAAGCATTCCCTGCCCACAAAGAGCTTACAGTCTAGGGGGATTCAGTCAATCTGTAGTATTTATCAGGAGCCTATTGTGTGCACAGCACTATACTAAGCCCTTGGGAGGATACAATAGAGTTAGTAGAAATGATCCCTCCTCTCAAGAGGCTTCCAATCCAGTGATCCTAAAATAAAAATCATACAGGAGGAAGAAAAAAAGGGGGATATGTGTATGAGTTAGTACTTAAGAACTGAGGTAAGGAAGACATGTAAACAAGTGCTCCTGGAAGTTAGGAGAGAGAAGTATAACTACTGCAATTTGAATTCTCCGGCTTCTGCACATGCCAAGCAAAGTCAAAGACACTCCCTGCCTAATCCTTCATTCCAAGCACAGTTCTCCATCACTGCCTGGTCACTCTGGACTCCCACTGAAACAAGAACTCCTTCTGGAATTTAGGCTTAATTTTCCAACAAATGTTATTTTATTTTGTTCCAAGCATCAACATCATCGTGCCCCATGCGAAATAGGGACTTGTTTGTTCCTCCATGCAAGAAGAAATGAGAGTTAAGGAAGGGTTCAGGGCATTGTAAAAGGTGGAACATTAAAATAATGGTCTCGTTAATTGATGCAGCACTGAAGCAGAACTCTGAAAGAAAAGCATCACACATCTATCATTTCAACAGAAACAAAAAAATCTAAAACCCTGGAGGAATGAAAAACAAAATAAATGAACTGTTCTACGTCCATTTCACTAGGGAATGTTCTGGAATTTAATGGACTCCAAAGTGAAGAGTGGATGGGACATAAGAGAGGTTTCTATGGGTGGTGGCTCCACCCTGATTCACCTGTATCTACTGCAGTGCTTAAAACAGTTTGACACACAGTAAGTGCTGAACTAATACTAAAAAATACTCAAACTTTCCACTTCCCAATGCACCCCTACCTCCTTGTATTCCCTCCTTTCTGTGTGCAGAGCACTGTACTACGTGCTTGGGAGAGTACGATACAATCGGGTTGGTAGACACACTTTCTTTGCCGACAAGGAAGCTACAGTCTAGAGGCAGTAGAGGTAGCAACATTAATTCTGTACCCACTTGGTGTGGTCCACTGTATTTTGGGCTTGGAAGATCTAGAATATTAATAGAGTTAGTAGACATTATCCTTATCCTCAGGGATCATACAGTCTAGAGGTGGGCGCAGGGAGGAGGGCCGCCAACACTAAAATAAGTTATACAAGGAGGCTAGAAATGGGGGACAAAAAGATTGGCCAGGACGAAGAAGGAAAGAAAACACATTATTGTGCTTGTGCGCCACTCACATTTACCAGGTGTTCTGTTGATTGGGCAGTTGGTGGCTTGTTCCCAGTAAACTCTGCAAAGCCTTAATGCTGTGCATTTAGAAACTCAATCAACTTTTATGTGGGTTGGTCTTCTGATTTCCTAAATATTAATCTTAGAAATTTAATTAGGTCTGACATTTCATTTTGCAACCAAATTCTTCTAAAGAAAAGATATTTGCCGTGCTATATAAATAGAAATAAGATTCCCCTAATGATCATGAATAATTGCAAAAAGAGGTTGTACTTCAACTCACACAGACTGTGGAGTCCACGTGGGGTAGGGACTGTGTCCAACCTGATTCACTTGTATCTACCACAGTGCTTAGAACAGAGTCTGACACACAGTAGGTGCTGAACTAATATTAAAAAAACTCACTTTCCTCTTCCAAATGCACCTGTACCTCCTTGCATTCCCTCCCTTCGGTGTGCAGAGCACTATACAAAGCACTTGGGAGAGTACAATATAGCAAAATTAGAATTAATGCTCTCTGCCCACATGTTCTCTCAATCAGAATCCCACTTAAACTGTAACTCCAAAGCCCAGAAGTTGACAACTACTTGCCAAAATGATCCAGACCCATCATTGTCTCAGTTATGTTTAGGCTTATCCATAGGAGAGACATTTCACTAGCTTGAAGGCAGCTTGCTGATCAGAAGCCCTGATGATTAGTTGTTACATACACAATTTAGAATGCCAGAGGGATCAGGGTCCTCTCTGTGAATGTTTTCATTAGGCAGAGGCCTGTGGGGAAGGAGTCATAACATCATCATTTTAATTAACTCCAAAGTTAAAATCTGACACCCAAGTTGCCAAATCTGTCTCTTGGGAATTAAAACCCAGTAGTGAGGAGGTGTCAACATGGGCAAGTCCCTTTCTTTTTCTTCTGTGAAAGGATGAATGCCTCAAGAGGAAAGTTCAAGTTGTTTTCAAAACACACGAGAAAAGCAATGGCCGGCATGCCGCATCCTGGTTCAACTGGACCTCTTGGGGTTGGTTGTCCTACTGAGCAGAGCTCAGGAAATATCCTGTTTCAGGCCACCAGATGGAAGAACTAATTCCATTAGTGAAAACTAATGAAAGCAGCGTGGAAGCACGGGGAAGCAGCATGGCTTAGTGGAAAGGGTCCGGGCTTGGGAGTCAGAGGTCATGGGTTCTAATCCCAGCTCCGCCACTTGTCTGCTGTGTGACCTTGGGCAAGTCACTTAACATCTCTGTGCTTCAGTTACCTCATCTGTAAAATGGGATTAAGACTGTGAGCCCCACGTGGGACAACCTGATTACCTTGTATCCCCCAAGCACTTAGAACAGTGCTTTGCACATAGTAAGTGCTTAACAAATAACTATTATTATTATTATTATTATTATCATTATTATTATTATTATTATTACCCCAGCTCTTAGAACAGTGCTCGGCACATAGTAAGCACTTAATCTAATTTTTAAAAAAGCATATAGCATAGTTTTTTCCTCTCTGATAAGGTCTGAATTCCAGCACCTTTTTTTTTTTTTGATGGAGGGAGAGATGCTGATCATCTTTGAAAAGAGGAATCCATCTTTAATCAAAGCCTAGCACCTTCACAAATAATTCATCATTACTCCAGGGAAGAGTCCCATGGGATACCATTAATTAGTTAATGTCAACTCTTCCTTCAGGGCTCTGGCCTCCCCTGGGTGCCATTAAAGTCTCTTCAACTTAGCTTCTCCAGCGGATTTCCCTCTTACTCTTGATTACCCAGGAGCTCTTTCACTTCAGCTAGAGGACCTCAGTGCCATAAATTGGCTATCATATTTCATTTCTTCCTTTGGGAATTCCAGGAAAAGCTGGATAAATCCCAAACACCACTTTAAGCTTAACCTCCGTCAGTATCTCCTATTTCTTCTTCATCTTAAATGTAAAATATTTTAGTGTCTATCATCCCCCACTAGATTGTAAATCCCTTGAAGGCAGGGATTTGGCCTCCTACCTCTTTTATGCTCTTCCAAGTGCTTAGTCCTCAGTAGGTGCTCAGTAAATAATGGCTGATTAAACGTGATTGATTAAATGAGGGATGGGATGGGGGAGATGAGTAAGAGAGAGGTAGCAGAAGAGGAAAGAAGACTGAAAATGGGTGAACACACTAAAGCAAAAAAACAGAAGGGAGTAGAAATGGAGAGAGGGAGAAGGATCAACTCATACTTATTGAGTGATTACTGTGTGCAGGACACTGTACTAAGATCTTGGGAGAGTACAACACAACAATATAGCAGGCACATTTCCTGCCCACAATAAGCTAATAATCTAGAGGGGGATGGTAGGAAGAAAGCATTATGCAAGAAAAAAAGCCATCCTCATGGTCTTAGGTGCCCAGGGTTAATTGATTAAAACCCTCATGATTGCAACAGCTGTTAGACATTATAATGAGTTACATGAAGTCTAAATTGTCACAGTAGTGAATAAATCAGGCAAACCTTCAGGGAAGAAAACTTTTTTGGGGAGATGGTTGGGAGGTGGGGTCTTAGCTGGATCTAGGGGTGTGTTGCAATTTGGATCTGATTTCGGGTTCCACTCTTTCTCTGCTTGTGCTTTAAATTTCTTCTGGATCTGCCTAGCAATGTCCTGCCTTTCTCTAAGGTGCCTTTTCGGGTAATCAAAAGTATTTATTGAGCCCCTGAAGGATGCAGAGCAGGTACGAAGCACTTGAGTGAGTACAATAGAATTAGCAGACAAAATCCTTGACTTCAAAAATCACAAAGTCTAGCAGGGGAGACATACACTAAAATAAATTACGTATAGGAGGAATATAAATGGGGTATATAAGGTATAGACAATAGCACTTGGGGTTGTGAGTAGACAAGTCCTTATGTGTCACAGAAGTGCTGAAATGGCAATTGGGGATATAAAGTGGTGAATAGTTTATCAAATGAGAAGACCTCTTGGAAGCAGTGTGATTTTAGAAGGGCTCTAAAGATAGTGAGCGATGGTGGATGTGAAGTGGGAGGGAGTGCTGGCCAGGAAAGTGGGAGTGAGGAAGAGGTCAGCAGCAGGAGGTATGAAAACTAGGCCCAATGAGCAGGTTAGCTGGAGAAGAACGAAGAGTGCACGCTGAGGTGTAGTGGAAAAAGAGAGTGGGTGAGTAGGAGGGAGCAGATGGACTACCTTCTAACAGGTCGTCAGGAGCTAGAAACTAATCAAATGGCAAATAAATGCCTTCTGCATGGGCTCAAACAGCACTTAGAGTGTAAACTCCTCCATAAAGAGCAAAAGCTCTGGGTGGGCAAGGTCTGTCTTGTGTTTGTTGTACATTCTCAAGAGGTTAGTACAGGGCATTGAACCCATTAGGTGCTCAATAAATGTCATGACGATTATTAGGTAAAAATTACCCCCCAAAATAATTCATTGCAAGCACCATTTTGGCAGACTGAAAACAAACCAGCTTTGACACAGCAGTTATGGGAATATTATGGGAGTTATGAGAACCTAAGCATCAAGAAAAAACTCCTCACTCTCAGCTTCAAGAGTCTCCATCACCTTGCCCCCACCTACCTCACCTCCCTTCTCTCCTTCTACAGCCCAGCCCGCACCCTCGGCTTCTCTGCCGCTAACGTCCTCATTGTACCTCATTCTCACCTGTCCTGCCATCGACCCCCGGCCCACATCCTCCCCCTGGTCTGGAATGCCCTCCCTCCACACATCTGCCAAGCTAGCTCTCTTCCTCCCTTCAAAGCCTACTGAGAGCTCACCTCCTCCAAGAGGCCTTCCCAGACTGAGCCCCCTTTTTCCTTTCCTCCTCCCCATCCCCCCGCCCTACCTCCTTCTCCTCTCCACAGCACCTGTATATATGTTTGTGCAGATTTATAACTCTATTTTACTTGTACATATTTACTATTCTATTTATTTTGTTAATGATGTGCATTTAGCTTTAATTCTATTTGTTCTGACGACTTGACACCTGTCCACATGTTTTGTTTTGTTGTCTGTCTCCCCCTTCTAGACTGTGAGCCCGTTGTCGGGTATAGACCATCACTATATGTTGCCATCTTGTACTTCCCAAGCGCTTAGTACAGTGCTCTGCACACATTAAGCGCTCGATAAATACAACTGAATGAATCTTTTTCTATTACAGTTGGTTTTGCCTCAAGTAGACTCACCTTCTATGATTCATTCAAAAACAACTTAGAAACTGAGCAGCTCTGAACACCCGTGATCATGACAGGAGAGTCCAGTGTTCAGCAGAGAAGGGAACGTCAGTATGCTCACATTTTCAGTGACTCATCTGTTTGTCCTTCCTTCCTGTCCCTCTATATCTAATTCAGTAATAATTGTGGTGTTTGTTAAGCCCTTACTGTGTGTCAAGCACTGAGCTAAATTCAATTAGATCAGGCAGTCCCTGTCCCAGAGGGCTAATAGTCTGAAGAGAATGAGAGAGCAGGCATTTCATTCCCATATTACAGATGAGGATACTGAAACCCAGAGATGGTAAGTGATTTGCCCAAGGTCACACAGGAGGTGGAGCTAGAACAAAAACCCAGGTCTCCTCTATCCCAGTCCTGCCCTCTTTCCACTTGACCAGTCCTGCCCTCTTTCCACTTGACCACGTGGCTTCTCCAACAAAACCCTCCTCTCAGGACCTGATGCTGAACCGTCCTTTCCCCAATGGCTTTCATTTGATTTTTCTCCATTTATTCAGCAGTTCTGTATTTCCTTAGAAGAAAGACAATTGTTAATATTACCCAGACAGGGCTTGTGGGGATTGGGTCACACAGTAAGCATGCATTCATGGCTTCAATTATTAATAACGGAGCAGTCGGCAATTAACAAGAAACCTTTGCAGAGATATGGATGACGGTAGTGTTTTTATTCAGTAACCTGTGCACTGCTGCCTTCATTTAATCTTAATGTCTAGAAGTGGGGATTCTCTCTTTCCCAGTGGCATATCACTTCGATCCATCTCTGCACTAAGGGGTGCTTGGCTGGCTCTGCCTTGATCCAAGGGCCCTCAGAGGTTGTTTATCAACTCCAGGCACTGCTAATAGCCTCTTAGGACAGAAAGCTCAATAAGAGAACAGTCTGGTGAAATGAGTTGGCAAACATTTGCTTTCCTGACAAATAATGGTGGCTGAAGTTGGCACCAAAATAATTCCTTCTTTGGAAGATTTTTTTTTCGTGTGGACAGGCAAAAATCAGTGGTTTATTATCTACGTGTATGAAAGACCAGATGAATTGGTCAATCTTTAAGGCTTGTCACAGACTGTCCTTGTTCTCCGCACATAATAAGCACTCAAGAATACCACTGATTGATTGTTCATTCTGCCAGCTTTTTTGACAAAGTGTCTAGCTAAGGGGCTGAGTGAGAGAGTGTGGATGGTTTAGTACAAACCATCACCACTACCGCAAAAGCAACTCAAGTTTGTGCCCTTCTGGTGATAGGACAAACCTTTCCCCTTTTAAGCATCTGTGCCTGAGCAATGTTCACCCAATGGCCAGAGCCTAGAGAAGCAGCATGGTCTAATGGAAAATATCACAGACCTGGGAGTCTTAGGACTTCAGTTCTAATCCCAGCCTGGCCACGTGTCTGCTGTGTGACCTTGAACAACTCATTTAACTTCCCTGTGACTTAGTTCCCTCCTCTATAAAGTGGAGATTAAGACTGTGAGCCCAATGTGGAACATGAACTGGGTCCAACTTAATTATCTTGTATCTACCCCTGTGCTTACTAGACTGCTTGGCGCAGAGTAAATGCTTTAAATAACACTGAAAAAAGTCAGAGGTCAGAGAACATAGCCGACTATTTTCAAGATAGCTTATTCACTGTGCCTAGCTCTCACCCACTCCTTTCCCCTTCCTATCCGACAGATGCTCTTGCCTCTCCTACCTTCATTCTGAAACTCCCTCCACCTGCCAGACTGCAGAGCTCCCCACTTTCAAAATTGTCCTGTAAGCCTTCTTTCTCCAACAAGCCTTCCCTGTTTAATTTCCCCTAGTCCAAGTCATGCAAGCCCACTCACCCTCTCCATCTGAATCCACAGAAGCCTATCTCCCTTTTCCCTGACCACACAGCTGCTGTTATCCTTGATTCTCTTCAGTTTTCTCATCTGCAAAATGGGGATTAATACCCTTTCTCCATTCCCCCTTAGAACTACAAACCTCAAATGTGACAGGGAGTCTAATCCCACCTTTTCTCTCCTCCTCATCTGCCCCACCCCATTGCCCTCAGTGCCAGGAGGGATGAGTGCTGCATAATAGTCCATTTTCCTGCTTTCTGGCAAATGGAAGAACTTCCCCTGTCCACGTGTACATTAATCCATCCACGTGCAATGTGTGTTAAGCATTTACTGCGTGCCAGGTTTTATACCAAGCACTGGGGTAGATACAGTGTAGCCAAATTGGACACAGTCCATGTTCCACATGGGGCTCACAGTCTTAATACCCATTTTACAGATGAGGAAACTGAGGCACAGAGAAGTTAAATGACTTGCCCAAGGTCACACAGCAGACAAGTGGCTGAGCTGGGATTGGAACCCATGACCTCTGACTCCCAAGCCCGGGCTCTATCCACTAAGTCATGCTGCATGGGCTCTGGATCTATCTCTGATTGAAAGTCATTTGATCAATCAATGGCATTTATTGAGTGTACGGTGTACAGAGCACTGTACTAAGCACTTGGCACTAAAACCCAGGTCCTCTGACTCCCAAGCCCATACTCATTCCACTAGGCCCTGCTGCTTCTCATTCCCTACCCACAAGGAGCTTACAGTCTAGATGAGAAGACAGGCATTAAAATAAGTTACAGATATTCATTCAATCATATTTACTGGGCGCTTACTGTGTGCAGAGCACTGTACTAAGTGCTTGGGAAGTACAAATTGGCAACATATAGAGACAGTCCCTACCCACATCAACATCAGTGCTGTGGGGCTGAGGGTGGAGTGAATAAAGTATACAAATCCAAGTGCAAGGGTGATGCAAAAGGGAGAGAGAGAGTAAGGGAAATGGGGGTTTAGTAAAACTCCTAACCCTGACAAGGACATCACTTCCTTCTCCCCTGTTCCCAAGAGATTAAAGCTTCCCTATATCAGCCAAAATACCCAAAAAGCATTTGAAATGTGAATGAACAGAATGGTCTATCTGAGCATTGACATTCGAGCTTTCTGGCTTTCTGCCTTCACAGCCCAGGGATCAATGGATCTCAAGCAGAGAGATAATGAAGCAGTGTGGCCTAGTGGATAGAGCCCGGGCCTGGGTGTCAGAAGAACGTGGGTTCTAATTCTAGCTCCACCACTTGTCTTCTATGTGACCTCGGGCAAGTCCCTCTACTTCTCCATGCTTCAGTTACCTCATCTGTAAAATGGGTATTAATAATAATAATAATAATAATAGCATTTATTAAGCATTTACTATGTGCAAAGCACTGTTCTAAGAGCTGGGGAGGTTACAAGGTGAACAGGTTGTCCCATGGGGGGCTCACAGTCTTAATCCCCATTTTACAGATGAGGTAACTGAGGCACAGAGAAGGTGACTTGCCCAAAGTCACACATCTGACAATTGGCAGAGACGGGATTTGAACCCCTGACCTCTGACTCCAAAGCCCGTGCTCTTTCCACTGAGCCATGCTGCTTCCCCATACTGTGAGCCCCTTTTGGGACATGGACTGTGTCCAATCTGACTACATTGTATCTACCCCAGTGCTTGGTACAACGTCTGGCACATAGTAAGCGCTTAAATACCATTAAAAAAAAATGAGAGGTGAGACCTGGGGAAGCTTGACCACTGACACTCTAGCTCCTTGCGACCTCTTAATTCCTGCTGCTGCCCACCTTCACCCGATCAGCAATACATTTCGTGTGTAGAAATGAGCTCCTGAAAACCTGGCCCAAATTGGTGAGCTCAAGTGCCTAATTTTTAAGTAACCAACTCTAATGGGTCCACCCATAATTTCGGTGTGACTTGCACCTGGTTCTGCTCCAAGAGAGCAGTAGCTGAAAGCCTGCTTTGTAGCATCCTTCTATTACGCTTTTCCCCTGAAATAAAGCTGCCTCTCTGTGGCAGCGAGATAAGCAGACGGCTCCAGCTGCTGTTAAACAGTTAATAACGTTTTCCTAAACTGCATTCATTATCAATTAATGTTCCACTGACTTTGACGGCCCGGGGATTCGGGTGGGTCAGTATTAATAATTCAGCCATGTGACATGCCCAACAATGAAGTAAAACACTCTCTTCTCATCTTCCAACTGAGTGGTGATTCGACACGTTTTCTCTGGGGCAAAGAGCTTGCTTTAATCAACCCTTACTCCACTCCTTGATGCCAATTTTGTGTTTGCCTGCACCATCTAAGAGGCAAATGATTTCTAACTCTCCTCCTGAGCCTTGTTCCTCCTCTCCCTCGCTGCTCCTCTATGCCCACTTTTGTATAAGCCAATCTGAGCCTTACTACACTTCTACTGAAACCCTTACTTGAGTCCATGTGGGACAAGGACTGTTTCAACCTGATTAGCTTGTATCTGCCCCAGCACTTAGTACAGTACCTAGTATATAGTCTGACTCCTAGACCTGTGCCCTTTCCACAAGGCCATTACAGCTTACCGGGTGTTTTTTTTTTTAAAATCCAATGTGTTAGTAGCAAAAAGTGATGATTGACTAACCTCAACTTCTCCCAGGGCAGGAAAAGAGAAATGTTGCAGCAGTGGCTGGGGGAATTTTAGTTAGACATAATGAAGGGTGAAGATTCATTTTGGGAATGAGGTTCTTTGAGCTCTTTAGGAGAGATTTCCCACTACCTAGAATGGCCAGTGAAAGAACTGGACTGGAACTGTTTAACCGATGCTACTGTATATTGGTGGGAAATTGAAATATCTCATATGTGCCCAGACCTCTTTGGAATGATCTTCTGTAACTAAGAGCATCCCTCTAGAATGTAAGCTCAGTGTGGGTGGGAATGTGTCTGTAATACTGTACTGTCTCCTAAGTGCTTAGTACAGTGCTCTGCACATAGTAGGTGCTCAAATATGATTGACTTAACTCACTGCCAATGTGTGAGCTTACTCCCTTGGTTGGGAGGTCACTGATCCATGTGCAGTGACATCTGGGTGGATATCACCATGCAAAATGGTGCCTTTTTCTGTTAAAGGTTGGTATACATCAGGAAAGATTTAACTCCCACCCATACCTCTGGCTCTGGAGAATCCCAGTGTCAGTTAGCTGGGAGAAGATTTCTGTGTTCTTTCGGCCTAGTTATAAAGGGAGGCACACTGTACCAAGCACTGGGAGAGATGAGTTAATCAGGTTGGACACAACCCCTGTCCCAAGGACTCAGTCTTAATCCCCCATTTAACAGATGAGGTAACTGAGGCACAGAGAAGTGAAGTTATTTGCCCAAGATCACACAGCAGTGGCAGAGCTGGGATTAGAACCCAGATCCTCTGACCTTCAGGCCCAAGCTCTTTCCACTAGGCCGTGCTACTTCCCTTGTCACTCGCTCAATAAACACTATTGACTACTTGAATGACATAGATTATAGGCAATCAAAAACCTGCAAAGTCACTAATTAAATTCAACTAGATGCAGGTTAAGAAGCACCTTAACGGCACTAAGTGTAGGACTTTTCCTCAAATGAAAAGCAGCAGATTTCATTCCGATAACTTGCCCCAGACGGTTCATTTTAATTGCCCACTGGGGAGAAGTCACACCACAAAAATGGTGTAAATTGCTCTGAACCAGACAGCCCCGAGCCTATTACTTGCAATGAAATTTTTAAAAATTCAGTGCAACATCCTAGCAGAGTCAGAGTTCTGGTTGCCGTACTTGTTCAGAGTCTTGATAAATATTTTTAATTTTCCAGATTGAGATTGACGTTCATTGTGCCTTCTAGTAGTTCGGTTGTCGACAGGATCAAGGTCTGAATCCCGGGTGCCCATCTTCCAATGGCCAGTACCCCTGTAACCTCACAGAGGATGTGCTGCTTTGGGGCAGAATGCTGTGAACCCAGATGCATGCATGCATGCATACATACATACGTGCACACACACACATACACACAATGCACACACTGACCTGGGGACCAGTTAAAATGCAATCAACACACAAACTGATTTCTGCTCTCTGCTCCTGGAAACTTTGGAGGTTGGCTATCAATCAATTGCATTTGTTGAGCCCCGTGTGCAGAGCACTGTACTAAGCACTTGGGAGAGCAACATACAACACAGTTAGTAGACACGGTCTCACATAGAGAAGCAGCATTGTCTAGTGGATAGATCACGGGGCTGGGGGCCTCAGAAGGACCTGGGTTCTAATCCCCACTCTGCCACTTATCTGTTTTGTGACCTTGGGCAAGTCACAACTTCTCTGTGCCTCAGTTACCTCATCTGTAAAATGAGGATTAAAACTATGAGCCCCCTGGGGGACAGGGACTGTGCCCAACCTGATTAGCTTGTATCTACCTCAGTGCTTAGAACAGTGCTCGACACATAGTAAGTCCTTTACAAATATCAACATCATCACTCCCTGCCCACAAGGAGCTTCCAGTCTAGAGGGTGTAACACAAACAGAACCACAAGACCATTCATTCAATCGTATTTATTGGCGTTTACTGTGTGCAGAGCACTGTACTAAGCGCTTGCACTGTACTAAGACCAAATTGAGATGGGTGACCTTGAATACTAAGGATAAGGAACTGCACAGAGACTTACATTTAGAAGGGTGGATGACTCAAGAAGTCAAAGTCTGCCTTCATTAACATTTTCTCTAAGGCTGAATAAAAAGCTAAAATTCCTCAATGAAATAGATGTGGCAGGTTAACAGTTTCATTCATCTTGTCTGCAAAGCAAAACTGTTCAAAGGAGCTTTTGTAGAAGCCAAATTTTAAAATGACTTCCTCCACTCTTGGCTGATGGCTGGGTGCTACAGATGGAGGTTTTCACATTCCTGAAATAACCATCTCATCCCCTTGAAAGACACAAGAAGTGCCAACTACATGTGTGTCCTACACCTGAATGTGGGCCACCTAACCAGGATGAGCCTGAAAATCGGGAAAAAAAATCTGGCTACGGTGGGAATTATCCAGAGATTTCCCCAAACTCATGCTTTCAGGGTGGAGAAAGAACCTCATCTTTCATACATCCCAAGGGGAGAGAACTTGCCAGTTAAAAATTCATGGTTCCTATCTTTTCCTGCCTAGTGATTCTGGGACTTGTTTAGTTCCACCCTGAACCTCTTGGGACTGACTCAGTGCGACTCCGGCAGAGCTGAAGCAGCCCAAGAAGACACCCCTAAAATGGAATTCCCTGGAAGATGTGGAAGTTCTAGCTCATTGTGGTCAGGGAACATGTCTGTTTATTGTTGTATTATATTCTCCCAAGTGCTTAGTGCAGTGCTTTGCACATACTAAACGCTCAATAAATACAATGGAATGAAGTTCTGGGTGGAATCACACACTCCAGTAATGCACCTCTTCCTTTCAGAAGCAGATCTTTGACCAAATGTTTATAGTAAGACATGTTATAGAACTCCATTTCTTGTGATTTAAGCATATACATTGAAGATTTTCTGTCTTCAGATGGCAGAGTCAACTCTTTCTGCATCTGGAAGTGGTATTTTTGTCTCTGATGTTAAAGGGGGCAGATGGGAAATTAGATCTGTCAATCATCTTTCTTGTCAACTTTTTTAAAATTAGGTAAATTTTAGTGTGTTTCATATCTCTATTCCTTTCATTCTTCATTATCTTTGGATTCCGGCTGGCTGTAATGACTTTCAAAAGAGAGAAACAAAGAACACAGAGAAGACAATAGTGCAGCTGGCGTAATAGTTTTAGAATATAAATGTCTTCTGATAGCATACATTTGATTAGTTCCAAGTTTCATGGAATCCATTTTGTCTTCTGGCATTACGGATGACTCATGTTGGCTTGGAAAGGTTGAATGTGAATTTTACACAATTGCTAACACATTTGCAGGGGGACTTGCAGTGTGTGGACATTCTCAGCTTCCTCATTACAATGCAGTTGCCCTTTGGAAGGGGTTTAATCAAAGAAAGCTAGAATGTAAGCTACTAGAAGGGAGAGATTGTGCCTTCTAATTCTGATGCTCATTCCCAAATGCTCATTGCAGTGTACTCTGTGCAAATACAAACCTCAGTAAATACTATGGCTGAGGAGCTTTATGCAGTGTGTGAACAAATAAATGTGCATGAACTGGCCAAACTATTCAGTGTGAGACAAATTTTTCTCATCTGTTTAGAAGCTAGCCCTGTTGTAAAGCACTAGAATAATGAGAGGGGAATATGTAAGGGCACTACCAAGTTACTATCCACTTATTTTGAAGGGGGAGAAATAAAACATTAAGTTGAGGGCATTTCCTCCTCAGCTTGGGATCTCACTGGGGTCTAGTATGTGGGGAAAAGACTGGAGTTAGATGGTAAGACAGTCTTTTGTTTGCCTCCACAAAAGGTCCACTTTGCTACCTAAAAACCCTGTTATCCACAGCTCTTGCTGTTGAGAAATTATTAAAAAGTTGATGGGACACAAACTCCATAGCACCAACAAGTCATAAACAACATTCCTCCTGAAACTTGAACTAGATTCGCAGGGTGACAATGAAGTGGAGACTTTAGCAACATCCACACTGCAACAAAGAGCAGCAATCCAGATCAATGTAGCCTGATAGATCCACAGAGAAACATAAGTGGGCATCAATGAGTAGTCATTGATGGGTCTTCAATTAGGCATCCAGTAATCAAGGGGATCCAGAGGAGGAAGAAGTAAAGGGAATTTCATTGTCCACATGGAGATGGAGTATTTTGCATTTCAATGTAGCATACACTGTGAAGTAGGAGGAAAGTGTGGGAAGCAGCATGGCTCAGTGGAAAGAGCCTGGGCTTTGGAGTCAGAGGTCATGGGTTCAAATCCCTCCTCCGCCAATTGTCAGCTGTGACTTTGGGCAAGTCACTTAGCTCCTCTGTGCCTCAGTTCCCTCATCTGTAAAATGGGGATTAAGACTGTGAGCCCCCCGTGGGACAACCTGATCACCTTGTTACCTCCCCAGCTCTTAGAACAGTGCACATAGTAAGCACTTAATAAATGCCATCATTTTATTCTCATTAAAGTGGGCTCAGGTGGGTGCCGTTGCATTAAAGAGAAGAGGGGTCCAGATCTGGGTGAACTATAAGATCTGTATCTTTCTCCTCTTTGCTGAATCGTTCAAGGAAACCAACATTGTGTGGTTCCTCACTGTCTGAGACTGTAGCAAAGAAAAGACGCCATCTAGATTACCTGATTAATCTGAGCTGTGGAGAAAGCCCCTCAAAATTCCAGCCAATAAGGGGAGAGTTTGCATCTGAATGATCTGGATTTTGACCATTAACATCCCCTGCATGTTCTGAAAGCTCAACAATCCCCGATTTACCTCTCAGATGAACAGACCTGACCCAAGCAACTCACCTCAGTGAGTTTCCAGATAGAGTTAGGCTTCTAATAGGAATGATATTTCTTTAAGACAGAACTGTGAACTGCTCCATGGGAACTGAAACCCAATGATAGCATTGGCATTTCTCAGCCTTAAAGAGAAGCATTGATAATTAAAATTTTAAATACCTCCAAATCTGCCATTTCCATCTTTAAATCTTAGGAAACTAAACCTCTGGGAATGATGTTCATTGACACACTTTCCCCAAATTGCTCTAGCAGCAGATTATTTTTCCCTTGTTTTCCATAGCCCCTCTAGACCACCCCATTATATAAGTCCTCAGTTAATGCTTTTTCATGGCTGAGAGAACTGGATTTGTCACAGAGGCCACGTGGGATTTCTAAGGCTGTTCCAGCAGTGTCATCTATAAGCAATTCTCCAGGTGGCAAGACAGGATCACAACGAGGCCCTGAAATGCAGCCATGAGGAGCAGTGACTCAATGTTAGTGGTCTATCACATCTTTCTTGGCGGGAGGAGAATGGAAGACAGCAGGATATTCAAGCAACTGCTCTACCGTGAGGTGACATAGGGCAGACACTGAAAGGGGAGATAGCACAAACAATTTGAATATACAGAGAAGGAAAATCTCAATTGCTAAGGAATAGCAATTGAGGCAGATTAATTTCCCAGGGCCCTGAGTCATATCATCTCCTCAGCCAACTGGAACACTTATAAACTGCTTTTACAGTCTCCTCAAGCATAGGCTTCCTCTCCATGTGCTACTAGAAACTGTCTCCAGAAACACCAAGTTGTATAACTATTCCACTGGACTGTAAGCTCCTTGAAGGCAGGGATCTTTTCTACTAACTCTTTTGTACTCCTCCCTAGCACTTGGTACACTGCTTCACAATAATAATTAATAATAGTTATTATGGTATTTTAAGCTCTTACTATGTTCCAAGCAGTGTTCTAAGTGCTGGGGTAGAAAAAAGGTAATCAGGTTGGCCACAGTTTCTACCAACATGGGGCTCACAGTCTTAATCCCCATTTTACAGGTGGGATAACAGCACAGAGAAGTTAAGTGACTTGTCCAAAGTCACACAGCAGAAAAGTGGCAGAGCTGGGATTACAACTCACATCCTCTGACCCCCAAGCCCATGCTCTTGCCATTAGGCCATGCTGCTTCCCATAAATTCTCAATAAATATCACTGATAGATCCATCAGCCCTTGCTCCACTGCCCACTTGTGAGCACTGTCCAAAGTTAGATCAAGTCATGATGGACAATTTTTTTTTTATATATATTGCTAAGTCTTCCAGGAAGAATAATGAATGATTCCATTGATTTCTAAAGTGCTTTTGTTCTCCACAGGGCTTTTCGATGAAGCCCTCTCAGACTCCCATAATGTGGAGGTCACATCCCTGAGGACCCCTGAATTTAGGAACATTCAGACTAAAATACGTGAGGTTTGAATGACACCACCCAGCACCTGCAAAGCCATTTCTTGGAAGATCGCAACCCATTCTATCCAGGCAGACATATGTTGTCAGAAAAATGTTCACCAATTCTTTACTAGTATATTCTACTCCAAACTCAATTTAAATGTGATTTAATAGCTGAACTGAGTGCATCTTAAAACAACTTAGTGGCCTTTTCCCACTTCTTTTCCTCATTACCTCTTCTCCCACTTTCCAAACTTGCCTTGAAATAAGACATGCCACCTGCCCGAGAGGAGCCAGTATTGTACTAAGCGCCTATGGTAAGAGAGTGGCTGAAATTCCCAAGGGATTAAGGGTTAGATGGAGAATAGGAGACCCAGGACTGAGCTTTGAACCTTACAGTCTGGCCCTCTAGAATGTAAACCCTTGGGCAGAGACCTCGTGTTTACCAACTCTGTAAAATCTTACTCTTCCAAATACTTTCTGTAGTGCTTTGCACACTGTAAGTGCTCAGTGCGAATAATCTAGTGGATACAGCGTGGGCCTGCTCTATTCATCCTACCCCCCATCTTCTAGACTGTGAGCCCACTGTTGGGTAGGGACTGTCTCTATATGTTGCAAACTTGTATTTCCCAAGCGCTTAGTACAGTGCTTTGCACACAGTAAGCGCTCAATACGATTGAATGAATGAATGACCATCTCTATACGTTGCCAACTTGTACTTCCCAAGTGCTTAGTACAGTGCTCTGCACACAGTAAGCGCTCAATAAATACGATTGAATGACTCCCCACAGCACATAGGTATCTATCTGTATCTATCTGTAATTTATTGTTTTATCTATTTGTATTAATGCCTGTCTCCCCCCAGACCGTGAGCTCGTTGTTGGGTAGGGACCGTCTCTATACATTTCCAACTTGTACTTCCCAAGCACTTAGTATGCTCTGCACACGGTAGGTGCTCAATAAATATGATTGAATGAATGGTCTCTGTTCTGGGTGATAGCAGTGAGTCCTCTAACAAGAACAATGCAGAAAGAACAGTTTGTTTAGAGCCAGAGCACTGGCCAAAGACTCCAGCACCTACGCCCATAGCATAGGCTGCAACCCGGGGCCCCCAGTTCCCATCTATCCTGATGCCACTGGGGGAAGCAAAAACCTAGGCTTGGCACCGAATGGCTGAGCCAGATCTGCAGGCGTTCCCATGCGAGCCGTGCCGAGAGAAGCTTAACTTTTGCAACTGAGCCATCTCTGCCTCCCTTCTTCCCCTCTATTCCCTGTTGCCCTTCTGGTTAGCCTCCATCTTTGCCCAGGAGACAACCCAGGAACTGGAAAGGGGCCCAGATGCCGCTTTTCTGACGAAAGCAGGGTTTGGGGAGACATCTGTGCTCGATGGCATGAGACGAGACTCTGTTGGTGCCTGGGACTCTTTCCACCTTGCTGTGATGGATGGCAGCTGTTTAGATGCAATATTTATTCACAGTTCTGGAACCTCTGGTTTCACCTGTCCATTGGCTGCCCAGTGGAAGGAAGGGAGAGGAGGAAAGACTGGAACCATCAAAACTGGGGGCTCTGCACATACTAAGTGTTAATTATGGTACCAGTTAAGCGCTTATTATGTAGAATGCCCTGGGGTACTAAGAGCTGAGATAGATACAAGATAATTAGGTTAGAAGCAGTCCCTGCTCCACAGTGGGAGACTCAATCTAAATAGGAAAGAGGAAGATTTAATTCCCATTTTACAGATGAGGAATCTGTGGCACAGAAAATTTAAGTGAAGTGACCAAGGTCAACTAGCAGACGAGTGGTGGAGCTGGGATTAGAATCCAGAACCACTGACTCCCCATGCCCATGTGCTTCCTATTAAGCCACATTGTTTCTCAGAATGCGCTTAATAAATACTATTGCCAGTACTTTGTTAACCTGGTTCTCCACTCAACCCACGTCTCCCCATTCTTTAATTACTTGGGCTGCACTTGGAAATAAAAAACAGGCCCTGATGTCATGGTTCCTGTTTCAACAGTTTCTCCCAATCCAGCTCATGTATCCACATTTAGATTCCTGGTCAGATTCTCTCTCTCAGGATTCCGTCTCTGACTCACGGTTGACACGGTTCTCTGAGTAAAAGGTAGGGCTATTTATCTCATTCCCTGGAACAGCGAGCCCCTTGCTCTCCAACTGCCTTGTCAACGGCCTTGTAATTTCCTGAATCAAATGGAGGGATGATATATAGTAGCACATTTTCCGTCAGATGCTTGGCGAATTACCCACAAGTTTCCAGTCGCAGCCCTCCCCCTGACACTGGCTCAATTGAAGAGTCACTGAACCAGTCAGGTAACTCTTTCTGAACACCTTTCTGCAAATTAACTTCCACTTCTTTCAGCCTTCCCTTGTGTCCCACCAAAATGTCACAAGACAAAGCCTGGACCATTGTAAAAAAAGCACAAAGCACTATGGAAATGACACCCAGTTGATTTGGCACTCATAATAATCTCTTTAATGGATTTAATCAGTCAATTGTATTTTTTAAGATATTTGTTAAATCCTTATTGTATGTCAAGCACTGTTCTAAGCACCGGGGTAGATAGTGGTCAGGTCGGACACAGTCCCTGTCCCACATGGAGCTCATAGTCTAAGTAGGAGGGAGAGCAGGTATTGAATCCTCATTTTGAAGTTGAGGAAACAGACACAGAGAAGTCAAGTGACTTGTCCAAGGTCACACAGAAGGCAAATGGTGGAAACAGGATTAAAACCCAGGTACTCTGACTCCCAGTCCCGGGCTCTTTCCACTAGGCCCTGCTGCTTTATTGAGCTCTTATTGTGTGTGTGGAGCTCTGTACTTGGGAAGCACTTGGGATAGTATGATATAACAGTTGGTAGACACATTCCCTGCCCACCATGGACTAGAGTCTAGAGGGGAAAACAGACATTAATAAAAATAAATGGATTACAGATAGGTACACAAGAGCTATGAAGCTGAGTGGGGTGTGTGAATAAAGTATACAAAGAAAGGATTCTCAGGTCTATGAGTCACTGCTCAACCATGTAGTTGGAAGTTGTAGGCCTTAGCATACAGAGAATTCACCTTTGCTTTCCTTGGTCTGGAGAAGGACAAAGTTCTGAACCCAAACCCCACTTAAGACATCCTTACCCCTTACTCTGATAAAATCAATCAATGGTATTTACTGAGCATTTACTGTGTGCAGAGCATTGTACTAAGAGCTTGGGAGAGTACAATACAGAGTTGGTAGACAATGTTCCCTGCCCACAATAACAGAACTTCTCTCTTTGTTCAGGTCCGTGATTGGAATGCTATTCTCTCCCCTGTGACGGGCGATTCCTTTTGCCGTTTAGATTGACTCAGTTGAGCGTAACAGAAGGCAACCCGATTCAGAAACACATTACTCGGCCACATTTTTATTAACCAAAATAATTACATTACTGCTACCACTGCTCCCAGAGAAAATCAAACACAATCAAGGGTTGCTTGATGCCTTTGTACCTGGTGGCATTTGGATACAGATTTCTGTGTGTGTCTAGAAATGCTTTTAGCACTGCATTGATGAAGTGACGTTAACTTAATTATACAGCTAGCCATTGCCCTGCAAGCCAAGATCTTCATAGCATTAGATAAAATGCAAAACATTGGATTTTTAATCTGCTTCACCCCCTACTAACAGAATATCCTTTCAGACCTTTCACGAAGCAGATGTGCTCCTTTTTGTTTGCTTTTTAATTGTTATTTAAGTATTTTCTATGTGCCTGGCACTCTACTGAGCACTGAGGTAAACACAAGGTAATCAGGTTGGGCACAGTCTCTGTCCCACATGAGGCTCACGGTCTTAATCCCCATTTTACAGATGAGGTAACTGAGGCACAGAGAAGTTAAGAGACTTGCCCAAGGTCACACAGGTGACAAGAGGAGGAGGTGGGAATAGAACCCAGGACCTCTCATTCCCAGGCCTGTGTTTTTTCCACTATGCCACACTGCTTTTCAACTGTATTTATTCAGAGCCTATTAAGTATTTGGAAAGCTTTTGTTTGCCCCTTCCTTGCAACTCACACATGCACAGGACAGACACATACACTCGCACCCTCCCGCCACGACACACGCCATCAACAATGGAGACCACATACTTTCCTAATTCACATAGATGAATGGATGGGGAATGAACGGAACAATCCCAATTCTGCCTGAGGATCCTGGCAAGAAGCTGCGCCTTTGAGCAGGACTTGAGAAGCTACAGGATTGACAGAATCCTGAGAGGCCTCAGGCTGACGGCTGACTGCTGTCAGACTTCTGGTCAAAGGGGAGGCAGATAAAACACCCCTGCTGACAGCAAATAGGATGGGTGGAAAGGGAAGCAGAGATTTAAGGTTGGAAGAATTTAACGAAGTAAGAACTTTACTCTGAAACTAGTCATCCCATTGATGCTCGTTGTTTCTCCATTAACAACAACAATAATAATAATGGTATTTGTTCAGCACTTACTATGTGCCAAGCACTGTTCTAAGCACTGGGATAGATACAAAGTAATCAAGTTGGACACAGACCCTGTCCCACACAGGGCTCACAGACTTAATCCCCATTTTGCAGCTGAGGTAACAGGCATATAGAAATGAAATGACTTGCCCAAGGTCACACAGCAGACAAGTGGCAGAGCCAGGTTTAGAATCCATGTCCTCTGATTCCCAAGCCCATGCTCTTGCCACTGGGCCATGCTGCTTCTATTGTATCACTGTATCATGGGCCCGTAATGCAGACTTTTCAGCAAGGCACACCACAGCCTGCATTCAGAGTCTGAGCCATCATAGAATCACTCCATTATAACTCACACTTATTTACTCGCCTAGGTCTGGAGAGGAGCAAGCCTCTGAGTTTGTTTTCCTGTCTCTACCCGCCACTGCATATTCCCACCTCCATCTTGCCCAGAAAAGCACTATGGTCTAGTTCTAAGAGCATGGCCCTAAAATCAGAGGACCTGGATTCTAATCCCAGCTCTGCCAATTAATAATTGCTATTTGTTGAAGCACTATGTGCCAGGCACTGTACTAAACGCTCGAGCGGATACAAGAAAATTGGGTTGGACATAGTCACTGCCCACATGGGGCTCACCATCTGAATCTCCATTTTACAGATAAGGTAACTGAGGCACACAGAAGCAAAATGACTTGCCCCAAGGTCACATAGCAGACAATAATAACAATAATAATGGCATTTGTTAAGCACTCACTATGTGCAAAGCACTGTTCTAAGTGCTGAGGAGGATACAAGGTGATCAGATTGTCCCGTGTGGGGCTCACAGTCTTAATCCTCATTTTACAGATGAGGTAACTGAGGTGCAGAGAAGGTAAGTGGCTTGCCCAAGGTCACACAGCTGATGGGGGACCTAGGATTAAAGCCCATGACCTTCTTACTCCCAGGCCCACGTTCTATCCACTACATCATGCTGCTTCTGTGGACCTGCTGTGTGACCTTGATCAAGTCATTTAACTCCTCTGGGCCTCCATTTCCTCCATTTATGCTGTTTACCCAGCACTCTACTAAGCACTTGGTAGAGCACAATATAACAGTGGATACACTCATGACACTTGTGTATTCTCAGAACTACCCATGCTTTCCTTTCCACCTCAGCATGTAGCTTCAAGATCCCATTCCACTGCCTCTCAGCTTTAAAAGGTCAACGGGTTTGTATCGATTTGTCACGGTTCACTGAACTGCTGTCATCACCGGGGAAATATAACTGATTCACGGGTTGCGATTCAGCACGGAGAAAGCAAGCAATGTAAGGTGAAAATGGGCCAGGACTCTGAGTGAACATGCTACAGATGAGAGGGCGTGATTGGATCAGTGGCATGGGGCTGATCAATAAAATGTAATGATAATAGTAATAATGATGTTGGAATTGACTGAGTACATCCTATGTGCCAAGAACTGGGGTAGGCACAAGATGAATAGATGGGCATAATATTGGTTTCATACAGGATTCACGGTTTTAGAGGGAGGGAGAATAGGTATTTGACCCTCATTTTAAGTTGAGGAAACTGAGACTCAGAAGGGTTAAACAGAATGACATAGTAGAAGGAGCACAGGTCTGGAAATCAGAGGACCTGGGTCTAATTCTTCTAATTGCAGAGAAGCAGCCTAGCTCAGTGGAAAGAGCACGAGCTTGGGAGTCAGAGGTCATAGGTTCAAATCCCGGCTCCGCCACTTGTCACCTGTGTGACTTTGGGCAAGTCACTTAACTTCTCTGGGCCTCAGTTACCAATCTTTAAAATGGGGATTAAGATTGTGAGCCCCATATGGGACAACCTGATCACCATGTATCCTCCTCAGCGCTTAGTACAGTGCTTTGCACGTAGTAAGTGCTTGACAAATACCAAAGTTATTATTATTATTATTATTAATTCCAGCTCTGCCACTTGCCTGCTATATGACCTCGGACAAGTCACCTAGTTCTCTTGTACCTCAGTTTTCTCATCTGAAAATGGGGATTCAATATCTGTTCTCCTTCCCCCTACATTGGGAGTCCCATGTGGGATGGAGGGGGTCTAACTGGATTTTCTGCTATGTAATCCATTGCTTAGAACAGTGCTTAGCACTTAACAAAAACCGCAATTATTGTTGCCCAAAGTCACACAGCAGGGAATCGACAGGGCTGAGACCAGGTCTCCTGATTGCTGGTTGCTTCCTCTTTTTATTTGGGCTCATTTGGCTCTCTGATAAAACATGCCAGGCTCTAGGCACTGTCAGAAAACAAAGGGTGGTGAGAAACTGGAGATCCCAGGAACAAATTCAACCTGATTTGATGTGGCAAAACAGACAGGTAGTGTCCTCTGGAGAATTGGAAATTAAGAATTAATCAGAAGATAAAATCCTAAACCTACAGTTTCAGAAGGAAATACAAGAGCTGGAATCTGTCCCCTCTCCAGCTCCTTCATAATGGCAAACCTGGCATCCTTGGTTCAGAGCTCATCTCCTGGGAATGTCCCATTGAGTGGGTTTAAGGGAGATCCAAGGGCCCACATGTGCATTTCAGATTCCGGGCTCCCATAAAGGCCTGCACTGTCAGAGCGCATACCGAGAATGAACTTCTCCTCAGGGCCATGTTTTGGAGGGGTTATGGAGCCTCAAGCCCTTCTCTTTCCTGCTATTACTGCTGGTGCAGCCTACATGGGGTGTCATTTTGTTTTCCTAATCTGCCAGGGTCTGGAGAAATCAGGCCAGCTATCCAAAACACTGTTTTCAATCTTATGAGCTCTCTTCTGAGACCAAAGGTGGAAAGCATTGCTAACAGGTCTCTCTAGGCCACTGGGACATGCGCCAAATGTGTAGGGACAGAGAGGAAGCCAAAGCGCTTTCAGGAGTTTGACTTTTACATTTGGTCCTAGAGTGTTTATTTTTTGTTTTCTTTTGGTTTTTTTTTTTTGAGGTAAGAGGCCTGGGCAAAGAGCTTTCAGTAGCCCAGAATCCTGACCCAAGGTCACAGGGTAGACAAGTGGTGCAGCTGGGATTAGAAACTGGATCTCCCAAATCCCATTCCTGTGCTCTTTCCACTGGACTATGCTGCCTAGGTGGGTACATTTCCATTGCTTCCACAGCCTTTTGCCCCCTTATACTCACCTGAGACTGACAAGATTTAGACAACAAGTACCCACAGCAAATTGGACTTCCTCCAGCAACATGGACTCCAGTGGAAACTGGGAACCAGTTTCACTTTGGCCTTAGTTCCATGGGTGCCTGACCAGAAAGGTAAGCTCCTGCATCCTTAGAATTATTTTGGGGAGAGCTCAAGGTCTCAATGTGACCTAGTGGAAAGAGACAATAGCTGGGAGTCAGGAGAGCAGGCTGTCCTCCACTGATCTGCTGTGTGACCTTGGGCCTCAGTTTCCTCATATGGAAAATGGGGATTAAATATCTATCCTCCCTCTCCTTTAGACCATGAACCATATGTGGGAGAAACCTGTGTCTCATCCATTTATACCGTATCTACCCCATCACTTAGCTGAGTGCTCAGCACACAGTAAGTACCTACCAAATACCACAGTGGTTATTATTGTTATTTATAATAATGAACACCAAAATTATTGCTATCCCAATCTGAAAAAACCTTGAGGAGGAGGGGTCCAGGTGGCTTCCTTACCCGGAGTGGACAATGCACTTTCAACCTGGGCCTGCCTTTCGTCTTTTCAACTGTTCACATGCAGGGAAGCATCCAGACCTGCAGAGTACCTTTGACTGAAAGAGACAAACCGAAATGTCTACAAGTTGCTTAAAACAGCATCAATATTAATGGTGCTTGGTCCCAAAGGGGCTGTGCAGACCGAGCATGAAGGCATAGAGCAATCCGTCAAAGCTTTCTCATGAGGGACAGAACAGAGACGGTGTGCCTGGAGAAATCCCTGACTCTCAGCTCAATAAAGCCCCTGTTCCCCCCGACCTCCTTCTCCTCCATCCAGACACATGGATGGATGCCTGACCCTCTTTTGAGGCCTCCTTGGACTTCCTAGAGCCAAACCATCCCCATGACACACTCCAAATCTCAAAACAGCACTATACCCCCTCAAGAAATAGCTCTGCCCTGTGTGTGTATATTCATATATTCATTCTCTCTTTCTCCCCACCTCTCTCTCCCTTCCCTGTGAGCCCATAGGGTCTTATTGCAGCTCTTAGATTATTTTTGGCATGGAAATTGCTTAACCAGTGAAATACACTCAGTTCTGCTGCAAACACGTGTTTTCAGTGCAAGATTTGCATATAACATAAAAGAAGAATTAGGGAACATTCTTAACAGAAAATGAGTCTGTTCTTGGGTATCTTGACTCACTATTTGCCATTAAGTAGATATATTTAGGAAGAAATTGCCCATTAAGGTTGGAGGGCACCTTGGGCTTCTGCTGTACTTTCCCAAGTGCTTAGCACAGTGATTTGTATTCAGCAAGTGCCCAATAAATACTATCACTAGTGCTACAACCACTGAGAACCTGAATTGACTTGTTTTCAGATGTTGAGAATAGGTCAATATTTGCCAAAAGAAGGACTGATCACCTCAGTTGCCCGGGAGTTTTGAAAGCAATGGAAATGGTCAAATCGATTTGTAAGGAAGTTGTAAGGTCATTTCACTATCTATGGAACAATAGTCGTGGATGCCTTTCATTAATGCCTCTGACTCTTTTACCTCTCAGGCAACATCAAAACTTTGGAGGTCAGCAATGTTCACTGAGAGATCGATAGACAAACATGAAATAATGCACAAAACATCTTTCCCTGAGCTATATGCCCTCGGACATACTGCAACAAGAGAGCAGTAAATGTTAAGACATTAATTCACACTTCTAGAAAGTTCTCCAAAGGCCTAAACTAGGTGACGGTTCAGTGTTCTGGTTTCAGAGGCGCTTTTGCCAGCTCAAGGCACAAGACTGACTTTAAATTTCTTCTCTGTTGTCCATTCCATCTGTCTATATTTTTCTGGGATTTAAGTACCCAGAACTAGTGCTATAGGGCTTGGACAGAGGGGATAAATCACTGTCAGACTTCCAAAGATGGTTGTTTTTTGGAGGAAACCAACAATGGTGACTCCTTTTTACAGGCTTTTAGCAACTTTGGTTGGAAAATTTCTATCTTCTTTCAATCAGTGGTATTTACTGAGCATTTATATCATGCACGGAGTATCATGCATTTAGGAGAGTACCATAGAATTTGCAGATGCAATCCTCACCTTCAAGGAGCTTGCAATTTCACAGAGTGGACAGACACAAAAATAAATTATAGGTAGGGGAAGCGACCAAGTGTAAGTACTTTGGAGAGTAGGGAGAGTACCTAAGTGCTTACAGGGCCAAGGATCATGTTTAATTTTCACTATGCATTTCTCCCATTGTTTAGTACGTGGCTTTGCACACGGAAGGCGCTTACTAAATATGATTACGTCTACTGAATGACAGCAGCAGATTCACCAATCTTATTCAGTTTGTCTGCCCTAAGGTAGCACTGAGAGAATACTACAGGCAGCCAGAGTTACTGACCAGAGAACAGATCCCACACTGAAAAAGCAGCAGATTCCAGATTGTTAACCTCTGCTCATCTTCCCCAGGAGGGCATCAGGATCAATGGCATCTTCAGATAATAATAATAATGGCATTTATTAAGCGCTTACTATGTGCAAAGCACTGTTCTAAGCGCTGGGAAGGTTACAAGGTGATCAGGTTGTCCCACAGAGGGCTCACAGTCAATCCCCATTTCACAGATGAGGTAACTGAGGCACAGAGAAGTGAAGTGACTTGCCCAAAGTCACACAGCTGACAATTGGTGGAGCCGGCATTTGAACCAATGACCACTGACTCCAAAGCCCGGGCTCTTTCCACTGAGCCACGCTGCTTTTCAAGATCTGTGGGATGTAGACAAAGACCTTTCCCTCCTAACCCCAAAACATGGGTAGCTAGCTCTCGTTCATTCAAACACATTTATTGAGCAAGCAGAGCACTGTACTAAGTGCTTAGCACTCTCAATTACCCATAGCTCTCATGTGATTTTCCCACCATCTTTTGTTGTGAACACCCCTATTTTTCTCTTCCCATAAACCCTAGCATCCTCTAGCCAAGCAATCCATTGGTGTATTCATACCTTAGCTTCACAAAGATGGATAAGCCTTTCAATATGCTTTTTAGAAGTCTAGAGAAAGCAGTGTGCTGGGGGAAGCAGCATAACCTTGTGGAAAGAGCACAGGCCTGGGAATCAAGGGACCAGGGTTTTAATCCTGGTTCTGTCACTCACGTGCTGTGTGACCTGGAGCAAGTCACTAAACTGCTCTGTGCCTCAGTTTCCTCAACTGTTAAGTGGGGGATCAATATCTGTACTCCCTCCTATTCTGACTGTAAGTCCCATGTGGAACAGTGACTATGATCAGCCTAATTAACTAGGATCTACTCAAGTGCTTAGTACAGTGCCTGACACATAGTATGCACTAAACAAATACCACATATTTTTCTCTTCTTCAAATTCAGCTATTTGCCTCAATAAGACTGTCATTACGAGGGGCTGTATTATCACTCTAGGCCATGATTTATGCTGAGAATCACACTCCAAACTGCACAATGCACCCAGCCAAAGCACACAACTCCAACTGCAAATTACAATCCAGCATGGCAATGGGACAGTTCTCTCAGCCTAGCCAAAATAAGGAACTCTTCAAGAAAGGACAACATTTAGTTCATCTAACTTGGTCTAATGCATGCACCCAATCAACCTCAGGGGCGAAGAAAGGTTTGGGTCTGCCTCCATTTCAGAAATTCAAGCTGGACATTGGGAATTAAAGGACCAACTCCTTTGGGGAAACAACAGGGCAAAGGGGAGCAGTAGCTTATTAATGCTTTTCAGCTAGTGCTGAAACAACTAATTTGAAAAAAACCTGTGTCCAGCACTGTTCTAAGAAATGGGGGAAGGTACAAGATAATCAGGTCACAATACAGACCCATAGAGAGCTCACAATATAAGTAGAAAAGAGAACAGGTATTGAATCCCCACTTTACAGAAGCGGTAACTGAGGCACAGAGTTTAGTGAGTTGCCCAAGGTCACACTGCAGACACCTGTTGGAGCTGATTTTAGACCTCAGGTCCCCTAACTCCCAGGGCCCATGCTCTTCCCACTATGACACAATGCTTCTCTGGGAGATTATAATACAACAGAGTTGGTAGACACAATTCCTGCCTTCAAGGGGTTTACCATCTAGTGGAGAAGTCAGGCACTAACATAAATTGCAGACAAGGGAAATGGCAAAGTATGTGAGTATCAAAGTGCTTCAGGGTGATGTAAGGTAGGGAAAGAATCAAAGTACTTAAGGGGTCAGAACCAGGTGCATATAGGCAAAGCAGAAGGCAAGACAAGGAAAAGGAAAATGAGGGGCTAGTCAGGGAAGGCCTCTTGGAGAAGGTGTGATATTTAGTAAGGCTTTGAAGTTGGGGAGAGTGGTGGTCAATTAATGTTATTTACTGAGCACTTACTGTATGCAGAGAATTACACTGAACACTTGGATCTGTCAGCTATGACAGGGGACGGATTGGGAGGACATGAGCAAGAGATCAAAAGAGAGACTGACAAGATTGAAATACAGTGATCAGGTTGTGTAAGATGATCAGCTTTGCCTGTCTATGACATTCACTTTCCCTTACTTTACAAATGAGTAAAGTGGAACACAGAGAGGCTTCAGTGTGTCTTGTCCAGGATCACTCAGCTGTTTATCAATGAATTCAATCATATTCAGCAATTAAATGAGACTAGAATTCACGTTGTAATGTAAGAAATCTGCTTAATAAAGCCATCAGTTCCCTGTTTTCTTTCCCTCTAGGAAAGGGCAACTGTGGGAACCTAAGTAAGGCAGAACTCCCCAGGTGATATAATTCTTCCTAGATGTGTGATTGCCCTGAATTTATTTCTGTGAAGAGTTTTAATTTTGCAAAACCATTAGCAATAAAATATCAATTTTCCTTCTTGAGTGAAAAAAGCTAAATTAATTTTATTATCCCAGTAACTAATCTTACCGAAGTTCCCAGATACTTTAATATCCAGAGTGTGAAGTTTCTTTTTGGAATGACAATGATGGGTGCATGTGGCAAAGTTAAAATGTTCAAAACTCTCTTGGCTTTGTCCAGGATGAAAGAAAGGGCTGTGATGCCATGAATCCATTTGATGACATAGGCAACTGGTTGGGGTTTTGTTATGACATTTGTAAAGCACTTACCATGTGCCATGCACTTTGCTAAGCTCTGGGATAGATACAAGCTAATCAGGTTGGACACAATCCATGTCCCACATAGGGATCAGTCAATCTCTAGTTTACAGATAAAGTGAGGCATAGTGAAATTAAGTGACTTGCCCAAGGTCACACAGCAGACAAGTGGTAGAGCCAGGATCAGAACCCAGTTCTTCTTACTCCCAGATCCATGTTTATCTAACAGTGACACTATTAAGATATCACCAAGATAAAAAAAAAATGCTTCAGTGTGGCAGTAGGTAAACCACACACACAATCACTGAAAAGTTTGTGGGGTTTTTGTAGTATTAAGTGCTTACTATGTGATGGGCACTATACGAAGCATTGAGTTAGAAACAAGCCAATCAGGTTAGACACAGTCCATGTCCCACATGGGGCTCATAGTCTAAGTAGAAGGGGGGAGATCAGGAATTGAATTTCCATTTTACAGATGAGGTAAATGAGGCACAGAGAAGTTAAGTGATATTCCCAAGGCTACACAGCAGGCAAGAAGAACAACCAAGGCTAGAGCCCAGTTCCTCTGACTCCCAGCCCCATGCTCTTCCCATTAGGTCATGTTACACCTTAGATTTTCATTTAGAAGAAATGTTTTCCAGTCCTCGCTGTCTCATAGTATATTTTCCATAGAAATTATAGATAGCCCAGGATATGAAATGGCCCCTTAGCTTTCTTCCACAAATAATGTTCAGAAAGTGACCATGAATTTAAAGCAGCATAAACTGGTTTGCACAATACTAAACTGTGTGAGCTTCCTGTGATTAATGATGATGGCATTTGGGAAATTTATTTTTAAATCAATTGTATTTATTGAATGCTTGAATTGAATTGAATACTCTTTGCAGAGCACTGTACTAAGCACTTGGGAGAGTACAACACAACAGTATAAATAAATAACTCAGTAACTCAAAGTTAACAGCTGAGTCAGTATGGAGTCAGGCAGAATTTTGAGAGGAATTGGAGACTAGAATCTGTAAGGGATAAACCTAACTTGGTACCAAGTCAACGCTTGTGAAGAGACAGTTTTCACTGGAGACAGTCACCTCTAATCCCGCCCCAGTGGCCATTGGGAATGTCATTACATTTGCAGAGCTGCAGTTGGGAATTTCCCAGCCCCCAAACTCTTCCCCCACCACAGTTGCTGGGGTGGGGAGATCAGAAAATTACCCTTTGGCCAGACTGGTTTCCAGTTGAGTGGGCAGGGGAGGTAAGGACTATCAAGTCTTCTATTGTTCCCCTCTAGACTGTAAGCTCATTATGGGCAGGGACTATATCTGCTAATTATGTTGTATTGTATTCTCCCAAGTGGTTAGAACAGTGCTCTGCACTGCAGCTGCTCAGTAAATACTATTGTCCCATGCAGCAACAGTCAATCAGATACACTCCTGGACCAATAGGAGCTGTGCAAGAGAACATCATTCAATCAATCAAATCAATATTCATTCATTCATTCAATCGTATTTATTGAGCACTTACTGTGTACAGAGCACTGTGCTATGCACTTGAGAGTATACGATATAACAGAGTTGGAAGACATGTTCCCTGCTCAAAAGGAGCTTATAGTCTAGAGGAGGAGATGGACATAAATTATGGATTTATGGGGCTGAGGATGGGGGTTAATAAAGGGTGCCAATCCAAGTGCATTCCTCAGGTTTTCATCTTTATCTTCAAATACAATAAGTAAAATTGCTGTTGGTTCATCTCCTGTTGATTAGAGTGGAAAGGGAACTGAATATAATTGCCTCATTAAGACTGCAACAGAATTTCATTTGGGGGAACAAGCCACACTGTCCACTGCTTTGCTCTTGCTCACTAAACTGCAATCACAGACAGAAAACAAAAAAGATAATCAGTTTTGTGAGAAAATAGAGGCAATAGAGTCGTGGTAATCAACCAAAACCAGTCTATTCTTAGTAACTAACCTTTTACTCTGATCCTTTGCCTTGTGACAGAGTCTAGACTGAGCAATTATGACAGCTCATTGAATTAACTGCGATTTTATTGCAGCCTCTGTTGCTGCGGTGATTCCATTCCATGCTTGAATTCCTGTAGATAGATTTCTCTGGAATTCCCAATTCTCCTAATTTTAGTTCAAGCCCTCTCTCTTTTCTGCAGTTACCACTTCTAGCACTTGGCTGCCACTCACTTCCTGTGACCTCTTTAGCATTTTCTACATCTATTGCATAATACTGATTAACCTCCTCTTGCCTAATAAAAACGGGAATTACTCCCATTCCTCTGAAAAATGAGGGCTTAGTATGTTGAATCCCTCATTTTGGTTACTTCTGACTCTCCCAGTCCTGGAAATGAGAACCAAGGGATCGGGAGGGTAGAGAGAAATATCCTCTCTTCTTGAGTCCACCTATGACTTGGACTTTATGAGAACTTCACTGTGGCACTTTAACCTCTGAAGATCTGCTGTGAAATGAATTCTAAGGGAAGCACCTTACTACTCAAAAAAAAAAAGGGAAAGATGGTTCACATTAAGGTGTTTCACGCTCTTTGGATGTGAGGCATATACATAAATAGCTATGTATACATAATACAGCAGTGTGGCAAGAACGCAGCATAAACAGTGATGCCCTGTAATGAAGTCACTGATATCAAAGCAAGACTCCTGACATTACATTTTTTTTGGACTGGACACAAGAGGAGAATGGATGATGCCAGATGAGAATACTTGGAAAGCAGTGTGCTCTAGTGGAAAGAGCACAGGGTTGGGTGTCAGGAGACCTGAGTTCTAATTGCAACTCCTCCATATGCCTGCTGGAATAAACCACTTCACTTCGCTGTGCCTCAGTTTGCTCAACTGTAAAATGAAATACCTCTTCTCCCTCCCCCTAACACTGTGTGCTGAGTATCCAGTTCTTAATTCAGAATTCAGCATGTAGAAAGCACTTAACAAATACCACTAATATTATTGTTAGCAGGATACCCAAAACAATGACTCCCTAGTTGAAGTGGGAACACAGAAAAACAAGAGAATGAAAGATGCATTTTAATGACAATAAAAAAAACAGCCACGATTAGCTAGGAGACATCAGCAGAAGATAGGCCAGCTTGCCATGGGGCAAGCAACATGAAACTCATTTAGTAGTAATGAAACACTATACTATAACCAGCAACAATTACATCTTAAGCTTTTATGTCTTGTACATTGGTTATCTTCAAAAGCACTGCATTCACTGCAACTGATGTTCAATGCCTCGTCTAAGCTACGGAAATGACACTCCTTTCCTCCCCCAAATTCCGATATCTCCTTCATTAAGCAGCCAAGATGAGAATATTGGCCCATACGCAGATCTTTAATGCCTTTTTTCTTGTTAATGTGAGCATTTTCAATATTCTTCATGGGAAACTTTGCTGCTAGCTGAGATGAGGTATTCTAAAAATGGCTGTGATAATAATAAAAAAAGTCATGCTCCTATATTTGGAATTTGTAGCTTCATCTTCTTTGGATTTGATTTAATTTCCCTTTCAAGGGCAATTATCCCATTAGATGGGCTCTTTTGTTTTGGTACTAGTAATTAAACACTCAAAGCTCTGAACGTATTCCTTTTTGCATTACCTAAATATAACTGGCTAGCCATTCCATGATTTTAATAATGCACAGCAGTTACAAAGAATCTCTCTCTTCAGAGCATTTTAGATTCATTAGTTAATAATGGAAAAATGAATAACATTCTAGTGAGCTTAGTATTGTTGTCCACATCTTATGGAGAGGGAAAACCTGCTTGCAGTGAATTTCAATTGTCCAAAGCAAAATAATTAAGAATTAGAGGAAGGATTACTATTTTAGCTGTAACTATTTTGCAGCTACATAATGACTTTTGACTTGACACCTGTCCACACATTTTGTTTTGTTGTCTGTCTCCCCCTTCTAGACTGTGAGCCCGTTGTTGGGTAGGGACTGTCTCTATATGTTGCCAACTTCTACTTCCCAAGCACTTAGTACAGTGCTTTGCACACAGTAAGTGCTCAATAAATACGACTGAATGAATGAATAAATGAATCTGTGGATCTCAAAGCATTCAGGAATTAATTCTCACAGTTTTCCTCTGATTCAGGAACATTTTCCCCATTATGAACATATGCCAAAATCCCTTTAGGTTTTGTTTTTATTGGACAGTATCTCACCAAAAATGACCAATGCCCTTGTACATTTAGTTACAACAATTACTAAAAACAGTGCTGGTTTTTGGCAAATTGTGGTTTTGTTGTTAATGAAACCAGAAATAGAAAGAAATCCATACCAATAATGCTCTTTCAAGTTTCTCGACTATGATAAAAAGGACTTCTATTTGAGATTTGGAAAAAAATAGCACCTTCTCTTTTGGTGCATCAGTTTTCTAGTGTATGAAATTAGGTTAGCGAATGTTATTTCAAGGCTCAAATTACAGATTCCCTGAACTTCAAAAACAAAGGCATATCACAAATCCAATAAACATTTCAACCTCTTCTTTTTTCTACCAGAAATAGCACATTGCAATTCAAAGTTAGTCATTAGAGGACGCCCGACTCAGTGATCCATAGAATAAACTTCAAGAACTGAAAGTAAAAGCAATAATTATTCTAGAGTGTAATGAACCAGATCAAGGAAGTGGAATCCAATTTAATTTCTCCCTGGACCCGACAGACTTTGTGTTTCTGAACTACAGCCTTTCCAAAGTGAATGGAGTTAGACTGTAAACAAAAAATTTTGACCAATTTTTCATTTTACTGTTGAATGGCAGCAGAATACATCCTCTGTGATGTAGAGCAATAGTGATCCATGCTTATTTATCCTTGGGTCTTATTTGTGTGTTTGATAATGTCCTTTCAGCTGATATTTGTGATTCTATGAGTAGTCATTCCACTTTCAGCCGTTTAGATGAAATAGTTCCATCCTCACTACAGATAAAGCAGAAATCTCAAAGACCTGGCAACAGCACTTCTAAATAGATCTCTCTGTCATGCTTTCCTCCACTGAGGTTGACCCCTGCAAGAAATAATTGGCCTGTCAACATGTGAAAACGTGACCTCCACTCCAACACTTTAAAAAAGGTCACTGCCATAGTCAGTCATGAAGGGTGGTGAAACTCCTGGAACTGATGGTTTATGTACTGAAATCTAGTGGCAGGGATGGGATCATGGCCTAACGGATAGAGCATGGGCCAGAGAGTTGGAGGGACCTGGGTTCTAATTCTGCTCTGCCACTTTGCTGTGTGACCTTGGACAAATCACTGTACTTCTCTGTGCCTCAATAACCTCATCTGAAAAATGGGGATTAACATTGAGCCCCACACGGGGCAGGGACTGTGTCCAACCTGATGACCTTGTATCTACCCCAGAGCTTAGTAAAGTGCTTAACATAATAAGTGCTTACCAAATACCACAAAAAACAAGTCTACCAATTCTATTGGATTGTACTTTCCCAAGTTCTTAGTACGGTGCTCTGCGTACAGTAAGCACTGAATAAATATCACTGATTGAAAGGATGCTTAGTTAATTCACTGGAACAAACTCTTTCCCAACATTTGGATCGCTGGGAAAACGTCATAGGGTCTCAAATGTCACCATCACCATCTTTGGGAACAGAGAACAGAGAAGCAGCATGGCCTAGTGGATACAACACGGATCTGGGACTCAGAAGGACATGGGTTCTAAAATCCCAACTCCACCACTTGTTTGCTGAGTGACCTTGGGCAAATCACTTCACTGGACCTCAGTTACCTCATCTGTAAATTGAGGGACAAGGACTGTGTCCAACCTGATTATTTTATGTCTACTCCAGCACTTAGTAGAGTGCCTGGAAAGTATTATTACTATTACTTCAACAGTTGGCTCTTTGGCAAGCTGATATCTTTTAAGACAACGAGAGCCAAATCTCCAACAACCTGGCATAGCAGTGAACAGCTGGGAGACAGCAGCTGAGAATAGCACATTCTGTCTTGCGATCAGTCGAACGATAGCATTCATTGAACGCCTAATCTGTGCTCAGGACTGCAAATTAGGCATTTAGGGGATTACAGAAGAATTAGAAGACAATTTCTGCCCTCAAGAAGCTTGCAGTCTAGTGAGAGGGGATTGGAAGTGAGGCAACTGTTTTGAGACAGAAGCTTTGGGAAGACAATGACAAGGAGAGAGAGAAATGAAGAAGAATGGCAGGCACTGTGGAGAACAAATGCAAGAGTGTAGCAGCCTTCACAGAAGGCTTCGTGTGTCCATTGAGGGGATGCAATTGCCTGTCACACCCTGCCCTTCCCAAGTGACTCCCACACACTGACAAAAGTCTTGCCATTTGTCACTTCAGCTTTGAAGCTACAGGATAGTTCTCTCTTTATATAAACACAAATTTATATATAAACACAGCAGGCTGTCAGAGAAAAATGAGATGGTCATTTTTTAAGGCTGCCTGCACTTATTTTTCAGAGGGAATGGATGGCCAAAGGTCACTTCTGAGAATACATATTGCTAAAAATAATCCAGTCTTTGCATCCCAGGGCTACAGGAAACAAAAGGCAATAAAGCAAATATCAGGACCTAGGAAACGTCTTGAAATGATAAGGGAAATGTGGCTTTTGGAATTAATAAAGTCAAAATCCAAGGAAGATTTAAAAAGATCTCCCAGAGAGTCATAAGGAAAATGTATTCTCAAATACCAGGGTTAAGGGGACTGGGTTGAACCAAGACTGTGAGCTCCATATGGGACAGGGGCTGTGCCCAACCTGATTAACTTGTAACTTTAAACCCCAACTTTTAAAACAGTGCTTGGCACATCGTAACCACTTTATTCATTCAATTGCATTTATTGAGTGTTTACTGTGTGCACAGCACTGTACTAAGCACTTGGGAAGTACAAGTTGGTGACATAACCAACTTTAGTACCATAATTATTATGATTATTACTGGGAGAGCACAAAACAACAATACACAGGCATTCCCTGCCCACAACAAGCTTACAGCCTACAGTGGGAAACAGACATTAATAAAAATGTGTAGGGAACACCAGTGTTTAAGGCGGTATTCAATGCAGGCTTCCTCTCAGATCAGCTCTACTTTCCTGAGGAAAATTGAAAGGTCACTCCTCAACTGATGAATCCCTGAGAACTAGAACTACTGAGAGGAAGAAGGGTGTATAGACCGCCCACCCATGACACAGGAGAACTCCCCTCCTCAACCTTTACCCTCTGGCTCCTCTTGTTACACATATAGCAATGATAGGGTTTCCCAGATTTTGTGGTTCCACAGGTTGGGGTGGCCTGGGGTAGAGAGAGTACCTGGCTAATATGAGCCATTCTTTCTGTGGTTCAGTCTTCTGTCCCACAGTGCAGATCTGCTTCTGGGGACATTCTTGCCCAGGGGACTGGTTTCTGCTTACCTCGAAGTAAAGATTGTGTTTAGAGCTGGGCTGTCCTAGGGATGTACAAGCTAGTCTCCTCTCCAGCCAGGAGTGGAAATAATAATAATGATGATATGTTAAGCACTATGTGCCACGCACTGTACTGGGGTAGATATACGATAAATCAGGTCAGACACAGTGCCTGTCCCTCATAGGGTTTATAGATATAGTCCTCAATTTACAGATGAGGTAACAAGTACAGAGAAGAGAAGAGACTTGCCAAAGTTCAAACAGAAAGCAAGTGGCAGAGGCAGGATAAGAACCCAGGTCCTCTGACTCCCAAGCTTCTGCTCGTTCCACTAGGCCACGCAACTACCCCAGCACTTAGTACAGTGCCTTCTTTGTACCAGGGTCTTGGGATTTTACAAAATTATAAATGAAGATAATTTAATGAGGTACCAAAGCCAACCTTTCTCCTCTCATTTCCCTGTAGTAAAAACAGCATTTATTAGTATTCATTCATTCAATTGTATTTACTGATCGCTTACTGTGTGCACAGCACTGTAGTGGCTATCATATCTAGTAAGTGCTTACTGTATGCAGAGCACTATACTAAGTGCTGGAAAGAGTACACAGATGGAAACTAGAAAGTTCCTGGTTCACAATTAAAATAATCAAGTTCAAATTTATACCAAATAATTTAACGAATGTATGTGAAATTATCTTTTCAATCTGAAGAAACAGATACTGTGCATTCATTTTACATCCAGAATTTCTCTGGTTCAGAGGCAAAACAGTATATAACTATGTAAGCTTAGGTATGCCAAGCTTAGAACAAGCAAACAGACTTTAATATATCCCTTCCTATTTTTGATTCTCTAATACATTCTCATGTAAACACATATCCTTTCTCTCGATATTATGAGAAGCAGCATGGTGTAGTGGATACAGCATGGCTTTGGGAGTCAGAAGGTCCTGGGTTCTAATTCTGACGGCCACATGTCTGCTGTGTGACCTTGGGCAAGTCACTTCACTTCTCGGTGCCTCAGTTACCTCATCTGGAAAATGGGGATTGAAACTGTGAGCTCCACATGGGACAGGGACCGTGTCCAACCCGATTTGCTTGTATCCACCCCAGTGCTTAGTACAGTGCTTGGCACATAGCAAGCACTTAACAAATATCATAATTATTATTATTCCATTAGGTGATTGACAGCATCCTTCTGCATGGAGCTGCAAAAAATTTATCCCAGACACATAATTGTTTCTGATACCTTAAAGGAAGGATTTGAAAATGTGAATTCAGTATTATACACATGGGCGGGAACATCAGTAAGAAACCAAAAGGGAACATTTTGGATTAATTATATTTTGACAGCATAATAAAAAGCATCCGGATTCTACTAAACTGGAAAGAATGCAAAACGGGGAGGCAGAAAAGGTGAGTATTCCTTCATCACAAAGGCCTGGGCATATTCAAATGCAAACAGCAGTTAGCACTCCACTAAAATTTCCATTAGTGCCATTATTCAGTGTCCAAATTGTCACTATGCAATAGGTTTCTTCTCTAGTGCTTCTGGGTAACTTTAGCCGTTATTTTAAGTAGGAAGCACTGAAGCATAAATGTGTGTTTCACTTGGGTCCAGTTGCCCTTTGGGTATGTGTACAAAGTGAATAGGGAATGACTTAATAGGACAAAGAATTTTGCATGCAATTTTTTTGCCTCAGTTTTTCCTCTCTTGTAAAAATGTGTCTGTGATTGATTTCGTTTCTTTTATGCTATACCTATTTATACATACATATACATATACACACACACACACACACACACACAGCATGCACCCATTTGCTGTATATTATATATTTGCAATATACAATATATTCATGGTATATTGACACCCATTCATTTCTCTGGAGTTCAAAGATGTGGCTAATAAGCCACTAGAAGTTAAGCATCTGGAGGGCAAGAAGCAAGCCTACTCATTTATTCCATTTCCTAAGAGCTTAGTAAGGATATTGAGTAGCAAACACTTAATAATCATTATTACTACTACCCATTCATTTATTCATTGATTCAATCATTTTTTAGCACTTGTGTACAAAGCACTGTACAAAGTGCTTGGGAGAGTACAATAAAACAATAAACAGACATTCCCTGACCACCACAAGCTCACAGCCTAGAGGGGGAGTCACATTAATATAAATATAAATACCCACCTTCTGCTGGGACTTCTCAGCTGTCCCCTGCCATGCCATATCATTCTTAGGAGGATAGTAATTGGGCCAGATACCTCTGGCCACCAAAATGTCCTTGGAGGGCCTCAACTGCCTTGGGGGTCAGTTGAGGACACTACAGAGTCCTGTTCATTCATTTTTCATTACTAGCATTTGTTGAAAGCCTTCTTTGTACTAGGGTCTTGGGATTTTACGAAATTAGAAATGAAGACATTAGGTACCAAAGCCAATCTTTCTCCTTTCATTCCCCTGTTATTCCCTGTAGTAATAACAGTATTTATTAGTAGTAGCAATCATATTTATTAAGTGCTTACTGTATACAGTGCACTGTACTAAGTGCTGGGAAGAGTTCACAGGTGGAGATTAGACAGGTCCTGGTTCACAATCTAAGTATAAAAGGGGGAAGAGAAGATTGGTGACAGATACCTAAGGAGAGGTCGAGTAATTAAAATGCTAGAATATAAGATGATATTTTCATTATGGGCAGCGAAAGTGTCCACTAATTCTGTTGAACTGTGCTCTCCTGAACACTTAGTACCATGCCCAGCATAGTAAGCTCTTGATAAAAACCACTGATTGATAAGGCTTGACACACACAAAACCAAACCAAAAATAGTCTGGCACCATGGCTTAAAGGGACAGAGCTCCAGGCTCCGCATGGCCCAGAATCCATCAGTCCCAATGGTAGCTATAATTACCCCACAGCTCCAGCCTGCCAGCCTGTAATACAATCTAGAGGGATGAAAACCCTTCAGAAATACCACAATTATTATTATTAGACACCCTCAAATGAGGACTTTAAGGGTAGATTCAAAATGAGTGAGAAGTGTAAGCCACTAAGCACTCAAGTTTCTGGAGAATTCTTGGGGACATTCCCCTGACTCCCTTCTTAAACACCCAGCTGTCTCTGACAAGACATGTTGAGTATTCTTCTCCCTAAATGTTCAGCCACTGATTTTGATAGATTGTTCTCAAAGCCTATTAGCTCCAGTTATCACTGCTTACCATATTTATATCTTCCCTTTATCAGCAGAAACAGGGGTAGCCTCGGGGCTACTGATAACGCAGTTTCCCTTCTGCTTTTCCAGAGTCCTCATTCATCAGATAACCACCCTCTACATTCATTCCTTCCCTGAGGTGAATCTGTCCTTGCTGTTTGAATAACTCAAAGAGCCCATGGTTAGAAATCACTAAACACAATGAGGGCAGTCTTTGGACCACCAAAATGAAGAAGGGGGGCTGATGTGATGATCAGCCTGGATCTGTGACATCAGGACTCTGATTTCAACCCTGCCCTTCGCTTCAATCTGTTCAATTCAATTGTATTTACTGAGCACTTACTGTGTGCAGAGCATTGTACTAAGTGGTTGGGGGAGTACAACAATAAACAGACACATTCCATGCCCACAACAAGCTTACAGTCTAGAAGGGGACGCTGACATTAATATAAATGAATTACAGATATGTACATAAATACCCTAACTCTTAGGCTTTACATTCTCAGAAGTCAGGAGATCACGGATTTCACCATACCATCTTACAAAAACAGTGTGGTCTAGTGCGAAGAGTCTGGGTTTAGGAGTCGGATGACTTGGGTTGTGGGCAGGGAGCGTCTGCCAACTTTGTTGTATTGTACTCTCCCAAGCTCTTAGTACAGTGCTCTAAATATAGTAAGGTCAATAAATATCCCTGCGGGATTGATTCTAATTTTGGCTCGACCACTTGTTTTCTTTGTGACCTTGAGTGAACCACTTGACTTCTCTGTGCTTCAGTTTCCTCATCTGCAAAATGGGGAGCAATATCTCCCCCAGCGCTTAGTACAGTATTTGGCACAGAGTAAAGTGCTTCAATACCACAATTGTTATTATTACCACCTTTGTCCCTATTATCTGGGAATGTTTGTTGGTCTGTGTTTCATCCCCTTGCATAAATATCTGTTATATTTGGTTCCACTTTGAAGAGCTAGATCTAAACCAATGTTCAATGACCATATTAAGTGCTGGAGAGAGTATGGCAGAAGACAAACACACATCCGCTGCCTACTGATGGCAGAGGAGATGTGGTGGTGGGGAGAGGGAGAGATGAAGACACATGAACGTTATGAGCAGGTAGAGGTAGGAGCGAGAGGATGAATAAGACCTAGTACAATGACGTATAACAGAATGAATAACTGAAGGTTGAATTGAATATATATCTATAAGTGTTGAACAGGGACTGTGGCCAACCTGATAATCTTGTATCTTACCCAATGCTTGGCACATAGTAAGTGCTTAAATATCACAATTATTACTAAATATGCTTCAGTGAAGTGCAAGAGGTTTTATTATATGGGTACCAGGTCACTCTGGAAGGAGCACTTCCAAGTCAGAGGAGACCAGAAAGAGTTGAAGCTGAGATTCAAGCCCTGTTCTGTTCCTGCCAAATTTTGTGGTTATGAGGGGTCCTGTCCTGGAGAGGAGGTGTAAGTTGGCCTGGCTCCCGCCGTCTGCTCAAGAGGGAGCCAATTAGCGCATTCCACCCTGCCAAAGGGAACGATCTGGCTCGAACTGTACATTTTGGCTCTGAAGATACCAGCATGGCTGCTTTGAAGCTGTGGGACCTAACGCCTTGCCAAATCCTGTTTCCCAGCTCTGAAGTGCCCTCCCAGTCTTCAGTAGAAATCTACAGCACGACAAGTTTTCCTCCAACCATGACTCACCATCTTGCTCCTTCTCCATCAATCAGTGGTATTTTTGAACTCCTAGCTAGTGCAACATACTGTACTAAGCACACTTGGGTGAGTGGGAATTTACCAGGGGAAAATTAGGCAGACCTAAACTACCCTACCTGAGGAAACAGGAGGAGGAGCAAGGCTACAACAGGTAACAAAAGGAGTATTCAATAATTGAATGTATCATAATTATACATGTGTATATACATGCTGGAGATGGGTAGGAATGCATGTGAACTGAGGGTGGCATCTGGGGATTAATCAGGGAAGCCTCCTTGGAGGAGGTGGGCTACTTCAGAAGACTATGAGGATGGAAGGTACTGTGTGTGGTTCTCTACTCTGTAGTATCAACTTCAAACATTAGTTTGTCATTTTCCCCTGATTTTAGACTTGCAATTCACCTATCTGAAATGAAACAAATTCTGCACATTACACTTAATGATGGCAGTAAGCCTTAGTCAGTGGTATTTTGGAGCACTTACCATGTATTAGGCATTTGGCACTGTGCTAAAATAATCAGTGTCACTAATTTTCACCATCAGTGGTATTTGAGTGTTCACTGTGTTCAGAGTCTTGAACTAAGTGTTTGGGAGAGTACAATACAATAGAGTTGGCAGTCACATTCCCTGCCCACAATGAGCTTACATTCTAGAGGGGAAGACAGGCATTGATTTATAATATTTAAAGATATAAATAAGTGCTGTGGGGGTGGGGCAAATATCTAATGCCCAAGTGCAATCAGTCGCAAAGAAGCCAATTATATTACCGGGAAAGAACTGTCCACACCGTGATTTCTGTTTCCTGTTGTTCTATTCCTTTGTTGTTTTTATGGCCTTCTAATTATGTCTCTCATGTTTACAACTTAAGGCAAGATGTGACTATCCCTACTGTCTAACTGAGGTGGCCTGAAATCTTGGCAAAGGCAGCTGAAAATGTGGATATTAACCAGAACTGAAAATCGACTAATGATTTTTTTAAGAGGCTATCACACAAAATTAATGATGATCATTTCTTTCTACTCTTGTACTAGTATTTTAAAAGCCATTCATGCAGATTTAAATAGTCAAAGTTTCCCAAACAAGGAAATTTCAAATCACTTTCTCTTCTTATCTTTCATTCTCTTTCAGAAGCTTTGCGCCTCTTCGGATGTTTATTTTGATTTGTTGAACTAAAACATATCAAATCCTTTTCTTAACAGCCGAGTACACACTGGATAAATGGGGCATCTAAAATAATAGGAAAGTAGGTTAAGAGAAGCAGCATGGCCTAATGGATAGAGCATAAGCCTGGGAATCAGAAGGACCTGGGTTCTAATCCAGCTCCGCCTCTTCTCCGCTGTGTGACTTTGGGCAGATAACTTACCTTCTCTGTGCCTCAGTTATCTCATCTATAAAGCAGGAATGAAGACTGTGAGCCCCAAGTGGGACATGGACTGTGTCCAACCTGATTAGTTTGTATCTACTCCAATGCTTAGTACAGTGCCTAGCACATCGTAAGCACTTAAATACCATTTAAAAAGGTACGTTTTGAGCACTTACTATGTCCATTGTACTGTACTAACTGCTTGCATGAGTACAACACATTTGGGAGATGCAATCCCAGCCCACGACGAGTTTACAATCTAGAGACAGAGACATATTAATATGAATTACCAAGTCCTGGTCCCACATGGGGCTTGCAGAATAAGGCAGAGGGGTAGCAGGTATCGAGTCCCCATTTTGCAGACTAGAAAACTGAGGGACAGATAAATTAAGTGACTTGCCCGCCCGTCACAAGCAGGTCACAGCTATCAGCATCTCACTTTCAAATGACTGCAGCATCAGAAACACTTTGAGGCCATGCCAGTGACAGGCTATGACTTCAACCATGTCCGAGTTTCCCACCGGTGTCATCATGCTCTCACTATAGCAAATATGTATTCTAGGTTTGTTCATTTAAAAAAAGAAATCTTTCTACCCCCCGCCCCACCAGTCTGTCAAGGTTAATGCCTTATTACCAGATCATCTCTTTCCTCCTAATATCCACACTTAATGGTGACAGAAAATGACATGCAGCCCCCCCCCCACACTGACATAAGTAATTCAGCACATTATCACTTAACTGGTTTTTAATTGCTTTGGAGTGGTCTGATCATTAAAATGTTTTCAGGTTATTACTCTTCATCGCCATGCTGGATGACGTGTCAGATTCCTGCTAGCAAACATGGAAAGAATTGGATTTCACAAGGCCCCAAATTCCCCACTAGCTTGTTAGTGGCTCTGTGGAGGGTCAGTGAAAGTTGAAATTTCATATTCATTAACTTGTCTGTCCTGGGTTAATTGGCTCTTTGGAAAAAATCATAGACAAAAAAGCAGCTCATGATTTCAGTATTGGGACCTCAAGTCATCCAATATTAAATCAAATCAGCACGTCAATCATCAACCTAAACAATAACCAAGTTTTTGGTGTGTGGCTCTTGTGAGGCTCTTGCCAGGCCTTTCACCTATTGTCAGTGCTTAGTTTTTCCAAGGGTTGATTTTGTTCCTCATGTAACCTCCAATTTTGGAGGTTATCGGTGATGTATTCTTGCTGACAATCGACTTCTCTTTTCAACAATTTGTGCCCAGTGTACTAATTATCTTGCTACATCTTAAGATATTTAGGGACGTTAATATTGCCAAAGGCAATTTGAAAGGTACCAGAGGAGTGCATATGCCTCCTAAACAAAACAGAGTCCCAATGGGACAATGGTCTGCATCAGAGTTGGAATAAAGGAGTCACTGTTGTTCTCATTAGAGTATAATAAATGAATCAGTTGGTGGTATTTATTGAGTTTACTGGGTGCCGAGTTCTGTCCTAAGCACGTAGGAGAGTACGATACAATAGAATTTGCAGATACAATCCTCGCTCTCAAGGAGGATACAATTTAGCATAAGCCCTCATACATCCAAGAGTTCAAATACCATACAAAACAGCTTTGCCCTGGGAATTCTCTAAGTTTACACTGACTGCCTAAACTGAAATATTCTCCACCCTTTATGTTGACAAAAAGCCAGGCAAAGCTGTGGTAGAGTGGCTGATCTGTATAATCAATCGTATTTATTGAGCGCTTACTGTGTGCAGAGCACTGTAATAAGCGCTTGGGAAGTATCTGTATGTATTTCAGTAAATACAAGTGACCAAAATAGGCCCCAAATTGGAAAATATGAATGTTTTGTTTCAGTCAGAGGCCCCCGGGGACTCATCTGCTTAATATTTTCTTACCGGACTAAAAGAGCTGATTTCTCCAAGTAATCGCTAATGACTGGAATCTTACAACGGAGGTGCTTGGTTTTCTGCAATCAATCAATTTTAAGTGCTTACTATGTACTAAACTCTGCGGTAGACACCAGATAATCTGGTTGGACACACTCCCTGTCCCAAGTGGTGCCAACCGTGTAAGTGGAAAACAGGTATTTAATGCCCATTTTACAGATGAGGAAACTAAGACCCTGAGAAGCTAAGTAACTTGCCCAAGGTCACCCAGCTGGTAGGTGGCAGAGTAGGGATTAGAACCCAGGTCACTTGAATCAGTTCGGTACTCTACCCACTAGCCCACACCGCATAGCTCCAGGCCTGGATTTAGCTACTGCTCCACACTGATCGCTGGTTATCCTACCTACTGAGGCCCTCATTTCTTGGAACTATGGAACTTTATCCAATCAGATTTACTAAGTATCTAGAGAAGTAGTGTGGCTCAGAGGAAAGAGCATGGGCTTTGGAGTCAGAGATATTGGGTTCGAATCCCAGCTCCGCCACATGTCTGCTGTGTGACCTTGGGCAAGTGACAACTTCTCGGAGCCTCAGTTACCTCATCTGTAAAACGGGGATTAAGACTATGAGCCCCATGTGGGACAACCTAATCACCTTGTATCCCCCCACAGTGCTTAGAACAGTGCTTTGCACACAGTAAGCGCTTAATAAATGCCACCATCATCATTATCATTATTATCTACTGTATACAGAACACTGCAAGGTACTTAGGGGAGTACAATAGACAGAAACGACGCGGTCTCTCCTCTCAAGGAATTCACAATCTAACAGACCTGTAATAAGTCTTAGGGCCAGGGTGACATTCAATCAACCTATAAATGGCTTGTATAGGACACCTACTAAGCATTAGGCACTGTACTAAGCCCTTGAGAGAGCACAACAGTAACAAGAGGCATATGTTTTGCCCTCAAAGAACTTGCATTCTAATTGGAGAGACTGACAAATCATTTTCAGGGAGTAAGAGCTGGAGGAAGAACTCCTAAAGAGCAGGAAGCGGTACCACCACATCAGGATGAAATAGCTGAACAAATAATTGAATTTTTTTTTTTCCTGGGAAATAGAGCCCCATAGGTCTATCCTTGTTTCAGTCTTTTTTCCCTTTGCCTTTATTTTTTTTAAATCCAGTAATATCAAATCCCAGCACCCTCTCACACAGTTATTTCATTACCTCCCTTCTGTAAGACCAGTATTCATGTGGCTTTATCGACGTACTGAGGATATTCAATTGGGTCATTTGTTTCTCCCTATTCCCCTGCCACTGAAAGTAGGAAACTTGTTGTGTCGGTGAGATTTGACTGCTTCATTTCATTTGATCCTTTTGTTCCCATTCAGTAGAGAGCAGTGGCATTATCTTACCAAAGCTAAATTATTTACTCTGCTTCTTAAATTGCCGGCACACATATATGCACTATGTCTCTCACTCCCCTGCCAGGATCGACTGTGCTGTTTGTTCCACACAGACTTTCTTGGAGTCTTAAGAGGACTGTTCCTAAGCCTTCTCTAGAATATGCCATGTTAGGAAGCCCAGGATCAGTCAATAGTACTTACTGAGCTCCTACGATGGGCAGCACTGTGCTCATTGGAATTCATAGAAATTATTCCTGCCTTCACAGAGCTTACATTATTGATTACCAGCATTTTCTAATAACCACTACCTCCCATTCCCCAAGTAAATATATCAATGGCCTTTGAGCCCTTACTGTGGGCAAAGCACTGTATTTAGCACACGGGAGAGTGCAATTCTACAGAACTAGTAGACACTCTCCCTGTCTACTAGGAGCTTACGGTCTAGAGGATAACCAGATAGCAAATGTTTTCCTCTAACCCAGAGTTAATATGTACTTTTGTAGCTGAGTTCTTCCCAAGAGTTCAAGACATTAATGATAATGTCCTCAATTCTCCTTCCGGGAACTGGAGAAGAGAAAACACAGAGGCTTGATTTTCTGTCTTTTTTTTTTTTTTAAGATGGAAAGTCCAACCTATGAGGAAATACTTATAAATTAATAACAACACTCTAGACCCAATTGGGCAGTGGGTGAAGATTAAATGATCAACATTTGGGGATCCAGGGATAACACTGATTTGTGACCACAAGGATTACACTGAGAGCCCCGAATGCTTTCCTTAATGCCACCCATAGGGTCTTAAACATTAAATGACTCTCTCAGAAATGAGCCATTGACATGGACTTAATTAGTTGTAAGCTCCTTGAGGGCAAGGATCATGTTTACCAACTCTATTGTACTATACTCTAAGGGTTTAATATAGTGCTTCTTCACACAGCAAGTTCTCAGTAAACACTTTTGATTAGTAATGACAGCATTGACTGAATACACACTGAGTAGAATGCTCTGTACAAAGTACCAAAACCAATAAATGACATCTGACCTGGCCACTTTCCATTAATCAATGGTATTTATTGAGCACCTACTGGGTGTAGAGTTCTGGGCTAAGTGCTTTCTTGAGAAAGTACAGTACAACCAACTTGCCAGGTATGATCCCTGCCCACAATGACCTTACATTCTTGCTTTAATGGGATGACTGTGGGCATCATCATCAACAGGATTGTCTGTGTAGAGGTGCATTGTATCTTGTATCCCCTCCAGTGTTTATTAAGTAAGCACTTAATAAACACTTCTACCCTTGAGCAGTTTACAGTCAAATGATCTCTGATGTTGGCCTATTACCACTCCAACAATCTCTAGGTCTGTAAATTATTTGGCTAGTGGTAATGACACAAGTATACTGTTATCCACAAGAATAATACTTAGACTAGAAAAAAAATGCTTTCCTCTAAGGGAGTCTACTCCACGCCAAACTCAAAAATAAAGTATTTCCTCAAGATTTCCTTTCTTTAACTCCACTCAAGAATAAAGTTCATATATTAGCTTGAAAAGTTGTGCTTAGAATATGGGAGTTAAATTTAGCATGCAGAGGATATTTTCAAAGAAGGTTAATCAATCAATCAATCAATCGTATTTATTGAGCGCTTACTATGTGCAGAGCACTGTACTAAGCGCTTGGGAAGTACAAATTGGCATCACATAGAGACAGTCCCTACCCAACAGTGGGCTCACAGTCTAAAAGGGGGAGACAGAGAACAGAACCAAACATACCAACAAAATAAAATAAGTAGGATAGAAGTGTACAAGTAAAATAAATAAATAAATAAATAAATAGAGTAATAAATATGTACAACCATATATACATATATACAGGTGCTGTGGGGAAGGGAAGGAGGTAAGACGGGGGGATGGAGAGGGGGACGAGGGGGAGAGGAAAGAAGGGGCTCAGTCTGGGAAGGCCTAGGTTTAAGGTTAAGGTTAAGGTTAAGCTTAACCTAGGTTAAGGTTTAATTATTATTTGATCCTCTACTTTGGACTCAATTCAAGGAAGTTCAGTGATTTACTGTCCTGCTGTGCTTTATCCTCTTGCTTATAGAGTATCTCTATATGAGTCTGTTGAGATTAAAAGATGGAAATTCAGGTTTAGAGTCAATGGCTTAACGCTAAAAATCAGTAACTTGAAGTTAATTACGGAACCAGTGTGGAGATATCAGGGAAATGATGGAAAGTGCCACTGCTCTTTAAATCCATAAAAATCAGTCTGCCACTTTGACTCTAAGTTCCTTATGGGCAGAGAACATATCTGCTAATTCTGCTGTAAAGTACTCTTCCCAAGCATTTAGAACAGTGTTCTGCACATAGTACAAGCTCAATAAATACCACTGATTGACTGAACTGGCAAACAGGACTGCAAATCAGTATATTTTGGAAGCTCTGAATATCCTTCCTTTCATCTACCTACCACTGGAAGGAGGACCACCTCCAGAACCCTGGGGAAACTGCCTTGGTTCCTAACTAAGGATTTCTCTCCCGGGGTAGTGGAGAATCTGAAGGCTCTTCCACCCCCAAGATCCCTTCTTTTACTTGGCTTGACATTATCATCAAGGTTTGTTGATTTTGTGGGTCTTCTTGTTTGCAATCCACTGTTACCATTACTTATCTGTTTGCTCCCACTTAGATGGTGAGTCCCATTTGGTAGAGGGTCCTTTCTGATCTATTTTGTATTACTATGGGAAACAGTGGGTCCTAGTGGGAAGAACACGGGCTTGGGAGTTTGAAGATGTGGCTTCTAATCCCTGCTCTGCCTCTTGTCTGCTATGTAACCTTGGGCAAGTCACTTAACTTCTCTGTGCCTCAGTTACCTCATCTGTCAAATGAGAATTAAAACTGTGAGCACCATGTGGGACAGGGACTGTGTCCAACCTGATTACCTTCTATCTACTCCAGCATTTAGAACAGTGCTTGGCACATTGTACTTCAAGCGCTTAGTACAGTGCTCTGCACACAGTAAGTGCTCAAAAAATACAATCAAATGAATGAATAGTAAGTGCTTAACAAATACCATTGTTATTATTACTGCTAATAACAAAAATAATATTTGTTAAGTGCTTACTATATGTCAAACTCTGGACTAAGCCTGGGATAAAGACAAGGTAACCAGATAAGACACAGTCTTAGCCCCGCAAGAGGCTCACAGTCTTAGTAGGAGGGAGAACATTGAATCTCCATTTTACAGACAAGGAAAAACCCAGTTCTGCCACTGATCTGCTGGGTGAACCTTGGACAAGGTACTTAACCTCTCTGTGCCTAAGTTTCCTCATCTGCAAAATGAGAATAAGATACCTGTTCTCCCTCCTCAGATTGTGAAGGCCCAAGTGGGCAGAGATTGTGTCCCATCGGCGTATCATGCATTTACTCCAGTGATAAACCCAGTACTTGACAAATAGTACAATGCTTAAATACCATAATTAAGTGTTTAATAAATATCATTACTAAGTGGGTACATCGCTGACAAGAATGAAGTACATATTGGCATAAAAGAGTCTATATGAAGCAGATGGTAAACTCCTTAAGGGAAGGGGTCATTTCTTCTAATAATAATAATTGTAGTGTTCTAATGCTACTGTATTCTCCATAGCACATAATGCAAGGCTCTGCACACTGTAAGTACTCAGTAAACATGATAGATTATTAGTGGCTCCACTTCAACAAATGAGGCTTTTCTGATGCTAAACATTTCACGATTGGAAAATGTTGGCAAAAAAACACTATTTACCATCCCTCTGATTAATCACTGAGGTAGAGGTTGCTGGTTGTTAACTCCCAAGATTTCTGAAAAAGACATTGCCAGTTTGGCCAAAGTGACATTTTTTCAATAATCACCTCTGTACAGTGGAGAAAATCCTCCTTTTCCTTCTATGGGCTGACTGGAGAAAATGGCCAAGAGCAGATTGGTGTCATGGGGACTTTTTAGCGGCACAGGGCTGTTCATTTGATCTCATCTCTACTCTGTTCTCAACTCCAAACATGTCCAAGACTGAACTCCTTAACGTCCCTCCCAAACCCTGCCCTCTCCCTGACTTTCCCATCACTGTTGATGGCACTACCATCCTTCCGGTCTCACAAGCCCGCAACCTTGGTGTCATCCTCAACTCCGCTCTCTTGTTCACCCCTCACATCCAATCCGTCATCAAAACCTGCCAGTCTCACCTCCACAACATTTCCAAGATCCGCCCTTTCCTCTCCATCCAAACCGGTACCCTGCTCGTTCAATCTCTCATCCTATCCTGACTGGATTACTGCATCAGCCTCCTCTCCAATCTCCCATCCTCCTGTCTCTCCCCACTTCAATCCATACTTCACACCGCTGCCCAGATCATCTTTGTGCAGAAACACTCTGGGCATGTTACCCCCCTCCTCAAAAATCTCCAGTGGCTACCAATCAACCTACACATCAGGCAAAAACGCCTCACCCTCAGCTTCAAGGTTCTCCATCACCTCGCCCCCTCCTACCTCACCTCCCTTCTCTCCTTCTACAGCCCAGCCCGCACCCCCCGCTTCTCTGCCACTAATCTCCTCACCGTGCCTTGTTCTCGCCTGTCCCGCTGTTGACCCCTGACCTGGAATGCCCTCCCTCTGCACATCCACCAAACTAGCTCTCTTCCTCCCTTCAAAGCCCCACTGAGAGCTCACCTCCTCCAGGAGGCCTTCCCAGGCTGAGTCCCCTCCTTTCTCTCCCCCTCTTCCCCCTCCCCATCCCCCCCACCTTACCTCCTTCCCCTCCCCACAGCACCTGTATATGTATATATGTTTGCACGTATTTATTACTCTATTTTATTTGTACACATTTATTCTATTTATTTTATTTTGTTAATATGTTTTGTTTTGTTGTCTGTCTCCCCCTTCTAGACTGTGAGCCTGCTGTTGGGTAGGGATCGTCTCTATATGTTGCCAACTTGTACTTCCCAAGTGCTTAGTACAGTGCTCTACACACAGTAAGTGCTCATTAAATACGATTGATTGAATGAATCATTGCTAAATTGCTAAAGGGGATTATATGGCAAGAAGAGATCCAAATGCTTTTGTTAGACTTCATAGGGCCTACTTTCACCCATTCGGTGCCATATAATTGCACATTCATTTTTGAAATCGTAGCTCCTGGAGGTCCATATCTGCAATTCTGAATCATGACTCCAACACCCAGTAAAAACATCACCTGTGTAAGAGTTTAAAAATATCCTTCAGTGACAATAATTATTTCCTTCCCCACAAATTCCTCCAATTCCCTCTTCATTACAGCCTTGCTCCAGCGTGTTTCTGCTGCTAGAATGTCAGTCTGCATGAATTTTCTTTAAGTTCTCTGCTCTCTGCCCCCCATACTGTGGGCAGTTTCTTTTTCAACCGATCAGTCTTTAAACAGTAAGTGGAGATGCCTCAAGGGCTTTCCGCCAACATCCTTTTCACAGGAACAGTAATCGCCTACCTGCAGTGCTATCTTCCCTAAACGCCCCCCACCTCAACCCCCACTCTCCCATTTAAAACTGTATGGCGGCCTAGCCGTATTCTGTGTCCTTTAATTGAACGTCCATCTTCTGCTCAAGTAGGGCCCAGTGTGCAGAATTGTACTCAATTTTTTTTACATCAGTCTCCCTTGCTAGATTGTAATCTTAATAATAATGGTACTTTTTGGGTGCTTATTCTGTCCCAAACACTCTGCTAAACTCTGGGGTAGAGACAAGATCTTCAGATCAGGTACAATCCCTATCCCAAATGAGGCTCACTCGGAGAGAGAGAGAGCACGTGCTTTATCCCCATTTTACAGATGAAGAAACTGAGGCCCAGAAAGATAAAGTGACTGGACCAAGGTCACACAGCAGGCTAATAACAGAGTTGGGACTAGAACACAAGTTCTCCAGGCTCCTAGTCTCTTTTTCTTAACATTAGAACAAGTTTCTTCTCACCTTGAAGACAGGAATCATGCCTTCTATACTCCCTCTTCAGCACTTAGTAGAGGGCTTTGCCCTTAGAAGGCACTCAAAAGGCCTAGGACCTGTGTACAAGGTGACAAGCAGGAGAGAGAACGAACCTATCCCCTCTTACCCCAACTGGAAATAGAAATAGGATCTGGACAAAATGGGTTCTCCAGAACAGGGCCAACCTTGGGGAAATGTGTAGTTTACTTTTATACCTAATCTACGTCTAAGCTTCCACAATGGATCTTTGTGTATGTATATCTATATCTTCATGTGTGCAAAGATTTAGTTGTATAGCTAGCTATTTATACTCACACTGCTATGGATATACAGTATAGATATTTATTTTGGTGACTCCATGCACAACTATTTTAATATTTCATTTGATCTTTGATCGCAGTGTTGCCATGGAAACCTTGAGTCTGTCTAGTCATTAGCACCTTTGTCTCCCACAGGTATTTGAGTGTAATAATATTCTCCCAGCAAGAATTAAATTAGCAATTATTCACCTGACAATATCAGAGCAGATGCACCGCATATATGATCTGATAAGTTCACATCAGCCAAAAACACAGATCATGGGAAACCAGAGGCAGCACAAAGTTAGGGGACCCTCAATTTTGAGTCGGGAAATGAAGATTTTGTTCTTCTGAACCAAATGAGGGTAGGGGTTTCCCAGCTCCCCCATAGTCCCCTTCAGACCCTGGGTTTATCTTGACACGTGAAGCAGGATACACAGGACATGCAATCACAAATAAGATCCAATTTGTCTGTTTCAGTAAAACAGCAAAACAGCTGTGATGGTGAAGTTAGTAATTGGGGTATTTGTTAAGTGCTTACTATGCACCAAACACTGTGTCAAGCACTGTGGTAGGTATAAGATAATCAGGTTGGACATAATCCCTGTCCCACAATGGGTTCACAGCCCATAATGGGTTCTAGTTGTTGTGGGAAGGGAATGTGTCTACTATCTCTGTTGTACTGAACTCTTCCGAACACTTAATACAGTGCTCGCCACAGAGTAAGCACTCAAATACCATTGATTAAGTAGGAGGGAGAACCGCCTGACTCCTCAATAAATACCACTGATTAATTTATGCTCCGTTATTAGACAGTAAGCTCTTTGAAGGCAGCCATTAGTAGTGGTCTTCCTTGATAACCCTCCCCCTCGACAGACTCCATGCATAATCTGATCCCTAAATAAATACCAGCCGACCACTTGAACACAGAAATTGTTTTATCCTAGAGTCTTTGGGGTCGATCAGTCAACAAGCATTTATTGAGTTTGATGGGGCACATGAGGCTGCACAGAGACTGGGATTCACATTCACACACCTCCTACTCCTTAAGCCACTTATGCTCTATTAAGAGAAACTAGGCAATCAAAAATATAACCAATATATAAATGGAAAAACCTTACCATAAATACCATACAAGCCTCCTATTGTTTTAAGATGGTTATTGAGGCTCACAAAAAGTTGTTCTGTTCATTAGCACCAAATCAACCTCTACTTTAACACTGATGGAATCACAAAGCAGAACATTTTTTGTCAATCAGTCTTATTTAATGAGCACTTACTGTGCACAGTGCACTGTACTAAGCACTTGGGAGAGTAAAACACAATATAACAGATGCATTCCCTGCCCACCCACAGTGAGTTTACAGCCTAGAGGGACTGTCCATTCCCTGTGCTTAAGAGAAGTTTACTGTTAACTGATCTTCCTGATCAGGGCCATAGTGCTTCTCAAAAGTGTTTTTGCCGCTTGAATCTTAGCATCCAGGTCATTCCAGATATTTTATCCCTTCCAACAGAAACTCCCTTTAAAAAATCTAGACTTACTATAGGCAAAAAAAACCAAAAAGAAAGTCACAGTTCTGCTTCAGAAGTTACACTTCTTCTCCGTCTCGAAAGTTTCCGAGTTCTAATTGATGTTTTCTTAACAAGTGTGTTTTAGAGATGGATAAGGGATTAGCCAAGAAATGACTGTGACTTTGGAGGGAACACTGTTCTCCACAACACTAAAAGGATTATATCACTTCCCACACAAAAACCTTTGCTTGACCTAATAAATTAGAGAAGCAGTATGGCTCAGTGGCAAGAGCCTGTCCTTGAGAGTCAGAGGTCATGGGTTCTAATCCCAGCTCCGCCACATGTCCGCTGTGTGACTTTGGGCAAGTCACAACTTCTCTGAGCCTCAGTTCCCTCATCTGTAAAATGGGGATTAAGGCTGTGAGCCCCCCATGGGACCACCTGATCACCTTGTATCCCCCCAAGTACTTAGAACACATAGTAAGCACTTAACAAATGCCATCATTATTATTATAAATTTCAACATTTCATAGGATATCCAAGTTGTATTAAATTACCCCTGGTTTTTTGCTCTTTTGATCAGAACCTGGGTTCTAATCCTGGCTTTGCCAGGTACCTGCTGTGTGACCTTGGGCAAGTCACAATTTCTCTGTGCCTCAGTTTCCTCATCTGCAAAATTGGGAATTGGTACCTCTTCTCTCTCCTACTTAGAACGTGGGACCTGATCATCTTCCTGAATCTGCCCCAGTGTCAAGTCGATCATAATCATTGAGAGCTTACTGTGAGCAGAGTACTGTACTAAGCTCTTGGGCGAGTACACTATAACATTATAACAGACATTCCCTGCCCACAACGAGCTACTGATTGGCACATAGTAAGCACTTAAATACCACAATTATTGGTTTTTAAAAAATTTTGAAGGTAATACACATGCAAAACAACAATGGTCAGAGCATGTTCACATACTCACATATGCATGCACACACTTACTTTCCTTTCAAAAAAGCCTGTTGCTAGGTAGAATGAGGCTGAGCAGAAATATTTAGCCTCCACCTGCCCATAAACATGATTATTCCTTCTTTTGGGCATCCAACCAGATTACAGGGGCTGCCAGGACACTGCCCAGCTCACATTGGAATTGATTGGTTTCCCTGGAGTGCCATTTTCAGATCCCCAACTTTTCTTCTTCCCTGGAACTAAACGATCATTTTTCTGATGAGTAAGAACATTAAAACATGACGATCTAGCTGTATTACTATTACGAAAACTTAAACAGCAAGGGTCTTACTCTACGGTAGGGACTGAGCAAAAATACTGTACTCAAGATCTGGAAAAGCACACCAGCAGCAAAACCCACAGGCCTTCACCTCGAGGAATGTGTGATTTAATAGCTGCAAGAGCCCTTCCTTGTGCTAAGCAATCCTGCCTTCTAGGAAGCCCTCCTTTGTCTCCAACTTTGATCCTTTGTGATGCAGGAAAGGTGGAAATTTACCATCAATTCCCATTTCACTCCTAAAAATAATAATGGCATTTTATTAAGCACTTACTATGTGCAAAGCACTGTTCAAAGCGCTGGGAAGGTTACAAGGTGATCAGGTTGTCCCATGGGTGGCTCACAGTCTTCCTCCCCATTTTACAGATGAGGGAACTGAGGCATAGAGAAGTTAAGTGACTTGCCCAAAGTCACACAACTGACAAGTGGCAGAGCCTGGATTTGAACCCATGACCTCTGACTCCAAAGCCCGTGTTCTAATAATAATGGTGGTATTTGTTAAGCAGTTACTATGTGCCAGGCACAGTACTGGGGTGGATACAAGTAAATCGGGTTGGACACAGTCCCTGTCCCATGAGGGGCTCACAGGCTTAATCCCCATTTGAAAGATGAGGTAACAGACACAGAGAAGTGAATGACTTGCCCATGGTCACACAGCAGACAGGTGGTGGAGCCAGGAATAGAACCTAAGGCTTTCTGATTCCCAGGCTGTTGGCTCTATCCATTAGGCCAGGCTGCTTCTCTCCAAGACGGAGCGAGATGGACACCTGCTAGCCAGGACAGAGGATAAAGAGGATGAGGAGAGGATGGTCAGGGGAAGGCTGGTTTGGGTCCCGGTGTGAGTGGATTGAGTGTCCACCTGATGGGCTGTAGCCTCCTCAACAGGGAAATAAGCCAAAAGCTCAAAGGCACTACTAAATCCCAAGATCCCCCCTCATTCCAGACAACCCACCGGATTAGCTTCCAAGTGAAGGACTCTCCAGGCACCCACTTGCCTCTCCCTCTTCCCGGATCCTAGAGCTCTCCCTGAAGCTGGGGAACTGTCAGTGATGGGCCTCTGCCCAAGGCTTCAGGGCAAGCAGCACAGATCAGGCAGCAGAGCACAAGAGAAAACTTTCCTCCCCACTAGCACCAGAGATAAACAGAAGGTTCACATTCTCCCCACTGTCAATCCTGGATCTTCAATGGGCCATCCCACAGCATTATGGGAGTTTTTTCCTCTGAAAAGTTATCATTTATTCACATCACCCTCACTTCACCTGATCATCATCATCATCATAATAATAATGGCATTTATTAAGTGCTTACTGTATACAAAGCACTGTTCTAAGCGCTGGAGAGGTTACAAGGTGATCAGGTTGTCCCAGGGGTGGCTCACAGTCCTAATCCCCATTTTGCAGATGAGGTAACTGAGGCACAGAGAACTTAAGTGACTTGCCCAAAGTCACACAGCTGACAATTGGTGGAGTGGGATTTGAACCCATGACCTCTGACTCCAAAGCCCGTGCTCTTTCCATTGAGCCACGCTGCTTCTCTCTACCCAATCAGTGGGGTAGTGACAGCTTTCTCTCAAATGGCCAGATGCATTCTTAGCTTTACAGCTACAATAATAATAATAATAATAATGGCGGCATTTATTAAGCACTTACTATGTGCAAAGCACTGTTCCAAGTGCTGGGGAGGTTACAAGGTAATCAGGTTGTCCCATGTGGGGCTCATAGTCTTAATCCCCATTTTACAGATGAGGTAACCAAGGCACAGAGAAGTGAAGTGACTTGCCCAAAGTCACACAGCTGAGTGTTGGCGGAGCCGGGATTTGAACCCAAGACCTCTGACTCCAAAGCCTGGGCTCTTTCCACTAAGCCATGCTGCTTCTCCATGTTTCCTCTAGGGAGAAAAAAAAAATCCTAATAATGGTTAATATGAAAGCCTGAAGCAATAATCGGTGGAGGGTTTCTGATTTATACATTCTTGGAGTGGGGAGTGATAAGCCACAATTAAAATCAGTGGGAGCGGGGAGGGGGGCTCACTTGAAATTGAGTCCAGATCATAATGAGTAGGCAAGGCAGCCTGGAATAAAGGAAAGCATCTTTAAAAATGCTGATCATGGAACGCCTGCTATTTCTTTGGGGTCTATATATTACACCAGTGTATATATCTGTCCCTAATTTATGGCTCCTAATTACTTTACTTATTCTAACAGTGCCCCGCTAAAAATACGGCAAAACTGGTTAGCACGTGTTTCATGCAGACTACTTTTCAGAAGGCTCTGCAGTGCTTGGGGATAAACAACGAGGGAGGAGAAAGATGCCCCAGGAGTTTTTGTGGGTGATTCTGAGTATGAACATCTGGCAGTGGGATCGATTGGATTCAGAAGAAATGAGCTGTCGTCTCACACGCCCAGAAACTGAGAGAGAAGCCCTTCATGTCCACAAACATCAGTTCTGCATCCTGCCCCGGGGTGGAAATAATAATTATTATAACTGTGATATTTCAGCGCTTCCTATGTGCCAGGCACTGGATTAAGTGTTGGGATGAATGCAAGCAAATCAGGTTGGACAAATTCCCCGTCCTATGTGGGTCTCACAGTCTTAATCCCCATTTTACAGATGAGCTAACTGAGGCACAGAGAAGTAAAGGGGCTCGCCCAAGGTCACAGAGCAGACAAGTGGTGGAGTCTGGAGTAGAACCCAGGTCCTTCTGATTCCCAGGCCCAAGCTCTATCCACTAGGCCATGCTGCTTCACCCCCGTGTCATCATCCAGTCCCCTGGGACACAGATGGGAGTTGGATGTTTTCAAAAACGTGTATTTTGGGTCATTCTGACTCACCACCACTGATACACTGAGCTGGCTGGACGCTCTTACAGACTAATTGGTTGAACTGTAGTCCGGGGACCCAGGTTCTCATTCTTAACCCTGCCACTGGCTAGCTGTGTGACTTTGAGCAAGTCACTTGTCCTCTATGGGCCTCAGTTTCCTCATCAATATCATGGGGAGAAGGTACTTTTTCCGCTACAAAAGCATTTGACACCACCAGTAGGTGCTTAGTAAATTTGACCATCCTGAAAAGTTCACTGTTGTATTGTACTCTCCCAAGCACTTAGTACAGTGCTCTGCACATAATAAGCACTCAATGAATGCCACTGATTAAGATCTGAGACTATTTTGTGATGACATGGTGCTCATTCCGCAACATCAACATCAGTTCTGCATCCTGCCATAGGGTGGAAATAATAATGATTATTATAAATGTGATATTACTCCTCCCTTCAAGGCCCTATTGAGAGCTCACCTACTCCAGGAGGCCTTCCCAGACTGAGCCCCTTCCTTCCTCTCCCCCTTGTCCCCGTCTCGACCCCCCCATCTTACCTCCTTCCCTTCCCCACAGCACCTGTATATATGTATATATGTTTGTACATATTTGTTACTCTATTTATTTTACTTGTACATAACTATTCTATATATTTTATTTTGTTAGTATGTTTGGTTTTGTTCTCTGTCTCCCCCTTCTAGACTGTGAGCCCACTGTTGGGTAGGGACTGTCTCTATATGTTGCCAACTTGTACTTCCCAAGCGCTCAGTACAGTGCTCTGCACACAGTAAGCACTCAATAAATACGATTGATTGATTGATTGATCAACACAATAGTGCGGGTATTCTTGGTGGATCTGTATGCCTCCCATGTTAGAATGTAAGCTCCTTTTGGGCAGGTAATGTGTCACTTTGTTATTCATAATTCCCAAATGCCTACTATACTGCACTATACCCAGTGGGCACTCAAATGCTACCTCTATCAGCTGAGCATTTACTCTGTGCAGAGCACTGTATTGAACACTCGGGAGAGTACAAGAGAATTAGTAGCCAGACCTTGCCCTTAAAGGGGGTTTATAATTTAGTAGTGTATATTACTGCCACAGCTGAATTTATTCTACACAGCCACACAGGACAGTGCAGAAGGAGTACTGGATCGAGATGTTAGAACACATTGCCACTCCTCTGGGAAACTCTTCTGACTTTAGGGTGATAATCATATTAATGATTATTATATTACTTTAACTGCATTAGGTAAGCAGTTTTCTGTGGCGTATTGCTCTCTACTCTTCAGGCAGAGTACAGATTCCAGGCATTGCACCATATAATAGTTTCTATAGCTAGGGTTCACTCCGATGAACCTTAGGCATGGTATTAAATACAGAGGTTCACTCCGATGAACCTTAGGCATGGTATTAGATACAGAGGTCATGGGTTCAAATCCCAGCTCTACCGATTGTCAGCTGTGTGACTTTGGCCAAATCACTTAACTTCTTGGAGAAGCAGCTCACTGGAAAGAGCATGGGCTTTGAAGTCAGAGTTCATGGGTTCAAATCCCAGCTCTGCCAATTGTCAGCTGTGTGACTTTGGGCAAGTCACTTCACTTCTCTGGGCCTCAGTTCCCTCATCTGTCAAATGGGGATTAAGACTGTGAGCCCCCCATGGGACAACCTGATCACCTTGTAAACTCCCCAGTGCTTAGAACAGTGCTTGGCACATAGTAAGCGCTTAATAAATGCCATCATTTTTTTTTCTCTGTGCCTCAGTTACCTTATCTGTAAAATGGGGATGAAGACTGTGAGCCCCCGGTGGGACAACCTGTTCACCTTGTAACCTCCTCAGCGCTTAGAACAGTGCTTGGCACATAGTAAGCACTTAATATCATCATCATCATCATCATATAAAGGAATTCAGAGAAGAAAAACAGCCTCCTTGCTCCTGCTTGCAATTCTGCTCTCTCCTCTCCACCTGTCATATGTGATTCTCACAGTGTTGGGGCAGTTCACAGCCCAGAGTTCTCTGATAAATCATTCACGTTTCATGGTCAGTCATCGATTGGGTGGCAATGCCGGAGCTCAGATACAGTCGGTTCACCGGTTAGTAGGTTCAGAGCTGGGCTAGCCTGCAGGACTCTGGGGGAGATCCTAGTGGATGGGTACCATGAGGCTGACCAACATTGTGTCAGGTGTCCTGAGTTGCCGGATGCTTGGGAACTTGTACTTCCCAAGCGCTTAGTACAGTGCTCTGCACACAGTAAGCGCTCAATAAATACGATTGATTGATTGATCCGTACAGGATGCCAGCGGGCAGAGGATGGAAGCGCCAGGGCCTTATTTATCCTCTGGGCCCGGGAGGGGCCCACCCCATGAGAAGCAGCGTGGTTCAGTGGAAAGAGCACGAGCTTGGGAGTCAGAGGTCATGGGTTCAAATCCCAGCTCCGCCACTTGTCAGCTGTGTGACTTTGGGCAAGTCACTTCACTTTTCTGTGCCTCAGTTACCTCATCTGTAAAATAGGGATTAAGACTGTGAACCCCGCGTGGAACCACCTGATCACCTTGTATCCTCCCCAGCACTTAGAACAGTGCTTTGCACATAGTAAGCGCTTAATAAATGCCATTATTATTATTATTATTGCTGGTTTGGAGATCCGAGTAAGCTCCGAGATGCTCAGAGCCCAAGAGAGTGGGTTAGCGGATCCTAGTCAGGGAGCTTTCCCGCCTCAGGCCCGTCTTCACTCTCTGCTCTCCTACTGGGACTCCTGGATGGGAATTTAGGATCTACTATGCCCTCAAAAGGACATGTAATAATGATAAATGTGGTATTTGGTAAGCACTTATTATACGTCAAGTACCATTCTAAGCATTGGGGTAAATGCAGGGTAATATAATAATGGTATAGGCAGGGGTTGTGTCCATTTATTGTTACAGTATACTCTTCCAAGCTCTTAGTACAGTGCCTCGCACACAGAAGCTCTCAATAAATACAACTGACACTCACTGAGTCAGGTCCCACAAGGGGCTCACAGGGGAAGGAGGAGGGAGAACAGGGATTGAAACCCCATTTGGTAGATGAGGGAACTGAGGTTCAGAGAAGTGACTTGCCCACAATCACACAGCAGACAAGTGGCAGAGCCCAGATTAGAGCCCAGGTTCTTCTGACGGACAGGTCTGTGCTCTTTCCACTAGGCAACAGTGCTTCCCCTGCTAGTAACTGAAGAAGAAACAAGTCAGGGGCTCAAGGGGATGAGAGAGAAAAACAGGGGTGGAAATGGAAAGGAACAGGGAGGTGGTGAGAGAGACAAGAGGGATGTAGAACTAATTCTATTTGTTCTGACGACTTTAAACCTGTCCACATGTTTTGTTTTGTTGTCTGTCTCCCCCTTCTAGACTGTGAGCCTGTTGTTGGGTAGGGACCGTCTCTATATGTTGCCAACTTGTACTTCCCAAGCGCTTAGTACAGTGCTCTGCACACAGTAAGTGCTCAATAAATATGAATGAATGAATAAATGTAGCAAGACAAATGGGATGAAGAGGGCAAGAAGTGGGATGTGGCAGGGAAGGGAGGAAAGGGGGAAATGGCCGAGCAATGTCGGAGGTGGACACCAAATCGATAGTTATCAAAGTCCAGATCCTGTTTTCTTTTCACCCTCCATCATCATCATTATCATCATCAATCGTATTTATTGAGCGCTTACTGTGTGCAGAGCACTGTACTAAGCACTTGGGAAGTACAAGTTGGCAACATATAGAGACAGTCCCTACCCAACAGTGGGCTCACAGTCTAAAAGGGGGAGACAGAGAACAAAACCAAAACATACTAACAAAATAAAATAAATAGAATAGATATGTACAAAAGTAAAATAGAGTAATAAATATGTACAAACATATATACATATATGCAGGTGCTGTGGGGAAGCGTTTAACAGATACCACAATTATTAACACAATTATTAGTACATCCACACAGACCACCACTCTTCCTACTTCCAAAGCCTTTTTAAAAATCACATCCTCAACCAAGAGGTGCTACCCAATTAAGCTTTCATCTTCTCTCCCCCCTCCCTCTCCCTTCGGTGTCCCTTACGCACTTTGAACTTTACCCTTAATTGATTTTAATGTCCGTCTCCCCCTCTAGACTGTAAACTCCTGGTGGACAGGGAACATGTCTACCGACTCTGTTGTAGCGTACTCTCCCAACGGCTTAGTTCAGTGCTCTGCCAGTGACTGACTGACCGATCACATAGAGGTTTCACTTGGCGGCCAGCAAGAGCCCACCACCAAGCCTTAGCGGTCACTGCTGCTTCTAAGGGCCTGGGAGGGTGGTAGGATCATCATCATCATCATCAATCATATTTATTGAGCGCTTACTATGTGCAGAGCACTGTACTAAGCGCTTGGGAAGTACAAATTGGCAACATATAGAGACAGTCCCTACCCAACAGTGGGCTCACAGTCTAAAAGGGGAAGACAGAGAAAAAAACCAAACATACTAACAAAATAAAATAGAATAGATATGTACAAGTAAAATAGAGTAATAAATATGTACAAACATATATACAGGTGCTGTGGGGAAGGGAAGGAGGTAAGATGGGGGGAATGGAGAGGGGGACGAGGGGGAGAGGAAGGAAGGGGCTCAGTCTGGAAAGGCCTCCTGGAGGAGGTGAGCTCTCAGCAGGACCTTGAAGGGAGGAAGAGAGCTAGCTTGGTGGATGGGCAGAGGGAGGGCATTCCAGGCCCGGGGGATGACGTGGGCCGGGGGTCGATGGCGGGACAGGCGAGAGCGAGGTACGGTGAGGAGATTAGCGGCAGAGGAGTGGAGGGTGCAGGCTGGGCTGTAGAAGGAGAGAAGGGAGGTGAGTTAGGAGGGGGCGAGGTGATGGACAGCCTTGAAGCCCAGGGTGAGGAGTTTCTGCCTGATGCGCAGATTGATTGGTAGCCACTGGAGAGTTTTGAGGAGGGGAGTGATATGCCCAGAGCGTTTCTGGACAAAGATAATCCGGGCAGCAGCATGAAGTATGGGTTGAAGTGGAGAGAGACACGAGGATGGGAGATCAGAGAGAAGGCTGATGCAGTAGTCCAGACGGGATAGGATGAGAGCTTGAATGAGCAGGGTAGCGGTTGGGATGGAGAGGAAAGAGGCCTCCATTTTTCAGGCTCCTGAATGCTTGGGAAGTTAGGTTTCTTTTATACAGTGAGCTGCATAATGTGTTGGTTTTTTTTCTCTTTTTGTACGCCTCTGAATAGTTTTGCCACCACCGGTTAGAGTTGCAAAGTGACATAAAACAACCGGCCAGCCCTCCAGGCGGCAAAGGCCGCTCAGCGACATTTAGTGCTCAACATCGCCACCTGCTGGCCCAAAAAAGGAAACCTGCCTGCGTGGCCGGATGGTCAATCAAGAGGAGCCCGCATCTTCCGAGCTAATAAATAGCATAGCTGAGGACCGCTTCAATCAATCAATCAATCAATCGTATTATTGAGCGCTTACTGTGTGCAGAGCACTGTACTGAGCGCTTGGGAAGTACAAGCTGGCAACATATAGAGACAGTCCCTACCCAACAGTGGGCTCACAGGCTAGAAGGGGGAGAGACTCCTTCATAACATACCATACTCATTCATTCACTCATTCAATCGTGTTTATTGAGCGCTTACCGTATGCAGAGCACTGTACTAAGCGCTTGGGAAGTCCAAGTTGGCAACATATAGAGACGGTCCCTACCCAACAGCGGGCTCACAGTCTAGAAGGGGGAGACAGACAACAAAACAAATCAACAAAATCAAATAGACTAGTAAATATGTACAAGTAGAATAGAGTAATAAATATGTGCAAACATATATACAGGTGCTGTGGGGAGGGGAAGGAGGTAAGGCAGGGGGAGGGGGAGAGGAAGGAGGGGGCTCAGTCTGGGAAGGCCTACTCACTCCTGAGAAGCATGATTTACAGACTCCCTGGTGATTGTATGGTTATCCTGTTTGCAGTCCTCTTGCCTCAGTTCCAAGAGTCAGTCTCTTTAACAACAAGGCCAGCCTTATGCAAAATGTGGCTCTCTCTGCTCAGGTATCTCTTCTGGGGATGCACCGTCATTTATCATTTTCAAAAACCCGGGAGGCAGCACAAGTCCCTTGGCCTGCAGATATTTAGAGTCATTATTCTCCTTGCAAACATCGCCAGCACCGTGTTGGACGGCAAAGCCTATTGATAACTCTCTTGGTGGTTAGAAAATTGCTGGCGGTCCTTGCTGTTCTTTCAGATACTTACAGAGATAAAAATGATCCCAGGGAAAAGAGAACACATGATCATTTAACGAGTGCCTCGGTCAACTGAGCTAAAAAGAGCACTGTCTGCCCATCTAGGCTCAAACATTTACGGGTGGGGTGATTGTATGCTCACTGGACTGTAAGCCCCTTGAGGACAGGCATCATGTCTATTGATTGGTAAAATTGAAAACTGGTGCCGCTGGCCCAGGTGAGGGAAAAGGCATTTAAACCATGCGATTCACAATGAAGTCAGCTTGGCTAATGTGCATCTAAATTGTACGATCGGCTCAGCACTCTAGCTGTTCAAAAGTTTCATTTTGATGCTGACCCCTGCCTCGAGACATTACTAGGAATAAAGTGGGCTCTCAATGAATGAACGATTAACAAATTTAAAAACAAGTTGAAGCATGATGTAACTCAGGAAAGCTCTGTGTGCGGTGTTGTGCTTTATGCTTCAAGAGCTGTGATAGACCAGGGAAGACCCTGCAGGCAGAAATGAAAATAACCAAATGACAACTGAGGCTTTCATTTTGACACCTGACAGCTATCTACTCTGTCAACTAGCTTGTGCCACTCCTGGAGTGGAGAATCCCAGGTCAATAAATGTCTGGGGAATCAGTGAGTGAAGGACTTGAGATAAAACACCTGTTCATTTGGTCTTGAAATGAACCTAATTACATCTACCTAGTGATTTCTGCTCCAGGGGTTTAGCAGGAAAACAAGAGGGAGAGGAGACTTGAGTTTAAAAAGTTTGAGTGTTCCATTCCACCCACCCCTCTCCTTTCTTTCACCACCAGGGTCCCAAAGGGAAGATCCAGAAGTAGAGGGGAGTGGACGCTCAGAGGAAACAAGTGAGCAACTCAATACCACTGAAGGGAACGGAATTGATGAAGAAATTTAAAGAGGGCTAGGAAAAACTCACACCTCTGATACTGACCCATTCGCTTGAATCGTATTTTCCCAATTGTGATTTTTGGTAACCAAGATCAAAGGCTATTGAGAAGTAGCATGGGCCTAGAGATCAGAAGAACCTGGGTTCTAATCCCAGCTCTGCCATTTGTCTGCTGAGTGACCTTGATCAAGTCACTTCACTTCTCTATGCCTCAGTTACCTCATCTGAAAGAGGGGGATTCATACCCATTCTCCCTCCTACTTAAACTGTGAGCCCCAGGTGGGACATGGGCAGTGCCCAACCTGATTATCTTGTTTCTTCCCCAGTACTTAGTACAGTGCATGGCACATAATAAGCACTTATATACCATTTCATAAAAAGAAAAAAAATAATGATCTAATCCAATCTCAACTGTCCAGGCTCTAATTAGACTCTGGGCAGGAAATGAATATGTTTATTGTTATATTGTACACCCCAAGTGCTTATTACAGTGCTTTGCACATGGTAAGCACTCAATAAATGTGGCTGAAAGAATGATTTAGGAATCCCCAAGCCACTCTTTGCAGAGACTTTGCTGCATCATCTTCAAACTACCATTTATTGCAAGGAAATTGATCTATACATGTCTGGTTCAATGCAACTCTGCATTTCTCATCTTCCCTCCTAAAGTCTCCATCTCTGCTGATAACACCACCATCCTTCCTGTTCCCATAATCTTGCACCCATCCTCAGTTCCTCACTGTCATTCAGGGCTTACATTCAATCAACCTGCAAATTCCTGCCAGTTCTTTCTCTGCAACATTTTCTGTAGCCACCCCTAGAAAGATGCCACCTTGTCTCTAGAGAAGCAGTGTGGCTTAGGAGAAAGACTATGGCCTCAGAGGCAAAGAACCTGGGTTCTAATTCTGACTCAACCACTTGTCTGCTGTGGGACCTACGCCAGGACACAACCATTTTCTGTCTAAATTTCCTCATCTGAAAAATGGGGATTATATTTCTGTTCTCTCTCCTAGAGTGTGAGCCCTACATGGGGCTCAGTTTGTCCTACCTGATTATCTTGTAGCTACCACAATGCTTAGTACAGTGCTTGACACAGCAACAAGTGCCACAACCATAGCACAGTTAGATTCCAGTATCGGCCTTCGCAATCCTCCCAGCTCAGCTCCCTTCAACCTATGCCACTGCCCAGATTACCTGTTGGAGACATCATTAATCATACATTTGTCCATGTATCGAAAACCTCCATTGGCTACCCATCTCCCTCCACATCAAGTAAAAATTCTTCACAGTTGACTTCAAGGCTTTCCCATTTTACACATTAGCTCTTTTCTCTTGCTCCTCCCCAGTTTTCACCTTTCACTGCTCCCAACTCACCTTCTATAATAATGGTAATAATAATAATGACAGCATTTGTTAAGCACTTACTGTGTGCAAAGCACTGTTATAAGCGCTGGGTGGGGGATACAAGGTGATCAGATTGTCCCACGTGGGGCTCACAGTTTTAATCCCCATTTTACAGATAACTGAGGGTCCGAGAAATTAAGTGACTTGCCCAAGGTCACACAGCAGACACGCGGCAGAGCCAAGATTCGAACCCATGACCGCTGACTCCAAAGCCCATGCTCTTTCCACTGAGCCATGCTGCTTCTTCTGACTGAAACTTTAGCCCATCCCTCCATTCACGGCCCCCTCATGTTATTCAAGTCTAAATCTATCTTTCCCCTCAAATTCACCAAGCCACAGCACTCCCAATAGCAAAATTCTCCTAAAAATCTCACCTCCTTCAGGAAGCCTTCCCTGATAGATAAACCACAACCAGTTGTCTCTGCCCAACAACTACTCTCAGCATATCTGTATATTTAATGATTTATTCAGCTATTTCGGTCTGACATCTGTACTACCACTTATTGTAAATTTTTCTCCTGCTATCACTTGTAAATACTGTTCAACCCTTTAGATTGTACACCCCTCTGAGGGCAGGGATGCTTACCCTAATTCTATTCTCACCCACAGAGAAGTAGCATTGCCTAACAGAAACAGCACAGACCCAGAAGTCAGTGGACCTGGGATCTAATCTCAGATCCACCACATGGCTTTGTGACCATGGGAAAGTCACAACTTCTCTGTGCCTCAGTTACATCATCTGTAAAATGGGGATTAAGACCGTGAACTCCATGAGAGACAGGGGCTATATCCAATGTGATTATTTTCTATCTACCCAGAGCCTAGTACAGTGCCTGGCACATAGATTTAAATGCCATAAAAAAGGCTCACTACCATGCTTTGCACTCAGGAGATATTCAATAAATATCCTGGATCAAACACTCTTTAGAAAGAAGGATCCGGTATTCAAGTAGTTTGATAATCCTGAGGTGTCTATTTTTTTCCAGTTTAATGCTCAGAACCCAACAGGATTTCTTAAACTTCATAATCTCAGCCCCTGTCACCAATTTCAGAATAGCAATCTCCCACTCCTGAACCTCTGAGATTTTTGTTTCCCCTCCAGGTAGCTAGCTGGATATCTAAGCAAAGATTTTTTTCTCCAAATCTGCAGCAGTCATCGCGGCAGCACCTTTAGGGGTTTATTGCTTACTTTTTCTATCTTGCTGTCCTTTGTTTTCAAGATGGCCATTCATGATGAGGCCCTATTGATGTGTGAGAGCATAACATGAAAAACAGTGTGGGAATGAAAACAGTGTGGGAATAACATTCCCCGCTGCACTGTTTACAGGCAGGAGTAGTTGATATTGGCATTGACAGAGGATAAATCCTCACTGCTTTAATCAATGGTAATTATTGAGCACTTACTGTATGCAGAGTGCCATACAAAGCACTTGTTGGGGGAGCACATTACAATAGAGTGGGTAGACACAATACTGGCCCTCATGGAAATTATAGACTATTTCTCTGTCTCATGATGTCTCATTCTTCCTGAAGCCTTGGCCAGAGAAGAGTAGCCCCCCTCCCACTTGCTGCCCCCTGGACTGGCCTTTCTGTTGCAGGGGTCTCACATAGTTCACTGCTCTGTTGCACCATACAAGGAAGCATTTCAAAGTGCTTTTCCCAGCCCTCGTGGATTGCACCTCTTCAGTTTCCCCATACACAGTGACTTTGGGGGTCTGCTGAGGTCCATTGATGCCATGGAGATTGGAACAAGTAAATTCTATTTTCCTTTGAGCCTCGCTTATTTTCCTGCATTGCTGTTCCTGAACCCCTTCTCACAGCCCTGTTGCTTGGAGAGAGTGAGGGGAGGAGGGAGAGCTGGGGAACTTTCACAGGAAGAGATCCCCTAATCATCAATCGTATTCATTGAGCGCTTACTATGTGCGGAGCACTGTACTAAGCGCTTGGGAAGTACAAATTGGTGGCCTTGGCAGGGTGCTCAACCCCAAAACCTAGGGGTTGTTCTGCTACGGCTGTGGGATAATAATAATAATAATGTTGGCATTTGTTAAGCGCTTACTATGTGCAAAGCACTGTTCTAAAAGCACCGGATCACCTTCTGGTCACCTTGGAACTGTAACCCTAGCCCACAAAATGGAGTTCACACTCTCTGCACTTCCCCTAATCATACATACATACCTGGCAGAGTTGAAAGAAATGGGGTCTCGTTCTAGCCCAGGAAAGATCTGGTTCTAAACATTCATTCATTCAATTGTATTTATTGAGCACTTACTGTGTGCAGAGCCCTGTACTAAGCACTTGGGAAGTACAAATTAGCAACATATAGAGATGGTCCCTACCCACCAACTGGCTCACAGTCTAGAAGGTGGTGGTGGGTGGGGGGGAGACAGACAAAAAAAACCCAAAGCAAGAAGAGAGGTGTCAATACCATCAGAATAAATAGAATTATAGCTATAGACACATCATTAGTAAAATAAATATAGTAAATATGTGCAAATAGAGTAATACATATGTACAAATATATACAAGTGCTGTGGGCAGGGGAAGGGGGTAGGGCAGGAGAAGGAGGAGAGGAACAAAGGAGGGGCTGAACCCTATGCTTACTTTTGCCCCGTACTAAAATGCAGTCTCCCAAGAAGCTGCTCCAGCTGCCTGGGGACCCCAAAGCCTCACTTCTGCCTGGTCGCCCTCCCTACTCGAGAGCATTGTGGGCAATCCCCCAGGCTGGGGAAACAAATAAGATCACTTCTGCTTCTACTGGGCTCGAAGCTTTGCCGGCCAAGCTGGTAACAGAACCAGATTTCTGCTGGCCAATCTAGTGATGCCTTATCTGTGCCAGGTGGAATGTCTCCTGTACATTATGAGCAGGCAGGGAGAGTGCCTGAATCAATTTGAGAAGCAGCCTGGCCTAGTGGACTGAGCTCAGGCCTGGGAGTCGGAAGGACCTGAGTTCTAATCCCATCTCCTCCACTTATCTTCTGCGTGACCTTGGATACTTCTGTGTGCCTCAGTTACCTCATCTCTAAAATGGGGATTAAGGCTGTGATAATAATAACAATAATAATAATAATGTTATTTGTTAAGTGCTCACTATATGCAAAGCACTGTTCAAAGCACTGGGGGGGATACAGGGTGATCAGGCTGTCCCACGTGGGGCTCACAGTCTTAATCCTCATTTTACAGATGAGGTAACAGGCCCAGAGAAGGTAAGTGACTTGCCCAAGGTCACACAGCAGACATTTGGCAGAGCTGGGATTAGAACCCATGACCTCTGGCTCCCAAGCCCATGCTCTTTCCACTGAGCCATGCTGTGATCCCGGGACTGTGTCCATCCTGATTTGCTTTTATCTATTCCAGCACTCGGTACAGTACCTGGCACGTAGTAAATGCTTCGTAAATACCATGAAAAAATCCCTAATGCACCGGGCACTGCTGTTAGTATAGGAGCTGCAAACTTCCTACTGAATTCAGGAACGGAATTTTCTTAAGAATGCAGGGGGCAGAGGGAGAAGCCTAAGGCCCCTCCTTCTGGGTTATCTCCTCCCATGATGCTCCAGGAACCACAAGGGAAAAGATTCTTTGGGTCAACAGAAGGGTGTACAAGGTACCCACTATGCATGTCTACACACATAAAGGAAAGATCCTGTGCCTGGATGCAGCCAGAGAGCATGCTAGAACAATGATTTCCATGTCTCAAGGGTGACAGCTCACTCAACTTTGGGAGCTGGACTTCCAGTCTCCCTCACCCTGCTTCTCTGACAAGACGTAAGTAGCCAATCAGTCCTGAAAAGATTCAGAATGACAGCTTTGTGACCTGTTCACATTTTGAAGCCGGTCTCCTTTCAGTTTCACTCCCAATAAAATCCCTGCTCCTTTTACCCCCTGTACTCCCAAAGGGGGCCTCTGTCATTCAATTAATCAGTGGTATTTGAGCCCTTACTATTTGTAGAGCACTGTACTAAGCTCCTGGGAGAATACAAAACAGTGGAGTAAGTAGACATGCTCGATGCCCTCAAAAATCTTCCAGTCTAGTAGAACTTGGCTTTACCATTACCAGTTACTACACAGCAAAGTATCATGCAACGAGATGGTTATAAAAAGAATGTGATTTCTGCACGAGTCCAAGAGAACCATTTGCAACCTATCCTTTAGAGGACCCAGATTCTCTCCCCCCACCCCAACTTTGGGAAGACTCTCTGGGAGCTACACTCTGCATGTACAGTAGCCCCCAGTGCCCAAGAGCCCAGATGGGGAAGGGGGTGCCATCTCCCCTCCATTCTTTAACAATCCATCTCATCCATGCCAGGAAGCTCCTGAGAAGGGCCCCTACTCCCAACTTCTGTCAGGCAGAGAGCTAAGCTAAATAAGTAGTGATGAGCAAGAGCAAGCAATTCTTTTTAAACGTGCCTGTGAAATTTTAGAGATCTGCTTACAGTATGTGACAAAAAAAAAGAAAACTAAGCTCAAGCATTCAGGCAGGTGAATCTGAGGTGGAAGAAATTGTACCGGAAATCTCTAATCCTAAAATGAAGACACAGTGCAACTGCCCCAGTCCCTTCTGGTGTCACAGAATTATCTGGGTTGATTTGTTCTAAATAATCCCTCCAACACACTACCCTTAGATAGAGGGGGGCAGCATAGGTGCATTAAGCTCACATCCGGACGCCCTGTTAAAATTAGATCCAGTCATGCAGGCGATGGGCTCCTGTGAATGAAATTGTGCTGCAGGCTACCAGTCAGGTGGGGCTGGGTGGGTTTGGGAGGTGGGGGAGGAGAGACAGAGATTGTTTCGCTGGGTAATTGAACAGACTTAGACCCAGAGGCAGAAGGAAATGTCATACTGCAGTGCAGTAAAACCTAAAAAGCCATTCGAATGCATCTGTGACAGACTAGAGAGACAGCCTTAAACTCGGGCTCTCGCTCTGCAAAGTCAGGAGCGTGCAATCAAGAGACTGGAGCAGATTTTACATTATTTTTAGTGGTTAAATGCCCTTTGACTTACACAAGTGATCTTTCATTAATTTCCCCACTGTTTCTAGGGAAGGAAATAGAAGTCTTCATTTGCCAGTGCTCCCCATGAAGGCATGATAAAGTCTCCTGCCTGTAATGACTCGCCCTGCAATGACCTTGAGAAATCCCTGACCATCTATTTTGATAACATCCTGTCCAACTGCTCTTGTGCTTCCAGTTCACTTCACTGGGGCTTGGGAATCAGACCTACTGAATAGCTTCCTGCATCTATAAATTTTGGCCCTGGAGGTCTTGGGAAGCAACATGGCTTAGTGGACGAGCACAGGCTTGGAAGTCAGTGCTCCTGGGGTCTAATGGTATTTGTTAAGCGCTCACTTTGTGCCAGGCACTTTTCTAAGCATTGGGGTGGTTACAAGCTAATCAGGTTGGACACAGTCTCTGCCCCACATGGGGCTCACAAACTCAATTCCCATTTTACAGATGAGGTAACTGAGGCCCAGAGAAGTGAAGTGACATGCCCAAGGTCAAACAGCAGTCTAATCTTGACTTCCACTTGCTTGCTGTGTGACCTTACGTCACTTCACTCCTCTGTGCTCAATAAGAGTAAGCACTCAAACATTATTAATTGATGTCCCATGGAGAGCAGAGAAACCACTGAAGAATACCAGGAGAAAGTGCAAATTGGCCAGGCAGATGGGCATAATGCCCATTCCAATCAGCCTCTTCCTACTTGTTCCAGCTACTTTACCATGACAAGGTAGAAACTGGGCATCTCACAGCAGGAGTAGAGTCATTCTCTGTGGCCAGGTCAAAGGGAATGGCTCCAGAGAGGGTCAGGTGTAGGTACAACCTTCTTCTTCATATTCATTTACTCACTGGTACTTATTGAGTGCTTACTATGTACAGAGCACTGTACTAAGCACTTGGGAAAGTCCAACAGGGTTGGTAGACAGGTTCCCCTCCCATGACTAGTTTAAAGTCTAGAGGGCCCAGATAAGGCGTAGATGAGTTACTAATAATAACAGCAATAATGATGATGGTATTTATCGCTTTGTGCCAAGTGGGGAATAAATATAACAGAGTACCTGGTCCACTTGGGGCTACCAGCTAAGTAGAAGGAAGAAGGCATTACTCAGACTCAAATGGAAAAATTAAGTTTTAAGTTCCTCCCTGCTCGTTGAAGTCAGGGATGAGTCTTTAGCTTCTGTTCCTCTCTCCTAGGTGGTTAATACGATGCTCTACCACGGGAGAGGCTATTAATTGCTCTGCCACCCTCCAATTCCTCAATCTTGTCCAGTGAAGAAAGTTCTCACCCTTTCTAAAAGATTAAAACCCAATGGGGTGTTTAGTGCTGACAAGCACAAACCAAAGCAGCTGCCCAACATAAATACTGTATGGGCACTGCAGGCTATATGACATGTTAAGCAATGGCATGCCCAAGGTCTTCAAGTCCCCAAGAGTTTTGCCATTTTTTCTAGAGCAATGAATGGATTTACTACAGCAAGTGTGAGATTAACTTCCTTTGGGAGATAAACCCATGGTTATTCTACCAAGAACCCGGAGAGAGCCAGTGCAGGTTTCTCTCGTAGAGTGAGATTTCCTTTTTAGAAATGGGGAGACACAGAAACCTGAAGACTGCTCAGGGAGACTGGAATGAGAAGCCCATTGCTTTTGTTTGAACCAAGCTAACCAGGTCTAAGAACCTCACACTTTTTAAACCACAAACCTGTAGCACCTTGGAGCCAAAGATCCTTTTCCCTCCCCTCCCCAATCAGCCGGTATAACCTGCATTTCACCTGCAGAAATGGGAGAGGAAAAAAAAAAAAACAGTGACATGAAGAATGTCACTGCAGAGATATTCCAAATCCCTAGCAATTCAGCATTGGAGGAAATAGACATCTCCTCCTCCCCGCTACCCCCCACCCCTGCCCTGCCACACACACACACACACACACACACACACACACACACACACACACACACGCTATGCATATTTAGCTCTAATTGTAGAATTTCCTATATAGCTAGCCATCTGCAGTGTAATGCTCAAACCAGAATCTTCAAATAATCAGCAAGGTCTCCTCAAAATATAGTTAATGCCACTCTAGTGATATAACTCACTTGGCTGCAGTTTTCACGTCTCTCTTCCCAACACATATAGCCTAGAGAACTGGATAATTTGTGAGATTGCTTTCTTCAAGAATATAAATCCCTGCTTTACAGGAGAAATGACTGTACTACACACACACGCGCACATCCCCCGGGTTCAAGAATGATGAAGCTCCCAATATTAGTGTGCAAATATGGCTTCATACTCCTACTTTATGAGCCTGCAAACATTGCCCCTGTTGCATTTGTTACCCACGGTGCCTTGCTCTGTTTCATTCTCTCACTTGGGGTTTTGACCTTCTGGGAGCTTCTTCTCACCTCATTTCCAATGTGCTAAACCTTCTGCTGCTATCTTCCGACAGTCTGCTGTTTTCTGCCACCCTGCCTGAGGTTCTCACTTCTTTTAAAAGTGTTTCTTCTGCCCATACTGTTTATGGTTACCTTACTCGGCTCACCGGCTGTTAAGTTATCCTGCTGTCATCACCTGGGCAAGTATTGCCTCAGTGTTGGTCACCTGGTGGCATTCCAGGACCCCACAGTCTAGGAATCCTGTCTTGCTATTTAGAATAGGTGGTGTTGGTTGAATTGCCATTAATAGCTCATATCTCACAATGCTACTGAGAACAGGGTTGTTGGACATGAGGACTCAGTGCAACTTCCTGGAAGGGCAGGGATCTTGTCTTTTCCCACCACACTCCCAAGGACCCAGGATGGGGTTCTGCACCCAGCAGATGCTCAATAAATGTTATTGACTGATAACGATCAATCCCCACTACTAAGACAGGCCAACTCCAGGACACATTTATGGACTGTTGGGAGTGTTATGGGGTTAGGATCTCTGACAAAGCAGTGCTTATCACCACATGATGCCAAACAATCTTTTGTGCACATGATATATCATGTGAGGGGTAGCGCTTTGAGTTCCCGCAGTCAGGCTATTTATCCTGGATATTGGGAATGGGTATTCTGAGCCAATCCCTGGCATTCCTTGGTCATAGAAGAGGGGCAGGGAGACAGCAGAAGAACATTGTTCATCTCAGTTTTTTAATCTTCCCAGCTGTGCCACTGCCCCACCCAGTACAGCTGAATGGTCCTTCATGCCACCCACCCTGCATCTCAGCTTTGCCTTTTCATCCGGCAAGGTGGAATTTCCCCAAATCAGGACTGTCCCACCCAATGCAGGATCACTGGCTAGCGCATGTCAAGTCCATCACTTCCCAAGGGGCTGAAGCAATGGGAAAAGAGCCCATAATAATATCTGTTAACCACTTACCATCGGCCAAACACTAAGAATCAGCATGACCTAGAGAAGTAGTGTACCCTAGTGGAAAAGGCATGCGCCTGGGAGTCAGATGACCTGGGTTCTAATCCTGTCTCTTTGACTTGTCTGTTGTATGACCTTGGGCAAGTCTTTTAATTTCTCTGTGCCTCAGTTTCTTCATCTGTAAAATAAGGGTTAAGACATGGAGTCCTTTTGGGATAGGGACTGTGGCCAGAGTATTTTGTATCGACCGCAGTGCTAAATCCAGTGCCTGCCACATAGTAAGTGCTTAAATTCATTAAAAAAAAGTGCTGGAGTAGATAGATCAGCAACCCAAATGGGGCTCAGAATTTAAGTGGGAGGGGGATAACAGCTATTTAAATTGTCATTTTACAGGTGAGAAAACTAAGGCAGAGAGCTGACTTTCCCAAGATAGCAGCAGGCAAGTGGGTGAGCAGGGTTTAGAGCCCAGGACTCAGAACCCCCAGTTCCATTTTCTTTCCATTAAGCAACACTGTTTCTCTATCAATAGTGAAAGCAGGAGAAATTGTCTAATTCCCATCTGTGCATTCTCTCCCAGTGCTCAGCATAGTGCTCTGCACACAGTAAGAGCTCCATACTAGTACTACTACAACAAAATATTAAAAGATCATATTTATTGAGGACTTACTGTATGCAGGGCACCATCCTAAGCACTTGAGTGAGTACCACATCACAATATAGCTGGCATAATTCCCTATCCACAACTAGCTTATGGCCTAGGTGAGGATAATAATTTTGGTATGTTAAAAGATGATTTGCCCATGTTAACGAAATGAATTCACTACAGCAAAAAGGCATCTTTCATTACCTACCAAAGGCCTTAGACCAGCATGTGTGAATGGTAGCTAAGCTTTATGAAAAATATCACTCAGAACACAAACATTAAAGCCTTTCCTTTTTAGTGATATTGAATTTAAAACATGAACATCAGCCTCAACCTAGAAGCTGAGAGTCCTGGAACATGGATTTTCCTATTCCAAGTGTTCAAAAAGAGTCAATGAGTAGTTGAATGGAGGAGATGAGAGGGAGATTTGGAGGCATGAAACAATCAGGTGATTCTTAAGATAGCAACCAATTTTAGCATTCCACAGTCCTCCCTAAAATACCATGTATAGAAAAGGTAAAAATAAAGTTGCAGCTCAATACCTTCAACTCAGTATTAAGCAAACCCACTTCTTTTAATCTCTTACAAATCCGAAATTCCTAGGTTAAGCTGCTAGGAGAGCTTGGATCTTAAGTCATTTGAAGCAACACTCAATTAAAACATTTGTGGCACTTTGAAAAAAGGTATTATAGGCAAAATAAACGAGAATAGTATACATATATTACAAACTGCTAATGTATGCTTGAAGCATCAATCCCTGGCTTAATTCGATGCTGATGATGCACAAAGCCAATGAGCAGATCAGAATATGCTCAATGGGCTGTCAGAAACTAAGATGCTGATATCTAATGAAGCATTTCTCTAATGTTAATTACATTTATGGCTTGAAAACACTGCAATTGCTCAAAAAATATTTAATTGAATGGCCCTCTATTCTGTTGATGGCATTATTATGAAAACCCTTTCTGCACATCTGTTAGAGGAGAGAACTTAGCACTCAAAAGAAAAAATCACCAGTGGGAAATGAGGAAACCTTGATTCTCCCATATTTTAAAAGGAATGGGAATTTATAACTGAAGGATGTGTGGGATAATACTGATACTTGTTAAGCATTCACTAGATACAAAGCGTTGTATTAAGTGCTGAGCTAGGAACAAGAAAATGAGACTCAGTTGTAATCAATTAGCACATAGGGATGATGTAAGTGTCCCATGCAGTGCTGTTCTGCTAAAATTACACTTCCTCCAAAACATGGAGGGGGAAAAAAAAAACAAGGAGGAAAAAACGTATCTTTTCTCATTCCTCATAGGATTTTCTGTGAATTCTCCACATTTATTAGTGAGATTAGGAAGTATAACCAATCCAAAATGATCCTACTTACCAATAAGTGACACTGGGTACCTGCACCCTGGTAACAGAGGGGAATATTCAGGATTTATATGCCAGTTTTGCCTCTTAGTTCATCCAGAGAGGCTTGAAATTTCCTAGATAAAAGCCCAGCATTGACCATCCACTACTTATGGCTGCATTTGTTACAATCCTTGGTTCTGCCTTTTAGTACCACATTGACACCCATCGGAATGGAAGTACAATGGTCCTAGAATCACTGAGTTTATCTCTGTAGTGAACCAAAACAGAGGCATTCCTGATGAAGTCCCAGGTCAGGGTGATGGGGTGGAAGGCTAACTGGAGCCAGTTTGGCTCTAATAAATGTAGCAGGAAATCTCCACTCATGAAAATTGGGGTGGGAGTTTGGAGAGCAGAAGGACCACTTGATATAGCTACCACTCAGCGGCTACCTTGGACACACCACAGCTCTAGACACTGGCCTGCCCCACAAAGCAATAGAAGAGCCCCAGGGAAGCTTATATAGAGCCCGACCCGCAGGACTCTTCCAGGTGACCCATGGTCCAGCCCATCCCTAGCTCAGAGCCTTTCAGAAATCAGAGGGAAGCTCCTCAGGCTCCCAATCCCAAAGCATCTGGGAATACCTGTTAAAGAAGTGAGCCACCCATCATTTTGCACTGATCCAGGCTAACATGGCAAATGTGAAAGGGTCATCATGGAGCACCTGATTTGGTCAAAAAGATGGCCAGTCTACACAGGAAAGCATTTGGTTAATAACCTATTAGACATGCGTTTACCTCACTCTCGAAAGCCTAACATGTTTAAAGGAAACAGTTAGAGATCGAACAGTTCTTGATTCTAACCTAATCATCACAAGGACTATTGCATTATTGCTGACATCTTGGGAATACATATTGAACTTTCATTCTCCCCCAGTCAATATTTCTGTGTACATTGAGATACACCTAATGAGCCCTTTCTAGCTACAGCATAGCTAGGGCCAATCGATCAATCGCTAAATGCAGGCAGGAAAGTGAGCGTAGGTGCAGATGTTCCTTTGAGAGAAGACATTTTCATTTTATTTAGAATGGTGATCAGATTAACATCTGGGCTCGCTGGCCTTCTGAGTCAATTTTGGGGGGAAGAAGAATCAAATGCCAGAGATAAAAATTAGCTAGTGTCGGGTGTATCGAGCTTCCTCCCATTCTATTTCTGACTATGCTCTCTCTGGTCTTTTCTCCCAGACTGGGAAGAATTTCCATTTATTGAATTTCCCTGCACTCCTAGAGTGTCAATATTTGAGTGGGATTGTGGTGACTGTGTAAGAAAAAAAACAACACCCCAAAAAATGCCCCTGAGGTTGAAAGAGGAGTCTGAGTACCTCAGAAGATTAACAACCGGCTTGGTTTTCCAGCCACAGATCACTAGCTTACAAAGATAATTGGATCGATCTTTCTATTCCTATTCCCACGCTATCTCCAAAAACCAATATACAAAACAGAGCTGTCATTTGCAATACTACCCCGCTACCATTTGGGCGGGTGGATCCAAGATTCCAACCTCTTTTCAAAGCTTTGAGATACATTGGTTCACCCAAAGCCATCAAACATCTCAAACAGCCTAACGGGGAAAAGGCTCATACCTCTAAATCCGGGTGTTGGGTGGGATGCAAGAATCCAGACCATGCTCCAGATCCAGTCTGGTCCCAAGGAAGTCTGATCTCTCTGCAGGATGTGTAGATACCCTGCTCAGCTTCCTGGTACACCACATTTCCAAAAGCAGAAGTGGGTCAGGGTGATTGAATCAGTTGGATCTACCGTGGAACAAACGGTTGGCAGCTCCGTTGCCTCCAAATCACCTCTTCCACCCCATAGCCACTCATGGCTCTTGGCGGTTGATCTAGTCGACAGTCATTTCGCTGTAAGTCTCCAAATCCTCTCTGTAGTTGGCTGCAGGGAGCTTTCAAGGATCATATCTAAGGGAATAAAATGACACACTGACACAAGAACATGAGCCACCGTAGATCTTCTAACCAGCCAACCAACCCCAAACTTTGTCTCTGGCAATAATAATAACAATGGTATTTGTTAAGCACTTACTATGTGCAAAGCACTGTTCTAAGCACTGGGGAGGTTACAAGGTGATCAGGTTGTCCCACGGGGGGTTCATAGTTTTAATGCCCATTTACAGATGAAGTAACTGAGGCACAGAGAAGTTAAGTGACTTGCCCAAAGTCACACAGCTGACAGTTGGCGGAGCAGGGATTTGAACTCATGACCTCTAACTCTCTGCTTCTGCTTCTCTGGCAATTGTAATGAATTATGGTTTTTTTGAGCTGAGTGCTGTACTAAGCACTTGGAAGAGTACAATATAACAGAGTTGATGGATACACTTCCCACCCACAAGGTGCTTGCAGTCTAGATGGGGAGACCAACGTTAATATGAAGTTACAGATAAAGACATAATAACTATAATGATAATAATAATGGGCCTTGTTAAGCGCTTACTGTGTGCTAAGCACTGGGGTAGATACATGGTAATCATGTCAGTCACAGTACCTGTCCCACATGGGGCTCACAGTCAATCCCCATTTTACAAATGAGGTGACAGGGACGGAGAAGTTAAGTGACTTGCCCAAGGTCACACAGGAGACAAGTGGTGGAGTCAGAATTAGAACCCACATCCTCAGACTCCCAAGCCCATGCTCTTGCCACTAGGACATGTTGTGGCCATACATAAGTACCATGGAGCTGAGGGATAGGTGAATAAAGGGTGCAAATCCATGTGTAAGAATGACGTAGAGGGGAGTGGGAGAAGAGGAAATGCTGGCTTAGTCAGAGAAAGCCTTTTGGAGGAGATGTGCTTTTAATAAGGTTTTGAAGGAGGGGGAGAGTTATCTGTCGAGTATGACTAAGATTCTTGTTTAAGAGTTTACATAGGATGGTTAGGGAAACAGGATGCAAGGTGTGCTGGGTTTGTCATTCCCATTATGCTGCTGAGGAACCAGGAACTGGTAATTATTTAACCTAGCCAATTATAAACAAATTAGTCAGCCAGGCTAGGACACAGGTCTTGAGAAGCAGAGCCCAGCTGGTTTTCTACTAGTCACATGACCTTCTTGCTACAAGGTCACTTGGGTAGACAGCAGATGGGTTGCCTCTGGGGACTGTGAAATCTATTCCCCGGAAAATTTTAAGATCAAAAGAGTAATCCCTATAGCGTTCCACCTGCCGTGAATAATCACTAATGATGGATCTGACCCATGACACTCAGACAACTGTGATAGACCAACTGAATTTAGGTGAGTGGGGCATGTGTGTTCATGTGTGTGCCTGTAGGTTCACAGGACATGCATGAACGTAACATGGAAATGCCGATCCATCCCTTTTCCCTTTCACTGAATTCAGGTTCTCAAGGTTAGACTTTTAAAAGCTTTTGAAGAAATACAGATTTCTGAAGTTGATTTCAGGTAAGCAGCTGTGAAATACTTGAAGTATTTAAATAGTAATTCAATAACAGACTTCAAATTTATGGATTGGAAGGGAAGCAGCGTGGCATAGTGGGTAATAACAATAATAATGGCAGCATTTACTAAGTGCTCTGTGCAAAGCACTGTTCTAAGCACAAGGTGATCAGCTTGTCCCACGGGGGGCTCAGTCTTAATCCCCATTTTACAGATGAGGTAACTGAGGCCCAGAGAAGTTAAGTGACTTGCCCAAAGTCACACAGCTGACAACTGGTGGAGCTGGGATTTGAACCCATGACTACTGACTCCAAAGTCCGTGCTCTTTCCACTGAGCTACACTAGGTAGAGCACAGGCCTAGGAGTCAGAAGGTCGTGTGTACTAATCTTGGCTTCATCACTTGTCTGCTGTGTGACCTTGGGCAAATCAATTCACTTCTCTGGGCCTCAGTTCCCTCATCTGTAAAATGGGGATTGAGACTGTGAGCCCCATGTGGGATAGGGACTGTGTCCAACCTGATTTGCCTGTATCCACCCCAGCACTTAGTACAGTGACTGCACATAGTAAGCACTTAAATACCACAATTATTTTCACAATTTTTCCAGTATTTGCTAGTTTTTATTATCTGCACACTCATATTTGTTATTTATCAAACCATCAGTAAAAACAAGGCTGTTCAGTTCACTACCAACAGCCCTCTTAGTATGTTTTCATGTCTCTCAAGTAGAGGTTTCCTAAGAATTCAGTTAAGATTGCTTTGATGACCCAAAATGGTCACGATGATAATTCATTAAGGCCTGTTGCAACCCAGGATATTGTCAGATTGCCTGCCAGATCGTTCTCAGTCAGTCAATTGTATTTATTGAGATCATACTATGTACAAAGCACCGTACTAAATGGTCTAAAGAGCATCGCCACTTTTCAGACCCAACAGGAAGTCGGGCTGGAAAATCAGCATCTTTGAATTCAGTTCCTAAGGGTTTCCCAACACTTCTCTGTGTTGTAGCTTCTTTTAAGCCACCACCTAGTTCATTGCACTAAATGCACATCAAATCAACCAACCTCTAATTTTACACTTAGGCTTCAGACCTATATGTAGCACCACGAGTCTTTCTCTGCTCAGAGAAAGTGTTTGCCCCAAATCATGTTTCCTAGCTCCATAGCTAGGGAGAAACAGCATAGCCTAGTGGAAAGAGTAGGAGCCTGGGAATCAGAGGATCTGGGTTCTAATCCTGACAGCCATTTATCTGTTTGTGACATCGTCAAGTCACAACTTTTCTGGGCCTCAATTCCCTCATCTGCAAAATGGGGAGTCAATAGCTGGTCTCCCTCCTACTTAGAGTGTGAGCAACACATGGGACCTGATTATCTTGTATCTTCCCCAGTGCTCAGTACAGGACTTGACATATAGTAAGCACTTAAATACCATAGTAATTATTATCTATATTAATGGCTTTCATTGGGTGGAAGGAGAGAGAGTAGAAGCTGATAGCTTAAAAGTTGAATATGAGAACCTTGTTGGCTTGTGAAGAAGATTAAACCTAGATCTGTTAGAATGAGATGAAAAGGAAGGTCAATTTCATCTCCTGCTGAAACTTAGGGACATTTTCCTGATGGGACATCAGGGACATCTCCATCTGGATGTCCGCCCGCCACCTAAAGCTCAACATGTCGAAGACTGAGCTCCTTGTCTTCCCTCCCAAACCTTGTCCTCTCCCTGACTTTCCCATCTCTGTTGACGGCACTACCATCCTTCCCGTCTCACAAGCCCGCAACCTTGGTGTCATCCTCGACTCCGCTCTCTCATTCACCCCTCACATCCAAGCCGTCACCAAAACCTGCCGGTCTCAGCTCCGCAACATTGCCAAGATCCGCCTTTTCCTCTCCATCCAAACCGCTACCCTGCTAATTCAAGCTCTCATCCTATCCCGTCTGGACTACTTCACTAGCCTTCTCTCTGATCTCCCATCCTCGTGTCTCTCTCCACTTCAATCCATACTTCATGCTGCTGCCCGGATTATCTTTGTCCAGAAACGCTCTGGACATATTACTCCCCTCCTCAAAAACCTCCAATGGCTACCGATCAATCTGCGCATCAGGCAGAAACTCCTCACCCTGGGCTTCAAGGCTGTCCATCACCTCGCCCCCTCCTACCTCACCTCCCTTCTCTCCTTCTACTGCCCAGCCCGCACCCTCCGCTCCTCCACCACTAATCTCCTCACTGTACCTCGCTCTCGCCTGTCCCGCCATCGACCCCCGGCCCACGTCATCCCCCGGGCCTGGAATGCCCTCCCTCTGCCCATCCGCCAAGCTAGCTCTCTTCCTCCCTTCAAGGCCCTGCTGAGAGCTCACCTCCTCCAGGAGGCCTTCTCAGACTGAGCCCCTTCTTTCCTCTCCCCCTCGTCCCCCTCTCCATCCCCCCGTCTTACCTCCTTCCCTTCCCCACAGCACCTGTATATATGTATATATGGTTGTACATATTTATTACTCTATTTATTTATTTATTTATTTATTTTACTTGTACATTTCTATCCTACTTATTTTATTTTGTTGGTATGTTTGGTTCTGTTCTCTGTCTCCCCATTTTAGACTGTGAGCCCACTGTTGGGTAGGGACTGTCTCTATGTGATGCCAATTTGTACTTCCCAAGCGCTTAGTACAGTGCTCTGCACATAGTAAGCTCTCAATAAATAAGATTGATTGATTGATTGATTGATGGAATTTGATACTCCTGAGGAGGGTAGATAGAGGAGGGACAGGGGTCTTATTGATATAGATTTACTTAGTGCTGTTAGTCAAACCAAGCCATGACTTCTTTTCCATGAAAAACACAAATTTACTTTAATGTACTTAGCCACCTCAGTCACTCATATCCTGTCTGGAAAAAAAACCCCTGCAACTTCTGCCCCTGCTGCCTTCCTCCCACATACCTTGAGATTGGAAAAGAGTCATCAAAAAAATTGTAAAAATTTGATTCACTTCAAATATCTGGTCTTTTCACTACCATATTCAGACTAAGTCATGTGGTGTTAGAAGCATTCTGGAAAAGCAAGTCAAAGTTTAAGGGTCACGGCTATAGTAGACAGTCTTAAAGGAAGCCCAGAAAATTGAACACTTAAATACATACCTTTAAATTATAAATTATTTATTCATATTAAAGTCTGTCTCCCCCTCTAGACTGTAAGCTCATTATGAGTTAATTCCATCATATAGTACTCTTCCAAGCTCTCAGCACAGTGCTCTGCACATAAGCACTCAAATACCTTTGATCAACTGATGGAAAATAAGTCTCAGCTTCCAAACTGACAGGGAGATCAGGCCCCAGACATGCAGTTCTGGGTCACAGTTTCTTGTTTTGTATATCTGTCTCCCCACTTAGAATGGATGCTGTTTGAGGGCAGAGAACTTCCGCAGTATTCTTCCAAGTGTGTTGCACTCAGGTGCTCAAATCATACTATTGATTGGTTGATTTTTCACCACCAGCCCTCCTTTTCCCAGAACTCCATTCAATGGAATTTAAGAGCAAGGATCCTTATCAAACATTTGGGAAAGTCTAACAGAAGTAATGTACATATTCTCTAACCAAAAAAAACTTCTACTCTAAATGAGAAGCCCTTCAGCAAGGAGGTTTCCCATTCTTGGAGAGGAGTTTCCAGTTCAGGCCAACAAAGCAAAAGTTTCTTTGGGGATCCTGTCCCCTCTCTACATTACCACCCCCCTTTTCAGAGCAGTTCCAAGCAGAGGACCTAGTGCCAAACTTGCACCAGGAACCAAATGTAACTGAAAGCAGTGCAGGGAGATCCTCTGGATTTGCTTTTACAAAGGTCAACCACAAAACCCACCTGAAGGGTCAGAGTCTCCTCTCCCCCAGGGCTCCCATGGTCAAATAAGTCATTTTCAAAATCCTTGAATGTGGAGGTGGGGTGGAGAGGAGAGAGGGGGAAAAAGAAAAAAACAGGGGAGGAATGGGAGAGAAATTGGAATTGGGGGTAAGAAAAAAAGAGGCTGGGGCATGGGGGAAGAGGAATTAAGAGAGAGATGGGTGAGGAAGGGGGAAGAGGATAGGAAATAGAGAAAAGAGGAAAAAAAGTGAGGAGACTTACTAGGCCATTATTTCTCTTTCCTCTTCTGGTATTGCTACTTCCTCTCATTCCCCCTTTAACCTCCAAGCTGCTGGTTTGTAGCTCTCAGGAACCATGGAACCAAGATCCTCATAGTCAGAGGATCTTCTCCCCCACTTAGCGACTCCCATTAGAGATCAGAGCCCCATGCAGACAAAGAAGCCATAAGGAAGAATGAGGGCAAAAAGGCAGGTGTTCATCCTGAAAAGAGTAACAGTCTAGCTCTATCCCACTTCCTACCCTGTTCACCAGCCCTTTAACTCAGCCCTCACATCCCCTCTTTCTTCCTTATCCCCTGTGGAGGAGTGAAACACTTCCAGAGACCAGCAGTGACTCACTCAAACTGAGGAGCCAAGGCCAAATTTGCTAACAAGCAGCAGCTGTGTCTACCCACTAGTTACCATCCTCCTTCTGCCCTTCAACCCTCAGCTGTGGCTGATCAGATCAGTGCCCTCCACCCTCACTGTTGCAGTCACTTTTAAGAAACCTGCTCACAACTGACAGACTAGGTATAACATGGATAGGAATGCCAACTTCCCTGAGTTTGATCCTCCAAGAAGGTGTTCTGAGCTGTGAGGAACCCATAGTACCCTATTTTTTTTGGCATTTATAGTTTGTCCTTATCATGGTCACAGCTAATCTTTATCATAGAGGAGCTGCATGGCCTAGTGGAAAGGGAACAGGGCTGGGAGACAGGCGATCCATGTTCTAGTCCTATTTCTGCTCCTTGTCTGCTGTGTGACTCTGGTCAAGTCATTTCACTTCTTTTTGCTTCCTTTTCCTCATCTTTAAATATGGGGATAAAGTATTAGATCTTCCTCTTCCTTAGGCAGTGAGTCCCCTGTGGGACAGGGACTATGTCTGATCTTTATGCTTTGTATCCACCCCAGTTCTTGGCATATAGTAAGCACTTAAATAGCACAATTATCATTATTTTCCCTTTTTTTTTGTTTTTATAATTTTAATCTTTATTTTCCTTAGGTGTCTGTCCTCAATTCCCTAACCTCCTGACACATACACACACCTGTCTTCTTGGGTTTTGAGCCCCTTGGGTATGAGATACTGTCTGATTCTCACCTGGATTTTTTTTAACAAGTGTTCTCTGCACACAGTGGAAATTAAATGAATACTTCTACTGCAAATGCTTCTTATCTGATTAAGCAGAGAAAAGGCTAGCAAGATCAGGCATCCCAAGAGATACCCACAGTTTCCGATTCTCTTTTTGATTCAACCATTTCCCACTATTAATAACTCCGTATGCTAGGACCAAGTGGCAACACTAATTCTCTAGCAGCAGAGGAAGAGCAAGGATGAATTTGGAATCTTCATATCCTCAGCAAAGCAAAAATTCTGTGGAAAGTAACAGCTCGGGTTTGTGCTTCTGTATCTCCTCAACCTATCTGCCTCAAAGTGTTTCAGAAAGTTTAATTGGTCTAGTGGAAAGGGCAGGGGATTGGGAGTCAGAAGATGTGGGTTCTAATCTCAGCTCTACTACTTGCTGGCTATGTGATCTTGGGCAAGTCACTGCTTCTCTGGGCCTCCATTGTGCCATCTCTAAAGTGGAGATGAAATACCCAGGCTTCCTCTTAGACTGCGAGCCCCATGTGTCTGACCTGGTTATATTGTACCTACCCCAATGCCTAGTACAGTGCTTGGCCCATAGTAAGTGCTTAACTAATACCACAGCTCTGCAACCAGGTGAAAAATATAGGACTCTGCCTGGGGAAAAAAAACAGAGCTAGAGACCAGTTCTGTTCCTCCTTGAAGATGAAAAGAATTTGCTGAAATTAGTCTGAGCCATCACAAGAGTACAATGATCCTGCCATGTCCCTGCTCAGGTATGAAATTTATAATTTGCCTTTGGAGGCACTAGCCAAGGCTGTTTGAGATGTTCGGTATGGTGCTTAAGAAGGCATGTGCAGAATGTAAAGCTGAGGAAAAGGCAGAGGCCCTATTTCCAGAGTTACCCTGGTCAAAATGAAAAAAGAGAGACAAGAGCTCATTTGCATTTTTGAACATATAAAAATGTCCCTGCTAGGTGAGGTACCCATGGCCGAGAGAAGTATTAACGAAACAAACCAATAGAAAACCAGCCAGGTGCCTAGCAGACAGTTGTACTGGTCCACATTGGCTCACAAAACTCCTCTGACAAATGAGAAAAAACCCAAAAGAAGAAACGCAATGTGCTTCATTTCCACAAGGTCAGAAAATCAGGGATTGGGTGAATTGGGTTGGGAAGGTGACAATAGGGGTATGGAGAGGTTGGGTCAATCATTCAATTAGTAGTACTTATTCTACTCTTACTGGGTATCCAAGCACTTGGTCTAAGCACTTGAGTACTGTACTAATCTGTCCTGAGCAGTGCTCAAGTTGGAAAGCAGCTGGAATGAACACTGAAGGGAAGCTCACCTTCTTCAACTCAAGCAGAACAATATTCCAGCAGCTGCCTCGATGAGCTGAATTAAAGGAATCATAAATGAGGAGGGAAGAAGAAATTATGGTCGGGGCAGATTGATTACAAGTGTGACAGTCTTCCAAGCACAACCACTGTAGTTCTTACATCTATCACATTTTCCCAAGCACTTACAGCATCATTGGCATTCAATAAAACTGTTGCTGATGATAGGGGGGCAGGATGGTCTAGTAGAAAGCAAATGGGTCTGGGAGTAAGAAGATGCCATCTAGTTTCAGCTCTGCCTCTGGCCTGCTGTGACCTTGGGTAGGACATCAGAGCAGTGTGGTCTAGTGGAAAGACCACAAGCCTGGGACTCAGAGGACCTGGTTCTAATCCTGGCTTTGCCAATTGCTAGCTCCATGACCTTAGGCAAGTCACTTAACTTCTCTGTGACTCTGTGTAAAATGGGGATTCAATACCTGTTCTCCCTCGCACTTAATACTGTGAACACAATGTGGGACAGGGACTGTGTCTGACCTAATTTACTTGTACCTGTCCCAACACTTAGACCAGTGATTGACATATAGTAAGCCCTTGACAAGTACCATCAAAAACAAAAAGAAAAAACAAAAAAAAACCTTTTGGGGCTTGGTTTTTTCAATCAATCAATCAATCAATCGTATTTATTGAGCGCTTACTATGTGCAGAGCACTGTACTAAGCGCTTGAACTGCAAAGGGGGGTTTTCAACTGCAGTTTTCCAATTCCAATTTCTCTCCCATTCCTCCCCTGTTTTTTTCTTTCAACTGCAGTTTTCAACTGCAAAGGGGGGTTGCTAGTACCTTCCTCACCCTTCCTCAAAGAGATTTGGTGAGGATATAAGGAGATCATTGATGTGAAGGCACTCTGGAAAATTAAGTGCCATACAAATTCAAGGTGCAGTTACTACCATGAGTTTAACATCACTAATTCAGACCCCACTAATTTTAATTTGGAATCCAAAAAAATTCCTTCACAAGATGCAGACCATCAGACTAGGCTCTTGGGGTACATTTTGGAGTAGATAGTATAATCACTGGGATATTTATTAAGCCCTTACTCCAGACAAAAGTACCATGCTAACTGTTGGGGTAGATAAAAGATAATCATGCAGACCTCAGGAATTTGCAATGGAGTAAAGAAGACAACTTGAAACACCACACAACCACCATAAATGTGTCTACATAAAGGTAGTGAAGAGAATTCAGAAATCAAGTACCATAAAAGCCTTCATTAAATCGCCTATTCTGGCTGCACTCAGCTCTGTTCTTTGCAGCTTATTCTGCTAGCTTCCCCGAAGAAGAAAGGAAAAACAAACCAAAGCCCATTCATTTTTTTTTTTCTGGAATTGGATGACATTGTTAATCAGGTTCAGCTCACATGCTGCACCTTCTTCCCAGAGCAGGAAGGACCCATGGTGTGTGGGAAATGGATCAAATATTACTTATTAACCCTATGCTGGTTAACATTCCATAGGTTTCCGCAACTCAACTACTAAACAATGATGGATGCTTACATGTTAAATAACTTCTTATACTTTAATAACCCAGCTTTCTCTGTTGTGTATATTTAATGACCCCCTCTTTGAGGTCTGTAAATCACATCTATTTTTATCCCGAGTTCTCCTGTTTTCATGTAAGACAGCCATTAGTGCACTCATTCAGTGGATAATCACTAAGGTATATGAAAATAGTAGGCGGTGACAGAAAGAGTGGGCTTAGTATCTTTAAAAAATCTCTATAGCATATTATTTTTCAATAAGAACCTAAGGTTTTTTCATTGTAATAACTCCAATTTAGGGGCCTCTTGTAGGAAACTGAGGAAAATATTATATTCTCTTCTGGTAGATTTTGGGAGACAGCAGAGAAATTTTACAACGATTTACTGTCCACCAAGTAAATTTTGATATTAAATGTTTACCCAGGTGTAAAGCACTGTGCTAAGTGTTGGAGTCAATTCAAAATAATCATATTGGTCACAGTCTCTGTCCCACACTGGGATCACAGTCTAAAAAGAAAGAGTGCAAGAATTTTATCCCTCTTTTACAGATAAGAAAACTGAGGCTCAGAAGTGAGTTGCCCAAGGTCAAGCTGTTGGCCGGGGCTGGGATTAGAAACTATGTCTTGTAATTCGTGAACTAGTGTTTTCTCACTTGTGTGTTTAGAAGGCATTTATAGGTGTTTGCTACAGACCCCAACCCCAGAAAAGAGCATCTTCTACAGCATTCCTTTCACATCAGAAGTTTCCTCTCCCCAAATGTCTGGGCAGCCCCACTTCAACTTCTGGGTCACCCCACGATCTCTCAGGTTCTACCATCTGCTGAATGCTCAGTGGACTCTGAGTAAAACTCCCTCCTGGACAACTCCTGGAGAAGACCCAACCTTATTGGGTCTGCCATGAAGTCTGATCACAGAACTGTACCAAATTTTACTGGGTCACACCCAGCAGAAAGGAATAACACCATAATAATAATAGTAATAATGATGGTATTTGTTAAGTGCTTACTATGTGCAAAGCACTGTTCTAAGCACTGGGGGTGATGCAAGGTGATCAGGTTGTCTCCGTGGGGCTCACAGTCTTAATCCCCATTTTACAGATGAGGTAACTGAGGCCCAGAGAAGTGAAGTGACTTGCCCAAAGTCACTCAGCTGACAAGTGGCAAAGCCGGGATTAGAACCCATGACATAATAATAATGGTATTTGTTAAGTGCTTACTATGTGCAAAGCACTGTTCTAAGCGCTGGGGGGATGCAAAGTGATCAGTTTGTCTCCGTGGGGCTCACAGTCTTAATCCCCATTTTACAGATGAGGTAAATGAGGCACAGAGAAGTTAAGTGACTTGCCCAAAGTCACACAGCTGACAAGTGGCGGAGCAGGGATTAGAACCCATGACCTCTGACTCCCAAGCCCATGCTTTTTCCACTGAGCCACACTATGATGATGACGATTATAATGATGCTGGCAATGATGATGATTATCAATCAGCCAATGGTATTTATTGAGGGCTTACTGTGTGCAGAGCACTATACTATGCTCTTGTAGCACAGTTGGTAGACACATTCCCTTCCCACAGTGGGCTTGGAGTCTAGAGGGGATGAAGGTGTTGACGATGATGCTGAAGATTATGATGATGATCATGAAGAAGATGATGATGAGGAAGAGGAGGATGGTTATGATGATGACAAAGGGACTGAAAGAGATGCACTGTTCCATGGCAAAGGCTGTGCCCAATCCCTAGCCCACTGGTTGGTAATGTGTACTGTTGGCATCAGGGGCACCGGGCGAGAGTGGAAGGTGGGTGGTTCAGAGAAACCAATCAGCACGAATGACAGGTAAGTCGAAACACAACCTGCTGACAGTTGGATAACTCCAACCTGCACTTATTCTTGCCTTTCTAGTCCCACATATACACCCCCATGGGTTAATATCATCATTGGTGACATCTTCAAGTACAGTTTTGTAGACATAGTTGTGCATACATGTATATGTATATGTGATACAAGGAATACATCATATGCCTATATATAACCACATCACTAATGGTATTGAGCATCATTAAGCAAACCCATTATCCCTAGCAAGTGCCTTGAAAGCAAAAACACAGTTGGGACCATTTTCACCTGAATAAATTCATTTGTTGGGTCTTTTTAAGTACCCTGGGAATTTGTCAAGGTATGTAGTAAGCCTCATTTCATTGTGCTTCCAAAGAATGTTGACAGAACACTTCAAGGCTCATATACTAGCACTGAGCCATGGAGATAAGACCCACTAAAATCCTTTATTATAATGATGTTTTTACAGATCTTTGTTTTCTCTACTGAGCTTCCTTTCTTAATGAGAAGCTATATTTGTTCCAACATCAGTCTTTTAGATAGTAACTATTAACGAGCTTTCAAATGCTGACTTTAAGGTGTGCGGCAGAAACCTAAAGCAGCTTTGAAAACTCCATTCAGTGTCGTTGTCATGGGAAAATATTTGGGGGAGTTTGGAGAAATCATTATGGAAACGGTTTGGGTAGGTGTTGAAATATTTTTGCCCAAATAAAACAGAATCTTTATGGTTGGAAATATCTTTCTCAAAATCATCGTGGTGAAAACATCAAAGAACATTTGTTCCAATGACACCTGGGAGATTTGCAGCAAGTGAGAAAGTGAATAGGAAAATGAAAGGAAAGTGTCCAGATCTATCTTTGCAGGTAGAGTGGTACTGGGCAGCTTAGTGTATAGGTGGAGGGGAAACAGGGAAATAAACCAGCACTGTTTTCTCCTTTTTCACTCTTCTCCCTGCATCTTTAAGGCCCTGTAGTGATGCCCCACTGCATGGTGAATCAAGACCACAATCCCAAATTCTACTTCATAGTCCTTCCCAGTCCATCCTAGACTGCCTCAATCCCTTAAATCCCTCCACTCTCCTGATTTTACTTCTCCCAGGCAAATGTATCCATTTCCTTTTGCCTGATCTTACTCAGTTTATCCACAGGTGATCATTTTCATCACTTAATCAGATCCCTTTTTATGGTATTTGTTAAAGCTTACTATGTGCCAGAAACTCTAGTAAGCACTGGGATAGATACAAGAAAATCATGTTGAACACGGTCCCTGTCCCACATGGGCTCATTGTCTTAATCCCCATTTCACAGATGAGGTAACTGAGGCATGAAGAAGTTACTTGCCCAAGGTCACACAGTGGACAAGTGGCAGTCAGAATTAGAACCCAGGTCCTTCTGACTCCTCGATATTTCAGATCATCCTGTTTCTCAAGATTTAGTACAGAGTACTGTACTAAGAACTTGACTCATGTGTGGTTATTTCCGTTGGCTTCATCCATTTAATTCTCTCTCCACTCACTTTGATTATATGTGCTGAACATTATTTCCTTATTCGGTTCCTATGCTTGTTCAATATTTATTTTTTTCTCTGAATATTTCAGGCTCAAACATGTTTTGATGTGAATAACCAGTATAATTGCCATAATTCACCATATGGACAACGGTTTTAGAATCTTATGACGCTAGCAGTGTGGCTCAGTGGAAAGAGCCCAGGCTTTGGAGTCAGAGGTCATGGGTTCAAATCCCGGCTCCACCACTTGTCAGCTGTGTGACTTTGGGCGAGTCACTTCACTTCTCTGTGCCTCAGTTACCTCATCTGGAAAATGGGGATGAAGACTGGGAGCCCCCGCGTGGGACAACCTGATCACCTTGTAACCTCCCCAGCACTTACTACAGTGCTTTGCACATAGTAAGTGCTTAATAAATGCCATCATTATTATTATCATTTTATCTCAAAAGATCAGTCCATCCATTTATCTTCCCTATACTGCCTCAGAAAACTGAGAACCAATTCTATTATTAATAAATAATAATAATGGCATTTATTAAGCACTTACTATGTGCAAAGCACTGTTCTAAGTGCTGGGAAGGTTACCAGGTAATCAGGTTGTCCCACGGGGGGCTCACAGTCTTAATCCCCATTTTACAGATGAGGTAACTGAGGCCCAGAGAAGTGAAGTGACTTGCCCAAGGTCACACAGCTGACAATTGGCGGAGCCAGGATTTGAACCCATGACCTCTGACTCCAAAGCCTGTGCTCTTTTCATTGAGCCATGCTGCTTCTCTATTCTCTCAGGCTTGCAGAAAAAGAAAATCCACTTCCTCCTTTGGTACCCATTCAAGCATGCAATAACTTCAAATTGAAGTAATTCCCAAATTTTCCACAGGTACATTCCAGAAAATACTAACTGGATGTTGAATGCTCAGTTGACTTCCCACCTGCCTTATCCCCCTGCAGTTAGTTTGGTCCACATTTTACAGTCCAATTGTTGACCTGGTTTTGCAACTGTTGGTAAGTTTGTGGGCAATGTATCTTCTCTATCACTGAAAGTAATGTGGCAATCAGTCATATCTTACTGTGTGGAGAGCATTGTACTAAATACTTGGGAGGGTGCAATATATCAGAGTTCATAGGCACGTTCCCCACTCACAAGCGGCTTACAATCTGGAGACTGTAGCAAGCTGGTATTGTCTGCTAAGAGCCTGAAAGGTGGAGGAGAAATTTCCCACTGTTTTCTATAGACATAGTTGCACTCTCAGGGAGTTTATAGTAGAGATAACTTAAGCATACCCCTTCTAATTACCTTCCTCATACATCAGCAGCAATAGCATATAAAAACATAGCACACCAAAACAGTGAGAGCAAAACTGACAATAGTGAACTTTATTTTGAATTCTACTACACTGATGCAGAACATAATGGTGACATTTATAAAGAATCATGAGTGCTTACCTCTGAAAGAGAGAAGGAAATGTCACTGGTTCTATTTTGCGTAAGGAGTTGTCTATGCAGTGAGTAAGGGCACTCAGACAGCTGTTATAGGGGTAGCTGAAATGAGATGGCCCAGGAAAGTGTGGCCACGGATAATGTGGCTTGACAGCTAAAAGCCAACCCCTCTAATCCAGGCTCTGCCACTTGTCTCCTGTGTAACCTTGGGCAAGTCACTTTAATTCTCTGTGCCACAGTTACCTCACCTGTGAAATAGGGATTAAGACTGTGAGTCTCATGTAGGACGTGGACTGTGCCCAGCCTGATTATCTTGTATCAACCCCGATTATAGGGGAGGGGGAGAGCGACAGAGAGCATGAAATCAAGCAAAGAGTAGCTCTTTTCAACCAGAAGCTTTGAGGGACCAGGAATCACAGAGACACAAATGAAAACGGGGCCATGTCCTGCCACGAGCAAACACGTGCACCCAATAGGTGTAAATATAATAGGATTGGGGCCGTCTACCCTAGTATGCCTTTTCAATCACATTCACCCTCTAGGTGACCTTCACAGCCAGTGGCTTCACCTGTGAACAGAACACACAGTGTTTTCTTGACTCTGTCAATGTAACTTCTAGCTCAGAAGCTGAAAAAGACTGTTTCATCTTAGACATTTCTGCTGCAGCCTAAGTGTATGTTGTTGAAAAACAATTGCTCATACATACGAACATTCAGCTCAAAGTTGAATAACCTTCAGCTGGATGAACTCAACTCAGATCAAAAGGTACTCTTTGATTCTGATCTTTTTCAGGATTTTTTCCTTAACAACATTTTTAGGTTTCGATGTTCTAATGTCTATGGCAAAAAGAGACTTTTATCAACCTTGGTTCTCTAACTGACCCAGATATTTCAGCTTCGTAGATGAGCCAAGCATATAATTCATTTAAAATATATTTTGACTACTCAGTGCTAAATTATTTCAATCACAGAGTGAAAAGTAATATTTGCAGCATTTTCTTTGCTGCTGTAAAAGGAAGAGAGAAATAATAAGGGTATAAACACATCAATCCAAATTGCCCTTTTCCTATTTTTGTGATGAAAAATATTCAAGAGCGCTATTAGCATCAACAGGAATAATCATTGTTTCTTGCTTTAAGAGTTGGGATCAGGATGATGTTTTCATTTAAAACTTTAATAGTTCGATTACAGATGTAGAACATTAAAATGACCTGTTATTGCTACTGCTCTAGAATGTTAAGTTTCTTGTAGTTTGAGTCCCATTGTGGCACATGGACTGTGTCCAACCTGATTAGCTTGGCACATAGTAAGTGATTCACAAATGCCATAAAAAAGCCAAAAACAAACAAAAAAGAAACTGCCCTTGAATAAGGTTCAGTGTTGGTAAACTACTGCAACATTCCCAAGAAGCTATATAAAAAGTTCTCGAGCCTTCTAAATACTGAAATGTTCCCTTTAATATCTTTAATTTCCCATTTCATAATCCATGATTACCATCTTTGTCATGAATTTATCTGAACCCGTCTCAAACCTATTGGTATTTTTGCCTGGCAGAACATTCAATTGGAAAAAAAATGCCTTTTCACAGAGGGAATCCACCATCTGAATGGTTTCTTAGGGAGTAGTCTGAAACAGCATCTCAGCTAGGAATGTCTACAAATGAGCTGTTTAATTTTGAAAGCCCACCTGGATCGCTCCAATTTGAAATCAAGAAAATCAGAGACAAAAGCCTGAAGAAGAAAAGGCTGTCTAAGATGAATCCCCTCTCAGCAAGAGAAGATCTATTTTTGTCTCTGCTGCACAGAGAGGCTTAACTTGTCATTTACACAAAACATTCGGTCTTGACCAAAGCAGGATTATCTCTGACAAAATTGGAATCATAACCTATCTATTCCATGTTCGATGACAAAATGGAGAATTCCAAGTGTCTCCAGACAGCTGATGTTACCACAATCAATTCAGTTATTTTAAAATTCTAGGTTGAAGGAATATTAGTCTCCTGAAATACATGGAAACCTGTAAATAGCCTCATCATTTCCAGTCCTTCCATCTGAAATCATTTGCTTTTCTCTAAAAGACGGAGCAGAAATCCAAGTACCGGAGTGATAAAGATTAGAAAAATAAAATCTGCTAAGTGAGTTTCCTTGGGGGATGTTACCAAGTTTGATGTACAAACCTTTCCTGGTTATTTATGCTAACAAGGAGCTTATACTTTGATCAGGGAGCTAAGAATCACCTAAGACAGGTAAATTCTACTTGGATTAAAATCAGCATTAATTCCCCAGCACTGTGTACTGCCTGGGGATTTGGGGGATCTCATCCAGCCCTTAGATTTTCGGGGCACTGAGAAGAATTTGGGGGTTTTTGTTGTTGTTTCTCGTTTGTGTTCCATGGTATTTGTTAAGCATTTACAATATGTGAAACTCTGTTCCAAGTGCTGGGGGAGGTATAAATTAATTGGATTGGACACAGTCCCTGTCCTGCATGGGGCTCACAGTCTAAGTCTATGTTGGCTGAGAGAGTGACCTCCATTTTTAGATTTCAGGCCTTCCCTCATCTGATAGGTTTCGGTTTTTTCTAATGGGTCTAATTCTCATTTCTGCCCAGTCACTAATTCGCTCAGAAGATGGCTCTAAAGGAACAAGGCTGGAGAGGAGCCAGGGAGAGGAAACACAAGGGATAGAGGAGTCTAGAAATAACTGTTGACGGAGACATAGATGACCTGAGAGGTCTTTTGTTTTTCTGCTCTGCTGAGCAAAGACAGAGGCAGGGACTGGGAAGGCCAGGAGGCAGTTCTACCCACTCTGTGCCAAGAGTAACATCCATGCTCTTTGTGCCAGAGTTTACCCGATGAACTAGTCTGTTTGGTTCCACACCTCCCACTCTCCCTTAATCGGGGTGGAAGTGAGGAAAGGAGTTTGGAATTCCAGGCCATTTTCTGAAAGCTCGATTCCTAGTGATCTAGTGGAAAGAGCACAGGCCGGAGAGTTAAAGGACCTGGGTTCTAATCCTGCTACATCACTTGCCTGCTATGTAACCTTGGACAAGTCACTTAACTTCTCTGGGCCTCAGTTTCCTCAACTGTTCGATACCTGCCCTCCTCCTCCTTTGAACTAGGAGCCCCATGGGGGACAGGAAAATGTGTTTGATCTGATTATCTTGTCTTTACCCCAGTGCTTAGTAAATACAGCGTTTGGCACATAGTAAGCACTCAACAAATACTACTAGTTCTAATCCTGGCTCCACCATTTGTCTGCTGTGTGACCTTAGGCAAGTCATTTAACTTCTCTGTGCCTCAAATACCTCATCTATTGAATGGGGATAAAAACTTTTCACCCCATGTGGGACAGGGACTGTGTCCAACCTGACTTACATGTAACCACCCCAGCACTTAGTTCTATGTCTGGCACACAGTAAGTGCTTTATGGTTATTATTGCCATTATTATTAGTATTATTCTCCTTTACCAGTAGGAGAGAATTCTCCATTCCCTCCAGGAGAGGGGCAGAGGATGCAAGGGTATCAGCCTTCCCACTGCTTGTTCAGTTTAACGGAGGGAGGACTGTCAAAGGAGACTTTTGGATTTTCTGCAGATGTTGCTTCTTGCTCTCTCCCTATCCTCTCTCCTGAGATTGTGGATCCCGGGAAGTAAACGTCTTTCTTCCTTTGCCTCCATTCAAATAGCCCCTCATTTGAAATGAATTGGCTTTAATTTTAATTGCTTTTGCATGTTCTCCAGCAAATTAGAGCCTCACCACAGTCATTTTAATGAAGTAACCCATGGACTGCTAAGAAATTTTAATTTCAGTCCACCAAGAAACCTTTCCTGCCCGGCAAGAGTCACCCTATGATAGATTTGTGTACTGGGTTACATAATTATTTTTGCTAATCCATTCACTGGAACTGACTCTAGCTAGAAAAATCAGGCCCCTGGTTTTCAGGCATTATACTCTGTCATAGAGAGAGGGAAGGGAGATCAGCCTAAATAACCACTTCCATGTTAAGTACACACGAACTGGACCAGCACGAACAGGAAATGAATAAGTCTCTCAACTTGGCTTTACTTACAGAAGACTCAGGGGTGAGATATTTAGGGATCCAGAGAATTAGGCCTGAACTGAATTGGGCATAACGTCTGCCTAATCAGGCACCCAAACAGCTCTGAACAAGAACTGGAGTCCATCCAGGAGGCACTCTTCTATAACCCTAGGTCACACTAGAGCAAAGACATGATCGCATAACATTGAGAAGCAGAGCGAACTAGCAGAAAGAGCGCGGGTCTGGAGGTCAGGTGACCTGAGTTCTAATCCCATCTCTGCAACTTGTCTGCTGTGTGACCTTGGAAAAATCACTTAACTTCTCTTCAGCTCAGTTTCCTCATCTATAAAATGAGAATTAAATGCCTTGTCTCCCTCCTAATTAGACTGTGAGTCTCATATGGGTCAGAGACTATACCTCATCTGCCCTAGTACTTAATACAGTACTCGGCACCTAGTAAAACATTTAGCAAATAGCACAATTATTATCATCAACCACACTCTTCAGGGAGCACCTTCTCTGTACAGTGTGCTGAAAATTTGGTGGGTAGTTGTCCACTACAAGCCAGAATGAAAACCCCAAGCTTACCCTTGGGGATGGGCATACCTGGGAACAAAAGAAAATTCACCTGATATGAAAATCCCTATAAACACTACATAACAATGGCAGAATATCCTAACAGTTCCTATATAGTGAACTGAAGACTAAACAGTAAGCTCCGTGAGGGTAGGGATAATATCTACTAACTATATTGAACTCTCCCAAGAGCTTAGGATAGCATACTGCACATGGTAGACTGTAAGCTCCTTGAGGGCAGAGGTCACTGTTCTCTCCTAAATGCTTAGTACAGTGCTATAAACATAGAATGAACTCAGTCCATAGCACTGATGGATTGAAGAGAGACTCAAGACAACCCAGAGGGCAGAATGAATAACTGAAAGGCACAGTGAAGCACAGTCTCAAACAACATGGCCGAGCAGCAGACTGGCAGGCTATCGCCATAGAAGACAGGCCAGCCTGACTCTTAGGAATTGAGAGCTTTTAGACCGTGAGCCCACTGTTGGGTAGGGACTGTCTCTATATGTTGCCAATTTGTACTTCCCAAGCGCTTAGTACAGTGCTCTGCACATAGTAAGTGCTCAATAAATACGATTGATGATGATGATGAGAGAGAGAGAAGTGTTGCTCTCCCAGAAAGGAGACTCCCTCATGATCAGAATCCTAAGGCTCAGGTTTGGAAGTAGAGACAGGCCCCCTGGTAGTAAAGGAAAAGGTTTTCAGACAAAAAAAGATCTGCAGAGCCTTTCATTATACTTCCTTTAGAGACCAGGAAGAGTTTGGCCTCGTGGAAAGACCACAGGCCTGGGAAGCAGAGGATGGGGCTTCTAATACTGGCTCCACTTTGGGTCTGCTGTGTAACCTTGAGCAAGTCACTTCACTTCTCTGTGCCTCATCTGTAAATTCTTCCCCTTCCTACTTAGATTGTGAGCCCTGTATGGGACAGGGACTGTCTGACCTGATGCTGAGAAGCAGCGTGGCTCAGTAGAAAGGGCACGGGCTTTGGAGTCAGAGGTCATGGGTTCAAATCCTGACTCCGCCGCTGTCAGCTATGTGACTTTGGGCAAGTCATTAACTTCTCTGTGCCTCAGTTACCTCATCTGTAAAATGGGGATTAAGACTGTGAGCCCCCCATGGGACAACCTGATCACCTTGTAACCTCCCCAGCGCTTAGAACAGTGCTTTGCACATAGTAAGTGCTTAATAAATGCCATTATTATTATTATTATTATGTTGTATCTTTCCCAGTGTTTAGAACAAGGTTTGGTGTATAGTAAGTGCTTAACAAATACCACAATTATTATTATTCAGTGTTATTATTTTTTCTAACAAGAGAAATAGATACCGGGGTTTGGAAGGGTATTTGTGCTTAACAAATACCACAATTATTATTATTAATTATTAAATGAATACCATGGATTGCCTAAAAGGCAAACGAGTGGATTTTGGAGCAAATTAAACTAAAGTGGTCTTTGGAAAGCCAAATGACTCGACTTAGATTAGCATATTTTGGACACATAATCAGGTGGACTAATTCTCTGGAGAAGACACTAATGCTAGGAAAAGTCCAGGGAAAATGTGGAAGAGGCAGAATGCAGCTAGATGGATAAAGACTATAACAATGATAATAAAAGAACCATTAGAAAGGTTGCAGATCATGGCAGAGGACAGGACATTCTGGAGAAAGTATATCCATGGAGTCGCTATGAATCAGAAACAACTCGACGGCACTTAATAAAATGATAAATACTATTATTTCTATCAGTAGAAACAGAGACTGGGGGTGACGGAAGAGGAACTGAGTACTGAGTAGGAAAGAGACTTAAGGTGCACTATGGATAAGTAAAGACAATAACTGATGATGATGATGATGATGATGGAGTTTATTAAGTGCTTACTATGTGCAAAGCACTGTTCTAACTGCTGGGGAGGTTACAGGGTGATCAGGTTGTCCCATGGGGGGGCTCACAGTCTTAATTCCCACTTTACAAATGAGGTAACTGAGGCACAGAGAAGTGAAGTGACTTGCCCAAAGTCACACAGCTGACAAGTGGTGAGCCCATGACCTCTGACTCCAAAGCCCAAGCTCTTTCCACTGAACCACGCTGCTTCTCATAAAGATCTAAACCAGCCCTCAAGATCTCATGATTTGATCCTTTTAACTGATTCTTCAGGAGTACAGGACACCTAGGAAGGGTATTTGGCAATATCTTCCCCGAGCTCTCCAAATAATGCCTCAATTATCAGAATCATAATTATCAAATCATATGACTACGAAGCAAGTACCAGCCCTGGCATTCCAATTTTAGCTGTGCCAGCTGCATCAAGCTTTGCCTATAATAATAATGATTAGCTGCCCTGGTAAATTACACCACTGTTTGTGGACCAATTTCTCCAAGTCTGGAATTAGGAGATCGTTAGAGGTTACAAGGCCCCAGAACAGTCAGTCAATAAAGATCGCCCGTTACTAATTTGTCTAGCTCCTGGATTTCGGGAACTTCTTCAACAGGGTGAAGCAGTGTGGCCTAGTAGAGAGAGCACAGGCCTGGGAATCAGAGGACCTGAGTTCTAATCCCAGCTCCGCCACTTGTCTGTTCTTTGACCTTGGGTAGGTCACGTCACTTCTCTGTGCCTCAGTTCCTTCATCTGCAAAACGGGGATCCAATCCCAGTTCTCCCTACTATTTAGACAGTGAGCCCCATGTGAGCCCATTGTTGGGTAGGGACCGTCTCTATATGTTGCCAATTTGTACTTCCCAAGCGCTTAGTGCAGTGCTCTGCACACAGTAAGCGCTCAATAAATACGACTGAATGAATGAATGAATATGGGACCTGATTGGTTCATATCTACCCCAGTGCTCAGTACAGTGCTTGGCACAAAGTAAGCATTAAACAAATACCACAATTACTATTATTAATTATTTTATGATATTGCCAGAGCTTCCCCATAAATGAAGATGACTGGGGTTTCACACTAAGGCTGAAGTGGAAAAACATCCAACATTTCAGCCAAGATTTATTCTTTATGTGACAGATCAGGGTTCAGTGCTGGGGGAAGTGAAAGGTTTGTCCATGCAGAAAAGAGAATAAACAACCATTTAAAAGCATCTTTTGTCTAAGCCAAGGCTCTATTTGAATGCTGGATTCCCAACTCACTGCCCTCTGCCTGTAATACAAAGGACATCAGGAAGTCGGCTTTCAATCCTGTTCAGCTAGAATGCTTGTAGCACATTTCTCGATCACAAAAATAGCATAAAGGTATCATTAATACACTCATTTCCTCTATAAAGCAGGGGCTACTCTCTCAGTGAATCCCAAGTTAGGGCAGGGAAGCATGTCTACAAACTCTCTTGGATTGTACTATCCCAAATGCTTAGTACAGTGCTCCAAACACAGTAAGCACTCAATAAATACCATTAATTGATCGATCCATGCTGAAGCAGATACTTGTCCTACACTTGCAGGCACTAAACCCTATCAGAAGAGTATTTCCTAATTCCCAACGGTGTTCTTTCCAACCACAGAGGGTAAACATAGGTCATAGAAGAACTCTGGGTTCATCAAATGTCAACCCTGGTGACACACAAAAAAAATGAAATCGGAGATCATGCCAGTTTCTCTAGGACAGATCATCCTGGTGTGGCATGATCAATCAATCCTATTTACTGAGCACTTCCTGTATGCAGAGCATGGTACGAAGATTTACAACTCTCTCAAAATAGCTGGATTCCAGAAAACTCTGTCATGAACATACTCGACATTAGGTGATGGGGCATAAGTCATCACTGGCACTGATCAAAATTCACCTGATGTGGGAAGAGGTCTCAGATTGACAGGTGGTTAGCAGGTGACTTCTTTGGTTGAGGGGGTGAGGTGGATTTGAAACATTAGTGACCTTTTCCTACTGGCACCAAAGAGATATTTTGATAAAGATGATCAAAATATCAGTGCTATATTGAACATGATGATAGCCTTGCACATTAGGTGGCTAGAATATTCTCCATTGAGAAAAACAAAGTGACCTCTTGAATGTTTATTTTTAAGTGGCCCCAAGCCCCTGAAATCATTGTTCTGCAGTATCAGATAATCATCAAATTGAGTGTGAAAGATCATCATCAATAAATTTATGGAGCACTTAGTATTTGCAGAGCACTGTACTAAGCACTTGAACACTGCACTAAACTCTTGGGCACTGATCTAAGCACCCTCCTCCCAAGACCCCAGCCCCAGCACCCTCTTGTAATATACCATGGCGTCTAATCCTGGCTCCACTACATGTCTGCTGTGTGACCTTGGGCAAGTCACTTAACTTCTCTGAGCCTCAGTGTCCTCATCTGTAAAATGGGGATTAAGACTGTGAGCCCCACGTGGGACAACCTGATCACCTTGTATCCCCCCAGCACTTAGAACAGTGCTTTGCACATAGTAAGCGCTAAACAAAGGCCATCATCATCATTATTATTATTATTATTATTACTATTACTATTACCACCAGACATTCCCCTATAGTTGAAGCATCAGCTGTCCGGAGGTCAATGCTAAAAGCAGGATTTAGACAAGTATTCCAATCAGGTTTTCTATTGGACTTTGTCTTATTTTTAAAGTCACAGGGCAACCGGACTATGCCAGCACTCCTGTTAGGAATGGCTTTACTTTTGGCAAAAGTTCATTCACCCAAAGGGAGAGGACGGGCCCATGTGAAGCAATGGCTATTGTCAGGAGTTGGCTGGCAGACAGAAGTTGCCAATCCCAGCTTCCTTCCCTTTCTCCCGCCTCTGTACCATGCAATTTGCAATCTCCTTTTCCTGCCTCACAGTTTCCCAGGACCCGACCTCCATGCGCAGGCCTTCGGCACAGAGAACTGCCACTCTTGGAAGCCCCAGAGGTCAGTCACCAGACGTGGTGATCCGTGGCCAAATCGGTAACAACTGGTTGCAGAGCATTTCCTGGTTCCCTCTCTCCCCTTCATGCCTGAAGGCAGAGGGCAGCCCGCCCTCAGAGCAGCTGTTTCATAAGTGATAATACTAGTCTGGATCCTGAGGAGGTTTAACCCCTAGAACTCATCCTAGGGGGTTATTGTTATTATTTTATATATTTTATAGTATTATTACTACAGCTGGATTTGTTAAGTGCTTATTATGTATCCAGCATAGTTCTAAAGGCAGGGGAAGATACAAGTTAATCAGGTTGGACAGAGTCCCTCTCCCACATTACCATTAAAAAAAACAAAACAGGTACTGAGTCCTAATTTTTACAGTTATGTTTTTTTTCTAAAATGGTATTTGCTAAGCACTTACTATGTGCCAAGCGCTGTTCAAAGCACAATGGTAGATATAAGGTAATCAGGTTGGAAGCATTCCATGACCCACGTGGTGCTCAGTCTTAATCCCCATTTTACAGATAAGGAAACTGAAGCACAGAGGAGTTAAGTGACTCGCTCAAGGTCACACAGTAAAGTGGCAGAGCCAGAATTAGAATCCAGATCCTCCTGACTCCCAGGCACGTGGTCTAACCAATAGGACGTGCTGCTTCTTTCCAAACACTCTGAATTTATGTTGCAGTGTTCCATACTTACAAATATAGGTCTTTCTCTTTGGGAAGTCTACTTTTCTTTTCAAAGCAGAGATTTCCTGACCCTCCCAGACCAGTCCCAAGGGAAGGTCCGAAGATAGCGGGGTAGGGAGGGTAGCCACAGGGAGGGTAAGCAGGGGTCATAGTAATTCAAGCACACCCCACAATACAACAGTGAAGAATGGGTCAATTTTAGGTGGAACAGCTGTCTTTGCACTCTAATGTGGAGAGATAAAATTTTAAACTAGGGAAATCTGATTAAAAAAGCTGTGGCCTAGTGAAAATAGTACAGGCCTCGAAGTCAGAGGACCTGGGTTTTAATTGTGGCTCCACCACTTGTCTGCTGTTTGACCTTTGGGCCTAAAGATGGGCTGTCTAGAAGAAGGGAAAAGAGATGGCAGTTTGGAGGCTGGGGATTGACAGGATTTGCCAAATCTGAGAAGAGAGTGAAAATGATGAGATAGATTTTTCTACTTAGCTAGAGGCACCTTGTACAGGGGGCATTCAATTCTGTGCAGTGTCTTAGCTGGGTTTGAACCTAAACATTTAAAATTCTCAATTTTGCTGCAGTATTCTATTAGGTTTTCTTCCTCTTTCTCCCATCAACCCACATCGTATGTGTCAGAATGGATCTCATAGCAGGAGCAGCGAATGTATAATACTAGAGAATCATCCTTCAGTCCAGGAAACAAAACAAGAGCCTGCATGTGTGATTAAGCGGAAGGATCCTGCCTCGACTTGTAAATCATATCCTGCCAGTCTTATCATAACCACTGCTGATGAGCTAAAATCAACACTGAGATGAATTCCTTTTCATTCCATTCTCGTATGAAAAGCTATTGTTTGCATAAGAAAGAGAGCTTGTGGAGGAGCATTCACTTTCTCTCACCCATCTTTTATTGGATGAGTGTGTTTTGAAAGGAAAGTTATTCCGTTATTCCCATGGTTAGCAGAATCATTTATGAACCAGAAGCCTCTCAAGCATGTATGTGGTTGTTGTAGTATTCCCAGCCTAGTCTTTTTCTTTCACGTGGGTTCTCATTGCAATGGAGAGAAAAGTGAAGGAAAATTCTCACCCTAAAAACAAATCCCAAGAAACTGGTAATGCCCAGCACATAGGCTGCTTTCTGTTAAGGGAGAATTTCACCTGCTAAGGGTTCAGTAGGGCAAGATATCAGGAAGGGTCTTTTAAGGGTAAGGAGAGAGGAGGCTTGTGAAACATGGCCTGCCTGGCTGGGGGAGAAGGTGGACCTAGATCCTCCAACTTTCACCTTCTTGTCATGAAAATAATTTTTCCTGTGAGAAATCTAAAGAGGCGATAGAATTGAAGGGGATATGGAGGACTCATCTGGTCATCATCTTGCCTTTAGACAGGACCCCCTCCCCAACAACCCCCAGAAACCTCCCTGGTTTATGGCAGTATAGAAGATTAGAATGATGTTGAAATCTTCCTTGATAATTCAGATTCTTAGAACAATACTGTGCATAATTCTGGGACCTAACATTGAAGAAGGAATGAGGGAACTCAAGAAGTAATAATAATAATAATAATAATAATAATAATAATAATAATAATATTTTGTACAGATTTATTACTCTATTTATTTTACTTTTACATATTTATTATTCTATTTATTTTGTCAATGATGTCCATCTAGCTTTACTTCTATTTATTCTGATGACTTGACACCTGACCACGTTTTGTTTTGTTGTCTGTCTCCCCCTTTCTAGACTATGAGCCCATTGTTGGGTAGGGACCGTCTCTATATGTTGCCAACTTGTACTTCCCAAGCACTTAGTACAGTGCTCTGCACACAGTAAGTGCTCAATAAATACGATTGAATGAATGAATGAATTTATTCAACACAATAATAATAATCTGTTAGCTTACAGTTATTGTTAGTTTACTAGACTGTAAGCTCCTTTAGATTGTAGATTTTCTGCTATTTCTGCTGTACTGTACTCTCCAAAGTGCTTAGTACAGTGTTCTGCACATACTAAATGCTCAATAAATAAAATTGATTGATTGATTAATAATAATGATCATAATAATTGCGGCATTTGTTAAGTGCTTAGTATGCATCAGGCACTGTACTAAGTACTGGGGTACATAAAAGCTAATCAGGTTGGACACACTCCATGACTGTGAGTCAGTCTTAATCCTCATTTTACACATGAGGGTACTGAGGTCAGAGGTGTTAAGTGACTTGTCCAAAGTCACATAGCAGAAAAGTTGCAGAACTGGGGATCCCCTGATATTCAGGTCCAGGCTCCTTCTACTAGGCCACACTGCTTCTCTGAGTGCTCAGGAGGAGTACTTAAGAGAATGATGACAGAGGAGGTGAAATTGAGAAAAGAAGACCCATAAGGTCCACTATTTGTCATCTGTGTGACCTTGGGTAACTTCTCTGTGCCTCAGTTATCCCCTCTGCAAAATGGTGACTGTGTCCAACCTATCTTGTATCCACCCCAGTGCTTAGTACAGTGCCTGGCACATAGCAAGCACTAAACAAATACCATTGAAAACAACAACAACAACAACAAAGAAGATTCCCTATCCTCTAGGAATCTGCAATGTAACTGATGTAATCAGTTGAAAAATATATTGTCTTTGAACCAACACAAGTTAATCAAACAACATATTTATTGAGCACTTACTGTGTGCAGAGCAATGTACCAAAAGTTAATGCTTTTAAGACTCTTTGAGACCCACTTGTTGGCTGAACTGTAGACTATTTTGTAAAGGATTTTCCCTCTGCCCAAAGTGGACAAGTGCTATATGAGGCATGTACCCCATTCATAAGGGAAGACTGCATCCAGCCACAAACGTGAACACTTGACTGACATCCCAGGCCTGTGTGCCCAGGCGATCAAGTTAGGAAGTAACAAAGTAGAGCAAGGATGATTCCCTTTATCTCTCAGAGAAATATCCTCCTCTTTGTGGCCACTTCACTTGTAGAGAGCTCTTGAAAGCAGCGAGAAATGGACTGCAAATAGTGTTACCAAATCCAACTGAATTTATATTGGCCCTTTCCTCATTATTCCTTTTCAGTTTAATGAGTGAGAGAGAAGTTAAAAGGAATTTTTTTTCCTCCTGTAAGCCTGAGCCAAAGGAAAAAAAGGGTTTTAAAAATAGAGAGCCTTTCATTAAAAATGCAGGAAGTGAGATTAAGTTAAGATTAGAGTGATTTGTTGTATAAGAATAAATCTAGAAGCTGTTTATTTATAGACAATTATACACATACACCACAAGGATGAGTTCCAGGACAGTTTCTGTGGACCAGTTTTCTCTTATGAATCTTAAGCAAGTGTGATCGAGTGCTTAGTATAGTGTACTGCACGTAAGTGGTCAGTAAATATCATTGATTGATTGACTGATCAGTTCCAGTGCCACCCACTGTAAAGTTATGATGATCCACAGCCTCAAACAATGCAACAGGACAGGAGATTGAGTCATTCTTTCATTCATTCTTTCAATAGTATTTATTGCATGTTCACTGTCCTTTTCTAAAATTAAATCTCTCTCTTTGTATAGGGTTTTTTGGGGGCATTAACTGTTCTCCAAACAAGGATGTCAATTTTCACTGAGTTGCGGTCACAATTGAGGAATGACCGCCCTACATGTACTTCCTGTACCAGATCCTGTCCACTACTTAGAAAACCAAGAATAGGATGTTTCCTTATTGGTTCTAAATCTTGCTGTTCCAGAAAATGATCATTTATTCTGACCCAAAACCTTTCTCCACTTCTCTTCTTGATGAGTTGTTCAAGTGTCCTCAATAAGACTGAGAAGAGTTTCCCACATATCTTAATTTTGTAGCTCTCCAAATTTCATTTGATGTTTGCTGGCACTTTCCACATCCTAGTGTTCATAATAATAATAATAGTAATAAACAATAGTAGTATTTGTTAAGTGCTTACTATGTGCCCAACACTGAACTATTTGCTGGGGCACATATAATATAAGCAGATTGGCCAAAATTGCTGGCTAACACTGGGCTCACAGTCTAATTAGGAGAGAGAACAGCTATTGAATACCCATTTTAGAGATGAGGAAACTGAGGGCTGGAGAAATTAAGTGACTTACCCAATAACATGCAGCAGGCAAGAGGTAGAGGCAGGATTATAACCATGGTCTCAATTCCCAGGCCTGTGCTCTATCTACTAATCTATAAAACATTTTTCTGAGGATGTTTTAAATTGGGAATTTCTGTACAAAGGAATTCCATGGTACTCATCACTGGAAGTGTAATGTGAGTAATAATGATAACAACAGTAATAATAATACTTAGGATATTTGTTAAGTGCTTACTAAGTGCTGGAGAAGACATAGCACTGGGTTCTAATCCCGGCTCTGCCACATGTCTGCCATATGACCTTGGGCAAGTCACTTCATTTCTCTCTGCCTAAGTTACCTTATCTGTAAAATGAAGATAAGATTGTGAGCCCCAAGTGGGAAAGGGACTGTATCCAACCTGATTGACTTGTATCTACCCCAACACTTAGAACAGTGCTTGGCTTATAGTAATCGCTTAACAAGTGCTGTAATTATTAATATCAATTATTATACAGGATAATTGTGTCCCTGTCCCACACATGGCTCAGTATGTAAGTAAGGAGAACAGGTATTGAATCCTCATTTCACAGATGTACATGAGGCCCAAAGAAGTGAAATGACTTGCCTAAGGTCACACGGCAGGCATGTGGCAGAACCGAGATCAGAACCCAGGTTCTCCAACTCCCAGACCTGTGCTCTTCCCACTGGGCCATGCTGCTTCATGATGATGATGATGATGGCATTTATTAAGCGCTTACTATGTGCAAAGCACTGTTCTAAGCACTGGGGTAGAGACAAGATAATCAAGTTGTCCCACGTGGGGCTCACAGACTTAATCCCCATTTTCCAGATGAGGTAACTGAGGCACAGAGAAGTTAATAATAATAATAATGATAGCATTTATTAAGTGCTTACTATGTGTAAAGCACTGTTCTAAGCACTGGGGAGGTTACAAGGTGATGAGGTTGTCCCACGGGGGGGCTCACAGTTTTAACCCCCATTTTACAGACGAGGGAACTGAGGCCCAGAGAAGTTAAGTGACTTGCCCAAAGTCACACAGCTGACAAGTGGCCAAGCCAGGATTTGAACCCATGACCTCTGACTCCAAAGCCCGGGCTCTTTCCACTGAGCCATGCTGCTTCTCTAATAATATAATTCATATAATATAATATATACATTTATATATTCATATACAATATAATCATATAATATTATAATTCATAATAATAATAGTAATTAGTAATACTAAAACTAATGCTGCTGGTATTTGTAAAGCATTTACTAGGTGCCAAGCACTGTGCTAAATCCTGGGGTATATACTAGATGATCAGATAGGACACAATCCCTGTCCCATGCAGGACTAACAGTCTAAGTGGGAGGGAGGGCAGTTACTATCACCATTTCACAGATGAGGAAACTAAGATCCAGAAAGGTTAGGTGTCCTAGCCACAATCGTACACTGAGTTTTCTATAATTCAGCAATTGTGCTCTTATACAACACTCCACTGTATGCTCCAGTACCTCGCAGGTCTGATAGGGTGCTTACACACAATCATTTCTTCTGACCCTTGGAGGCAGAGATCATGTCTACCAACTCTTCCAATTGCGAAGTACAGTGCTCTACTCACGGTGAGTGCTAAATAAATAACACTGAATGATTGATAGATTCCGACACAATGGAGTGTTGTATCCAAAAAGGCTTGCATTCGCAGGCAAATAACGTCTATTTCCCCAACAGCATTGTAGCCAAAGCACATAAAGATAACACACTTTCTGGCTGCTCTGAGCTGACTTTTGGGCAGAGGACTGTACAGGAAGTAGGAGCTGTAGTGTGGCCTGGATTTTCCAAAATCTGTAAAGCTAATTTGTTCCTAATGCTAATCAAAACTCTCCCAACCCACAGCAGATTCTCCAGAGCGATAGCATTGGGAATGTGTTTTACCTGGGAGAAGCAGCATGGACTAGTAGATAGAGCATGGGCCTGGGATTCCAAAGGACCTGGGTTCTAGTCCTGCCTCCACCACTTGTCTGCTGTGTGACCTTGAGCAAATCACTTAACTTCTCTGTGCCTCAGTTTCCTCATCTTTAAAAAATGGGGATTAAGATTGTGAGCCCCATGTGGGACATGGACTATGTCCAACCTTATTACCTTGTATCTATCCCGCACTTAGAACAGTGACTGGCACATAGTAAGCGCTTAATGAATGCTGTAAAAAAAAGGTACAGACTGGGAATCTGTCAAAAAGGCCATCACCACCCAGCAAAGAGAGCATTGACCATTTCCAGAGAATATAGCTTTGAAGAGCCAGGACTGGTCAGAGACGGAGAAATGAAAAAATCCCACCAGCTGCCTGCAAAGTGGCCAGAAAATTATTGATTGGATTTCACATTCCCCTGGGGAAACGTGACTGGGCTTCCCTTGTGTTCTCAGCGGACATGGCCACACTTGAATTCTGAATGAGTGGAAAATAGTTGTCACAAGTGAGTAGCCTAAGAGAAAGAATATAGGACAACAACAGGACACCAGGATTATAATCCCAGCTCTGCTCCTGACCTACTGGGTAACCTACGGCAGGTTCATCAATCAGTCAGTGGCATTTATCAAGTGTTGCTGAACGCAGAGCACTGTACTAAATGCTTGGTAGAGTACAAGACATAGAGTAGGTAGACATGATCCCTGTCCATTAGGAGCTTACAGTCTACAGGGTGAGATACATTAAAAGAGGTTAAATCACTTAACCTTTCTGGGCCTGTTTCCTCATCTGTAATAAGGGGATAATAATACCAGCCTCTCCCTATCTCACAGAGATGTTGTGAGGATGATAGCTAAAGAGAAATGCTTAGGAAGCAAAAAACTGCTAAACTAATATAAGGGCTTATCACTTAAGATAGTCTCAGACCCTCTCAGATGACTTTAGAAGGAGCAAAAGGAAAAATAACTGCACTACAGCTCCAAGATAAGTCAGGGAAGTTGTCTTGGGATCCCCTACACCAGCAACCGAGTGAGGCAGGAGGCATGAATGGAGAGAATTTTCCAGGTATTGGACAGTGCACCTGTTCACAAAAAAAAGGTGGAACAAACCCTTGACGCTGGAAGGCTAATCATTTGCTGAATGATCCTAACTGCATGTTCCAAGAATAACACATCTCCTCATGAAAAAGGTCACACCAGGAACACCGCTAATGTCACAGACTGAATGGCGGACTGTCACATAAAAGATGCTTATGAAACATGTCTAGGGGCAATTTCCTTATTCAGTTGTTGGGGCTCTCCTTGCACTTCCCAAACCTAAAACATCACCATCTGTTAGATGCACCTCCTCTCTTGATTTCTTTTAGACTGTGAGCCCACTGTTGGGTAGGGACTGTATCTATATGTTGCCAACTTGTACTTCCCAAGCGCTTAGTACAGTGCTCTGCACACAGTAAGAGCTCAATAAATATGATTGATTGATTGATTCCCCCACAACCCATTTATGTGTAACTCTATTGCCCAGATCACGCAATGCATTTTTAACAGATAATTTACCCATTTTAAAGAGGAATTATTAACCTGATATTTTCCACACAATATTAATGACGGGAGAGAAAGAGTGAGAAGGGTGAAGAGTCAGAGAGAATAGAAAGAATGAAGGAGCGAGTGCCAAGAGTGAACAGAATGGAGAGACAGAAAAAGAGAAACTGAAGAAAAAAAACAAGCTAAAATAAGCGAATAGCTGCTTTTCTAATTTTTCTGTCTCATTCGCTTATCAAACCTGCAATTGCAATTACCCATCTTCCCTGCAACATTTTTCCCCACAATGGTTTGTTCTGTTAGTATTTTCAGGGCCATGTTGATATGACTGCCTATAAAAATTGTCTGACATTCATTTGTATTGCCTCAGAGCCTGCTACTTCCTCAATATTTTAGATAAGGATTTTTCTGTTTTCAGCCCTCTCTTCTTCCTTGGATTTCATTAACTACAACCAAACAAACACTCCTATACACACACACATACACACACACACCACATCTAGAATGAAAAAGAACAGTAGCAAATCCCCTCTTTGCCAGTGTCCACTTTCTTCATTCACTGATGCAGAGACCCAATCTTCATGTTTGGGGATTGCTTCTGAACAGACCTGTGAAAACAGGAAGCTGTTTCATCTCAAGAAGCAGTGCGATGGGAAGAAGGGTTATCTATCAGTCAACTTGCAAATCTTTCCCATTTTTGTGGAACTGAAACTTGCAGGGACTGTTCAAAAGTCCCAGGAGGTTTTGAATGAAGATTTTAATCTCTGCATAGGCAGAGGTAATTGTCAGGTTCTGAATACACAAGGCAACTGAGGCCCAGAGAGGTTAAGTGACTTGTCTAAAACCATACAACAGGTCATGGATAGACTCAGGGTTAGGACATGGGTCTCCTGACTCACAGACGCGTGCTTTATCTATTAGGTCACACTGTTTCTCCCTCTATATGCCTTTTCTTAATGCATTTTCCCCATCTCTCTCTCTTATCTACCTTTTTCTTTTTGCCCTTCTCCTTCCAGCTTACTGGTGCACCACTGATTCCCTCCAAGAATTGCCCAATAGCACAGCCTTAAAGAAAAACAGGACACTGTGTGGGGCAGAATAGCAGGATGAAGTTAGCAGTCAGAGGGTTCCACAGTCTTATTGTCCCCACATCCCGCTCCACTGCACCCTTCCATTCAGTCATTCATTCAGTTGTATTTATTAAGCGCTTACTGTGTGCAGAGCACTGTATTAAGCACTTGGGAAGTAAAGTTGGTGACATATAGAGACGGTCCCTACCCAACAACGGGCTCACAGTCTAGAAGGGGGAGACAGGCAACAAAACAAAACATGTGGACAGGTGTAAGAAGTTAATAAGACCCCATTCCTTGTGGTAGCAAAGATGTGGATTGTCTCAGTTCTATTGGTGAGCCTATTAATTCCCTGCTAGGGAAGTAGCATGGCCTAGTGGAGTCAGAAGGAGCTGGGTTCTAGTCCTGTCTATGCCCTTGTTAGCTGTATGACCTTGGGTAAGTCATTTCACTTCTCTGTGCTTCAGATCCCTCATCTGTAAAATGGGGATTAAGACTGTGAGCTGCACGTGGGACATGGACTGTGTCCAACCTGATGATCTTGTATCTACCCTAATGCTTAGTACAGTGCCTGACATATAGTGAGCTCTTAGCAAACACCATGGTGGGAGAGAGAAATAGTGGCTGAAAGGGAGAGGCGGCTGGAGGCTGCTTTCCCATCCCTGCAAGTACCTTCCTTACGGCCAACCAGAGAATCACGCACTATAAAGTGCTACTATCATTACTAATAATAATTGTGATATTTGTTGAGTGCTTTCTACGTGTCAGTCACTGTTCTAAGTGCTAAGGTGGATATAGTTAATCAGGTTGGGCATAGCCCCCATCTCACATGGGGCTCACAGTCTAGGTAGGAGGGAGAACAGGTATTGAATTCCCATTTTACAGTTGAGGAAACTGAGGCAAAGAGAAGTGATTTGTGAAAGGTCAACCAGCAGATAAGTGGTGGAGCCGGGATTAGAACCCAGCTCTTTCTGACTCCCGGGCCCATGCTTTATCCACTAAGCCATGCTGCTTCTCAGTTCTATTGAACATGAGGCTAGCCGTTGAACTGTGCCTTAACCTGAGTTTGGGGTTCAGGAAATAGACTGGGCCGGGTTGGAGTGGAAGCTTCTTGTGAGCATTAAACTTGACTTGTGCTTCTATTGTAATCAATCAATGGTATTTCCTGAGTGCTTACTGTTTGCAGAGTACTGTACTAACCACTTGTACTTTCTCAAGTGTGTAGTACAGTGCCTGTCACACAGGAGGTGCTCAAAAACTACTACTACTACAACTACTTCTATCCCGGCTCCACCAATTGCCAGCTGTGTGACTTTGGGCAAGTCACTTAACTTCTCTGGGCCTCAGTTCCCTCATCTGTAAATTGGGGATTAAGACTGTGAGCCCCCCCGTGGGACAACCTGATCCCCTTGTAACCTCCCCAGCGCTTAAAACAGTGCTTTGCACATAGTAAGCGCTTAATAAATGCCATTATTATTATTATTATTACTTCTACTGAAGTATCAGCCCTCTGTAGGCAGGAAAGGGTTCTCCTGCTTCCATTATACTTCCTCAAGTGCTTCATACACTTCAGTGCACTCAGTGTAAGTTCAATAAATACCATTTCTACTACTGCTATTCTTAAGGAAGGGCAAGACCCTCAGACTAGCACTCTTCATTCCTGCCAAGGCTTCTAGTTCTCTGAGGATTAGCTAAATAGGAGCCTCTTCTGGAATCCTCAATGTCAGTGTTGAACAGAACACAGTGTGCTAGGTGCTGAGCAGGTAACAAAGCCAGCTCTCCCTAAAGATGTCCCTCTATTTCACCTGTTCGAGTGTCCTTTTCCCCACGGTGTTACTGAGCCTTCTCAGGAATGGCAGCCACTGCTTAGATATTATTTTCTCAGTGGATACACTATGCCTTCTCCATAAGAGTTCTGTCTCTTTCCATTTCCACACACGGGTCAACCTGTTCAACTGTCCTGGAAAAGCGGTTGGATTTCACACAGTGCCAGCCACTTGAAATGGAGTGGCCTCTTCCCACAAGAGCAATTTCCATGCCACAGTGAATGCAATGGAAAGTCTTAGAGACAGATGAGATTTCCATTGTCTTCAATGATTGTGACAGGGCTCTAAACACAAATCCCCATTCAATGTAACACTGCTCAGTTACAGCTACTGTTCCAGACAAGCTGAAAAACCCAAGTCTCTCTCTTCCTGTGCCTTCGACTAATAAACTACTCAAATGGGGATTAAGCCTCTTTCACTTCACTTTCATCACATTAAGACCCGGGCATTTAGGTGCATCAGCTCAAAGGTCTGACTTTCGTGGAAGTGAGGTCATCCTTAGATCAAGTTCCACTACCACAGTTGTAAATAGCCTCACTGGCACCCAGAATTAATAATTGTAGTAAAGTTCAGCAGTGTTGCCTCGTGGAAAGAGCCCAGACCTGGATGTCAGAGGAACTGAGTTCTAATCCCAGCTCTGCCTGCTGTGTAACCTTGGACAACACATTTGACTTCTCTATGCCTCAGTTCCCTCATCTGCAAAATAGGGATTTAATGGCTGTTCTTCCTCCTACTCAGAATGTGAGCCCCATGTGGGACTAATGATCTTGTAGCTGCCCCGGTGCCTAGTATAGGGCTTGGCACGTGGTAAGAATTTAACAAATATGGTAATTATTCATTATTATTATCCGGCAGTGGGGCCTTGAAGCTAGAATATGGGCCTGAAACCAGGAGGCTCAGGTCTGCGTCCCAGCCCTGCTACGTTGCCTGTTGTAGGAACCCAGGCAAGTTACTGTTATTTTTGTTAAATGCTATTATTATTATTACTATAATTATTATTATTATTACTTCTGTTATTAACCAAGCACTTTACTAAACCAGAGTTGTGCTTTCATAACCATTGCTCTGGAAGAGCAGAATCTTACCCACTGTCTAGGGAAATATGGAGTTTCCTTAGGCTTTTTTTTCATAACTTCTATTCTGATGAAGATGAATGAATTGAGAGCCTTTAATCCAATGTATCCAAATCACTTTTCCCTATGCTTTGCATCCAGCACTGCCCTGACTCTATCTTGCCCCAGCTTTATCCTTCATTTTTATACCATCTGTATTTTAAAAAAGGAAATCTAAATCACTTCCCAAATCCTTTCATTTTGCTCAACAAAATGTCTTATAAAGGGAAGTGGATGTTTGCGCAAAGTCCTCCCAATACATTTTGTAAGCTCTTTTTCTTAGAACTAAGATATTAGTTTTCCTCTAAACCAGTGAATGTGGACTCCCAAAAGCCTGCGAAAATTTCTAACTTCAAATGTATGGCTATTTGAAACCTGGAAAAATGCAGTATTTTATTTCACCCCTAGACAGATTTCAGACAGTAATGACTGAAAGTTTATCTGGTGACTACCTCTACCCTTATTAAGGGGAAAGAGAGCAGGTATCTGATGATGATGATGATGATGATGATGATGATGATGAAAATGGTGGTGCTGGTATTTGCTAAGTACATACCATGTACTGGGGTAGACACAAGTTAATCATGTCAGACACCCCCCTTGCCCCACATGGGGCTCTCAGTCTAAGAATGAAGGAGGACAGGTGTTAAATCCCCACTTTACAGTTGAGAAAACTGAGGCACAGAGAAGTGAAGTGACACACAGGTTGCACAGCAGGCCAGTGGAGGAGCCAAGGTCAGAAAATTAGGTCCTCTGACTCCCAAGCCCGTGCTTTGTCCACTAGGCCAGGCTGCTTCTCTGGATGGAGGTTCAAGTACCCTGTGGAGGAGAGAAATGGGAGACAGGAACTCAGAGGCTTGCTCCTCTTCAGATCTGGGAAGGTAAATAACTGTGATCAGTGAGGGAGAAGGGAGGACAAAGAAAGGAAGTAGATTAAGTGAAGAGGAAGGAGGGATAGAGAGAAAAGAAGAGAAAGAGGAAAGGCATAAGAGAGGAAGGGAGAGAATGAGGGAGAGAGAAAGATGGAGAGAAAGAAGATGAAAGGAAGGGTGGGAGGAAAGGAGAGAGTGAGGAAGAGTGGAAGATGAGACAAAGAGGGAAGGAGAGAAAGAAGGTGAAAAGAAAGGAGGGAAGAAATGAGAGAGGTTGGAAGAGAAGGAGAGGGAAAGAGGTGAAAGAAAGAAGGGAGTAAAGGAGAGAAAGAGGAAAAGAGAAAGGAAAAAAGGGAGGGAGAGAAAGAGGAAGGATGGGTGGCAGTGGGGATTTTGCATACAAAGGCTGGGTCATAGAGGGCCCAGAGAAATCATGATGGACCAGTCAGGGAATGTGTCTGCTTATTGTTCTATTGTCCTCTCCCAAGCGCTTAGTACAGTGCTCTGTATACAGTAAACGCTCAATAAATACGATTGACTGACTAGCGCTGCCCAACCCTCACGCAGGGAAGCTCAGCACTTTTCACGGAGCCCCTCATCCCCCAGCAGGGGGCGCTCATGACTTTTTTGTTCTCTTCCTCCTTTATTTTGCCCACAGAGCAGAGCACTCAAGGTACTTGAAAGTAATACCATATTTGTCTGTGAAAGCGAATATCCTTATCTTTTGATGGCATAACCTTGGGTTCCAATCTAACCCACTTACTGCTGCTTCTCAACCTTCTCTACTCTTAAGGTTTGTATTATTTTTCTGGCCATATTTTCCAATTTAGGATCGTCCACTAATACAATTGTCATTATTTATTAGTAGTAGTAGTAATAATAATAATATTGGTAACTAAGTGCTTACTATGTGCCAACCACTCTACCGAGTGCTGAGGTGGATATACGATAATTGCTTAGAACAGTGCTTTGCACATAGTAAGCACTTAATAAATGCCATCATTATTATTATTATAATCAGATCAGACAGAATTAGCACCCTGATTCCTCTCTCCTAGAGAAGATTCATCCTTTTCCAACTCCCTCTGGCTCTCAGATACCCCCAACACAAATAGACCTAACGAATAGATGCAACAAATAGTAACATTTGGTTTGCTCCAAGCAAATGCTATTTCAGTCAATTTTCAGTCCATTCAAGTTCAGATACAACAAGCATTCTCTCCCCCATCTACCCTATAGACATTCCAGCAGTGGCTATTAAAGTGTTCGTTTTTGTGCCTTTGTAGACTGTGATCCCCATGTGGGACACGGACTGTGTCCGACCTGATTATCTTGTATCTATCCGAGTATTTAGAACAGTACTTGACACGGTAAGGGCTTAACAAGTACCATATTAAGAAAATAGGTTGCATCTCCACAGATAAAGCAAAGTAGAGAGCTGAATGACTATCTGGTAATTTTGAGTAATGCCAACAGCCAACCTGATCATTCAAGTCAAAGGAGAACTGGGTTTCCTCTATTTAACCTTAAAAATCTAGATTGTTGCCTTAACTCTCCACTGCATTTTGCCAACAGGCACAGACAGCCTTAGTTTTAGCCATTTCAGAATCATTAATGCTTCCTTATTCATTAGCAGACTTGTATATTCTCTTTTTTTCCTCTTTTTTCTTTATCTTCTACACCTTTTGGTGAGTATTATTATGGTCTCCATTCTCTTTTTTTATGCATCTCTGCATAGTTAATTATTAGCTAAGCATGTTATTCATGCAATAGTAGTAGTAATGTTTATTGAGCACCCAATGGATGCAGTGCACTGTGTTAAACCACTTGGGAAAGTACAATACAAGGAAAAAACATATTCCCTGTCCACAAGGAGTTTACATCCTTAACACTAAAACTTTAAGTGCCTACAATGTGCCAGGCACTGTGCTAAGTGCTTCATAAAGCCCCAGCACATGATGGGCACATCCTCTGTTCTTCTCTCAGAAGATTTAGAATTTAACACACAGGAGTCTTCTAGGAATCACACTGTTGGATATTCAGACCACAGTTGTATTGCCTCTTCATTTCCTTTCTCAAATTTGGAATTTGCAGTTATTCTTTTGATTTGGTAAAACAATTGGTAAATGGTCTATACATCAATCAATCAGTCAATAGATGGAATTTATTCAACATTCATTTATTCATTCAATTGTATTTATTGAGTGCTTACTGTGTGCAGAGCACTGTCCTAAGACTGAAGAATAGACTGAAGCAGGGAGAGACAGGAGGATGGGAGATCAGAAAGGAGGCCGAGGCAGTAACGGGACAGGATGAGAGATTGAACCAACAAGGTAGCGGTTTGGATGGAGGGGAAAGGGTGGACCTTGGCAATGTTATGAAGGTGAGACCGGCAGGTTTTGGTGACAGATTGGGTGTGTGGGGTGAATTCATTCATTCATTCATTCATTCAATTGTATTTATTGAGCGCTTATTGTGTGCAGAACACTGTACTAAGTGCTTCGGAAGTACAAGTTGGCAACACATAGAGACGGTCCCTACCCGACAACGGGCTCACAGTCTAGAAGGGGGAGACAGAGTGAGTGAATGAGAGTGTGGTGTCAAGGATGACACCAAGGTTGTGGGCTTGTGAGATGGGAAGGATTAATAGTGCCATCCACAGTGATGGGAAAGGCAGGGAGAGGACAGGGTTTGGGAGAGAAGATAAGGAAGATAAACAGATAAACAGAGCAGCAGCTCTTCTGGTTTGATGATAACACTACCAACAGCACGGGGGCAGTGAGACTTAGTGGAAAGAGCACTGGATTGGGAGTTGGAAAACCAGGATGCTAGTCCCAGCTCTGCCACTTGCCTGATGTGTGGCCATGGACAGGTCACTTAATTTCACTAGGCCCCAGTCTCCTCATCCATAAAAATGGGGATAAAAGTACGTTTCCCTGCCCCTTAAACTGTTAGCCCCATGTGAGTCAGAGACTCTGTCCAATCTGCTCATATTATATCTACCCCACCATTTAATACCGTGCTTGGCAACTAGCAAGAGCTTAACAAATACCACAATTATTATTATTGGTGTTATCATTAAGCATCTACTGTGTAAAGAGCCCTGAACCTAGCACGAGAGTACGATAGCATTAGTGAACATGATCCCTGCCCTCAAAAAGCTTAGTCCCAAAGACCCTCAGATCCAAGACCCCGACATTTCCTTTTAAGCAGACACAAAGTCTTCATAGGCCCCAGAACTGAGCTGATGTGCACCAAGATGAACATTCTCTCAAGGGATAATTGTGTTTAAATGAATTAAATCTTGTGTCTCCACAAATTGACCTTATCCTTTCAACTCTGAGAAAGATAGTTTGGCTTTCAATGGTCCTCTAAATAATATGGTCATTTTAATTAACAAGGATGAAAATTAGCCTTTAAATGTAAAAGTGAACATGAGACAAAGATACATTATATGGAGAGAGGTTGCAGATAATAAGCACGGGTGTGATCGCATTGAAGAAACATCTCAAATGCTGATCTGTGAAAATAAAGCTTGCCAACCCAAGGTTTGTCAGGAAATGAATAGCTCTAATGTGATTTGACTGCTTTTATTGTTTTACAGAGCCATTATCAAATGACTATAATGATTCATTATGAGACACATAAATAATATCCTATAAAATAGCACATTAAGTTGAAAGGGACAATATTGTCTCATTTTAGATTATTTCTTCATTGTTTCACTCTTCAATGGGGAAAGCAAAAGCTATGTTTCTCTATCCCTTGTTTTGTTCAAACTAGGTCCCTCAGGAAATGTGGGTTTCCTCTGTACACAGATTCCTTCAAATGGATATTAAAAGTCAAAAAACCTTGATAATATGATAATGAAATTGGGACTCAAGATAATACATCTTTCTACACATATCCAAAAGAGAGCCTTGATGTTCTTTTCTCTATCTTAATAGTACTGGAGCTGAGTGAAATATCAAGTTTGAGGATTATATCACAGCCTACAGCTGCAACAGAGAATTTTTTTCCCAAATTCTTTCCAACCCTACTTGGATTATGGTCATTGTACAAGGGCTATGTCTTTATAGGCAAATATTAATTTACCAAGCTTGCCTACCATTCCCTTCCCCCTAAGGAATCATGGAAACTAAGAGGGAGGGGGAGGGGAGTAAAAAGGTGTTAAAGTCACCTGCTGATTGGAAAATCCACATCACCGGTCCCAAGATGTGGTGGAACTGAAATTGATCAACTGATCAATCGCATTTCTTGAGTATCTACTAAGTGCAGAATGCTGCACTAATTATCCAAAACAGTAAATGAGGACCACAAGTCATGGTCAGTGCTCTCAAGTCATGGTCAGGGCTCTCAAGGACTTACAGTCTAATTGGGGAGACAGACAGACATAAATTATTCATAAATACAGGGAACAGGAAGTAGAACAAGGATACAGCCCGTAACTGCACAGGTATGTGTCAGGAATAAATAGTTGAATAAAATATTTGAATGTACAGCTGATTATGCATGTATATACAAGTGCTGAAAGTGACTGTAAATATAAAATTGAAAATGGGGGCTGTAGGGTTGCCACAGTGTAGGTGAAGGAAATTAATCAGAAAAATTATTTTGGAGGAAGTAGGATTTTAGGAGGGCTCTGAAGGAGGGGAGAGCACTTGGGGTTTCAAACCAAAATGCAGTCCTGCAGAACAGCCTAGTGGAAAGAGCACCAGCCCTGGAGACAGAGGACCCGGGTTCTAATCCTGGCTTTGCCAGTTGTGCACTTTGGGAACTTGAACATGTCACAACCTCTTTGTTCTTCAGTTTCCTCAACTTGTAAAATGGGGATTAAATCCTGCTGTCTCCTACTTAGTTTGCGAGCCCCATGTTGGACAGGGACTGTGTCCAACCTGATTACCTTGTAACCATCCCAGCACTGAGAGTAGTGCTGGACACATAGTGAGGGCTTAACAAAAACCATAATGATGATGATAATAATAATCATATTTATTAAGGACTTACTATACGCCAAACATTGTGCTTAGGGTAGATACAAGTTTATCAGTTAGGAAAAAGGGGCTCACAGTCTAAGGACATGGATGACAGATATTTAATACCCATTTTATGGATGAGGAAATGGAGGCAGAGAGAAGTTAAGTAACTGACAGTCCCAAAGGAAACAAGTGTCAGAATCAGGACTAGGACTCAGACTATCCACCTCCCAGTCTTGTGCCCTTTCCATTTGTCTTATGTCTCCATTCATTCATTCAATCATATTTATTGAGCGCTTACCGTGTGCAGAGCACTGTACTAAGCGTTTGGGAAGTACAAGTTGGCAACCTATAGAGACGGTCCCTACCCTAATGCGAGATCACAGTCTAGAAGAGGGAGACAGACAACAAAACAAGACATATTAACAAAATAAAATAAATAGAATAAATATGTACAAATGAAATAAATAAATAATTATCCGAACAGTAAAACAAGACCACAAGTCATGGTCAGTGCTCTCAAGGACTTATAGTCTAATTGTGGAGACAGACGGACATAAATTATTCATAAATACAGGGAACAGGAAGTAGAACAAGGATACAGCCGGTAACTGCACAAGTGTGTGTCAGGAATAAATAGTTGAATAAAATATTTGAGTGTACAGCTGATTATGCATGTATATACAAGTGATGAAGATGACTGTAAATATAAAAATGACAATGGGGGGCTGTAGAACATGTAGGTCTCTAGTGAAAATGGAACCAAAGGGTGAGTTCCCTAATTATACTCACAAATCTAAAGCAAAGTACCACCCTCAGATGGCCTTGAATTTCATCTCTCCTCACTCCCCATAGGCCCCATCGAGTCTCAGGTATGATATTGGCAGCACGGCACAAACAGCAGGAAAAGAATAGAGAGCACTGCCAAGACCTCAACATTGCGATTTCCACCTGAGGTTATTTTTTATCCCAAACACATTTAGGCACTAAACACCTCCGTATCAAACAAAAACTCCTCACTATTGGCTTCAAAGCTCTCCATCACCTTGCCCCTTCATATCTCACCACCCTTCTCTCCCTCTACATCCCAGCCCGCACACTCCGCTCCTCTAGTGCCGCTAACCTTCTCACTGTGCCTCATTCTCGCCTGTCCCACCGTCAAACCCGACCCACATCGTACCTCTTGTCTGGAACGCCCTCCCTCTTCAAATCTGCCAAACAATCACAGTTGCCCCCTTCAAAGCCCTACTGAAGAGTAGTTCTGTCTCCCTATACCTCTGCCATGTCTGTATCTCACTACTGATATCTCTTTTGCCTATCTCTGTCTGCCTTTGGGACTCTCCCTTTCATCTGTTCCTGCATCTTTTTCCTTCTGGGTCTTGTTCATCTATCTCATCTGTGACCGTCTCTGTCCCACTCTCTCATATTGTCTGTCTCTTCCCTTTTTCCCTTTCCTGTCTAATCAGGTACCACTGCCTCCCTCCTCCCCCACCATCTCCAATAAAACCCTCCACTGCAATTGCATCTACAAGTAAATGATAAAAAGAGTTCCATTCACCAATTTCAGCTCCTTTGTTCCAATTTGATGACATGTATCTGGTTGCTAGTTATTTTACCAGGACTATATAAGTGATTGGCAGCTCTTGTAAAATGTAGCTTGTAAACAAATGTCTCTCCCTCTTTCTCTTATCTTTTCTAACATCGTGGATGTTTTTCTTTTCCTAGAATGATCAATCGATAATATTTATTGAGTGATTATTCTGGGCAGAACACTGTTCTAGGCACTTGAAAGAGTACAATAGAGATAGTAGATATGATCCCTGACCTCAAGGATCTTACAAGCTATTTCATAATCTAGTAAGTGCTCAATAACATAATTATTATTATTATCCTGAACTTCCTCCTACACCCACTATTAAGGAATACATTTTCTCAGCCTCTCTTCCATTAGATAATAATAATTATAATAATGGTATTTGTTAAGCACTTCCTTTGTGCCAGGCACTATTCTAAGCACTGGAGTGGATGCAAGAAAATCAGGTTGGACACAGTCCCTGTCTCAGGTAGGGCTCACAGTCTCAATACCCATTTTACAGGTGAGGAAACTGAGGCACAGAGAGGTAAAGTGACTTGCCCAAGGTCACACAGCAGACAAGTGGTGAAGCCGGAAATAGAACCCATGACCTCTGACTCCCAGGCTTGTGCTCTATCCACTGAGCCAAGTCGCTTCCCTTGAGGGAAATCTCCTTGAGGGAAGGGAAGTGTGTTTTCCTTCTGTTGTGTTCTCCCAAGAATTTAGTACAGTGTTCTACTCTTAGTAAGTGTTCAAAAGATACCTTTGAAGAACGGAACTATAATCAGCTGTTTTTCTTTGAGAAGCAGTGTGATCAAATGGAAAGAGAACAAGCCTGGGAGTTAGACAACCTGGTTTCTAAACCCAGCTCTGCCACTTGCTCATTGTGTGAAGTTAGGCAAATCCCTTAATTTCTCTGTGCCTCAGTTTGTTCATCTGTAACTCTAAATACCTGTTGTTATCCTTCCTGTTGTCCCTCCTGCGATCCCTGTGATTGTGAGCCCTGTGTGGGACAAGGACTGTGTCTAACTTAATCATCTTGTATCTTCCCCAGCATTTAGAGCAGTGCCTGACACATAATAAGTGCTTAACAAATACAGTTATTATTCTTATTATGCTTATTATTATTATTAGGGACAGGGGCTGTGTCAAATCTCAGGATCTGGGTTCTAATTCTGGCTCTGTCACATAAGCGCTTAGTACAGTGCTCTGCACCACAGTAAGCGCTCAGTAAATACGATTGAATGAATGTCCGCTGTGTGACCTTGGGGCAAGCCAGTTAACTTCTCTGTGCCTCAGTTACCTCATCTGTAAAATGGGGATTAAATCCTACTCCCTCCTACTTGGACAGTGAGCCCCATGTGGATAATTCAATCTGATGATCTTGTATCTACTCCAGTATTTAGTATAGTGTTTGGAGCATAATAAACACTTTGCAAGCATTATTATTATTATCATCATCATCATTATTTTCCAATTCTATTTATGGCAGTGCAGTTCAGGTTGAGTTTTTTTAACCTGTACTCTCTCTCAGTCTGTGTTCTGCTAGAGATTGTAGGCCCCTCCTGAAGAGTACTGAAAGAGCAATTCCTGTCCCCCTCTCTATTAAAGAAAACAGTTAATTATACTCCCATCCTTCAGAGGTATTTTTTGAACACCTAGTGAGTGTAGAGCACTGTGCTAAATCCTTGGAAGAGCACAACAGAAGCAAACAGTCTTCTCGCTATCCCCAGGACTCCTCCGGGAGTTTGAGGACTCATTTTCTCTGAAGGATTCTCAATTCTTAAGCCACACCTGGATACCTTAATTAGCCTCATTCCTTTGGTAGAACTTGAATTATTATTATTTATGGTGTCCAGTAAGCTTACTTTATGTGAAGCAGTGTACTGAACTCTGAGGAAAGGTCCAAGGATAATAATTCAGACAATAGACTCCAGCAGACTTGCAACCATTGGTTTAGTTTTTTCCTACTTGAACTGACCCTGACTTTTCTTTAACAAGTTAAAATTCAGTATTTTCACATCCTTCCAGGTGTCAAGGGCAAAAGCTTCACATTATTGAAAAACTTAAACAGAAATGAATCTAACTAACCTGCAAACCTTAGACCTGGGAGATAGAAAAAGCGTTTCTCTTCTTCAGTTTGCTTACTGGAAATATGACAAAGTGCAGTTTCTCCAAGGAGTCAAAAGCAGAGATGTTAGACACGGTTACCAGCAAAAATTATTTTTTTCACGAGCACAGCAAACTAGAGAAGCTGTCTGCCTATCCCTTCTATGTCAGCCTAAATGATCCATTTTATATGCAACAGGTAATATAACTTACGGTGGTAATCGTGTCTATTGACATCCACTAAAGTAAGGGAAGACTTCTTGGCTTCCTTTAGCAGGTACTATTTTTTTCTTTCTCCTGCATGTGGTAACCCACTCAGCCTCTTTGTCCATGAAACTCTTTGAGTTTCCTTCTATGTAATGCAGTTTTCATCCATGAACTTGGGCCGTGTTATCTGACTGGATGAATTCGTCATTCACTATCTGGGCCTGAATAAATCATGCAAAGATCCTCCTTCATTAGCTGGGTGGGTATTTTAATGAGGAAGGTTACTTCTGTATCCTAAAATTGGTTCTCTTTTAGTTTAAACTACAGGAGCGTAAAGGATGAGAGTGAGAAAATGAAGTTGTCTCGTCCTGTGCCAGTATTGCTACCATGCCGACTTAACAAAGGGAGGCAGTTGGGGATGTGGAGTGGGTACCCCCAAATCCATCAGATCATAGCCCTCCCCATATTCAAAGGCCTAAAAGACCGCCACCACCAATTTGTCTTCCCCAGTTGATTCCCAGCATCAAAAGCAATAAAAAAAACCCATTAGCAATCTCTAGCGCTTAGGTACTTATTTCTAACCATACTCATGCTATATTGTATTCCTTATGTCTCGTCTCCTAGAGTGTAAAGTTACTGTGGACAGAGATTGTGCTACTTGCTTGTTTTGTACTTCCCAAACTCTTAGTACATTGCACTGCATCCGCTAGGTACTCACTAATAATAATGATAATAATAATAATGGCATTTGTTAAGCACTTACTACGTGCAAAGCACTGTTCTAAGCACTGGGGAGGATACAAGGTGATCAGGTTGTCCCATGTGGGGCTCACACTCTTAATCCCCATTTTACAGATGAGGTAACTGAGGCCCAGAGAAGTTAAGTGACTTGCCCAAAGTCACACAGCTGACAAGTGGCGGAGCTGGGATTTGAACCCATGACCTCTGACACCCAAGCCCGTGCTCTTTCCACTGAGCCATGCTGCTTCTACTGCTGCTTCTATTACCCCTAACAAATAGTCAAACCAGTCATTTTTTGGTCAAAGCTACTCTAGTAAATTATCCATGGATTATCCAGGCCAAATAATGCCCTATGTTTTCAAAAGGCCAAAGTATTTCAGTGGTCCTCTGCCCTGAAATACTCAGGCTGTCGAGATGAAAGAGCGCATTCTGCTGTGTCCTGAATGATCCAGATAGTTTGCTAGGGTAGACTAGGCCTAGACCTCAGGGTTTCTAGGTCATTTACCTCCCTCGGGCTCTGTTTATCTGTAGTGATATGAGGCCCCTACTTCCCCCAGTCCCAAGCCTGTCATCCTATTCAGCTCAGTGTCCGAATGACTGCAAGCCACACAGTCCAGGGGACCTGCAGGAGGAAACTCAGTTCATTCATGCTGGCTTTCCAGGGAGAAGAAACCCTGGAGCTACTCCAGGGGGACCGATTGAGATGTCTTGGCATTTCCGCCCAAACTCAAAGCCCACCAGGCACAAAAGCTGATGTTCCCTCAGTTTACAGCTAGGCCTGCTCTAAAGCTTTTAGAAATAATCAGAGAGAATGAAGACATGGAGTAATGTAAATATTTTATGAGGGCAGGGAACATGCCCACTGGCTGTACTGCACTTTCCCAAGCACACAGTACAGTCCTGTGCACAGAGTAAGCACTCAGTGAATACTACTAATTGATTGATTGATGTATGCATGTGTGCCCTCAATGGACCTGCATTTTCTCCTGCCTAAACAGCCTTACTTTTTATTTCCACTTCATTTCTTCCTGGTAAATAGTCACTGTGTTGCAAATACCATGGACTTCACCTTAACCGAAGGTTCCAACAGGGACCAGAGAATCCTTCATTTCCTCGGAGAAGGGTTTGAGAAGCTCCAGGCTGTTCCAGGGCCCCTCACCTGGGCATGGCTAGCAAGGACCTCGCCACACATGCCTCCTGCTTGGCCCTGCCTAGGCCGGACTCCACCAGCTCAGTGTGTCCAGCCAAGGATAGGTGCCATGCTGCAGAGGAAGCAGTGTGGCTTAGGGACAAGAGCCCGGGCTTGGGAGTCAGAGGCCATGGGTTCTAGTCCCAGCTCTGCCGCTTGTCAGCTGTGTGACCTTGGGCAAGTCACTTCACTTCTCTGTGCCTCTGTTACCTAATCTGGAAAATGAGGATGAAGACTGTGAGCCCCACATGGGACAACCTGATTACCTTGTATCTACCTCAGCACTTAGAACAGTGCTTGGCACATAGTAAGCACTTAACAAATACCAACATTATTATTATTATTATTAGAGGGTGCAAGTTCAGCTGGCTCACTCAGGCAGCAAGGGAGGGCAGGGTAGGACTGGGCAGGGCTGGGCAGCTGCCCCTTCCCTCTATGCCTATGCCGGGAAAGCGTTCCTTGAGCAAATCGGGATCCTGGGGAAAACCCTTGCTGCTGGTAACGAGGGTCACTCTGGTTGAAACTAGAGTCTAGGGGAGGACAGTGCCCTAAACTTGATGATTTGCTGACGGATCTGTGACTCCCACAGGACAGTGCAGCCCCTTGGAGGGGAGGGGGTGGGTGGAGGGCAGCAATAGTCCTGACACCATGGGGTGCCCGTGGGCAAACTGCCCTGGCACGTGGCTGGATCCACGACAAGGGACAGGAGGGAGAGGGGAGCGGCAAGGCTTGCAGAGAAGGTTTTGGGGTTCTAGCGAGCACGTGGCGTGAGAGTGAACCCCAACTGATCATCATCAATCGTATTTATTGAGCACTTACTGTGTGCAGAGCACTGTACTAAGCGCTTGGGAAGTACAAGTTGGCAGGGCGCTGCATGCGTTTGAGGAAAAAAAAAGGCACGACTTGCGCTGGATGACCTGGGAGTGGGCTGAAGGTTCTTGGTTCTTTAACTACTTTTTCTCCTGTGCTTGTGGCGGGGGATTAGGGCTGGCCTGACCACTGCTCGCCACCGCGCCCAGGACTGACGTCCCTTTCGTTCATTCATTCATTCATTCAATCGTCTTTATTGAGCGCTTACTGTGTGCAGAGCACTGTACTAAGCGCTTGGAAAGTACAATTCGCCTACCTGACAACGGGCTCACAGTTTAGAAAGGGGAGACAGACAACAAAGCAAAACGAGTAGACAGGTATCAATATCATCAAAATAGATAAATAGAATAGATATATACACATCATTAATAAAATAGAGTAAGAAATATGTGCAAATGTACACAAGTGTTGTGGGGAGGGGAAGGGGGTAGGACAGAGGGAGGGAGTGGGGATGATGGGGAGGGGAGGAGGAGCAGAGGATAAAGGGCGGGTTCAGTCTGGGAAGGCCTCCTGGAGGAGGTGAGCTGTCACTAGGGCTTTGAAGGGAGGAAGAGAGCTAGTTTGGAGGATTTGTGGAGGGAGGGCATTCCAGGCCAGAGGAAGGACGTGGGCCTGGAGCCGGGGCGCGTTGCAGAGACCCGGGAGCCCGAGGACGAGGAGGAGGAAGAGGAGGAGGAGGAGGAGAAGGATGTGCCTCAGCAGGTCTCTGATGAGAAGGATCGGAGAAGCAGAGAAGCAGCGTGGCTCAGTGGAAAGAGAGCCCGGGCTTGGGAGTCAGAGGTCGTGGGTTCTAATCCCGGCTCCGCCGCTTGTCAGCTGTGTGACTTCGGGCAAGTCACTTGACTTCTCTGGGCCTCAGTGACCTCACCTGTCAAATTCATTCAGTCAGTTCTATTCAAACGCATCTGTTGAGCGCTGACTGTGTGCCGAGCGCTGCGCTAAGCGCTTGGGAAGTCCAAATCGGCAACAAATGGGGATGCAGACGGTGACTGTGAGCCCGTTGTCGGGTAGGGACCGTCTCCGTCGCCGACGTGTACTTCCCAAGCGCTTAGTCCGGTGCCCTGCGCACGTAGTGAGCGCTCAATAAATACGACTGAATGAATGGATGCAGACTCTGAGCCCCACGCGGGACAACCTGATGGCTTTGTAGCCCCCTCCCAAGCGCTTAGCAAACACCATCATCATTATTATTATTAAGGCCGGCGCCTCTGGTCCAGGCTCCCTCCCCTCCCTCCTGGACCAGCCCCCTCGGGAGCCCGGGAGCCAGCTGCCGGTGGCTCTTCCTCCTCCTCCTCCTCCTCCTCCTCCTGCTCCTGTCTCTCCTCCTCTTTCTCCTCCCTCTTCCTCCTCCCACCCCAAGGCACCTGAGCGTGCCCGGAGGAGAGGATGGGAGCGGTCGGCCGGGGCTCCTCGGGCCGGGCCGGGCGTGAGCCGCGGAGCCGGGCCCCGGGGGGGGATGCCCTCGGATGCCAGCCGGGCCCCGGGCGGAGGAGGGGGCGGTGAGCCCCCCGGCAGGCGGGCCTCCGGGGCGGGGCAGGGGGGCGGCCCGTGCCGGGGCATGGAGCTGTCGGCGGTGCGCTGCCCGGGGGGCAGCCAGGGGCTGTACACCATCGGCCGGACCCCTCCGGGCGCCGGAGGGGCGGTGGAGGGGCAGGAGGAGCAGGAGGAGGAGGGGGGCAGCTCTCGCCCCCAGCGCCTGCTGTGGCAGACGGCCGTGCGCCACATCACCCAGCAGCGCTTCCTCCACGGGCAGGCCGGGGGCAAGGGCGACGACCCCCGAGGGCCGGCCCCCCCCCCGGCCCCGCCCGCCCCGGCCCGGGCCCCCCGGGCCCCCCAAGGCCGGCCCTGGCGACGGGGCCACCAACGGGGCCACCAAGGTGTTCCCGGAGCGCAGCGGGGGCGAGCTGGGCTTCCTGCGCCTCGACTGCGCGCCCAGCAACTCGGACTTCTTCCTCCATTGGGGGGCCACGTACCGGGGGGTCATCTTCCCCACCCTGCGCAACGCCTTCAAGTCCCGGGACCTGGAGCGCCTGTACCAGCGCTACTTCCTGGGCCAGAGGCGCAAGTCGGAGGTGGTCATGAACATCCTGGACGTGCTGACCAAGCTGACCTGGCTGCTGCTGCACCTGGCCCTGGCCTCGGCCCCCATGGACCCCCTCAAGGGCATCCTGCTCGGCTTCTTCACGGGCATCGAGGTGGTCATCTGCGCCCTGGTCGGGGTGCGCAAGGACACCACTTCCCACGCCTACCTGCAGTACAGCGGCCTGGTGACCTGGGTGGCCATGACCACCCAGATCCTGGCCGCCGGGCTCGGCTACGGCCTGCTGGGCGACGGCATCGGCTACGTGCTCTTCACCCTCTTCGCCACCTACAGCATGCTCCCCCTGCCCCTCACCTGGGCCATCCTGGCCGGACTGCTCACCTCCACCCTCCAGATCGGCCTGCAGCTGGCCCTCCCCCGGCCGCTCGACGGCTCCGTCAACCAGGTACCCCCTTGACCCCTGACCCCTACAATCCTTTGCCTTTGGGAGGATGATAACAATGATAATAATAGTGATGAAGGCATTTAGTAAGCGCTTACTATGTGCAAAGCACTGTTGTAAGCTCTGGGGAGGTTACAGAGGGATCAGTTGGGCCCACGGGGGGCTCACGGTCCTAATCCCCATTTTACAGACGAGGTAACAGGCCCAGAGAAGTGAAGTGACTTGCCCAAAGTCACACAGCTGACAAGTGGCGGAGTCGGCATTTGAACCCGTGACCTCTGACTCCAAAGCCCGCGCTCGTTCCATTGAGCCACGCTGCTTCTCCAAGCACTCAAGGAGGATGCTTCTCGCCCCTGGGCCCTGATTTGGGCCTTCCTTTCATTCATTCAGTCGTATTCATTGAGCGTTTACCGTGTGCAGAGCGCTGTACTAAGCGCTTGGGAAGTACAAGTTGGCAACAAATAGAGACGCAGCGTGGCTCAGTGGAAAGAGCCCGGGCTTTGGAGTCAGAGGTCATGGGTTCAAATCCCAGCTCCTCTACTTGTCAGCTGTGTGACTTTGGGCAAGTCACTTCACTTCTCTGGGCCACAGTTCCCTCATCTGTAAAATGGGGGTTAAGACTGTGAGCCCCCCGTGGGACAACCTGAACACCTTGTATCTACCCCAGTGCTTAGAACAGTGCTTTGTACATAGTAAGCACTTCACAAATATCATTATTATTATTATTATTATTACTCAACGACGGGCTCACAGTCTAGAGTCCCTAGAGTCGCAGTCCCTTCCCCTTCCCTCCCCCACGTCTTGGGAGTTGGGGGTGAGAAGAAGAAGAAGAATGATGGCATTTATTAAGCGCTTACTGTGTGCAAAGAACTGTTCTGAGCGCTGAAGCAGAGGAGACACGGAGAGAGCCATCCCCGATGGTTCGACGGTCTCCAGAACGATCCTGAGGGAGGGCTGGGGTCAGGTCTTTTCACCCCGTTGTACTTAGTGCTCAGTACGGTGCCGTGACACACTAGCTGCCCAATAAATAGGGCTGATGGATTGACTGGAGGCTCAGAAGCAGCACCCTCGTAGTCTGTCTTCCTTTTCGGAGTTGTGTCTGTGCCTTGCCCTTCTAATTTTCCAGGTGAGATCCCTCATCTAAACCCCCACCCCCGGTCTCTCTCCCCGGGTGAACTTGAGGAAACTGAATGAAGGATTTAACCGTGGAGGGGACGGAACAGGGAGAAGGGAGCATTAGTCACTCAAGTCGTCTCGGGGACGCTGGCCCAGGACCGTGGTTTGAAACACTCTGGTCCCCCCTGCCAGTTTTTCTAAAAGCTCCTCTTGCCCTCCTCCTCCTCCTCCCTCCTCTCCCACCAAGACTTCCACAAGTCCCATCTCCCAGCCTGAGGGTACAACGTGACCATATCCTAGTCCAGAGAGGTCGGGACCGGAGACACGAGGAAGAAAGTTTCCCTTGTAGCATCCAACCCATGTGGAAATCCAGGAGGCTGCCGCCGCCACTGTTTCAGTTTAGGACAGCTCTCTGCCAAGGCAAGAGACTGAGGCGGAGAGCCGGGGCAATTTCTCCTCTGTCAAAGGCCTTATACTGTCTCCCCTCCCTTTACAGAGAGTATGCGGGCCCGGTTATTTGTCTGCCCTCTCAATTAGCCAGTTGGGCATTCAGATTTCATTAAACTGGCTTCTAGCTTCTCAGACCCTTCGTAGTCTAGCCCTTCTCTCCCCAGCCCTTTTATTCCACCGTGATATCATCTGGGGATTCTGATTACTGGTCTGATCAGATGCTTTCACTTGTTATACAGAAACCCTTCTCTAGGTCAGATGTGTGGGCATCAGATACGAGCACGAGATAGTAATGATCGTTTCCCCGTTCGAGAAGATGAATGTGTGATTTCTAAAAAGCACGAGTTGGGGGCATGTAAACGTCTAATTTCGATTGCTAGAGGGAAAAGCATAGACAAAAGAAAGAGTGAATTTTTAAAGCATTGTTTAAATGTAGTCCACTTTGAGATGGAATGGAGTGATTGATTTTTTTGAGCGTACATTGCAATAGTGGTGAAATCTCTCCTCTCCTCTCTCTGCTGTCCCACTTGCATGCCTATGTACTACCAGAGAAAATCTATTTTGGGAGTGAGTTCTCTCCCTTCAATTTCGAAACCCAATGTCTACCTGGCTATATAAATGATATGTCGACGAGCCATGCCCCATGGGAGAGACTTTATCACATGATAGTCTCTCTTAAATAAAACATGTGCTGCTTACTAAGAAATTCCACAACAGTGTCATATGGAGTTTGGGGATGAATGCCATGTTAATTATCATCGAAGTCAGCAAATTATACTTCTATGGCAACATGTTTCTATACTTTTTCTAGAAAAATGGATAATGCTAATGTATAGCTACGATGAGTTTTATTCTCCATTTAAATAGTCCCAGATGAATGAAGGCTAAGGAAAAGTGCACGCCATCTCTCCCTTACCCTGATGACCCCTTTCCCAAAGGCAAGACGAAAAAACGCGAGCTATCCTCACCACCGCTAATGAATTAAAATGTTGTAAAGAAGGCTATCATCCGGCCGAGAGAAATATCCTTCCTAATGGCATAAATCCTGGTGCTCTCCCTTGGTAATTGGTGCTGAATTTTCCTTCCCTGCCGTCTCAAAAAAACTTCCTTTGACTCCCTCTGGTGGCAATACTTTCTTTAACCTAAAATAATCCCCTCGCCTTTTAGCCGATCACCTTCCACACCTCGAATTTTGTTTCCGAGACTCTAATCTAGCCCCTCCTAGATCCTTTAAAATACAGGAATGGCTTCTTCAGGGAAAGGGGTCGATTCGGGATAATAGAACTGCCTTGGAGTCTGCCGATTTATTGCAAGATTCTGCAAGGAAGTGGCTGACCTTTTGGAGTAATCCACACTCATGTCCTCACCAGGGAAGTGTCTGACCTACAGTAAGCACTTAAAAAATACAATTTTTAAAAAGTTCTCCCTCCGACTTAGTCTGTGTGCCCCCTGGGGTATAAGGATTGAGTCCGACCTGATTAACTTTATCTACCCTAGACCTTAGAACAGTGCTTGGCACAAAGTAAGCACTTTTAAGATACCATTAAATAAAAACACGAAAGGGAAGCGTCTGTGAACTGATGATGTTAGATCTCCTGGATGTACTTACTATATGCAGAGAAAGCTTCAGGGTATTTAAATATAATCAATACCAAATACATAGCAGTATCCTCAAATATATTTATCCCTAGACATGAAATTTAAGACTGCATGATGAAATGTTGACCGCTGGGTGCTCAAGGGTTAAAATGGTATATAATGCTTGCTGAATTTTTGTCTGTTGGAGTTCACATATGCGCATATAAGGGAGTTTTTTTTTTATTTTTTGCCTGGACAAGGAAACCAGGAATGCTGAACACTCTGGTGGGCTGTACCAAATGACCATGTTACTAAATAGAATATACTTTATCATCTATGGGCCACAGGTCTGGATTCTCTTCAGATCTCAAGGCTAATATTGACTTCCATTAAGAGGAATAAACTCGTTTAACTTAAGGTCTTCATAAATTTCCAAAACAGAGTGCTTTGGAGTTTGATGTGCTGGAGCAGCTGGTTTAACTCACTGAAACTGCAGTTTTTAGAAGGACAAAGAGCACTAGGGATCGTCTCCAGCAAAATCGGGATTATGTAAATCTTCCCCTCATTTTCTTTTTATCTGAAGAGAACTGGATTAATGACTTGAATGCTTGTGAAATAACTAAAAGGATGAAGGTCTATCTATATACCCTATCTTGTCACCCTGTACACCGTGGGATGAAAAAGGAAGCTAAAATTCTGTGAGATGCAAAATGGATTTAAAGGGCAACATAAGATGTCTCCCACCATCCACAAAGAGACTGACCATTAAGCAGAATTGGGGGTGGGAGGGTCTCTCATTTCTCATCTGGATATCTAGAAGGGCAAATCAGTTTCCCTGTCAGTGCTCCTCCATTCCCTTTTTGATGTGATATGGAATCAGTGAGGGAGCAGTAGCTATCGTTTCCACAATGGTGAGATCTTATCGGTGTGTGTGAGTGCAGCTAAGATCGATGCGTGATAAACAATTCTTCCTGTGAAGACTTGCCCTGCTGCCCATTAACCTCAGTCCCAGGCAGCATTTTCATTTCTCCCTCATGGTGCCTTGATCTTCCCCAAATCTATTCTCCATCTTGACGGTCACCCCATTTCTGACTGCTGCCTACTAGGCTGACCTGCCTCCTGCACAGTTAGGTCATTTCAGCTCACCGTAGAGCAACTCTTTGGTATCCTCTCTTTATCCATTCTCCCCACATGTCCCACCCATTGGAAATGTGTTCTGGCAAGCATCGCTTCCTGGTTGGCAGACTCATTGTGACCCAGTACCTTGTTGCCTGTGATCCTACCTTGCCACTTGATTCATTTGTTCATTCAATCGTATTTATTGAGCGCTTACTGTATGCAGAGCACTGTACTAAGTGCTTGGGATTTACAAGTTGGCAACATATAGAGATGGTCCCTACCCAACAACGGGCTCACAGTCTAGAAGGGGGAGGCAGACAACAAAACAAAACATATTAACAAAATAAAATAGAATAGTAACTCGACGTGAATTGTTGTACTCTCCCAAGCGCTCAGTACAGGGCTCTGCAAATAGTAAATAATTAATATGATTGAATGAATGAATGTTAAGCACTGAATGCAGGTGACAGTAGAGGAATTGCTCCTAAGACCAGATGCTGAGTTGGTGACAGTTCAATTTCTCTAGGTGCTTCAGTTTCTCTGTAGACTTTGGTTGCCATGATGACACTACACTTTATCTTGGAGTCTCCCAAAGGGCACAGAGGTGGTCTAAATTTACTTTTCTACCCTCTTTTCTCTCTTTGCTCCACTGGTAAAGGTGCACTCCAGGTAATGGAATTCAGGGACAGCATTCAATCCTGTGCTGCTGATGGAGATCCTTTCTGGTGTGTTGGATTCGCCCAGTGTTGACTCGTACCTAGTCTGTCTGTCTTCTACAGGCTACTTGTCAGTCCCCAGTGTTTTGCTGACTCAGTCAAGTGGTTCATTATCATCCGCAGATCTGTGTGGGTTTCCAGAGCACAGTCATCAGCTAGCAAGCACCTCACAACTGCCCAAGCTATTTCAAAATACCTCTTTCTTACTCTACTCAGGAGAGCTCAGCTATTAGCAGTGGGCAACTGAGGTCACAACCCCAGGAGGACCAGTGCCTGCTGGATGGTGAATCAATTTCATCCCATGTGTAGAATGGTGTATATTTGAAAAGAGTCATGGTCCTATATGAAGGGATTTTTATGCCTTACTTCTTTGTCATTTACTCTCTGCTTGGGCTGGTCAAACCTTTGCCCTTTCTCAATTGTTGGTATTTGTTGAGCACTTACAATATGTAGAGCATTGTCCTAAACTCTTGAGAGTACAGTACAACAGAGTTGGTGGACACATTCCCTGCCCACAAGAAGCTTACAGTGGGGAGTTAGGCATTGATATAAGTAAATAATTCGTAGGTATGTGCGGAAGTGGTGTGGGCCTGAGGATGGGTTGAATACCAAATGCCCAAAATGTACAGATCCGAAGGGCATAGGGAGAGGGAGCCAAAGAAGAGAGGGTTTCTGCTTCGGTTTAGTCATCTTTAGGGTCACGATGAAGCCCTGCTGTTGATCCAGTGGAAAGAGCACTGTTCTAGGAATCTGGAAACCTATATTCTCATCCCTGGTTCGGCCTAAAGCTGGCTAAGACAGGGGGAGACCACACATGCACTTGGCAATGTGCTGCACCCCTGCCCATCGACCTGCTCATTGTACTCCATGCCCCAGGGTGAGTGTGGGACAAGAGAGTGTGAGCAGTGCTCTGCAAACCATTAGCACCATAAGCAGTTCCTCCCCTCAGGAGTTTTACTTTCAGGACAGCGGCTGATCTGTGGTTCCTGATGAAACAACCATCATCATAATCATCGTCATCATCATCGTCGTCAAGGTCTTGATCAAATTTCCTTTTTTATCTTAGGCGTGCAGAAAAGATTAGCAAGCCGATGTTTGAAGGGCCATTTAGAAATTCCACTCAAGGCTGCTGCATTACTAATTACTACAAAGAATCCCGCTGGATTATTGCTGTTACTTGTGATGAATGAAGCATTTTATAGATGACAACATTCTTTTTTTTCCCCAGTTCATTAGGGATAAAGAACATTGTAGAGATTGAAGAACTGAGGCACCAAAAGGATTAACAATGATGAGGGCTTTCACAGAAATCAAAGGCAGTACAGATAGTCACTAATATTCCCAACATTATGCTAAAAAGAAAAGTAATTTTCATTCTCCCTGGTTTATGAAGAATTGAACCACAAAGCAGTGAAGTGATTCATCTAAGGAAACTGAATGTCATTAGGAATGTAATCCAGGACTATGTTCAAGGTCAAACAGCTAGACATGAGTAGAGCTGAAATTAGAACTTTGCTTTTTCCTCCTCACCTTGTACTTCAGCTCACTGGGCAACTGAAAATCGACCCACTTAAATGCTTTGTGGCACTTGCCACTCTGGAATGGTGTGGGGTAAAAAGGGACCAGTCCAGAGCCCTGTTTCACTAATTAATTTTTCTGGTAGGTGGGCTGGAATGGGGTCAGAAGAGGGTGAGGAAATGAGGGATTGTGTGTGACTGACTTACCAACAGAGTTCAAGGAACTCAAACCAGAATTTGATGAATTTTTCTTCTACTTCTGTGTAGAGGGTGGCTTGATTTTGGTCCTAGTTTTTGAAGAAAAAAAACTGAACTCAAGGCCTTGGAATATGCACATTCTACTCATTTTCCCGTATAGTACAGTGTAAAAAATATTTGGTAATTGTAAGCTTCTTGGGGGCAAGGATCATGAACACTAATTCTATTGTACTCTCCCAGGTGACACACACAGTGGTCCATAAACAGTAAGGTCTCAATCAAAATGACTGATTGATTGATTAGGAATAGAGGCTGCTTTGTATGTTAATTGGGATGGATTGGCTTCAGGTAAGCAGTTTCTTCACAAAAATAAAAGTTCAAGGGGCTGAGCTGGACCCCATTTGGAACTCCCCTTACAGCTTCAAGATTGAAATTGTCTGGCCAGCCTCTGGAGTTTTGACTCCCCCTCTTCTTTCAGCAAATTATTCAAGGATTGAAATATGGTGGCAGCATTCTAGAAGATGCAGATAGATTTCTTTCAATAAGCACATTTGATTGTTCTGTTTCACACGAGTGTTCATACTTGCCAGGGTTGGAAAGCCTGTCATTTTGAAAAATATCTTACATTTTCCTTTAACTTTTTTGTTTAGGTAGTGCTTTTGCACTGCCTAAAATAGGCTTTTGCAAATATTCACTTGGTGACAGCTATAAGCCAATTCAAGTATCTCAGTCTCTAGATGACTTACAAGCTCAGATATCTTGTTCTGGGGGCCTGATAAAAGGATCATGTAGTTTGTGTGTCTTTAGTTTGCAAGAACAGGCTTTTTTTCTTCATATCCAGCAACACCACCTGCCCGGAGTCTGTGGGTCAGAGACTGATTCGATTAGAACTGAGTTGATTTTTTCTCAGGTGCAATTGCCGCAGTGTCGTTCCAATCTGGGAAAATGCATTAGCCCTATTTACACTTTGATGATTGATGGCATTTTCAGAGCTCATCAGAAATCAGCGAAATGGAGAATGAAAATTAATGAATCCTTTAAAAATCATTTATCCCCAAGTATAGTGCAGCTGGCAGACATTGTTCTCAAAGGATATTACAATGATCATGTTGATGTGACATTTCTCCACTATCTCAATATTTTCCCTTGATGGAAATCTATTCATTCTGTGGCTGGAGCTATACCGTTTGATCCAGTATATATTTGTTTTCACAATACATGAAACAGAAGGCATTTGTTTCTCAAATCTTGGCTTTTTAGAATTACACCAGGTAGAGACCAAACCTACGAGGGACCCAGCACATAGTGCCTCTACTGTCCACCACCAGTGGACATATCTCTTCATTTGTTTATGAGACAGGTAATTAATCAGCATTTCGATCTATCGCTGACATTCAAGGGCCCGAGAATTCAAGATTGGAAATGTTGAAGGTTTTGTAATGCATAGATTTTTGACTTCCTTCCGTTAGCAAAAATACATTATGTGCATATTTTCTGTCTCAGTATTTTCATCGTTCCTCAGGATGGATGATATTCTTTTGCCTGAGGTTCAGCAAAGGCAGCCAATATAACTGCCCACAATGCCAGCTGAGGAAATGTAATTCGATTTTCACACTAAAATGATCTCAGGTGAGTTTTGTGTGTGAGGAGCTATTTAAAGAAGGCAGGTCACTTAAGCTTTTTCCATATTTTCTCACCACAAGGTTTCTTGCAGTCAGCCCTGCAGGGTAGAGGAAAAATGCAGGCTACATTCATTAACCATTGCGCCACAAAGCATTCTGAGGAGCCGCTGCAGTTTCTCTGTGACAAGAGACATTTTCTCAATGACTGCATTCCCCAGTCAATCTAGATCCTGTTAGGCTGTGCACACATGCTCCTATTCTAGCTTATACTCACTGCCCATTTGATGCACTGGAAGGAAAGTGGTCATGGAAATGCTAATTTGGTGTCTGCCTTTAATTCACACTCTCCCCCTCTCCCCCCCCCCCCCCACGTATTTTAACATTTGCCCTCATTTGCATTCTACAGTTGTTTTTCCACTCTTCCTGCCCAAGCAAAAGTATTTATAATTGGATGACCCTCTGAGAAGTAGAATGTCCTCATATATCAAGATCGGCAGAGAACAAGGTCCTGTGGGGAGCATTTAGCGTTTTGGAAAAGATGCAAATTCGACTTGATGGGAGAAATTACTTCTTTTTTTCTTTGTGGAGTAGCCATCTCTTGAAACCAATGTCTAGGTGGGTGAGAAACCCATATAAAAGTAAAAATGAACTGAGGAACGTAACCCAACGTGCCACTTAATTATGAAAAGGACAGTTTGTTTTCTTTGGCCCCTTTTTACCGTGAGCGACTAAGGACAGATTTCAATCTGGTTTTGTGTGCTTAGTCACATGGGATTGCTTGTCTCTTAAGAAGGAATAGTGTTTAATACAAGGGACAGTTAAGTCTATGGCATAAGTGGCTTTCTTTGGCTTCCAAAGGAAACCCTGAACCCAGATGGGGAAAATATAGTCACAAAATCTAAATCAACCAGTCTAGTAGTATTTAGGGAGCATCTACTGTGTGCAAAGCACCGAATTAAGTGGTTGGAGTAGTGCAGTAGGGTTGTAGATCTGATCCCTGCCCTGAAAGAGCTTACGATCTAGTGGGAGGAGCTTACAATTTGGTAGGAGGAGTTTTCACTAATCTAAATCTGAACTTAATTAGCCCATCTGAGCAACCAGACCTTTTCATGGATAGACCACAGGTTTGGTTCCAACATGGGACAAACTCAAAAGCAGGATGCAAAAATGGGGCAGAATTCATGCTACATGACAGTGCCCAAGATGGGTAAAATGCTAAGTCTGCAGCTCACTAGCCTACAATTCCCACAGCAGATTGAAAGCGTTCCAAATGACCTTTGTTGTTTGTATTATTTTACATAAAACACTGTTTTCCCTTCTACCCTTCTTGCCCCTGCCTCTGATAGGTTTTCCACGGGTAGGATCTGATTGTGGTACCCAAGCCAGAACTCAAAAAAGCATTTTGATTCATCTCATTTCCTCTCGTTCTATTTAATAAATCTGAATTAGGTGGCTAATGATTTTACAAAGACCGTGCTTGTTAATTGCAGCTCTTTCAAAGCATGACCCCCATAAGAATGTGTCACTGCAACAGCAACACATCTGCTAGGTTGGGTTTGCCACTCTGGCTCTCATCATAATAATCACAATGGTTTTTAATATGCACTCACTAGGTACCAAGCGCTGTGCTGAGCACTGAGTGGATATGAAACTATCAGCTCAGACACAGTCCCTGTCTGTCATGGAGCCCATAGTGTGAGAGGGAGGAAGAGCAGAATTGGTGAGCTTTGATGCTCCATCAACTCAGGAAATGGATGATTCCTGTTGGGTAGTTCAGCGGCCTCTTTCACTCAAGAAACAGTGTAGCCTAGTAGGTAGTTCATGGGCCTGGGAGCCAGAGGACCAGGGTTCTAATCCTGGATTCGTCACTTGTCTGCTGTGTGACCTTGGTCAAATCACTTCAGTTCTCGGTGCCTCAGTTACCTCATCTGTAAAGTGGGGATTATGATTGTGACCCACGAGTGGGACATGGACTGTGTACAACGTGATTAGCTTGTATCTACCCCAGAGCTTAGTGCTAAAGTAGGAGAGTGGGGAGGGGGCAGGGTGTGACAGAGTGGGGGTGAAGCTAGTGTTAATTAGCCTGACCAGGGAGGGGTCACCTATATATATATGTATATATGTTTGCACATATTTATTACTCTATTTATTTATCTTACTTGTACATATCTATTCTATTTATTTTATTTTGTTAGTACATTTGGTTTTGTTCTCTGTCTCCCCCTTCTAGACTGTGAGCCCGCTGTTGGGTAGGGACTGTCTCTATGTGTTGCCGACTTGTACTTCCCAAGTGCTTAGTACAGTGCTCTGCACACAGTAAGCGCTCAATAAATACGATTGATTGATTGATTGATTAAATATGTACTGCAGCAGCTCCTAAGGCAGTGAAAATTCAGCCTCTGACCGGTCACTGGAGTGACCCCTGGACAGACCACCCTTAGAAATGATCCTTGGAAACAAAGCAGGAAAGTGGTTTGCCCAACTGGTGCCCTATTAACCTCCGTAAATACCACCAGAGGAATGCACATCAAGCCCTTAGGCTGTGGAGGGGAAAGCCATCAGCCGTTGTTGGCCGAGGGAGACCCCTACCCCCCCCAACCCTGGCTGAGATGGGAGTGGATCTGCCAAACATCCCCTGACCCCTCTAGTGACTCCAGACTCCATTCCAATCCTGGAGCCAGGATTCTTGTCCCGATGGACACCAGGCTACCTGAGGGACTTGGAAGACGGCAGGTCACTGCTGAGGTTGGGACACCCCTGACCCTTAGTACTTGCACAACTTCATGATAACTTGACCCTTTTCTTATTGGATTGTCTTTGTCTCTTTCCTGTGGACTCCAGAAATCCGGGCCTTATATTGAGTGTGAGTTCTCCATCATTTGGATGAAAGTTTACAGGTCCTCAGGGTCACTATCTTCCCCACAGACCCAATACACTCAGAGATTTATTTTTAAAAATATAGCATTTGGATGTATCCCTCACTTGGTGAATCCTAGCCAGAGAATGTAAGGTCTCAGTGAAAGGGATGATTAAGAGAGAAGACTTGACCTTGGGGGCATTAGGCTAAGGCACAGGATAAACCTCACTCCACTGCCTAGAAGTACACAATTCCTTTCTCAAATCTATGCTTCGCCGAGATTGCAGTTTTCTTTTTATCTTTTCTCGGCTGTTTTTGTATTCTTGGCTGTTCTGGCTACTGTCATGGAGGTGTCTGAACAAGCAGCAGGAGTTGAAGTGATATTTATTGAGCGCCTACTGATGATGATGATGATGATGGTGATGGCACTACTTAAGCACTTACTATGTGCCCAGCACTGTTCTAAGTGTTGGGGGTAGATACAAGTTAATCAGGCTGGACACAGCCCATGAGATTCACAGTCTAAGTAGGAGGAGTTAGAATTGAATCCTCATTTTACAAATGAGATAACTGAGGCACAGAGAAGTCAATTGTCTTGCTCAAGGTCAGAGAGCAGAAATGTGGCAGAGCTGGGTTTAGAAACCAGGCTCATCCTCTGTCCACTAGAGCACACTACTTCTTACCTAATGTGAGCAGTGCACCAGTCTGAGATCTTAGGGATGTTCAACAAAAGCATGAGACAGGTTTCCTGTCCACACAAAGCTTCTATTTCCTTAACTCATCCTCCCCACTCAAATTTCTTCATTCACATCGTTGATGTTCACCAGGGCAGAGAGAGCAGAGGAACTGGATGAATCTCAGAGACTTCACAAGTTGGAAAATGGAGGAGTTGATACAGTAAAGGATGGGAGAGAGACTCTGACAATGCTGTTTCTAAGCAGCCAATCAATCACCCAAGCAATAGTATTTATTGAGCACCTCCTTTGAGCAATTCACTATACCAAGCACTTGGGAGAGTTCTATAAAGATAGAAGTCATGGAGCATCCACTCCAACAGAGGAGCAGACATAAACAATATTCAAAATTAGTGGAAATCATAGAAAAATTGAATGTACAACTGAGTATGCGTATATATTCACAAATGATAAGGATGGGTATGAATATGGCCCTATGGAAAGAGCACAGGCTTGGGAGTCAGAGGACCTGGGTTCTAATCCTGGCTCTGTTATTTGCTTGCTGTGGGACCTTGGGCACGTCACTTAGTTGCCCCGTGCCTCAGTTGCCTCATCTATAAAATGGGGATTCAATAACCCTCCCTCCAACTTAGACTGTGAGCCCCATGTGAGATAGGGGCTGTGTCCAACCTGACACAATTATCTACCCCAGGACTTAGAACAGTGCTTGGCATATACTAAGTTCTTAACAGATACTACATACACACATATATACATACATGCATATGTATATATGCTATGTATACCATATTTATGCTATATATGCTTTGTATATACTATGTATGCTACATATACAAGTGGATGTTGGCTTGATATAATTTTTGTTCTACTGGGAGTTAATCCAGGAGGACTTTGAGTTTCCAAAGATGCAAGCTCAGATCCCTCCAACTTCCATCGCTTAGCTGAGGTTTTCATAGGCTAAGGGAGAAAGTCTTATCTCCTTAAGAGTATCCCAAATCTAATCTTTTAGGAGCTATATTCCGGCAGGGTTCTGGTCCACATGCTTCCTTTAAAGATTTTTTTTTTTACATCCCAACAATCAGGCACCATCACCTCCCTGGCTGTGTTCCGCTTCTATTGTGCTAAATTTCTGCATCTCATGGGAAGGACCCCCATTTACCTACCCTCACTTGTATGGAAAATATAACCTCAGCTCCCTTTATCTGATCACTCTTCTACCATCTCTGGCCTCAGGTTTGGGGATAAGGAGACCTGGATTCTAGTGCCAATTCCTCCTGCTGAGGCTTGTATGTACCATCAGTGGTGAAGGTTTCTGACAGAAGAACCACCAAGACCACTGTGGATAGGCTCAGCAGGAATCATAAAAAATAGCCAGTTAACTTAGGAGGAAAAGACCTCAGGGGCTTACCATGACAACCACCCGCCTGATCTTGGTGCTATGGCACAGTGTCAGCAATATTCCACGGGCCCTGGGGCCACAGATGAGTCTTGCTTGTAAAAATCCCTTGCCTGCATTCTGTGGGAAAAGGAGCAGGAGTAGAAGTATCCCAGGTGTATGAAAATATCAAGTAACATTCTTGATTCTGTTCTACTCTGGACCTTTCCCAGTAAAAGCAGCGTGGCTCAGTGGAAAGAGCAGAGGCTTGGGAGCCAGAGGTCGTGGGTTCAAATTCCGGCTCTGCCGCTTGTCAGCTGAGTGACTCTGGGCAAGTCACTTAACTTCTCTGTCACTCAGTTACCTCATCTGTAAAATGGGCATGAAGACTGTGAGCCCCACATGGGACAACCTGATCACCTTGCATCCTCCCCAGTGCTTAGAACAGTGCTTTGCACATAGTAAGTGCTTAACAAATGCCATTATCATTATTATCATTATTATTATTATTATAAAAGGGATTCAAACCCGACCGTTCAAGGTATTTAAAATCTGAAACAATGTTTAAGAAGTGGGAAGCCATAAGAATAGAACAATCTGTCCCGCAAGAGAGATAGAGCCAAAAGATGAGGTCATGGAACGTCCCCATCTGCAACTCTATGATTCTGTGTTTGCAAGCCCGTCTCAATGACAGTGATTACCATATATCTTCCTTGAGCAGCTGTGGTTGAGTTGAATGCAATTATTTTTTCCTGTGGCTTTGAATTGATGGGGTCTTCATAGAAACAAGTGCAGATTTTATTAAATTTCATTATTTTCCTTGTAACGTGCAGAAAAGAAGTGTAATTTCTCGACCAGGGTAATGTCTAAAGAAAGTTAGATACTGTTTCCGGGGTTCAGTCTTCACAGAGAGATGTTGATAAAGAACGCTTCTACTGGAGGACTAAAGGTTTTGTTTTATTTTATTTTGAGCTACTCGAGAAGGTTTTCAAGCTACTGCTGCCTCCAACCCTCCTTCAAGGGAATCATAAGAGAGGGCGATGGGGTGAGGAAAGGGGCAAAGAAGAAGTCGAGCCTCAATCAATAATTGTTATTTTGTGGGTGCTTACTGGAAATGGCAGTATGATGGGAAAGGGTGTAGCATATGTTTTAGACCCCACAAAGGTTGAAGTTGAGCTTTCTGGGAAGTCTTAGTCTCTTCCAGATGTGGAAAGGAAAATATCTTCCCTGGGGCAAAGTAGTAGGGTCAGGGAATGGTGGGACTGGAGAAGGCTTCCTTTGAATGATGATTGGGTCCTGTAGCCACTCTCCCCACCACAGGCGGGACACGTTCCAGCAGTTAAGGTGACAGGGAAGATCCTGAAGATCCTGAGACCTTGTGGAAAGAACACAGGCCTGTGAAGCAGGGGTCATGGGTTATAATCCTTCCTCTGCCACATGCCGGTGTATGACTTTGGGCAAGTCACTTAACTTCACTGGGCCTCAGTTTCTTTATATGTAAAATGGGGATTCAATACCTTTTCTCCTTCCTTCTTAGAGTGAGAGCCGCATGTGGGACACGGACCGTGTCCAACCTATCTTGTATCAACCCCAGCATTCAGTACAGTGCTCAGCACATGGTAGACACAACAAATATCACAATTATTATTAGATCCTTGTTGGGCTAATATATTTGGCTCCACACAGACCAGCTCTGTCTGAGAGCCAGCCCCCTGGTCCTCCAAACTTCAGGGAGCCTCTGATTAAGGTCATGTCTGTAGCCCATCTAAACATTCCTGTACCCCTCACACTTGCCCCTAATAATAATAATAATAACTGTGGTATTTGTTAAGCAATGACTATGCACCAGGTACTGTACTAAGTACTGGGGTGGTGGATAAAAGCAAATCAGGTCGGACACAGTCCCTGTCCCACATGGGGCTCACAGTCTCAATTCACATTTTACAGATGAGGTAACTGAGACCCAAAGAAGTGAAATGACTCACCCAAGGTCACACAGCAGACAAGTGGTGAAGCTGGGATTAGAACATATGACCTTCTGACTCCCAAGCCCATGGTTTATCTTACTCCACGCTGCTTCCCATACACCAAACTGCTTCCCTATGGCAAACACACTCAACTATTTCCTCCCACACGCCCCACCTAGTACCCTGAATTCAGAGTAGAAATTGGTGGGTGTGTGAAGAGAGGCTCCAGTTTCTTTCTTTAATGTCTGTGACTTAATTTCTAATGATAACAATTATGGTATTTATTAAACAGTTACTATATCCTAAGCACTGTACTAAGCACTGGGGAAGATGCGAGATAATCAGGTCAGACCCCGCTCTTGTCCCTCACGGGGCTCACAGTTTAAATCGGAGGGAGAATCAGGTATTTAATCCGCATGTTGCAGATTAAGAAACTGAGGCCCAGGGAAGTGAAGTGACTTGCCCAAGGTCACAAGGCAAGGACATGGCAGAGCTGGGATTAGAACCCACATCCCCTGACTCAGGCCTGTCCATATTCCACTTATTCCGTATGATTTATATTAAAGTCTGTCTCCTCCTCTAGACTGTAAGCTTGTTGTGGGAAGGGAATGTGTTTGTACATTGTTATATTGTACTCTCCCAGGTACTTAGTAAAGTGTTCTGCAAACAGCAAGCGCTCAATAAATATGATTGAATGAATGAATGATCATTTCTACTGACTAGATTATAGTCCCCAAGTACACAGTATTGTGCTCTGCACACTCTAGACTGTATGCTCCTTGTGCACAGGTGTTGTATCTACTTTCCCAAGAGCTTAGTACAGTGCTCTGCACACAGTAAATACTCAATAAATACCATTGATTGATTGATTGACTTCCAAAAAAAAAAATACTGGCCTTGTGGGCTGCCCTAGAACCTGGCAGTAACAGGATTATTTTTAAGCTAGCCTGCCTCGGTGAAACAACCTCCGGCTCTCCCTCGGTGTCTGAAGTAATATGTTTAGCTTCGAAGAGCTGCATTGCAGTGGAGATCCCAACAATTACATTATGTTATGTTTCAAGTTACCCATGTACAAGTTATGCTTCTCCCATTGCTAATGGCTTCTCTAAAACGGGTGTCGGGAAGAGGCAGGTTTAAATCAGACATAGCTATCAAAATTACATTTTGTACCCCAGACATTTAAAAATCACATTTCCAGATCTTGTGAATGAAAGCTGCAGTACAATAATTTTCTTAGGACAGACACATCATGTGCTCTGAGTTCTCAATTCCTTTCCAACCCCCTAAATAGAAAAGCATCTAATCCTTGAGTGCTTCTATTTTTTTTAAACACATAAAAGGTGGAAATTTGGGGATGTAGTTGAGTCACTATTTTACTTCAATAATACAGGAAACGACATCTTTCAAAGCCCTCTTCTTTCACTTAAACCAACACTTATCAAACCCAATCTTTTCCCTCTGCATACTTCGATAAAGAATATACTTAGCATTGAGCCAAGTGTCTTATTCCCACATGCAAAAGAAACTAAGCCATGAATAACTGGAATATTTGTTTAAAATTATTACGACATTTTTTAAGTGCTTACTACCGGCTAAACCCTAGGAGAACATGCAAAAATCAATGTATTAGACACAGTCTCTGTCCTACATAGGGCTCAAAATCTAAGAGATAGGGAGAGCAAGTATCTTATCTGCATTTTGCAGATGAGGAAATTGAGGCCCAGAGAGGTTAAGTGATTTTCCCAGAGTCACATAGCTGGTCAGTGATAAAGCCGGGAAAAGAACCGTGGTCTCCTGACCCTCAGTCCTATGCTGTTTCCTTTGCTGCCTCCATCACAAGCTTAAAGAAAGGCGAGAATTGAGGGAGAATTCATGAAACCCAACTACTAAGTAGTCTTTGTTAAAGACTGATTTCTGAATTGCTTTCAGAAATGGGAGCCTCAAATCAAAAGAGCCCGGATAGCTCAGTCGGTAGAACATCAGACTTTTAATATGAGGGTCCAGGGTTCATGTCCCTGTTTGGGCATAATGTGTTTTTCCCTTCAAGGCCCTACTGAGAGCTCACCTCCTCCAGGAGGCCTTCCCAGTCTGAGCCCCCTCCTTCCTCTCCCCCTTGTCTCCCTCTCCATCCCCCCGTCTTACCTCCTTCCCTTCCCCACAGCACCTGTATATATGTATGTGTTTGTACATATTTATTACTCTATTTATTTTACTTGTACATATCTATTCTATTTATTTTATTTTGTTAGTATGTTTGGTTTTGTTGTCTGTCTCCCCCTTCTAGACTGTGAGCCCACTGTTGGGTAGGGACTGTCTCTATATGTTGCCAAATTGTACTTCCCAAGCGCTTAGTACAGTGCTCTGCATACAGTAAGCGCTCAATAAATACAATTGATTGATTGATTGATTGATTGATTGCTTTCTCTGAAATTCCTAGAGACTGTCATTTACAGTCTCTCTTTCTGCCCATCAGGAAACCAGTAACTAAGAGACTCAGAAGATTACTAATTGGCTAAGGGACTAGTCACCTCCATGTGGTGAGGGCAAAACTGCCCTTGGGTAATTAGTGATTGCAAGCCATAGCTTTCTGATAGCTGTTCGATGGAATGTTTGAAATAAGGTTGCTCTCTCAAGACCATTTCAGCTCTCAATGGTAACTCCATTTTTAAGTTTCTCCTTCTTTACTTATTCATACTCTTTGTGCTGGTGGAGTTCCTGGGAGTAGATGGCAAGTAAAAGCAAATTATTCAGGTATATAAGGTCTTTGTCATCCTTCAAAAGAGGAGAGGTGATCGCTTGGTGAACTTAACTCTACTATTTCCCCTATCTCTAATCTATTTTAATGTCTGTCCCCTTCTGAAGACTGTAATCTCCTTGTGGGCAGGGATCGTGTCCTCCAAGTCTGCTATATTGTACTTTCCCAAGCGCTCAGTACAGTGCTCTGCACACGGTGACCACTTAATAAATAGCACTGATTGATGGATTTCCAAGTGAACATGGCCAATTTAGATAATTCAGTCTCCCAAACCAATCTATGTGTTTTTCTGTAGCCCTGAATGATTTATCACTCACCTTTGCCAAATGACATGTGGGAGGGGGAATGGATGACAGTAGAATACCCAAATAAACTGCTCTGTGGTGAGCAGAAAGAGGCAAACCATAATCTGGGGGAAGAAATAATAAGAACAAGAATAATTCTGGTATTTGAAAAGCGCTACGTGCCAGGCACTGTACTAAGCACTAGTAACCATTAATGGGGTGGATTCAGTGAAACAGAACTTCAAACACGGTGGCAGAGTAGTGGACAGTTGTGTGATGGCCACAAAAGACAGATTTCTCTGCTGTGCTGCAATCAGAAATGAGGCCTTTACGGCAGAGATTTCAGGAGGATCCTGACACCACGAGGGAGAAACAAAAACAGCACCAGACACTGTGGGAAATAAATGCAACAGTGCTGTAAGAGGTGATCTTTACAGGCATAAGAAGGCATTGTTGGTCACACTTCCATTTTAATCACACACACACACACACACACACATCCCTGGTAAAAATTTCACCATTAGCAGTGTCAGCTCCAGCCCTGAGGGACAGCTAGAAATAACCAAGACCGGTTAGTTGTAAGCTGGATAAATGTGTCTTCAATCACCCCATCTGTCAATTACAGTTAGTTGGAGGTTCTTTGGGTGTTAGTTTTCGATTAAAGGAGTACATAATCCAATTGAAAATCAGATCTCCTGCGGGAGGCGAGGCAGACCGGATGAGTCGGAAAAAGATTTCAGTTATCAGCATATTGTCTACTTCAACCACATCGAGCAGCAAATTCATTATAAGAGCAAACAACCTCATAGCAAGTTGCTATTTTTACTGTAGTAACTAATGATGTATCAAAATGCTTCTTCAAACCCAATTACCCAATAAAAATTGCCATGGCAACAACAGTATTACGTGACACATCCTGCACACGCACACAAAAACTTCTTCAAGAAATGCAGTAGCTTCCACAATATCAACACCATCTGGGGAATGGAGAAACACGGGAGACTGTGGGAGGGATGTGGATTAGGGCCGTAGTTATGATTTGTGCAAATCATTATGGCGCTACAGCATTGGGAGTGTAATTAGTCAGTGCATCAGGCATTTCTGTGGTGGTTCTCATTGTAGGCCGCCAGCACTCAGATGCAAAGACCCCAGCCTAGAATAAAAACAAAATGGAAATGAATCCCAGTGTGGTTCAGTGGAAAGGGCATGGGCTTTGGAGTCAGAGTTCAGGGGTTCAAATCCCAGCTCTGCCAATTATCAGCTATGTGACTTTGGGCAAGTCACTTAACTTCTCTAGGCCTCAGTTACCTCATCTGTAAAATGGGGATGAAGACTGTGAGCCCCCCGTGGGACAACTTGATCACCCTGTAACCTCCCCAGTGCTTAGAACAGTGCTTTGCACACAGTAAGTGCTTAATAAATGCCATCATTATTATTATTATGAATATCCTGTGTTGGCTCTGCTTTCCTCTACTTGTTCCATCATTCTATAGGTAGAGTGAGCCTTCTCTTTGAGAGGGCAGACTCTGAGAGTCAGAGGACTTGGGTTCCGATCCCGCTTTGCCTCTTGGGTGAACTTGGAAAAGCCACTTTATTTCTCTGTGCCTCAGTTCCCTTATCTGTATAATAGGGATTAAATATCTGTTCTCCCTCCTATTTAGATTGGGAGCCCCATGTGGGAAAGGGACTGTGTCCAGCTGATTTTCGTGTATCTAGTCCAGTGTTTAGTAGTGTTGGGCACATAGTAGCTCTTAACAAATACCACAGTTATTATCATTATTGTTACACAGTTTGATGAAAATGTTTTAACCATTGAGCAGAAAGGCCAGTGCCCAGGACTCTGAAGCAGCCTCCATGGGGAAGCAGTATGGAAATAGTACAGTCCTGGGAGTCAGAGGACCTGGGTTCTAATCCCAGCTCCGCCACTCGTCCGTTGTGTGACCTTGAGCAAGTCACTTAACTTCTTGTCCTCTGTAAAATGCTGATCAAGACTGTGAGCCCTATGTGGCACAGTGACTGTGTCCAACCCAGTGATCTTGTAGAATGCCTGGAACACAGTAGGTGCTTAACAAATCCCATAAAATACTGACAGATTATTTTTCCTTTTATGTCCTGATATTACTGTTGCCAGTAGTAGTAGTAAGAAAAGGAGGAGGAGAAGGAAGAGGAGGAGGAGCAGTAGTAATAGTAGCAGTAGTAGTGATAAACTTTAATTAATTCATGGGTATAGCTCTGATTGCATTTGACACTAACTCATGTTCATATTCCCTTTTCCTTCTTCCTCCTCTGTCGTTCATTTAGGTGTCTGTCCCCATCACTAGATTGTAAACTCCTTGAAGTTAGCAATCTTGTCTGCTAATTCTATTGAATTCTCCCAAGTGTTAGCATAGTATCCTTTTCACAATAGAGGCTTAGTTAATATCCAACCACAAGTGATTTCAGGTCTTGGAGTTTGGGGAAGTAGAGATATGGAAGATTTTCATTTTAAAAAATTGGGCCATAAATTAACTTTTAAATCATGTCTTTTGATGGTGTTACAGTTATCTGCACCACTGTGTTGCTTCACAATAGGCTCAGGAAGCAGAAGACTGGTGATTCAGGAGTCGTAGGTTCTAATAAATAATAACTGTGATATTTGTTAAACACTTACTATGTGCCAGGCACTGTAGTAAGCGCTGGGATGGATAAAAGCAAATCGGGTTGGACTGAGTCCCTGTCCCACATGGGGCTCACAGTCTTGATCCCCAGATTAAGATGAGGTAACTGAGGCACAGAGAAGTTAAGTGACGTGCCCAGCGTCAAACATCAAAAAGGTGACAGAGGTGGGATTAGAACCCAGGTCCTTCTGACTCCCAGGCCTATCTATCCATTAGGCCATGCTGCCCTCTTCCTTGGGCAAGACACCTAACCTCTTTCCATCTGAGCCTTTTTGTATATAAAATAAGTGTTAGAACGGAGATGTGTTAAAACCCCCAAGTATAACTGTGATGAATGCTGCCAAAGTCTATTGATAATGATAAACTGTCTAATAACTGTCCTACTTTGGACTTGATAAATATCTTCATGTTGGAAGATAAATGACTAAAGGTCTTCAGAGCAATATTTAACATTCCCTGAGACAGATCTTCAACAGGTGAAAAATAGGACTTCCCTTTTAAGGATGTTTATGAAAGTGTGAACAGAGTGGTATATGAGAGAAGAAAAAAAAATGTTTGGAAATGAAAGGTACAAATGATTGGAGCTTATTGTGTCCAGGGACTGGGTATTCACCACTCTAAGGAGGGAAGAGAGAGGGGAGAGATGCAGTGGGAAAATGTATTTTTTTTTTCTCTGCACAAATCCTTCAGCTGGATTTAACACTGGATAATGTGAAGCATCCTTTGTTTTTTCTTCTGTTTTAACAAGAATGTTGATCCTTCAGTCATGTCTTATTTTTTCCAACTATGAGATTTTGAGCTGGGAGCATTAATCTGATTAATGAATCAGAAAAAAAAGTAGAAATAATGAAATGGGGCAGGTCATTTAACTTCATTGTATCTCAGTTACCTCATCTGTAAAATGGGGAATAAGACTGTGAGCCCCATGTGGGACATGGACTGTGTCCAACATGATTAATTTATATCTGCCGCAGTGTTTAATGCAGTGCTTGGCACATATTAAGTGCTTAACAAATACCGCATACAAAAAAAATAACAAGAGAAGTAGTATGGCCTAGTGCAAGGGCCCGGGAGTCAAAGAACGTGAGTTCAGGGTCTTCTACTCTTCCTCTGTGTGACCTTGGGCAAGTCACTTCACTTCTCTGTGCCTCAGGTACCTCATCTGTAAAATGGAGATTAAGACTGTGAGCCCCATGTGGGACAGGGACTTTGTCCAATCTGATTATGTTGTATCTACCCCAGTATTTAGCACAGTGTCTGGCACGTAGTAAGCACATAACAACTACCATTAAAGAATGAATATAATAACCATGGTATACTATTAATCCTAATTTATTATAAGCTTCCCTGATTTTTGCACATTTTACACAAGCTAGTTTAAATCTCTCACCCATCTTGAAGACATTTTTTTCTGAACATCAAGTAACAGAATTGTATTGAGTAACTGTAAGGTTCCTGGGCTCTTAAATGATTTTGAGGTCAATTAATGAGGCAAAAGAAGACTATTCTTTTGAGGAGTAATATGACCTACTGGATAGAGCACAGGCCTGGGAATCCGAGGACTTGGGTTCTAATCCTGAGTCTGCCATGTGCCTGCTGTGACACCTTGGGCGGAACCTTCTCAGTATCTCAATTTCCTTATCTGTAAAATGGATTTTCAATACCTGTTCTCTTTCCTATTAAGACTGTGAGCCCTCTGTGGGGCAGGGGCTTTGTCTGACCTGATTATCTTGTATCTTCTTCAGTGTTTAGCACAATGCCACTATACTTATTATTATTATTAGCAGTAGTAGTAGTAGTGTTATTATGTTTGCATTGGGAAGCCCTTTCCACCAGTCTCAACTATAAGCCTTGCTTGCCCAAATCTGGTAGAACAAGCTGACCGATAACAAGGTTCTGAAATTCAGGCAGCTTCCCAGGTTTGAGGCAAGGCTCAGTGCTACAACAGTCCACTTCGCCAGAACATGTGAGGAGAATGAATGACGGCAAGATACACAAGAAGGGACTAATGGGGAACACTTGCAAGAAAGAAGGGCAGAATAAATGATCTAAATGATGTTTGATTATCACTGCAGCAGACAGACCAGTGTGGCAGGCAGAAAACATGAGAAGAGCAGCTCTATTTGAGCAAAGGCTGCATGAAGATCAGGATTCTAAGAGGCAGGGTTAAGAACAGTCATTAGCATAGCAAGGGTCTATTCTTTCCATGTGAACTGTGTTTGGATTATTATTAGTTTACAGTTTTGAGCATTTTGTTTCATCTCATTTTACTGTTGAAATTCAGACCCAGGGAGATAGATGTAGATTTGTCCAGGGAAAAACAGTTAGTGGAACACCCAAGATTACAAATTGTTAAATTTTTAATCTGCTGGATTTACTAGTAGGGAACATCCGGGGAAAGGACATATCAAAGGTTAGGAGCAACTGTTAGTGGTGTTCCCCTGGTCCTATCTCCTTCTCGCTGTTATAGAGAGGGAATCCGGAAGGCCTCAGTACCCAGTGAATGCTTAAAACTACCTAATATATTGACTGAAAAAGTCTTTCTTTGGATTAGCCCACAAATCACCACTAGCCATTATCCCTCCATTGTCATGGCAGTGATGATTGTGAATGTGTATAGTAAGGAAATATTGAATTTCCACTTTTAAGAAAATGTACACTTTCACCAAGCCCGATTTCTTGTAGGCTTCATCCAATCTATTATCATTGTTGTTATTGATATGGTTGTGCTTATGGTAACTGTTATTCTTATTGCCATTATTGTAGTCATCACTATCAGAATCAACATTAACATTATTACCAATGATATTTATTAAGCTCTTAGTCTGGGCCAATCACTTGGCTCTGGGCTGAGGTAGATAACAAGATGCTAAGCCCTCTGGCCTAGATTAAAACACATGAGTGATTTAAAGTCTCTTAAAAGTGAGCTCAGTCAAGACTGGACAGATCAGGCCAATGTAGATACACATCTCCTGGCACATTACTGGAGGATGAGTCAGCTGAGGTAATCAAATTCAGATTCTTACTCATTTAGTCAGAAAGAAGTTGCCTTATCCCAGGAGGCTAGATGGACTTTTTTATGTGAATGGACAGATGAATCCAAGGTATGCACTTCTGCTTGAATCATCTAGATATTTGCTGCATTTAGCATGTCAGCTTCACACTAGAAGTCAGATTCAAGTTGATGAGGTCTTGGAGCATTTTGAAATCTAGAAGGGTATCGCAAGCGCTGAAATCACGCCTTGAGGGAAGAAGTAGGATTATTAATTGGGTTCTGAATCTCCTCTCAGAGTCTGAAATAAGTTTAATGTGGTCTAATAATTAGATCTTTCCTTATTTCTACTCTGTTAACACAAAGCACAAACCTGAGGAACATCAAGGAGCTACATATACTATTTGAAGAGTGATAGTTTAACTAGATCTAAGTGCCTTTTGTTTTTTGAAGATGATGCTTTTTAAATGTGATACAGAGGTGCCAACTTTTCGTTTTCAGGGAGCAGGTGAAAATAGGGCATGGATTTTAGCTGGGTGGAGACTGGGAAGGGACAGGTTTGAAATCTTAAACTGTCATTTTGGGCCTTTTCAGCCCTAACTGGAAACTCTCAGGTTTGGTCAGCTGAGTTCACATAGCTGTGGGTGCCATTGCCTCCCACTCATGTGGTAAAATATCACCCATGGGTGAAAGCGTGGCTGAAAACAAAGATGCAAGACTGTATTGTTTGCACTTCAGGATAGATCCTGCCCACACTCATGAATGTGCCCCATTCAAGGTCTGTCTCTGTTTTCAACCCCGCCTCGCAGTATTCTCAGTTCTTCCATGATGTGGGATTTTTCTGGGGATTTGGGATAGAATTCTGTGATAGCGAATTAGGAAATATTCTTCCAGCAGTGTTTATCTGTCTTGGTAGAACATGTTGTCATGTGGGAAGAATTGGTTGAGTGCTTGCATATGTTGTAGACCAAAGTGTGGGTTTGTTTCAGTTCTCCTTTTATATCTGTCACCAGCCTCCCCTTGCCCACTTTTCATTATTAGACAGTGAGCCCCTCGAGAGACAAGGATTGTGTCTAATTCCCACATGTGTATTCTTTCACATTACTTAGTGCAGCGCTCCACAAACAGTAAGCATTTGATAAATACTGTTATTACTACTACTACTATTATGACTCCATGAGTTTTCCTTACCGCAGGGTTCATCAGGAATGTGATCCCTGCATTATAAGAAAACAGAGTATATCCTGGCCTTCTCAAAACCTTTGCTTGAGGAGAACAGCCCCTATTGTGATTGCTGCCTGCCAGGCTGGTCTGATGCTGCAGTGGTCTCCCAGCACTCCGTTGCCTTCTCACAGTGCTTGGCACATAGTAAACACTTAACAAATACCATTATAAAAAATAACTGTAGAGCATGGCAAAGCTACATCTTCTTACAAGACTGCAAATGCTTTCCTTGAATCTGGTTTTAATGCAAAGGGGGCTTAAAAATGTGCTTGAAGGATGATTTGGATTCTGTGCAGCCTAAGGAATATAGGATACATTTAATCAATCAAACCCTGGTATATATTGAGCGCCTATTGTCTGCAGAGCACTATACCAAGCACTTGGGAATTTACAATGCAAAAGAGTTGGTAGACATGATCTCTGTCTAAAAGGAGCTTATAGTCTACAGGGGGAGACCATCATTCAAATACAGATAAGGGAAATGGGAGGGTATATGGCTAAGTATATAAGTGCTGTAGGGATGTGGATGAAATGAATATCATGTAACTAAGGAGTAAAAATCCGAGTACATAGGTGACACAGAGGGGAGGCCGGGGAGGCTGTTGGATGCCATCCTTGCACTTGGATTTGCTCCCTTTATTCACCCATACCTCCACCTCACAGCACTTCTGTCCATATCCATAATTTATTGATTTGAATTCATGTACATCTCCCCCTCTACCCTGTAAACTCACTGTAGGCAGGGAATGTGTCCACCAATTCTATTAGATTGTTAGATTGTACTCTCCCAAGCACTTAGTATGGCGCCCGGCATACAGAGAGCACTCAATAAATACGATTGATTGATTGGCCTCTTGGAAGACGTGTAATGTGATTCCACATCACTTACCTAATGTCTACCTATTTATAGATTACCCCCAACCCCCATCACTGAGGTAGCCTGCCACTCAAAAAAGGGGCTGTTTGTAACCGCTTTAGTTTATTAAGTGAAAGGTTGCTGCACTGATCTGACAATGCCTACGAAGAATGTGAATATGCCTTCACTACAGCATGGGAGGCAGGGGGTTATTTAGCTCAGGAGCAATGAAAAATTCATGGCTTGTCATTTATGCTGAAATAAAACAGAAAATGAATGGCTTTTTTCCATCTTCCTCTTCTTGCGAGGCACAATCCAGACAAGCCTTTGGCAGGAAATAGGGGGCTCAATTTTTACAGGGCAGTACTGTTTGTGTGTGTTGTTGGGGGATTGTGGCAATAACCTAGAGCGAGAGTGGCCTCTAGGTCCCCGGGGATAATCTGAACAGAGTGTTCCCTGGAAAGCCCATGGATCAGGATCAGCTCTTCGGAGGGGTCATTTGCCCTCTCTGAGAGTTCTTTCTCCTCGGCTTTCAGATGAAAATCCGGACTCCCCCAGCCTCTCAAGGCATTCTCTTGATTACCTACCTATCCCACCTTACTACTGCTGGTCTCATTTACCTCCCCCTTATCGCCACACCTCCAAGGACACTTCCTTCCCTGGATGTCTTGAAGGTCACATTGTGGGAACCTTTCTTGGCCTCCAGAAGCAGATGTAACTCTTATTCCCAAATCTTAGGAAGTGTTTGTGTGTGTGTGTGTGTGTGTGTGTGTGTGTCTGTGTCTGTGTGTGTGTGTGCATGTTTGGGTGTGTACGCCTGCATATATTTTATGAATGTGTGTGTATATGTGTATATGTGTATGTTTGGGTTTGCTTGTATATGTGCTCTGCACATGGTAAGCATTCAAGAAGAACTTGTCACCAGCCCACACCCTTATTTTCATCTCTGATTTTAATTCCACTGGACTGTGAACTCCTTGAGGACAGGGATATTGTCTACTAACTCTACAGTATTGTACTCTCCTAAATGCTTATTAGTACAGGGCTGTGCATTCATTCCCTCATTCATTCAATCATATTTATTGAGCACTTACTGTATGCAGAGCACTGTACTAAGCGCTTGGGAAGTACAAGTCGGCAAAATATAGAGACAGTCCCTACCCAACAGCGGGCTCACAGTCTAGAAGGGGGAGACAGACAACCTGTGCTTATTTTCAGAGCCATACCAGAGACACCTTTATGCAATATGCAGACAAGGTGATCTTAGGACAAGAATACAATACTGAAGTCAAGAGACCCAGGTTGAAGTTTCCGCTTTGCCCCTGAGATGCTGTGTGACTTTGAGCAGGTTGCTTAACCTCCCTGAGCCTCAGTTTCTTCATCAGAAAATGGGCATAAGACACCTACTCTCCCACCACCCTGTGGGACAATGACTGGGTCTGCTTTGATGATCTTGAGTTTGGCACAGAGCAAGCATTAAATAAATGACATAATAAGCATTTTATGTAGATCAATCTGTTCGGTCGTATCCTGGAAGAATAGGAATTTCTTCCTTTTTTAATGTCAACTGTGTAAAACCTCTGACAAGGGTCCTATTTACTTGTTTGTTTCAGATAGTGGCTCAGGCGGTGTTATTTATGTGTATGAACACAGCGGGAATTTTCATTAGCTACCTGTCAGACAGAGCTCAACGCCAAGCCTTCCTGGAGACTCGAAGATGTGTGGAAGCGAGGCTGAGGCTAGAAACGGAGAACCAGAGACAGGTACCAAGCAGAATGCTCCATGTCTGTCAGAGTGATTGCATCCTTCATCTGTGTGTCCTGTCCATGTGCTCTCCGGGGTTCATGTGGCATCAGAGCCAGGAGGGAGGGCCTCAGAGATGGAGCCGATGCCTGTGGGAGGGCTTCTCTACTTCCATGGGAGGGCTTGGACTCCAAAAGCCAACATCTGGTACAATTACATGATAGTCTGCTCACAGTTTAGATTCCTTCTAGACTATAAACTCTTTGTGGGCAGGGAATATATCTACCAACTCCATTACGTTGTACCCGTCCAAGTGCTTAGTAAAGTGCTCTGCACATGCTCAGCAAATACCACAGATTGGTGAGAATGAGGTCCAGTGGGCAGATCCCAGAGCAGCAATTAGAGGCCTGGAAAGGGTGGGCCAGTGAGCAGCTCAGGATGGGGAATGACGAATGTAACACACACATTGCATGGTTGGTTGGTTTGTGGTGACCATTCCTCACATCTTGAATTTGATTCCTCCTTCCTCTTCTAGTGCTTCTGGCACTGAATTCTTTGGCCATTCAAAGCAGTTTTACCTATTGAATAGAGCATGAAGCTGGGAGTCAGAAGGTCATGGGTTCTATTCCTGGCTCTGCCACTTGTCTGCTGTGTGACCTCGGGCAAGTCACTTCACTTCTCTGTGCCTCAACTACCTCAGCTGTAAAGTGGGGATTAAAGACTGTGGGTCCCATGTGGGACAGGACCTGCATCCAACTCAATGTGCCTGTATCCACCCCAGTGCATAGTACAGAGCCTGGCACATAATAAGCACTTAACAAATGCCACAATTATTATTATTATTATTATTATCATTATTTGATTAACTTGATGTACAAAACCATTGAAATAGGAATATCACAAACCCGCTCCATTATCTATTCGTTGACCTAGATTCCTGATCTCCACTTGCCCCTCTCTAGGGTTAGAGAGTAAATACAGCAGAATGAGACCCATGAGGAAGCAGGGTTATCTAGTGGTCAGAGCACAGTCCTAAGAATCAGAAGGACCTGGGGTCTAATCCCAGCTCCATCACCTGTCTGCTGTGTGACCTTGGGCAAATCACTTCTCTTCTCTGTGCCTCAGTTACCTCATTTGCAAAATGGAGGTTAAGACTGTGAGCCCCATATGGGACATGGACTGTGTTTAGCCTGATTACCTTGTATCAACCCCAGTGTTTAGAACAGTGCCTGGCACATAGTAAGAACATAATAAATACCATAAAAAAGTACTGGGCAAAATAAGGGAACAGATTACTGCCCTTTTTCTATTCTTGGCACCTAGAAGCTCAGAGAGCACAGTTTAGATTGCAGATTCCTAGTGGCGTCCTTGGCATCGGACATTAGGAAGACCCATTGGGCTTATGAACTGAACAGGTCACGGGGCAAAAACAGAGCCATGACATCCATTCACGTCACTGTTACCCCACTTATCCTCAATGTTCCTGTGGGTAATTAGGAAGTAAAAGTCTCTGTGCCTTTTGCAGAACAATCACCCAGTTGGCCTGTCAGTATTTCCACTGGGTGAATGGCAATTCAGAGAATGCTGCCTTATCAATAATTCATCTAGCAGCTCTTGATATTCTGTGTCTAAACAAGGGATATTGAGTTAATGAGCTGCCTGGGACTCTTGGTTGTTTATCCAGTTTGGGGACGACATCTGAGCCACTAAACCATGGTACTCTTGTTACATTCATGCCAAATCCCCTACAGTTTCTGGTGTTCTGGTGTTCTCTGCTGGACCGCAGATCTGTCATCATCAAAATAAAGCCTTCATCTCCTTGCTCGGGGGAGAGAATAGGTCAGGGAAAGGAGAAGGTTGGAATGGAGACAGAAACAGTGTTTAGTTCATACTGAGAGAAAGGGGTCAGTATTAATTTCCATTTTAAAGATGAGGTAACTGAGGCACAGAGAAGTGAGGTGGCTTGCCCAAACTTACACATCAGACAAGTGGTGGAGCTGGGATTAGAATCCAGGTCAGAGGGCTGTAATCTATCCTCTCTCTCACTACCATTCCAATCTTCTTCCTACTGAGAAGCTGAAGAGCAGAGCAAGAGGAGGAGTTTAGAGATCTCTATTTCTGGTTGGCATTCCCACACAGCTCCTTACCACCTCTGGGCAGCTTTGAGCCCTGACTCCCATGATGAGGGATCCATTCAACCCCTTCCACTTCCTGCCTACTTCTCCTGCCCAGAGCTCTGTCCACAGAAGTACTGGATCTCTCTTTCTCTTAGGACACTGGGATCCCAGCACTGGGCTTGGGGTTCTAGCCAAATGAAGGCCTGGAGTCAAAGGAAAGAAGGAGAAACAACTTGCAACTAAGCTCACCATTTGGCTAAGACTTCCAGGGTCAAAGGACAGCTGTATTGTCCTGTCAGCATGGTCTGTACCTCTGCCCCAACCCTGGAAACCGGGATCTCTGGAGGAGTGATGATTGGCAGCTGGCACTTGGGTCTGCAGTCTAGATGAACTATAGTCATTTCTTCGAGGGAATTATCATAAGGAAACCACCCTCTGGGAATGAATGAATGAATGAATATGACCCAAATGAGTCTTTCAGGAACTAGTATCACATGATGAGGTAAAAAAAAAACCTTGCTGATGGGAGAATACTAATTTTTAAAGTGAGGAAACAGGAGCTTAAACTGTAAGCCTTGTCTTTTCCTTCTTTCCCATATTCCCTCATTAAGCAGGATAGGGTTTGGTCCATGTAGGGGCTTAATAACTACTGATGATGATAGTTTCATCAGAGCCTGTCGGGACAGGGAGACATGGAGATGCTGCATCATGCAGAGTTTAGAGTATTTGACTCCAGTATCAATCCCAAGCATAAACATCTTCAAAACTTGGTTTAAAGTGAGGGTTCTCCATTAGAGCAAGAGAGGTGTTGCTCACAAGGAATAAGCTCCAACCGATCACAGGTATCGATTACCCAAGGAAATTCTGTTCCCTTCACTGATTAGGGAGGAAGGAAATTCCACAAGGGAAAAAAGTCTATAGCCTATTTTAAAGTGATCAAACCTTCCATCTACCCCTTTCCAAAACACACACATGGCCTAGTGGATACATCTCAGGCCTGGGAGTCAGAAGGACCTGGGTTCTAGTCCCAGCTCTACTACTTGTCTGCTGTGTGACCTTGGGCAAGTCACTTCACTTCTCTGTGCCTCAGTTACTTCATCTTTAAAATGGGAATTAATACAGAGAGCCCCATGTGGGACATGGATTGGGTCCAATTTGATGAGCTTGTATCTACCTCAGTGTTTAATTCAGTGCCTGGCATATAATAAGCACTTAATAAATACCATTAAAAAAATAACTTTTCAAAAAAAAAAACATTCACTAAATGTTGACTATTTGGTAAGCACTAGAGTCGATACAGTACAATCAGTTGAGACAAAGTACCTGTTCAACTTGGGCCTCCAATAGAAAAGGGGGTAGGGAAGGAGAGCAGGTATTTGTATCCCATTTTTTCGATGAGGAAACAGATTCAGAGAGGTGAGTGACTTGCCCAAGGTCACACAGCAGTCCAGTGGCAGAGGTAGGATTAGAATCCAGGACTCCCGACTCCCAGTCCCCTACCCTTTCCTCTGGGCCACACTCTCTCAGTAAATTCTTTATGGGTTGATCTTATTAATGCTGGTGGAGATGCTGGCAATTTATCATACAAATGTGCTAAACTACATTAGGTCGATCATGGTACAATTAGGTGTGATTGGATTTTTGAGGGGGTTAACCTTAATTTTAAGAACATGATTTAGAAGAACTAATTTTGAGAACATGATAATTGGATTTATTGGGGTAAATCACTGAAGATCCATGCCCTAACTCTCAGCAGTGATTTGCTCATTTTTAATCAGAACCTTGAAAGGTTGTCACCTTGATATTTGTCTGCATCCAATTGGTTTCTCCAATCCCTGACCCAATAGAGGACATCAATTATCACTATAAACACTCTGCATACCAAATCCAGCACTGTAGCAGCACAGAGACTCATGGAGGCCTTTCATCTCCCAAAGTGACAAGATGAATTTTGATTCAAGGAAGAGTCCTTAATTGAAAACATGAATCATGGGAGTTAAAAAGAGCTACAAAGCATTGCCTATGTTGTCACATGCCTGCGACTGTAACAACATTATGCAAATGAATGATAAAAATGCACACTGATTTTTAAATAACACTAAAGTTATTATTTAATATCTTGGGTTTTTGAAGGCCAGGTCTGAAATTTAATCCAGGCTTGGGGCATTGAAGGAATAATAGCCTGGATTAAAGGACAGAGGCTTATTATCTTGGCTGTTTACTGGCCAGATTCCTTTTTTGGGTGTTGCCACTGATTGTCAAATAATAATGTTATCTCTTAGCAAGAGGCTCACAGTCAAAAGGGGAGGGAGAAGATGGAATTGAATGCCCATTTTACAGATGAGGAAACTGAGCACAGGGATGTTAAGTGATTTACCCAGCAGGCAAGTAGCAGAGTTGGCATTTGGGCCCAGGTGGTTTATTCTTTTCTCATTTTCTCTTGCTTTTTATTCAAGAAGTTGGTATCACCTTTTTACATTAATGGAATTTTAATGAACTGTTTTCAGGAACTTTTGTAATTCCCTCACTTCCAGCCTTCAGTAAAATCACTGAAAGAGGGATATCTCTTGGATCTTTGCTTTCTTTTGGACGTATCACCTTATTTTGTGTTTTAATTTTGCCAAGTTGCAAGTACCTTATGTGCTGGGAAGAGTGCAGGTTGGTGTGTTGCATGGTTGAATTGAGCGGCTGCCTTTAAAACTGATCTGGGATTCATTGTGATCTCTGAGGCATAAAATGAAGATACATATGAAGGGAGCGCAAGAGATTTTGCCTCTCTAGGTAGACATGTACAGTTGCAAATTAGGAGAAGAGACAGGCTGGGGTTTCAATGAAGAAATTACAAGAAACTAGAAGAAATCACAAGATTACAGAACCTTAACTCCAGACTATCAAAAATCAGAAATAAAAATGGGTCCCTCCTGACATGTCTGGCTGGAATGACATTGTCTTCCTAGTCACATCTCCTCCAGGAGGCCTTCCTTGATTAAACCCCCTTTCCCCAACTTACTCTCCCTTTTGTGTTTTCTATGCATTTGGATCTATGTCCTTTAGGCAGTTGGTATTCACTCCCCTCTCAGCCCCACAGCACTATGTATGTAGCTGTATTTATTTACTTATATTGATGTCTGTCACCCCCTCTAGACTCTAAGCTCACTGTGGGCATGGGACATGTCTACCAACTCTGTTGTATTCTCCCAAGCACTTAGGACACTGCTCTGCACACAGTAATCATGATTGGGGACCCATTCCTGAATAGAGGAAAGCACCAAGGGCCCCCAGTGAACTATTCAGTGCAAACCATCACCACTGCTGCAAAAATAACTCAAACACACTCTCCCCCACTTCACCATTCAATCAATCAATAATATCTACTGAGCACTTACTGCGTACAGAGAGTGCAGTACAGTAGGTAGGCACAATCTTTGCCCCGTAAGAGCACTTGAACTTGGTGCTTACCCAAATTGCAGGGAGCCAGAAAACGTGCCCAACTGAATTTTCATGAATGCAGTTAATTGTGCAAGTCCTCTAGACTGTAAGCTCATTAAAGGCAGTGAGCATATTGGATAATTCTTTTATATTGTATTTCCCAGGCACTTAGTACAATGCTCTGTACTTAGTAAGCACTCAATAAATACCCCTGATTGATTGCAGGGATTTCTTCCTCAATATCACACACACACACACACACACACACACACATCTTTGATTACAGCTTTACCATTGGCAATGCCATCTTAGTACCAAAGAAAGCCTCTATATTACCATCTTGTCTTGTCTTATGCTGTCGAGTCATTTCTGACCTTCAGCAACTCCATGGACACATCTGTCTTGAGAACGCCCCATCTCCATCTGCAATCGTTCTGGTATTGTATCCATAATGTTTTCTTGGTAAAAATACAGAAGTAGTTTGCCATTGCCTTCTGTGCAGTAAACTTGAGTCTCTTCCCTCAACTCACTGCCATGCCACTGCTGCCCAGCACAGGTGACTTTTGACTTGTAGGAGCAGATTGCCTAGCAGATTGACTTCCACTAGCTGGTCACTGCCCAAGCGAAGGGAAGGAGAATTTTGAGAAATTTCTCAAGACGTTTAGATATAATCCTCAGATCAAACAATTTATCAGTCATATTTACTGAGCACTTACTTGTTCAGAGTACTGTACTAATCGCTTGAGAGAGTACAGTATAAGACTTGATAGACATATTCCCTGTCCACAACGAGTTCACAGTCTAGAAGTTAAAATCTCTGAGATTTTAGACTGACATTAAGGAGACTGTGATATTAAGGAGACTGTGACATTAAGGAGACTGTGACATTAAGGAGACTGTTCACTTGTGCACTTGTGTTTTCAATTAATAATTCTAATATTTCATCCCGATCCTATTTGTACTATGTGTATGCTTCCTCCTGCCCCCAGCAGTCACTAGTTGTGATGAGCACTTGAGGGAAGGTAATGGGCCAAAGTTATTCACCTCTCCATCACCTCGCCCCCTCCTACCTCACCTCCCTTCTCTCCTTCTACAGCCCAGCCCGCCCCCTCCGCTCCTCTGCTGCTTATCTCCTCACTGTGCCTCATTCTCGCCTGTCCCGCCATCGACCTCCAGCCCACGTCATCCCCCTGGCCTGGAATGTCCCCAATCCCTCTGCACATCCGCCAAGCTAGCTCTCTTCCTCCATTCAAAGCCCTACTGAGAGCTCACCTCCTCCAGGAGGCCTTCCCAGACTGAGCCCCCTCCTTCCTCTCCCCCTCCCCATCCCCTCTGCCTTACCTCCTTCCCCTCTCCGCAGCACCTGTATATATGTATATATGTTTGTACATATTTATTACTCTATTTTATTTGCACATATTTATTCTATTTATTTTATTTTGTTAATATGTTTTGTTTTGTTCTCTGTCTCCCCCTTCTAGACTGTGAGCCCACTGTTGGGTAGGGACTGTCTCTATATGTTGCCAGCTTGTACTTCCCAAGCACTTAGTACAGTGCTCTGCACACAGTAAGCGCTCAATAAATATGATTGAATGAATGAATGAATGAATTCATATTGGATGCCTTCTTTTTTTTTTCTTTTTCTACTTTCTTTCTCTTTGTCTGTCTCTCTCTTTCCCCCCACCCCACCCCCATGAGAAGAAGAGCACTGAGGGTTGGGGCAGGGAAGGACACCAGTAGGACAGTTAGAGCATCAGAGGTGGGTGCAAGGATAGACATTGATAATAATAATAATGGTATTTTCTAAGTGCTTAACTATGTGCCAGGTACTGTACTAAGCACTGGGGTTGATGCAAATCAGGTCGGAGAAGTGAAGGGACTTGCCCATGGTCACACTGCAGACAAGTGGTTAAGCCAGAATTAGAACCCATGACCTTCTGAATCCCAGGCCCGTGCTCTTGCCACTATGCCATGCTGCTTCTCATTAGCAATTGGTCCATGAATGGGTGTCTGAGGTTTGTGCAAAGACTGTTTAATCAGTAAAGTTCCAATTCCTAGATATTTGTACAGGCTGTAAGTTGCCTTTTACAGTCTCCAAAAGCCTGGACCATTCTGCTTATCCAGGACATAGGATCTTTCTGTTCCTACAGAAAGATGGCACAGCTGATAGAGATGGTTCTCTAAATGAGTGGGCAACATTAAGAAGATTGCCAGAGAAGTAGCGTGGCTCAGTGGAAAGAGCCTGGGCTTTGGAGTCAGAGGTCATGGGTTCAAATTCCGGCTCCGCCAATTGTCAGCTGTGTGACTTTGGGCAAGTCACTTAACTTCTCTGTGCCTCAGTTACCTCATCTGTAAAATGGGGATTAAGACTGTGAGCCCCCGGTGGGACAACCTGATCACCTTGTAACCACCCCAGCACTTAGAACAGTGCTTTGCACATAGTAAGTGCTTAATAAATGCCATTATTATTGACCCATGCCAATCACTTGCCTCAGGGCACTTAATAAATCCCACTGATTGATTGATTGACAGCATTTTCCCTTGCACATACATGGGTCCAACATTCATTCATTCAATCGTATTTATTGAGCGCTTACTGTGTGCAGAGCACTGTACTAAGTGCTTAGGAAGTACAAGTTTGCAACATCTAGAGACAGTCCATACCCAACAGTGGGCTCACATACTCCGGGGAGGAGAGGAGTACAGCCAGCCATCCTAAACATTCTTGAATCTGTGGTCGCATAATGCTTCTGTTTTCACCTGCTATTTCAAAAACTCCGGGCAGCTAGTGCCACAGGCTGTCCTAGAGAATTGACCTTAAGGAGTGCATGAGCAAACACTTTGAATCTCTAAGTGCTAAGGTGTCATTCCATAAAGACTTTTCCTCAACTGCTCCAGGGATGTTTTCAGGAAACCAAGCTGCTCTTTTACACTGTTGTCTTTCACAAAGATTTTGCACAGCTGGCTGCAGTCTCCAAACTCAAAGACCAACCAGAAGTGTGGTGGTGACCTTTTTTCACTGCTTTCATTGTTGTGGACAATGGACCTACAGTGGTCAGAGAAGCAGAATTTGGGCAGGTCACCAACAGAGGCTGGAAACACTCACAGAGCCTGGCATTTTCTATGTGAAGACAGCAAAACACTTTGTCTGACATCAAATAAATGGATATTCACTAATTCATAAAATGCTCTCTACCAGTTTGTTTCCTCTCACGTATCTGCTCTCTTTACCCACTACTCTCCAGCCCATAATTTTTGTTACTTCCAAGCTAACCTCTCCATACCACTTTCTTGACACTCCTGCTCCAATCCATCAATCAATCTGTCCGTGATCTTTCCTAAGCACTTAAGTAAGTGCTTGGGAAAGTATAATACAACAGACACATTAGGCATATTCCCTGCCCATGAGGAACTTACAGTCTAATTTCTTCAGTTATTCACCTTTACTTTCACAGTTTTGCTGTTACCTGCTGCATTTCAGAATCTTTTCCCTCTCCCTCTATTAGTAAATCATTTATGCCTGCCTGTCTCCCCCCATTAGATTGTAAGCTTCTTGAAGGTAACCACTATTCTGCTCTCTGTAGCATTTAGTGTGGTGTTCTGCATTCAATAGGCATTCAAAAGATACTATTGATGATGATGGTGAAAATAAATGATGGTGATGATGATTAGAGATATTTGAAAATTTGAAGAATCCAGAGCAAGAGCACATTTCTTCCCATTAAAATTCCTTGTCAAATCAAAAATTTTCCAGACAACCTCTCTCAGACCAATTGAAAATGATTAACAGTTGCATATAAGATGGCAGAACTGGAATCCATTTTGACATATGGAGTTTTGTCCAACATCTGCTCTGGGCTCATTCACACTTGTTAGTTATTTAGCCTTTGAACCTTGGCCACATTCGAGCCAGGGTAAAGAGTGTATTTTTCTCTTCCCAGTGCTTTCCCTTTAGTGCTTGGAGGTTGTAAAACGCATCATAAAACCTTTTGGTAGACATATGTCTTAGAAATTTCATCACTGTTCCCAAGCCGGCAATTGAAACTCTACAAGGAATATCCTGGTTAAACCTATGCAGAGCTTTGTGCTCCATTATGCATTTTTTAATGGTATTTGTTAAGCACTTACTATGTGCCAGGCACTGTTCTAAGCACTGGGGTAGATACAAGGTAATCAGATTGGACACCGTCCCTGTCCTTTGCGCATAACTAACTATTGATGTCAGTGGATGCCATTTTATATTTTGGGGGGGGCAGGGGGGTTAACTAAGGAGACATCCATTAGTTTAAACTTGCATGCTGTGTGACCTTGGGCAAGTCGCTTCAGTTCTCTGTGCCTCAGTCACCTCTTCTGTAAAATGGGTATTAAATCCTTTACTGTAATTGTTAGGCACTTAGTATGTGCCAGGCACTGTACTAAGTGCTGAGCTACATACAACCTAATCAGGTCAGACACAGTCCATGTCCCACATGGGTCTCACAGTCTTAATCCCCATTTTACAGATGGAATAACTGAGGCCCAAAGAAATGAAGTGACTTTCCCAAGGTCACACAACAGACAAGTGGCAGAGTCAGGATTAGAACCCAGGTCCTCTGACTCCCAGCCCCATATGTTATAATAATAATAATAACGATGGTATTTGTTAGGCGCTTACTCTGTGCAAAGCACTGTTCTAAGCGCTGGGGAGGTTACAATGTGATAAGATTGTCCCCTATGGGGCTCACAGTTTTAATCCCCATTTTACAGATGAGGTAACTGAGGCACAGAGAAGTTAAGTGACTTGCCCAAAGACACACAGCTGACAGTTGGCAGAGCTGGGATTTGAACCCATGACCTCTGACTCCAAAGCCCATGCTCTTTCCACTGAGCCACGCTACTTCTCCCTAATTATCCACTAGGCCATGCTGCTTCCTTTGACTTAGACCTGATTATCATGTATCCATCCCAATGCTTAGTACAGTGCCTGGCACAGTGTAAGTACTTAAGTTCCATGAAAAAACAAAATGGAGAAGTTCTTCATTTCAGGTAAATGGTGAAAGGGAAAGGCTGCCAAGGACAACCACAAGGACAAAAGGATGATGATGATGATGGTGGTGGTGGCATTTGTTAAGTGCTTACTATGTGCAAAGCACTGTTCTAAGCGCTGGGGAGGTTACAAGGTGATCAGGCTGTCGCACGGGGGGGCTCACAGTCAATCCCCATTTTACAGATGAGGGAACTGAGGCCCAGAGAAGTGAAGTGACTTGCCCAAAGTCACCCAGCTGACAAGTGGCAGAGCCAGAATTCGAACCCATGACTTCTGACTCCAAAGCCCGGGCTCTTTCCACTGAGCCACGCTGCTTCTCCTAATCATGGGATTAAGGCCCCACTTCACTCTTCTTGTTAGTGACTTTTCAGTGTCCTTTCTCAGAGAGCAACTTCTCATCGAAGAATTAGCCCATCGGTTGTGCTGCCTTCCAGCAAAACAGTTGGGCAGTCACAGACTCCCGTTTGCTTTGTTCCAGGAACGATTGGTGCTGTCAGTCTTGCCTCGCTTCGTGGTCCTAGAAATGATCAATGACATGACCAACGTGGAAGACGAACACTTGCAACACCAGTTCCACAAGATCTATATCCATCGCTATGAGAATGTCAGGTGAGAAAAGACGCTGTTTTGCCTCTGTAGCCCATCTCATCATAATGATTGCTGCCTGCACTGAGCGTCAGGGACTTTTCCATCGGCTTGATGGATTTGTTAATTAGCAGGTCGACCGAGATCTGTGTATTTCTCGATTGAGCTGAGGAGCTGAATTTGGAGGGATGCCTTTATTTATGCTTATCATCATGATTTACTGCCTATCCCCACTGCGGCAGCAAATCAGCTCACCTGAACCATCTTCAGCATGTACCAAAATAGCAAAAAGAAGGGGTCCATCTATATCTAATGAATTGGTCAAGAAGACAGTCTGAAGTCTCCACTAACAAGCAGGTGTCTCCTTGTCCCACTAACATGAATTCTTGCCCAAATGCCAACTGGAAGTTGGAGATTTCAACCTATTTTGCAGTTCCCTTCTGATCATTTGGTCCGGTTGTCTTCCCTTGAGTTGTTGGTGGAGTCACTACTGCTAGTGTGACTGCTGGATAAAATGTCATGCAGGCCAGCTGAACTCCATCTGAGGAAGAATTAATTTGTTCAATCATATTTATTGAGCACTGACTGTGTGCAGAGCTCTGTATGAAGCACTTGGGAGAGTACAATGTAACAATAAGCAGACACATTCCCTACCCTCAATGAGCTTACAGTCTAGAGATGAGCTTATATAGTCTAGAGGATGAAGGCAACAGGAGTAGTCACTGTGCTATGCTACTGCTACACAGCACTGCATAACACTGCACAGCACTACATGACACTGCATAGTGTCTCCCAGGACTATTAGCTGGCTTCTCTAACAGGATCTCTTCAACCTCCTTAAGCCATGCTAAGACATCACACCCTTTTCATGGTGCAGCCAGGCCAGGGAAATTCCCTGCCATTTTTGGGAAAACTGAAAAATTAAGCATCTGCTCACTTAAATGCCAAATATAATGGGAAAGGGGTGGGCAACCAGACAGTCCTCAATTTAAGACACTTTGAGTTAGGATGAGCATTTCCTGAAACAGTTCTAAACTCACACCCTGTTTCAGCTCCCCACTACACTGGTTGATTTCACAGTACCCACTGCCTTTATAACACTGGCTCTGGGGATGCAGGACGGTGGGGAGGACCGGGAGCAGGGGAGGAAGGGGAAACAATTTTAAAGCCCTGATGGGTGGGACAAAAGGGACTTGTCATATCATCACAGGCCGCAGACAAGGCTCTCGGTCTGCAGGTAGGGCACACCCACTATCGGCTTTCTTCGCTTTCCTTTCCTTGGCAAAGAGGGCTCAGAGATCCTAACTCTTTCCCCAAATTCATATTATGAGAAAGTAAAATGCAGTTTTCTGCCCTACATTCCAAAAGTGCCAGGGCAGATGAGAACTGTTCCTGGAGAAGAAATATCCACCCACCCTGTTGGCACCACGTCCCTAGGTCTCCCCCTCAAACCTCCCCCACGCCCACCTGTCCCAATTTCATGCTAGTGATATCTGTGGGGACCAAAGATTGGGAATCGGAAATTACCTGCAAACAGAAACAACCCACTTAAAAGCTGTTTGATTTTAAAATAGGATCTTGTCCTACATAGATGCTCTTTCTTCCCTCCCTTCTCTCCCACTCCCCAAGAAAGAAACAGTCACAGTCCTCCCCCTGCCACCACTCACTGGGGGATTTTTTAAGAATCTGCAACTATCTATGGGTCTGTTTCAAGTCCCAAAGCCACTTATTACTGGGTCATCTCTGGCGAGTTTCAGTTTCTGTTTCTGTACCTGTCATGGGCCATTTACTTAAAACAATCAGCTGAAGATTTTCCAGTTCTTCATAAATTTCATCCCTTTTCTAGAATTCATTTTGAGTCTAAGCAAATGGAGTGTTTCACTTTCTCTCTAAATTCAGAAAGTGCTTGAATTTCATCATGCTGTTTCAGTTTGTTTATTTAACAGGAGCTTCTTGGCTATAATGACTTTACTTCTGCCAAGTCGTAATTTCCTTCACTTGACTTCCAATTTAACCAAGCTGCTACTATGTCTTGTTTTCGTGCTGCATAAGTGGCAGGACCCTTACTCTTTAAATCTAATTAAATGACCTTTTGGTCCATTGCTAATCCCACTGCAGAACTCTTGGCTTGTTTTTAAAGCAGCCGACATCATTTATTTCCTCTAATAAGTACATTTCCTGGGTTTCCTGCTTTAACAACAACAAAACAATCCTGTCATGAACTTTAAAGCACGTTTTGCTGTCCCCATAGTGCAGATGTGTTGCAATGGATGGAATCTGCTTTATGCAAAGTGAAATATGCCAACTGGTAAGTGGCCTATGTTCTCATATTATGGTTCTCTGAGTTGGCAGGAACAGAAGACACTTGTACTGGCTGAAGGTTAGGCCTCATTCTCACCTCTTTCTGCTCCTGTCACAGCTCTCTCCTCTCCTTTCCTTCATAATCCACTGGAGCCATAAATATGCCAATGGCTAGCCAAGTGGTCCACTCTCCGCATCCCAGGCAATAGGAAAGGGAAGTGGGAGAGGAAGCTCAAAGTAACGGAACAGGCTAAAGATGAAATGGGTCAAAATTAGAGTTGGGATAAGAGAAGAGGAAGGGAGAAGAAAAGAACAAGAATCAGAGGCTGGAACCTGGTGGATAGAAGAAGGACACAAGAGAAAAGGAGGATGGGAAGAGAAGGAGAAGGGGAGAGAATCTCACAATAGCCACTATGGCAATAAGGAATTCACTGTCTATGACTGCGCAGTCTGTGAAACTATGCAGGGTCCCTCCTGTACAAGAAGACCTAGAAATACATGTGATGTGAAGCACATACTTTCCCCGTCAGGCCTCTTGCAAACAGTGAGTTCACCTCTGGGCTTCAGGATGGAAAGAGAAATGGAGGATGTGGCATTCTGAGTGAATTCCAAAGGAAGAGGAGGTTGATAAATAGATCCCATGAGTACAACTCCTATGAGCAAAGGCAGATTCCAAAAGTAACAACGAATCCCATGAGTAAAGATGAGAAATCATTAACATTTAGCCTGGAGAAAACCTGGGATCACACCGAACCTCTCCCAGGAAGAGGGTGTTGGAGGCCGACGGGAAAGGCGCAGATGTTTGGCCCATTCCAGTTATTGGGGGAAGACTTTCTCCCCCACCTGGAGCACACTCGTCTGGTAACCTCAACATTGGCTCCTCTGAACCCAGACCAAGACTCTATGAGTTCAGAGAACCATTACTTGACTATGAGAAGTAGCATGGCCTAGTGAGTGGAGCACGGACCTGGGATCAGAAGGACCTGGGTTCTAAACCCAGCTCTGCCACTTGTCTGTCGTACAACCTTGGGCAAATCACTTAACTTCTCTATGCCTCAGTCACCTCTTCTGTAAAATGCGGATTAAGACTGTGAGCCCCATGTGGGACACAGACTCTGTCCAATATGGCTTTAGGCTCTATCTACCCCAGCATCTAGTACAATGCCTGGTGTGTAGTAAGTGCTTAACAAATACCATTAAAAGAAAATCCCACCAGCTGCTGTCCACAGCTAAGGTATTGCTTCTGCTAGGATTGTAGCCACCTGAGACCAGCTTTGCAGCTGGAGAAACTGAGGGAAGGGGAGAGTGGCAGAGGGCAGCCAAAGACCATCCCCCCACCCCACCCACCCTCGGTGAGCAGTGGTAGGGCTATCCTTTCTAGTTAAGGACAGCACTGACTTTTACAAGCCCACATCCCATGGGCGGTTGGCATATACCATTTTTGTGGCGGGCGGTATAACCTCCTACATATCTCCTATAATGAGGCATTGGCTGGCCCACTTGCCAAAGCTTTTTCTGTATTTCTCGGTGATTAGCATCTTCAGTGATGGCATTAGTTTTGAGTTTTTAGGATTACCAACATCTTCTTGACAAATCCCCGCTCAAAAGAGATAGGATTTCAGCAGTCCCTCATGCTCTCTGAGCTGGTGAATCCCATTCTTCTTGGATCAGGCTTCAGTGAAATTCTGCCCCATTTAGTCCCAGCTCCTGCCCCAGCCCAGGGCTAGAAGCCTTGGCAAAAGAATGTGCATATTGCATGTGTTATATTTCCTTTACTCCCTGAACAGATTACAATATTAATATGCTTTCCCCCTGTTTGTTTAGCATTCTCTTCGCAGATGTGAAAGGATTTACTAACCTTTCCACGACCTTGTCAGCACAGGAGCTGGTCAGGATGTTGAACGAACTCTTTGCCAGATTTGATCGACTAGCCCATGTGAGTTGAATTTAATTCCCTCTTAGTCTTTTGAAGGAGCGTGTGGTTGCATTTGTAATTAGGAAGTCTGATTTCTGCCGCAGTGACCCAGTGCTGGTGTTATTGGTCTGGATTGTCTCCTTAGGGGGTTGGGACCCATATCAACAGAAACCTTCCCCCACACCCAACACACACTCACACATACTGGGATGCTCTTGCCTGAGTTTTGCCATTTCTTAGGCAACAGGGTCAGTGACCGCAGGCCAGAAGGAGGGGCCTTCAAGGAGACCTTTACCTGCTTTCTTCCCCCCAACCCCACCATTCCCCTAGTCCCCATTCCCCAATCTAGAGAAGCAGCATGACCCAGTGGCTAGAGCTGGGCCTGAGAAACACAAGAGCTGGGTTCTAATCCAGGCTCCACCCTGTGACAGCTGTGTGAACTGGGGCAAGTCACTTAATTTCTCTGTGCCTCAGTTTCTTCATATGAAAAATGGGGATTAAGACTGTGAGCCCCATGTGGGACAGGGACTGTGTCCAATCTGATAAGCTTCTGTCTACCCCAGCACTTAAAACTGTGCTTGGTACATAGTAAGTGCTTAACAAATACCATCAGTATCATTATTATTATTATTCATTGTGCCTGTGACTCAGGCTATGCCACTACTGCCTTGTTGCTTGCTCACTGAAGGACAGGAAGTGTGCTTGATCCCTGGTTATTGGGTCCCACTTCCATGCCAACCACTCTGCCTTCCAGAATGAGACCCCATTTGCCAAGCGCATATTTTTCAGACATGGGCAGGTGGACCAATTTCTTCAACAAAAAGGAAATGCTGTTGCTGCTGTTTTGTCTGTTTGGCCCAGAAAACGCCCATCTGTTAGGTACCCTTCTCTTCTTTCTTTACACTGAGCTTTCCCCACCCCCTTCCTGTCCCTTTTCTTTTCTACACTCTCATCACTCTTTCCAAGATAAAGGGAAGGTTCTCACAACTGGGCTTGTTCTAGTGAGACACTTCCAGTCATTCTGGCAAAAATGGGCAGAAGGAGCAGTTATTGTGAGTGATGGGGTGTGTTTCTAGGATTTTTTAGGAAGAGGTGAAAGAATATTGCAGAAATTGGTGATGGGAGGGATTCAGAGAGGAAGGGGGTGAGTCTAAAGTGGCTTACCCTTCTTCGTTGCCTCTCGGTGGTGTCATATGTGACCTCTGCACATGATCCCTCTTCTCCCAAACCTCTGCCTATAGCTCCCCTCTCCCCATGAGCCTCTTCCCCACTCACTGCCATTCAGAGATGGTTGTGAAGAATAAGTAATCCTACTAAAATAATTGTGCTATTTGCTAAGCTCTTATAGTGCCAAGAACTGTACTAAGCTCTGGGGTAGATACAATCAGTAGTACAACAGAAAGGGGTAAAAGCTTGGGAACGAGGTATTCATTCATTTATTCATTCATTCAATCGTATTTATTGAGCGCTTACTGTGTGCAGAGCACTGTATTAAGCACTTGGGAAGTACAGGTTGGCAACATATAGAGCCCAACAATGGGCTCAGTCTAGAAGGGGGAGAGAGACAACAAAACATGTAGACAGGTGTCAAAGTCATCAGAACAAATAGAATTAAAGCTAAATGCACATCATTAACAAAATAAATAGAATAGTAAATATGTACAAGTAAAATAGATAGAGTAATAAATCTGTACAAATATATATACAAGTGCTGTGGGGAGGGGAAGGAGGTATGGCGGGGAGGAGAGGAAAAAGAGGAAAAAGTGGGGGGTATTGGAACCAGGGTTTGGTTCCCAGTCCTCAGCATACTGGGAACACAATAAATACTCCAACGCCAATGCCTGTTGTGGCTAGTTGGCTGGGCTATCCATTCAGAAATACTATCCGAATTCTGGTTCCCTTCCACCTCTCCGTAGCTACCCCTCTGACTTGTAACAAACCACTGGCAACTCTGCCTCCTCTAAAGGTAGCTGATACACTAGATGGTCCATATGAAATTGCTCATTGTAGCTAAAGGCAGGGACCATGTATTCACTCATAATAATAATCATGATAATAATGATCATATTTTTAATAATAATAATAATGGCATTTGTTAAGCGCTTACTGTGTGCAAAGCACTGTTCTAAGTGCTGGGGGATACAAGGTGATCAGGTTGTCCCATGTGGGGCTCACGGTCTTAATCCCCATTTTACAGATGAGGGAACTGAGGCTCAGAGAAGTTAAGTGACTTGCCCAAGGTCACACAGCATACATGTGGTGGAGTCGGAATTAGAACCCACGACCTCTGACTCCCAAACCCGGGCTCTTTCCACTGAGCCATGCTGCTTCTCCCATTCAGTGTTTACTATGTGCCAGGCACTGAACTAATTGCTGGAGTGGATACAAGCAAATCAGGTTGGACACAGTCCCTGTCCTACATGGAATTCACAGTCTTTATCCCCACTTTAAGATGAAGTAACTGAGACATAGAGAAGTGAAGTGACTTTCCCAAGACCACACAGCAGACAAGTGGGGAAGCTGGGATTAGGACCAATGACCTAAGTGGACAGGACTGCCAGGACTGTGCTTTCTTTCATCATCAATCATATTTATTGAGCGCTTACTATGCGCAGAGCACTGTACTAAGCGCTTGGGAAATACAAATTGGCAACATATAGAGACAGTCCCTACCCAACAGTGGGCTCACAGTGCTTTCTTTCTGACTCCCCACAGAAATTGGTGCAATGCTCTGTTCATAATGGACACTCAGTTAATGAGGATGACTGTCTGCATGAGTCAGACCAAGCTCTCTTTTCTTGGTGTGATAGAAAGACTTATAAAAGTTAAGTCGCAACCATTATCTATCAGTGAAGCACTAGGGGAGAAGCAAGACACAAATGCTCTACCCTCAAAAAACTCACCTTCTAATTGATTAGAGATGTGTTTTCCAATTCTGGAATTATTTAGATTGTTTTGACCCCCTCAATCTCTTTGACACGTTCATTACTGCCTCACTAAGGTGAGGGCCACTTCTTCTGGAGGCTGAAAGTGTTAAATAGAGTTTATTGAACAGCTTTTTCATTCAGAGCACTGATGGAAACTGTGGCAACGATTCTGATTTTTCCATAGAAAACTGAAGGAACAATTTCTCCGTTTCCTGTGACTTTGTATTTTCTCTTTGGAAATACCATGTAAATGGCGGTCTTTTTTTTCCATTGTGTTCACCCAAATGCTTAGTGTGATCAATAAATCAATAGCAATTACTGAGCACCTGCTGTATGCAGGGCACTGTACTAAGATCTTGGGAGGGGTACAACAGAGACAAAAAAAAACATGGTCCCTGCCCACAGAATGCTGTACTCTGTAAGCACTCTGCAGCTATTCATTCATTCAATCGTATTTATTGAGCACTTACTGTGTGCAAAGCACTGTACTAAGCGCTTGGGAGACATAACAATAAGCAGACACATTCCCAGCCCAAAACGAGCTTACAGTCTAGAGACTGCTTTCTTCTTCCTGAGAATGGTGGTGGTGATGGCTGAGAAGGGGTTCGATTCCTATCTCACGGCCCTCACAATATCCAGAATGTTGGGAAGCTTCCCACGTGCCGACACTCGGTGGAGGAAGGTTGTGTCCCCAGAGCCCAACATATCTCTAGATGGACTGAACGCCTTGGGTCTAAGGAGCAGAAACATTTCAAAGCCATCCCTCCTCCTCCGACCAAGAGAACTGGGTGAAGCGGGTCAGCACTGCTTAGCTCAGACACTCCTCCTTGTGACTGATGGTTAGCCAGAGGCCCATTGTGATTGGTGCTCAGCCACAGGAAGAAGCCAAGCTGCTGAGTGCTCAAAAATTGATCTGAGGTAAGGAACATCAAAACACCAACCTGCCCCCTCCCTCCCCACTCCCAGGTGATGGTACTAAATCAAATCGGTCATTTAAGGCCAATCAAATATTATGATTAAAAATACATTTTTTTTTACAGCTAAAGAAAAAGCCAGCCTGATGCTATTTGATGTCAACAGGCAGAGCTCCTAAGAAGTGACAGGTCGATGGATGCTACCTTGTTAAGTCTTGGATTGTCTGGCACTGAAAATCCTGTTAGTGTAGAAATGGAACATTTCACAGGTTTTGTGGGAGACAGTGACTGAGGAACAAAGGGGAAAAATACGTCCCACTGTATTTTCACAGTTTCATACTGTTCATCTGCAATTTACATCCCATTGACACTTTCCCACCCTACCTTCCTCACCTATTCTTTAAAGTTTTCTATTACAGGATGTACTAGTAGCCAGGATAGTATTTGTTGAGCACCCACTGAATGCCATACACTGTACTAAGCACTTAGGAAAGTACAGCAGAAGCATTAAGGTTCATTCCTTGGTTCTGTGTAGTGGACTGAAAAGAGAAAAACAGTGAGTATGATGAACGGCACAGTAGAAGGCAGTGACTGGAGGGCAGATTTGGAGTTAATTCTACAGTTTACTTTAGGAAAAGAGAACATATTTTGGAAGCAGAAAAAAGAAAATAATGGACTAAGAATGACAGTAAGCATACATAGAGGCTGAGAATAACTGAGTTTTTTGTACCACTTAGTCTTGGGTTTAGCACCTCACTTGCTTTCCCATACTGCTTTGCTGTACAAGTATAACAGGACGTCCCATGAAAGACAGCTGGCTGGGATGGACTGGTACATTGATGTGCTTATTTAAAGGGTTCATTAAGGGATCAGGTAATTGTGGAAACTGGGATTCTGTTATCCCTATATTACCTTCTGGGCTTGGTTAATTCCTCAGGGTAGCTGAAATTTACTTGGGAATTGCCAGAGCCCTGAGGGTGTCAAATGCCTCTGGGAGGTCTATGAAAATGTATAGAGATCTTGGTGATGCTCTCAGTACTTTTCCTGAATCTGTTGTGCTGCATATTGGTCTGAACCCCATGTTCATTCAGATAGCATGATTTGACTATGTTCTTCAAGAACCTTTGCGGAAGGATCTTGGCTAGAGTATTTTTGGCAATGGAAGGCAGAGTGATTTCCCTGGTAGAGTCAACCAGTGGTAGTGATTGACAGCTTACTTTGTACAGGCCACTGTACTAAGCACTTGGGGGAATTTAGTAGGGTTGGTAGACTCTATCCCTGCCCCCAAATAGCTCACCATCTAGTGAGGGAAACAGATGGGTTTTTTCCAGTCAGCTCTTTTTTCTTCTTGAAAATGTGGGAAGATTGGATGATAACAGGATCCCTAAGCAGCTGTTCAATGATGATCTGAAAGAGCCACAGGCGAGCCCCTCTCTATATGTATATGAGTTGAATAACAGTGGCAACACAGGACCTAATCCATTTCTCTCTAGGAATTCATAGACCCCCTCTTGTAGGTACCAGGCTGTCTTTGAGGCTCCCCACAATATGGGGGTAAGACTGAGAAGAAGTACCATCAGTACCATGCACTACTAATGAAATTTCAAGAATTGAACAAACTGATGGACTGCCTTCTGGCCAATAGCAATGACAATAACATATTGGGAGTGAAGGGGCCACCTTTCTCAAAGAATTCAAATTTTATCTTTCCAAGGATCATCTTCTCTCCCCAGTGGAGGCAGGGTTCACTGCCGCCTGGGTAGATGGGAAAAATGGAAAAGAAAGATTAACTGATTCACTTTATATCTCCCAGCAAGAAGGCAGCAGTACTGAGGACAGAAAGGCAGCTTTCTGTACTGCAGACCAATATTACATCCCAGTACCCAAAGCTCACTCTGTAATAACCAGTTTATGTCTTCTTCCCAAACGGTATTTTTCTCTCTATCCTTAACATAGCCCTCCTCCTAATCGAGCCATTCCCTGCTCTGCCATTTCTCATTTAGGAACATCACTGCCTTCGAATTAAGATCCTGGGAGACTGTTACTACTGTGTTTCTGGACTCCCTGAACCCCGGCAAGACCATGCACACTGCTGTGTAGAAATGGGTCTCAGCATGATCAAAACAATCAGGTAATTATTTCTTCAGTCTTCTGGGTCTCTGGAATTGGTTGTTGTGGACATCTTCATCAACACGAAACATAATTTAGGAAGACCCCAGCTGCTCATGGAGCTCCTCTGGGCCCCTAAACAGGCACAAGCGCAGTCCCCGCTTAAAGTCCTCTAGATGATATTGACATCCAATCATCTTTGCCTTGAGGTCCCTAATCACCTATCAGAGTGGATATAATCCTGCTAATTTGATGGATTACTAGACTATTATAGATTCAGAAAGAATTTATGATTCAGTAGCAAAAAGGAACCTCATCCATGTTCCATTTGGGGATGTTGGAGCAATAGAGAAGAGCAAAGCTTGTAGCAGAAAATAGTGTAATTGACAGGAATGAGGTAGTGGTGGGAGGAGGGGGACCTACCAGCCCCATTTAGACCAATGGGAATTTCATATTTATTACTATGCACTCAGAGAGCTAGAAGAGTTTTTGAGAGATTACCAAATTCAGGCAGGGTCCACACTTGCGTTGCATCTGTCTGGGAGAGTGAAAATGTGACTGGACGAGGTTTTCTCCAGCTCCCTTCCAGTCCTATGGTTCCATTTTCCCTACTTTGGAAATTCTTCAGTGGAAAACATTTAATTGGTCTTATTCCCTTTATAGGTTTCCTAAGGTGGAACTAGTTATTTTAGCACACCAATTGCAAATGGTTTATTTTTATGAACACATAGTGATATGAGTTCATCTTTTGATATTCCTAAAATAAGTTGAATTCATTGCACATAAACAAATCCAGGTTCCCCTGGGGATCAATAAAAATTGTGTTTTCTGTATTAAGGCAAGCAACCACAGTTTTTCAGAACTGAATGATAAACTCTGGCAGTAGGATTCACTAAGCCCTTCACACAGTTGGAGTTCAAGCAGTGAACATTGGCTCTTTCCTTAGGTTTCTCAAATCAAATGAATTTAAGGGAAATGTACCCAGCCTATTGCTGGTTCCTTAATATCTGTGATATTTTAAGTGCTTACTATGTGTCAATCACTGAACTAAGCACTGGGTTAAAGACAAATTGATCAAATTGGACACAATCCCTAACCCACATGGGGCTCACAGACCAAGAATGGGGAAGAACAGGTATTTAATCTTCATTTTACAGTGAGGAAACAGAGACATAAAGAAGTTAGAGACGCAGCATAGACTAGTGGAAAGAGCACGGTCCTGGGGGTCAGAGAACATGGGTTCAAATCCCAGCTCCACAACCTGTCTTCTGTATGACCTTGGGCAAGTCATTTCACTTCTCTGAGCCTGCCTAACAAACAAATCTGACTAGAAAAACTTGTTTTTTCCTCTTCGGAATCACAAAATCATTTATCTGAAGGCCCTAACGGAGATTTAATGCAGTGTTATTTTAATGAAGCATTAGATATAGCCTAATGGAAGTTTGCTCACAAAATTAAATTCATTAAAATTGCCTTAGCTAAAAGTACCATGAGGGGATAAGAAGCTGTTGCTTGTCCATTAACTCCACATATAATGACAAATACCATTGTATCTAGTTTAGAGAGGCTCCTAATAGGTTCATCCAGGGGTCATTGCTAAGTCAGGTTTTATTTAATATCTTTCATTAGCCATCTAGAAGAGGGCTCTAAAGAGAATCTTGATGCAAATAAGAGAGGATTTCACTTGTGAGATATTAACAAATGGGGAGAAAATGCACCATCAAAATGTCTGTAAATGGGCCATGAAGTAAGTTGGTTAGCTCCATAACCTGGCAAGAAATTCACCATTAAAACCACTTGCTTAATCTCCACTTCCAGCTCAGACCTGCAAGTTGTCAAGGCATCCAAGAGTGCTCTGCATTTGCCCCACATCCAGGGGCAAAACTAGGTTCCTTCAACCAGGGCAACCACTTGCTGAGTCAGTGAATTTAGGCACCAGCTTTCTACAGCAGCCCTGAGAGTGAGACATTGAATTGGAAGTCCCTTGAGGTCAAAGGGCACATGTTCTGCTGCTTTTTTACACTTGCAAATACTTAGTACATTGCTTGGCACTCGAGCAGCATGGCCTAATGGATAGAGCGTGGGCATGGGAGTCAGACGGACCTGGGTTCTAATCCTGGCTCTGTCATTTGTCTGCTGTGTGACCTTGGGCAAATCATTTCTTTGTGCCTCAGTTCCCTCATCTGTAAAATAGGGATTAAGACTGTGAGCTCCATGGGGGATAGGGACTGTGTCCAACATGATTTTCTTGTATCTACCCCAGGGCATAGAACAGTGCCTGGCGAATAGTAAGTGCTTAACAAATACCATAATAGTAATAAAAAGAATCACTGGATATTTGATGGATTGATTGTAAGCATGCTCTGGATGCCTGGACTTTGCATTCAGTGGCACACTCACTTTGCAGGCTGCAGAAAGGATGAAGTAACCCCATCAGATACAGAGGAGGAGAAGGAGTTGAACAGTGCTTGGCATATAGGTGGCATAGCATTTATTGAACACCCACTTGGTGAGGTGCACTGAGATAGGTGCTTGCAAAGTACAAAACAAAGGGGTGACCCATTCTCTACCCACAAAGTTTACACAGTAGAACTTCAGGACCAGGCCAGTAACCAAAACAGAGCTATAGCAGCCTGAGTACCCAGCCCAAAAAACCCCATCCATTTCAGAAGCAAAGTAGACACCCGGGAGGGCTCCCCAGAAGACACCGACATTGGCGGTTACATTCCATGAAGCTCAAAGCGAAAGAGCCTCGATGGTCAGTTATGGCAACAAATACAACTTCGTGAGACTTTTTGAGCACTTCTTTTTAGATCACTGGTTTCTGCTGCCTTGTTTGAAATGGCTTGTTGCACCTCTCCCCAGACCTCTCTCTGCCACTTCCTCCAGATCGTTTACAGAGCAGATGATGAAAGGATTGTGAGAGCAAACACACCAATGGCCTGAGTGGGCTGTGACTTCCTGATTAAACTGGGGAGAGTCTTTTCTCAGGAATTCCCTGTAGGTTCATGGCTTATTTCCTCACCTGCCAATTGAATTTCAAGGAAGATGAAACGTTTGTCTGTCTTCCCCAGCAGGTTGAAATCTCCTTAAGGACAAGGGCTTTGTGCTCCACTCTCCTAAGTGCTTAGTAGAGTGCTTTACCCTCAGTAAGTGCTCAGTAAATACAGTTGGTTGATGAGTGGAATCAAGAAGCCTACTGAAATCTAGCTGGTTTCATTGATTGCTTGCCACTCGAAGTGAATTTGACTGCAGCATTGCATGTTTTAATGCCCTCTGAAAATTTCATGAGCACTCTCATATCCTTCCCCTATAAAAAATATTAAATAATACTGGGCCTGAAACTGACTAGAAAAGACAGTATTCAGTATGTACTCCAGCAGTTTAATGTTTAACCATTTGATTCATCTGCTAAGTAGGTGATCTTCAAACCTCAAACATCAATATGGCTCCATTTGGAGGGAAAAGAGAGGAGAATTAAGATAAGCGCTTAGTACAGTGCTCTGCACATAGTAAGCGCTCAATAAATACGATTGATTGATTGAGAATGGAAGACAGCGGGATACCTAGGAAACTGCTATTTGCAAATCAAGCCTCGAACAATTTTCTTTTTTCTTTTTAATGCTATATGTTTCGAACTTACTATGTGCCAGGTACTGTTCTAAGTGCAGATGTAGACTCAAGCTAATCAGGTTGGACACAGTCCCTGTCCCACATTGGGCTCACAATCTTAAACCCCATTTTATACATGGGGTAAATGAGGCACAAAGAAGTGAAGTGACTTGCCGAAGATCCCACAGCAGGAAGATTTAGGGCCACTGCCCCCCCAATTCAAACATGACCTACCTCAAGAAGTTTTATTTGAGATTTCATTCATCTACTTTGTTCCCTTTCCAAGTAAAATTCATTGAATAATTTGCTTCCAACTTATTTCAGCACCATTATTATTTCATGTTAAATTCTCAAATACCATAAAAGATCATTGAGTTAAATTATAATTGTCTTGTTTTTATGCCTTGTATGTGAATATTACAAAAATGAAATGGTCTGTTTCCTTTCTTCCTTATGGAACTTCACTAGTATATTGGAGCTAATGTTTTTGCAGTGAAATTTTCCATAGCTAACACCCTTCTGCTTCAATTTTCCCTTCCTCTTTTCACTACATTCTCTTCTCTGCCCACCTCTCAATGCCTTCCCTACTGTTTTCACTGTTTTCCAGGGCAAAGGAGTGGTCTATTTTCAGAATTTGTTGATTAGAAGAGTAGAATTGATAAATAATTTGGGAAAACTGGATCCATTTATTGCTTTCTATGACTTAAACTTCATATTAATTGCATATAAAAAACACTTGAAAACCCACCTCCTCCCAGAGGTATTCTCCAACTAATTTCCCCTACCAGTGGCCACGTCACCCCAACAGCCAATTAATGTAGCTACTGCCATACTTTCTCCATCTATTAATCCATTTTTCCACATGCACCTATATTTTCCTCCTGCTCTTATTGTATGTTTGCACCGGCTTGTCTTCCGCACCTCTTTTTTTGTAATAGTATTTGTCATGCCCTCTTCTAAATTATAATCTCATGGAGTAGATACAAGATTATCTGGTTGGACACAGTCCTTGTCCCTTATGGGTCTCATAGTCTAAGTAGGAGTGAGTAGGGGTTAATCTCCATTTTACAATTGAGGCACAGAGAAGCTAAGTAACTTGCTCAAGGTCACACAGCAAGTGATTGGCAGAGCTGGAAATAGAATCCAGGTCCTCCAACTCCTGGACCCATGATCTTTCCACTAGACCACACTTCTGTTCTAAACCCAAAAGGCTGTGTCTAGTACTTTCACTGAACCCTCCCAAGTACGCAGAACAGTACTCTGGGCACAGTAGGTGTTCAATAAATACTACTGAAGGAATTAATAAGTAAATTTCAGCTATGATCACTGCTCACTGCCTTTAATTCAGTGGGGTTCCTGGCTTGCCTTAAATGCACATTCTACTATATGAACTTGTCTTCTTAAAGTACATCAGCTGCAGGGCTAGTTTTATTTCTTTTTCATTTCTCTCACCCCTTGACACTGAAGCTGTGAAGATTCATTTTGCATAAGAACAAAGTCACTCCATTAACTCTGTGTATGTGTGTGTGTGTGTGTGTGTGTGTGTGTGTGTGTGTGTGTGTGTCTCAACCTTTTCAACCAGGTATGTTAGATCAAGAACAAAGCATGATGTCGACATGAGGATAGGAATTCATTCTGGATCAGTGTTATGCGGAGTCCTCGGCCTGCGGAAATGGCAGTTTGACGTGTGGTCATGGGATGTGGACATTGCAAATAAATTAGAATCAGGTGGAATTCCTGGGTAAGCTGAAATGGTCCATTCTACCGTATTTCACTTCCCTCCAGCATGTGACAGATTTTCCTGGCATCTGGGGAGCATTGGCATCTCTCTAATCAATAAATCAATGGTACTTATTAACTGCATACTGTGTGAAGAGCACTGTACTGATTGGAAGAGTACAACACAACAGTTGGTGGACATGTTCCCTACACACAATTCAGAAAGTGTCAGAGGATTCCTCCCATAATATATTAATCTCAGTAATGAGGTGGGTAAAGCTAATAAGCAAGAACACAGAAATAGCATATTTAGGGGTGAATTTTTCCCAGCACGGAGCACTTTGTAATAATAATAATAATAATAATAATGGTATTTGTTAAGCGCTTACTATGTGTCAAGCACTCTACTAAGCACTGGGGTGTATTCAAGACAAGTGAGCCAAGTGAGCCACATAGGGTTCACAGTCCAATCCCCATTTTACCGTTGAGGAAACTGAGGCACAGAGAGGTTAAGTTATTTACCCAGGGTCACACAGCAAGCAGTTGGCTGAGTCAGAGTTAGAACCCAGGGCCTTTGACTCCCAGGACCATGTTCTTACCACTAGGCCACTTCTAAGCAGTTTGTCCTTCACTCACCCCCCCCATCTAATAATAAGAATAATAATAATTGTGGTATTTGTTAAGTGCTTACTATGTGCCAAGCAGAAGCAAATCAGATTGGACATAGTCCCTGTCCCACATGGGGTTCACAGTTTTAATTCCCATTTTACGGATGAGGTACAGAGGCACAGAGAACTTAACTTTCCTGAGGCACAGAGAAGTTAAGTGGCTTGCCCAAGGCCACACAGCAGACAAGTGGTGGAGCCGGGATTAAAACCCATGACCTTCTGACTCTCGAGCCCATGTCTACTATACCATGGTGTTTCCCTAACCCCCAGTCATCCTTCCATTCTTTAAACATTGGTCCCTCTTCCCATAGGATTGGGGTGTCCTACCTCAGCTTTTCCCATCTCCCCTCAATGCCAATTCCCTGCCTCAAACTCTAAAACCTCTTCCATCCACCTTTAATTTGGAAATGTACCCCACTCTCCCCACCTCTGCCTCGCCATTCCCCTCCTATCCTTGCTGCCTCAGTCTCCCAAAACTCCATGACAAGGATAGGACTGGGATACTACATCCAGTTATTTTCCCTCGCAGGCCCCTGTGAATTGAGTGGGGTGCATGGTACAGATAAGATGGAGGCAGCAGCACAAATGGCCAAGAGGAAGAGAAGGCAGAGATCTAGATGCATCCAAGTTGGAAACCTCACCTGATAAGTGGAGAGTTGCCCCTTGTCTGCTGTGTGACCTTGGGCAAGTCTCAACTTCTCTGTGCCTCAGTTGCCTCAACTGTAAAGTGGGGATTAAAGCTGTGAGACCCATGTGGGACATGGACTGCCTTCAACCTTTTTAGCTTATATCTAGACCAGCCTTTATTGCAGTGCCTGGCACGTAGTAAGCGCTAAACAAATACCATAAAATAAATAAATCTGAAGATAAATCAGTCTTCTTTAAAGGAAAACACTTTTTTTTTACCTGTAAAATATTGGGAGCCATATAGGAGACTATTTACTCCCTTTTTTCACATCACTGAGAGATCTGGGAACTCTAGTTGAACTTGTCATATATTTCCAAAACCCCTTATTCCACATTCTACATTTTGTGTTTTCATCAGCAAGTTGTATTTCAAGCAAATTTCATGTAAATATTCTCAGGGTAAATCATTTGGCACCTTGGTAATTGAGATGTGTTTGTTTTCTTAAAGGGCACCTAAATATCTTCTGATGTTTCTTCTCCTTTACTGATCAGGAAATACATTATTGTCATAGTTTTGTCAAGCTTTGATTTCTGGCATGATTGTGGAAAGAGCTGTGCAGTTTGGTCAAAAATGTCAGTTAGCTAAGAGTAAGGGCTGCCCATTAGGTTTTAGCGTGATTCATTCTGTCCTATTCCCCAGGCATGCCAGATAATGAAGCTTTTGTTTTACTTACATAGTACCTTCCTCTGAGAATCTTAATAAACTTCCAGATCTTAAGAAATTAATCTCTGGACATGTTCTAAGATAGGTCAGGATCTGTGGATAGTCACGTGGAACAGGAATATATGAAATTGCCTTATCTGGGTTAAATTTAGGTCACTGTTTGTTTTTAGCTTACACACATAACTTGACTTTCCCTGCTATGAATCTTGTATACTGAATAGGTCAGGGAGATTACATGTAATAAGAGCTTTTGGGTCATTATTCTAACTCTAAAAGTGGTGTAGTCAGGGTTCTGAAATTATAATGCCTTTTGGAACTTCACACTGTGATTATTATGATCTCATTAGAATTTTCAAGAAACATTCAGAGCACACACAGTCACAGCCCAATCAAAGAATAATTACACTGTCTCCTTCCTACCGTGTAAGTCACTCCCTGGTAGTTTTTAGATACGGAGGCACATTAACTCATTCAGTCTATGAAGGGATCGTTTAGCAAAACCCAGTAGTAGAACAGTGTGGGTGGGCATGAGTGTATGTGTCTGTAGACCTACTCAACAGCAGTTTCAACTATGAATACGTGAAGCGACATGGCCTAGTGGAAAGAACACGGGTCTGGGAATCAGAGACCCCGGGTTCTAATCCCGGTCTGCCATGACTGCTGGGGGACCTTGGGCCAATTGCTTCACTTCTCTGAGGCCTCAATTACCTCATCTGTAAAATGGAGAATATATCCTACTCCCTCTTAGACTGTTCGTGAACTCCAAATAGGACCGGGACTGTGTCCAACCTGATTATCTTGTAACTACGCCACTGCTTAGTATAGTGCCTGGTACATGGGAAGTGCCTAATCAAGCAATCAAACATATTTATTGAGTGCTTATTATGTGCAGAGTACTGTACTAAGCACCTGGGAGCATACTTGGGAGGGTACTTTCCCTGCCCCCAAAAAGCTTACAAGTACCATTCTAAAAGAATCCAGGAATGATATCTATTTTTTCTAGCTGTTCAAAGACAATTATAGGGCCCTATCCATCTATGAGTTATGACTAAAAAAGACCAAAGTGCATTCAACACTCCATTCCACGCTGTGAGACTGTAAAGATCACCTTTTTCAGACTGATGAATTTGCCACTTGCAGCTTCTGTCACTGTTTGAAAACCTGCTTCTCAATCTCCCAAACTTCCCACAGCCTCTCCTGCCTGCCATATGCCAGTCTGTTTTGTCTGCTGCTTTTGTCTCCCAGCAGGCCAATGCGATACCACACTGTTTGAGAGGACATTTCACTGTTTTTAAAATGATTGTTTGCTCCCTCGCTCCTTACTTGCGAGTGCCTCATTTCAGGTCACCCTCTAGTATTTTCTGGGGCCATGAACCTGAGTAGCCACATTAGTATTTTAAAAGGACGCCCTTTCCCCAAAGAGAGTCTTTAAAAGTCTGTTATAGCAGGGTGTTAGAAAAGCAGATTGACACATGGATGTTAGAAGACCACTGCAAGGAACCCGGTTTTAACTTGCATCAAGCCTCCAGCCCTCAGATCGGGGAGAAGGGAGAGAGATGGGAATGTCACCTCAACTGAGTCTGAATTTAGGAAGAGAGGATTTGATAGGCAATATATCCTGGTGTGTGGGATAATGAGCTGCATTCTTTGAGGCCTCTAAGTCTAGTAGGGAAGAACAGCCTGGGTTCTAAATGCAGCCAGAACATCAGTCAACGGTATTTACTGAGCGCTTGCTGGGTGCTGAGAACAAAGCACTTGGGAGAGTATATGATCTCTGTCACAGAACACTTATCTGCCGACCTTGTTTCCCACATATGTATATATAGGCGAATTCACATCTCAAAAGCCACCCTGGACTGCCTCAACGGTGATTATAATGTTGAAGAAGGGCACGGGAAAGAGCGAAATGAATTCTTAAGGAAACATAATATAGAGACTTATTTGATAAAGCAGCCAGAGGAGAGCCTATTGACCCTGCCTGAAGACATCATGAAGGAGGCGGTCAGCTCCGTGGATAAGCGAAACAGTGGGGCCACATTTACCGAAGGATCTTGGAGCCCCGAGCTTCCATTCGATAACATTGTGGGGAAACAGAATGTAAGTCAAATCTTCCTTAATGTCAGTGACTCTAAAAGCATGATTGGATGCCTCTTGTTAATAGAGCTTCAGAGGAAACTAATTCATCCTTAACCTTTTCCCTAACCCATCCCGGAACTGGGAATGATTAACCCCTTCTCCTTGCCTTTGTATTGTGTCTGGGAAGTGCCACGGGGAGGGGAGGTTGGAATTTCATGCCACTTTCTGTTGGGGAGGGATGTCCCAAGATGGAATGAAATGCTTGGGAATCTGGGTTGTGATGTTAAAACTCTTTGAACTCGCCTAGGTGAAATCATATGGTATGCAAAGGAAGGTCTTAGGCACCTAGGCTAGCTTATCCCATTGTCAGTGCCCTTTCCACAAGGTCGAGGTCAAAAGGTCATCACACCGGGTCTGCAAATGTAGGTCGCATTAATTCATGAGCCAAGAAGATTATAAAGCAGCATCCTTTGAAGCAGTCTTACTGTTCCTCCCCTTGTTTCCTCATTCCTTTTCTCAAGGAGAAGAAAGCAAAACTAGAACAATGGGCATCCAACAGGTGATTGCTGGAACCCTAGCTAGCCAGGTGAATGCAGGGATTGATGCACAAAGAGGGCTAAATTTCTGGAGATCCTCTCAGATCCTGGTCCTGAGCAGATATTACATGCTACGCTGCCCAAATACCATAGAACAGGAAACTTTTCACTGCCATCCAATCATACGTGAAGCCTGCCTGCTTAAAATAATTAAAAATGGAAAAGGTTAAAATGCTCCAAGACACCACTCTTCCTTCTGCGCTTGAAAGATTGATGAGTCATTGGGAAATGAGGTCAGCTTGGATTGCCTTTCATCTTCATGTGAAGGATCTGTGGTGACATGATCTATGTGCTCAGCTCAAAGTGTATGAAATGTCTGTTGAACTGAGCCAAAAGCTGGCTGTGTGGAAATCTGACTTCATCACTGTCTCTGTGGCATATTTTGAATCGTCTAGGAAGCATGAACACCCTCACAAATGATCACTCGTTTAGTGAAGAGCTTCTCTCCGCTTGCTTGAAATGAAATGTGGCATGTTTCGGTGTGCTCTGACCATATTGCTCTGAAGCCAAGATGTGGGATTTTGAAAAATTTGTTCACACCTATTTTTAGCACCAATAGACTCCAACATCTGGAAATCAAAACCTAAGCAATTACCCGTGAAGTCTCCCAGTTAGGTGCATTTAACTCTTCCCTTTTTCTCTACCTTTCATATGTCAGTGATACTTCTCTGAACCCCATCATTTGTTACAAAGGAAAAGGAATGTGTTCTTCCTGATGGATCCTCATTGAGGCTCTGTGGCCACGCCCTTTTGCCAGACTGTCTCTGTATGTTGCCAACTTGTCCTTCCCAAGTGCTTAGTACAGTGCTCTGCACACAGTAAGCGCTCAAAAAATACGATTGAATGAATTTCTTCTTGTCACCATGTTAATCATTGATATTACTGATCCCTTTGGGCAGAGCCCTGTACTAAGCACTGGGGTTGCTGCCTTATTCCCCTCCTCAGTTCTGCCTCCCTCCTGTCCCCTCCCTTTAGCTCTATTCCATGTGTTATCTCTGTTGGTGTTAGCTCCCATTGCCTCTATCACATGAGCTTGGGGAATCTTCTTCTATATAAGCAACTGTATATCAAAAGATGTCATGCATAACACCAGTCAGGGACTAAAGGGTGATCACCAGGGCAATCCAGTGAAAAAGAAGACAAGACACTGATAAGCCAAGAAGAACAAATTTTCCTTTTGTGAAGCATTAGATGTTAGTGGGTCTCTTTGTAAATTTCAGGTCAGCTTTGTTCCAGAGCAATATAGTTATAAAATGCAGACAAAATGCTTATTTTATGTAAACAGGGGTAGGCATGCACGGCAGCCTGAAAAACTTTCTTTCTAGATTTCACTGGATGTCTCCAGCTCATTTCTGAATGCTAATTCCCTGGAAAAGAGAAAGTGGCAAGCTTCTGCCCAGAATTGTTGTGTATTTATGTGTGTGTGTTGGTGTGTGTGACTGTCCTTTGTCTTTTTCCCATTGAAATCTCTGTTCCAACCTGTAGGAGAAAAACCTCTACATTTGTAAATATCTCATTATCTCATTCTGAGCCGTAACTGACTGTGAAACTAACAGTGAGAAGCAGAGTAAAGGAAATGGAATTTGTTAATTCTGTGACTAACCTCAAAGAACTAGGAGTCTGTGAAAATGGTTGAAATAGAAATGTTTCTCCAATAGGATCTCCTGAGGTCAGCAAAACTAAACACCAATTCAAATGTTCCCATTATTAATTTAACCTGGACTTTCCTATGTTAGAAGCATCCATGATTTCTCCTATACTGCCAAGTCTTGGTAATCGTCACCTAGCTAATGTGAGCTGAAGTAGCTCCATTCATTTGGAAACTTTCATCTCTAAAAACAAATTAATGGAAGCTAATAGTGATCAATTGACAGTAATTAAATCTTGACCATAATCAGGTGTATTTAATTGAACATAAGATCATAGGATTCCAGTTTTTTCTCAGAAGAGTCAATGTAGCATTCAAAAGGAGGGAAACATTACAGCATCATTTCTGGTAGAGTAGAATAGAAATGACTGAGTATTGAAGTCCTCTGTTAGCTTTAGTAGGGTAGAAATTCACAGAATTTGTGGTAGGAATAATTCCTGTCTACCGAGTATCAAGTTCCTGCTGTCACTTACTGTATAAGGTGTGGTGCTCTTTAGGCTACCCACAGCTGTAAGAATGGGCCCCAGGGACAGTTGTGAAATGCTGCTTTTGCTAATCTCCTGTTACTTATGACAAAAGGTTGTTTCCAAGCATGGGGATCTCTTAGAAGGTGAGAGAACACGAAATGCTCATAGAGCTGAGCTATGAAAAGGACCAAAAAAGGGGGAAAAAGGCAATTGAAACATCCACAAAGGACTCCAATTTGGAAACACCCAATGTTGAGGGTGGGAATGTATTTGAAATGCAGTGAAATGCATTTGGTCTGGTTTCCCAACTGACTTTGGTTAGGTGTTTCCCAACTCATGATGGGTAGTCTTGACCATCAAGCCTCCCTTCTTGCCTCTCCAAGAAACCCTCATTAAAAAGGGACCGCCATTCCAGGGCAACACCATCTTTGTTTGACTGCAGGGAATAAACCCTTGTTTAGGCACTGAAATGCAAGGGGGTGTCCACCCAAAATGTCTAAAGCTACAGCATGGAAATTAAGTCCCTTCAATCTGCTATGCCCTGCTCCACACAGTGCTACTAGTGTACATGGTTTCATTTCCAAATTACAAGCATGTCCAAACTTCCTAACAACACATTAGATGTTTTCATTGTCATCACCACCATTTTGATAGGAAACATCTGCTTATGATGTCAATTTTTCAAAGTTTTTTCTGTTTCCACTCTCTAAGGAGCTGATGTAGAAATCTATACATGTGGCAGTTGTATTTATTCATAGTAACCTCCACCTATTCTGACAGTGTATTATTAGTATTATTAATATATTTATTAAGCACTTACTATGTGTCAAACACTGTTCTAAGCACTAGAGTAGATGCAAATTTTATCAGGTCGGACACAATTCCTGCCTGACAAGGACAATCTAACAGGACTTAATTCCCATTTTACAGATGAGGAAACTGAGGCACAAAGAAGTTAAGTGACTTGCTCAAAGACACACAGCAAGCAATTGACAGAGCTGGGATTACAACCCAAGTCCTTTGACTCCCAAGCTCATGTTTTTTCCACTAGGCTATAGTGGCTTCCCTAGCCACAGAGGTACATGTGTTCAATTGTGTGGAAGAAAACAACTGTTTTGTCCCCCCAAAATGGCAAAAAGAATGGAAGCAGGGAGAGCCTGAAAAAGTCAGAGTGCACACCTGGATAGTTCTCCTATGATGTGGGGACTGCATTCTTACAAAACCCCACACTAAGGAAAACTTGTAATTTAGTACTCACTATGTTCAATTCTTTGCACACAAAGCATTTCTTCTGACACCTTGGCACAAGACCTCCAGATAGGATCGTGTTATCAGATGAACATTCCTGCATTCCCTGTAGCATTCCAGCCAAACATGCTGTCCTGTGCTAAGACAGAACTAAGTGAATCTGTGAGCAGGGCATTTGTGATACAATTAAAGTGCTAGGTACTTATTTCTGCAACAATTGGGATCAAAACATACTTCTCAGCCTCTTAACCCCTGCATCCAACAGAAAAAGATTCCACATCTTACCCCTGAGATCCACCTCCTGATTCAAACTTTGACTTGACCCTCTTTCTCAAGTATAAGAAGGAGTGGGATTCTGGGGTGTAGCAAGGCCTGGTATTCTACATGTACATCAGTATCTCAGACCACTGATGAGTAAGAGTCCCCCAGGGTCACTTCCTGAGCAATATTTGTCCTTCGGAGGTTGTGGGGAATCCCTGCAACAGGCATGGCCCTTCCAAAACCCGAGAGATGTGAACTATCAAACATGTCTCCCCAGATTTCTAATGATAGAGAAGCAACGTGCCCTAATGGAAAGAGTACAGACTTGGGAGTCAGAGGTCCTCAGTTCTAATCCTGGCTCCACCACTTCTTTGTGCTTCAGTTTCCTCATCTTCAAAATGGGGATTAATAATAAAAATAATAATCATGATAATAATAATAATAATAATGGCATTTGTTAAGAACTTACTATGTGCCAAGCATTCGATCCCTGTTCTCCCTCCTTAGACTGTGAGCTCCATGTGGGGCAGGGGTTGTGTCCAACATGATTAACTTGAATCTACCCCAATATTTAGAACAGAGATTGACACATAGAAAGCATTTAACAAATACAGTGATAATAATTATAATTTTATGACTTGGGCCCCGGCTACAAAAGAAGCCTCTTACGTCTATCTCTGTCTTTTGGGCAAGTCAGTTCAACTGTCCCCCTGAGTTTCATCATCCACAAAATAGGGATCAAAATAATAACTATGGCACTTACTAGGTGCTTAATCAGCCAAACAATCAGTCAATCAATGGTGTGCTTACTATGTATCAATGCTAGGGTAAATGAAAGGTTATTAGATCGGACACAGTCCACTAGGGGCTTATATCATCCCCAATTCACAGAGGATGAAACTGAGGCTCAGAGAGATTAAGTGACTTGCCTAAAGTCACACAGCAGGCCAATAGCAGATCTGGGACTCCCAGTCCCATGGTCTTCCAGTTAGCCATGGTCCCTCCCTTCACAAAAGTGTGTGCTCCACTCACTTTCGGTGGATTAAGCTATCATTGCAAAGGACTCACAATGATATTATTTGGGTGCTTCATTTTGTCACCTGAAGTCAGAGACTTTCCCATTCCATAAATCCCCAACCTGAACAACAGGGTGGGGAGGGGTTGGGTTCAATAGTTCTTTTCTGGACTGTCATGAGCTGGTTTTCCAACTAACACAGGCAAATGCTCAGATGCCTGTTTTTCTTAGGCTCTTTGACACATGCCAGGGCTTCTTCCCCAGGGTCAGTATTCCATTTCTAAATGTTTAAATGCTGCTGCTGTCAGCACTGGCGGGCACTCATTAGACGGGGCATCCCTAGATTATTGCCCGGATCCAGGGACTCTTCATTCAGCACTTGCCCACATCCCTCCAGGATATTTCATTTCTGCCATCAAAGTTCCTGGGCCATAGTGATGGTTTCTGACTCTAAAGCTCTTTGGCCACATGCTGATTTCAGCCAAAAGTCATTAAGGTAGTCTGGATTTTCCCTTTCTTCCAGCAGCTAGTGGTTTTGATAGCTTCCAGGGAGTCCTGAGTAGATTAAATAAGCAATTTCCTTGTTAACATGGAACAATAGTCTTGGAAACCTGTCAAATGTGGACAGGAAGATGGACAGGATGAAGAGGCAGAGATCCACATTCCTGGAAATGGGTACCTGAGAAAGGCCACTGAGACTCCATTTCATAGCTGGACAGAAAGCATTTAGTACAGTGCTCTGCACACAGTAAGCGCTCAATAAATACGATTGAATGAATGAGAACCCCCACATTGGCAGAGTTGCTAGAACGTCTGTCCCCAAGGGAGGAAAGGGAATACATACTTTTCTTATTTGGCAATTCAAGGATGTGGGGGAAAGGGGTAATTTTAGTGATCCTGCTTAAGAACTACGTTGGAGAGGGCAGAGTGCAGGGCTGGAGGAAGTGGAAGGGGAGAGGGAAAGGAGTCAGGTAACTGTTCCAGGGTGTATGTCAACAAGAGACTCCAGTGTAGCCCTGGGTGCTTTCCTAACCTCCAGAGTAGCAGTGAGTCAATCAATCACACTTATTGAGTGCTTACTGTGTGCAGTGCACTGTACTAAGCACTTGAGAGAGTGCTTAGTACAGTATAACAGAGGTGGGTAGATATGTTCTCCTTCTACAACAAGCTTATAGTCTAGAGGAAGAGACAGGCATTAATATAAATAAATTATGGATATATACATTAGTGCCATGGCACTCAGAAAGGGGTCAGCATAGGGCCACAACCCCACCAGCATCTACTTCAGCTGGGTCCAGTCCGCTCTTCTTGTCTGCTGTATGACCTTGGGCAAGTCATTTCTCTTCTCTGTGCCTCAGTTACTTCATCTGTAAAATGGGGATTGAGACTATGAGGCCCAAGTGGGGCCGGGCCTGTGTTCAACCCAATTTGCTTGCACTTAGTATGGTGCCTGGCACATAGTAAGCACTTAAATACACAATTATTATTATAAATATTGTTAATATTCTCTGGTAGGAAGTCTGACCCAGACTGAGGAGTGGACCCACTGCTACCTGCTTTCCCCAAGCCCAGGGCTCTGTGGAGATGAAACTGAAGTGGTCTATGAGGGTGGCCGTAGAACTGTTCTGGAATACATATGACACCACAAAGTTGTTAATAAATGAGATATGTGTTAAGCGTTTACTATGTGCCAAGAACTGTACATAGCACTGGGATAGATAGGGGATAACAGATCAGACACAGTCCCTGCCCTAGGTGGGGCGCCCAGTCTAAATAGGAGGGAGAACAGGTATCTTATCCCAGTTTTTACAGATGAGGAAACTGAGATCCGAAGAAGTTGAGGTTCTTGCCCAAGGTCACACACTAGACAAGAGGCAGAGCCAAGATTACAACCTACCTCCTCCAGTGCCTAGGCCCACGCTCTATGCACTAGGCCACACAACTCTGTTATTTTGTATCATAGCAGCAGTATGGCAAGTTTTCATCACGTGGGACATCAAGAGGACTCCTTAGATCTGCCCCAGGGCAGTGACCAGATACTTTGATCAAGTGGGATTGTCAGGGACCCTGCTTCAGAGGTGTCATAGCCCTATCTGGCGGGCAACCCCTGCAAATCTGGGTCATGTTTGTGTCCCCAGAATTCTAAACAATAAAAATTGGTGGGAGAAGACACACCCACACCTCAGCCAATGGGAGGATCCCATAAACTTTGTTTAACCTGCCTTCGGTATGTGAATTAATGTCTGAGGGAAACCTTTTTGTTCTAAGTGGAACGAACAGGTCTCATTGAAGTAAGGATCTGTCTAGGAAGATTTCATCAGTTTTTTAAATGTCAGTTAATCGATAGTATTGATTGAGCTTTACCTGCTTACAGAACACACTCTTGGGAGAGTACAACAGAATTGGTAGTTACAGTCCCCAGCCTCAAAGAGCTTATGGTCTACTGTGGGAAAAGTACTGTATTGAGTGCTTGGGAGAGCACAGTAAAGATAGTATACACAATTCCTGCTCTCAAGAAGCTTACAGTCTAAAAGATTAAAATGGATTCCCTCATTCACTGGGTTTAGCCCTGAGTCACTTAGTTGATTTGCAAGAAAATCCTGGTTCCAGAAGGTCAGGGACTAATTCCACTTGGAACCATTCTCAAAAGTTATTCCTAACATCTGACTTGTACCTGGGGGATTGTTTTGGGCAGATAGGGTTGGACTCGCATGAAATCTGCCCTTTCTTCTCCATCCAAACTGCTTCTAAGGTGATCCAAGCACTTCTCTTAACCCGTCTTGTTTTGACTACTATATCAGCCTTCTTGCTAACCTCCTGCCTCTTTCCACTCCAGTCCATACTTCATTCTGATATGTGGATCACTTTGCTAAAAGTTCAGTTCACATCTCTCCACTCCTCAACAATCTCCAATAGTTGCCCTTCAACCGTAGCCTCAAGCAGAAACTACTTACCCTCAACTTTAAACAACTGAATGAGTTCACCCCCTCCTACCTTACTTGGCTGATTTTCTACTGCAAACCAGTCCACACACTTGGCTCCTCTAATGCCAACTTATTCACTGTTCCTCAGTCTCATCTATTTAACCTCCAACCCCTAACTCACATCATCCCCCTGGTCTGGAACTCCTTCCCTCTCCATATACAACAGATCACCACTCTCCCCACCTTCAAACCCTTATTAAAATGACATCTCCTCCAAGAGGCCTTCTCCAATTAGCCCTCTTTTCTCCTACTCTCTCTCCCTTCTGCATTGCCTAGGCACTTGGACATATACCCTTTAAACATTCGATATTCACCCCAACCTCAGTGCCACCAGTATTTATGGACTTATCCATAATGTATTTTAATGTCTGTCCCAACCTCTAGAATGTAAGCTCACGGGTAGAGAATGCATCTAGCAACTCTGTTGTACTCTCCTAAGAACTGAGTACAGTGTTCTGCATACAGTAAGTGCTCAAAAAATACCATTGAGTAATCGATTCCACAGTGGCCAACTTTATCTCCACTAGGATCCAGAAGTGTCAGGGTTACAAAAATGGAGAAGGGCAGATATCTAAACACTATGAAGAAATTATTTCACTGAAACCCAGATAGCTCAGTCTATGGGACAATTTATTCAAAATCATGGTTGGAAATTAGGCACTGCAGTACAGGAGGGTAAATTAAATCAATAATACTTCCCAATATGACTTTGCTAACAAGATTGTCCCCAGTTATTTCCAAAAATACACCAAATTTTGGCTCCAGGGAGAGAATAGCAGGTGCTGTGTGTTGTTGCTTCTTCCAGAGGCCAATGGCAACATCTGTGAAGACTTTTCAATTAGGCCATTCTGCAGGACTTCACTATCCTCACCTTCATCCTTAGGCACCAACTGGGTGTGTGGATGCCCTTGGCCCTGCCATGCCAGGCTGCAAGTTCAGAAGGGCAGCTAACAACCATCATTTCCATAACATGCATGTGCATGAATTGCAGAAAGTTGGGCAGATGATGCTGTTTTAACTTAACTACATGGACAGATGTTTGGGAAAAGAATTGCATTTCATTCTCTTCTCTACAGCTCTGCCAGCCAGGAGTATGTGACTCCAGAGAGCCCCAGGGTCTCTAAACCAAGTGGTTAATATGTCCCAATTGGATCAATCCATCCATGCTATTTAGTGAGTGCCTATTGTGTGCTGAGCACCTTGTTAAGCATCTGGAATCAATCAATCAATGGTATTTTTTGAGCACTTACAGTATGCAGAGCACCATACTAAGCGCTTGGTAGAGTACAACACAACAGAGTTGGTAGACAAGATCCCTGCCCACAGAGAACGTACAGGCCAGAAAGAAGAATAGAAGATATGAATCTTGCCCCCAAGGAATTTAGAATCTAGTGAGAGCTTAAAATCTAGTTAAGTTGCCACTGTGGTTTGTGCTTTTCCTTGTGGAGCCAAAAGACACTGAAAATGTTTTTCCCAAGTAATCAACTGTGACTCATGGCACAAGGTCAGAAGTGAATTTGTCCCTGCTTATGACTGGGTTATTGTAATACCATTAAATTCAAAGAGGATTGAACTATCAGAACTATGAGCTTTCCATATTGTCCTGTTTTCTAGAGCTCCAGCTCCTGTTTTCTTTCTTGCCTCTCCTGCCCCACCAAACATCTACTGTCTCCTTGGGAACTCATCTCCAGTGGTCCCAGAGCCAGAACAAGCTGCCTCTGGGGACTAGGAGCCTGTTCTTTGCCTTTCTCAGAGCCCATCCAGCTGGGTCTGTGGAGTTCACTTTGGAAGGCTGTTGAAAGGGAAAGGAAACTTTTTCTAAAATGAGCCTTAAAACTCAGTTGTTGGAGGATGGGACAGTAGAATGGCCTCGTTACAACTGGCTTAACTTTGAACCACAGATTTTGGTCTCTTGGAAGTTGCCAAATTGAGAGCCAAGGAGGCAGAGCTTGAAGCTTGGCAGAAGCAGGACAATCATGTCATTGTTGTGCTGTGGTTCTCCCATTAAGGGCCAATCCTGAAGAGGAGACTGGTGGCCTCCAGATCCCTGCAGTCCTAGGCCCTGACGGTTTAATACGGTGAAAAGACCACTGAAAAACCATCCAGTAACCAGGGCACCCCCATCCCGTAGAATAGCCCAAAGTGTCCCCATCCTAGCCTCCAGCCCTGCAATTGGCCCTTCCTTCAACTCCTAGGGAAGAGAGCCAAAAGATGCCACTCATTTTTATCATTCCCAAATTTTATTTCCCTTTGGTCTCTGGACCAAAACAACCTGGAGAGGCCAGAACGGAACTCCTTCCTTGTTTTCAACAAAATCAAAACCTTTATCTGTTTGTTGGCCCTCCTGGTCACAGACTGAAGGGAGACCCTCCCCCAGCCCCCCGGCCCATGGCCTGGAAGAATCGATCCCCAGCCCATTTTGATCGTGTTTCCCCACCACATCAAGACCTAAGTGGGGGCCAGTCCAGACTGGTGCTTGGGCTCTATGTTTCCTCCCCTCCTTCACAGGGAATGCCCATTTAGAGAACAGACTAGACACACCAGACCCCAGCAGCACCCAAACAAAAGAGTTTCAGGGCAGCCTCATGGCAGGAGAGCTATGTCCCTTCAGATATGACACAGAAGCAACTGCTCATTGTGCAGTGTGTGTGGGTTTGAAGATAATCATTATTTTTGACTTCCGTAGGTCTCACTGAGTAAAAATTGCATGGAATGCTGGGACGGTTTGCAATGCCGTGTGATCTCAAACGCTGCCGTTTTAATCCAAGGGGACAAGCAGGTTTATTCTGTTTGCATGTGCTTTTCCCTTAGACTTTGGCTGCCCTAACAAGAAATTCAATAAATCTGCTTCCAAACCATCTTGCACAAGCTTTGCATGTCCAGTCTGGGCCCGAGGAAATTAACAAGCGAATAGAGCACACCATCGACTTACGGAGTGGCGATAAATTGAGAAGAGTGCATATCAAGCCTTTCTCACTGATGTTTAAAGACTCCAGCCTGGAGTATAAGGTAGCTGAGCCTTGGTAGCTGCATTTTCCAACTGAAATTGTCTTAAATGTCCACAGGAATCAGGACAGCACTAGAGTCTGGTCTTGCTTTGTTTTGTCTTTTTCTTTTTTCAATCATGAGTGAGCTCAAGGCCATTAAAGGAGACGGTGGCTACGATGGTGAGAACAGACTCAACCACAGAGTTAGAAATTAACCTCTGATACCTTCCCTCTTGAAGGTGCAATAAATGAGAAAAAATTCCCCCAGCCTGCCAATTCCCCCATCCAATTTTATTTCCCAACTGCTTGGTTCCAAGTATTTCATCCTGGACAACCTCTGTTACCCAACCCCATCCTTTCCACCTTCTGCTCCCCTGTTCACAAGCCTAATATAATTCACATAAAATTGTTGGCAAATATGCATCCCAATAAAATTAGGATTGGAATTACCTTCACCACAGGTTTGCACTAAGGAAACAACTTCCATTTGAGCTGCTAATAGCATCCTTCCATTTCTCATTTCTGCTTTGTTTATGATTCAGGCACCAATGAGCACTCTTACACATGCTACCCTAGCTCCTTATTTTCAAGGGAAATGGACAGACAAGCTCCCTTCCCCAGCAAGGGAACTAGATCTCTTCTTTGTACCGACGGGTTCTGACAGCCATCACTTGGAGAGCTCTGAAGTCCTCCATTTCCTGTGGATGTCTCATGGTTGGACATGACCTCAGGACAGAACAGCAGGGAGTGTGCAAACACTAAAGAATTGGACACAAAAGCATTTCTAGCTCTGGAAGACCAGTTCAGTGTACTTTTGTGTCCCTCTGGTGCCCTCATATGCCCATTGCTTCTTTAGTGTACAAATAGAGTACCCATAAAGAAAACAGTCTAAACATATAACTAAAAGCTCCAAAGTCAACCGCATGCATGACCCCTATCTTGAAATTACATCAAAATATAAGAAATGCCAACCCTGATCAGATCAGTGGTCCAACCAGTCCACTGGCTCCACCAGTGGCCACAGGATGCTTGGAGGAGCCTTGTAATAGTTGTCCCCCTGGGCATTCATCCTAGTGTGATGGAATGATCACACAACTCCCATAACAGTTCCCTCAATAGCCCTGCCAATCATAAATGAAGCAGAAGAAAAGACAAAACCCATTTTGCTGCTAATCCTATCGTCTCAGCTCTGCTTTAAAAAAATCAACACATATTTCACACCAAAAATAAGGACCGAACTCCAAATGATTTGCACTTACTTCCATTCTCTGGGTTTTCAGTGTTTCCCAGGAACCTGAACCACAGCTGCTTCTGTTCCTACAGGGAGGAAATACATCCAGTCACCAACACACACCTCCAAGGAGTGGTGAGGAGGGGAGTCTAGCCTTTTACCATCGAAGTAGCCTTGCTAAAGTAGCAGTAAGATTTAGGCTGCATGCCACACGTTTCAGGAGAGTTTCCTCAGTAATCCTACAGATGACTTTACTGGTAATTTGATATTGCATCTTTAGTTTATGGGAGGAATGTGCTTAATTTATGTTCTGGAGAAAATAAACCCACAATACCCCCTAAATTCCTCTGAGGGCAGAGTCTGTGCCCTTCGTATATTCAATGAGGTAGTGTCTGTTTAGCCCAACCAAAGCAGAGAGAAAAATTTATATCAGAAATAATTACAACCACAATAATGATGATGATGATAATGGTAATTATAATGCTGGTAATTAATACTTGTCCACACAGTCAAACCACATAGTTCACACTTCCTACCTAGACTGTGAGCCCCATACGGGACCGGGACTGTGTCCAACCTGATAACCTTGTATCTATCCCAGCACTTGGAAAAAATGTTTGACCCATAATAAGTGCTTAAAAAAAGGTTCAGGAAAGGGAGATTATTAATTTTTTTTTGGAATGCCCTACCTGGATTATCTGGAATTCCCACAGGTAGTGTCTAGCCTTGGGAACAGACCTAAATCCATCGAATGACTATGTTCTAACTTTTTGTTGGCTAGACATTGCCTGTGAGTATTCACTCCACATTAATGATAACAGTAACAATATATTAGTAATTAAAACTCAAATGATTGCTATTAACACAGAGCCCACATTATCCTAATTCCTTAGTGGAATTTCAGAGGATTTTGTTCTCATTCATTTTAGTGGTATTTATTAAGAACTTGCTAAGTGCTGGAGTAGATACAAGGTAATCAGGTTGGACATATGGGGATCACAGTCCTAATCCCCATTTTACAGATGAGGCAACTGAGACACAGAGAAGTTAAGAGATTTGCCCAAGGTCACACAGCAGACGAGCGATGGAGCTGGGATTAGAATGCAGGTCCTTCTGACCCCAGGCCTGTGCTCTATCTATTAGGCTATGCTGCTTCTCATCAACTACTGAAATTCTGTAGGGGTTTAATTGTAAATTCAAGTCTTTGCAGCCCAGGTTGGCCAGTTAGTTTGCATGGCCTGTCCACCCCACGGAGGGTCCCTCCTCTCTTCTGAAGAGAAAGCAAGGGGGCATTTGGTTATTTGGTTGGAATCCTTAATGAGCACCTGTTTATAAAATTTCACCAAAGTTTTTCAAACATGGCAACAATTATGGTTTGAGTCAAGGTGAAATTAGGGTTTGTGCCCTCTTTTCCCAGACAAGATGGTCTATACCCCTGAATCTGCCAGTAATGTATGTTCTCTCAGTCAAAGATCAGAGCTCTCTTCAGGCCATTTTTCTTGGTCTCATAAGATAAGGCTCCCACTTATATTTTGGGGGGAAGATAATTGATATTGAATATGAAAGATTTGAAATAGAATCCAATCCATAATTTCTAGGCACTGGCAATTCAGTTTCTAAAGTGAAATTCTGCCCCTTTAAATATTGGGCTCGCCAGTAATGATGGCTTGACACTTGTGAAAGCAAAAATGCGAAGTCATTTTGGAAAGAAACAGCTGCCCCTTTTTTGAGAAAGGGTGGTGTTGGCTACAGTCTCAGAAATGTTTACATTTACTGCCTTTTTTATTTGGACCATTTTAAAGGAAATTGCTAAAAGCTAAAATCTGGCATTGTGAATAGGGATTTGCTCTAAAAACATGTCTCATTCTCACCTCTTTCTCCTCAGTTCTTTCTCCTGAGGCACCCAGCCTGCCTGGAATTCATTCCCTAGCTGAAATATCATGATTATAAAGTATAAAAGTCATAATAGCATCAGACACAGTGGGTAGAAAAGATATAGCGCACAGTGTGGGAGGGATTGTCACTTGTACATACAGTTTTTCAGTCACACCCACACATGTGGTCTGTCATTGTAAACAGGGTTAAGTAGGTGAGTAAATGTAAATGTTGGAATTTTGAATATTTTTTTTTCTAAACTTACCTCAGACAACCCAAGGCTTTTCCAGAAAATCCAGAGTATACATGTCAGATGCAGAGCAATCAATAAATCAATCAATGGTATTTACTGAACACTTACTGTACAGAGCACTCCACTAGTGGGAAAGTACAATACAACAGTGTTAGAAAATGCAATTCCTGTCCACAAGGATCTTAGAGTCTTCAGCATATGTCTTTTTTATCTCCTTTGCCACTCTTTCTCAACTCTACTGCCTGTATGGGTTATATCAAGACCCAGCAGGCAGGGGGAGAAGCGTGAAGAGATGAACAGCAAAGAGGGAAAGTGTCTATTTATTGTTATATTGTACTCTCCCAAGTGCTTAGGAAGGTGCTCTGTACACAGTAAGCACTCGAAAAATGCAACTGAATGAATGAAATCCTCAAATACGCTCTCTCACTCAGGCCAAGTCCCAGCCAATCAAAAATTAAGAACAAGAACACCATACTATGAACCCACTTTCTTATCTCTAGGAGCCCAGATGGGCTGGATACAGAAGGGGTAACCCAGCTCCAGAAATGCAAATAGATTGTGCTTAATGCACCAAAAGGCAAATTACCATGTTCCAAATTTCTGAACTGAAAACAAGGCTCACTTTGGCCATTAAACTACTGGTGAAGTCTACTCAGGTTCCTTTCCCTTTTATTCAAACTTTATACCTCTGTGGTAGACAGAGTATAAAATATGAGCTGATACAAGAAAACGTTCATTTTTCCACTGAGGGGGAGCCTTCATTGCAGAGGGAGAGTGTGCCTTACCCTGTCTGCCTTCAGAGTGAGGATCTCTAAGTACCGAACGAAACTCTGCATCCATCCTTGCATCCACTTAGTATTATTGATTGAGCTCCCTCTGGGTGCTGAACACTGTACTGGATGCTTGGGAGAGTACAGTGGAAGCACGATAGAGTATGGTGGAAGCAGTAGGTGAGGCCCTGTCCTCGAGAAGCTTACAGTCTAACAGGAGAGATAGACATAAATTGTACACATACAGTAGAAGGAAAAGCAATATAAATGTTGTACATATACAGGGCACAATAGAAAAAACACACAAGACTAGGCCCCCATATTTTAAGATCTAGGAGATAAAAAATGAATAGCTTTTAAGGAACTCCAACTGTGTGAAAGTTCTTAGGTATTTGTGAGAATGCAGTAGCACTAAAATACACAAAACCAGCCCTTGAGGAGTTTACAGTCTAATGGAGAAGATGGACACATAAGTATGAAAAGCAGAATTGGAAAGATGTAGAATACTAGTGTTGGATTATCTGAAAAGCCCATATTGAGGAAAACACACCCAAAAGAATTCACCTAAGGGCACACAGGTGCAATTCAGGCATACGGCAACCATCTCCAACAACCCTTCAGTGCTCTGTAACCCAACAGAGTCATGTTATCAGGTGGACTGAGCCTAATTCCCTAACCAATTTAGGCCAAAAAAAGAAAAAGAAGTGAAAGCACTCTTTCTGGCCAGATTAGTGTATTCACAAAATGACAGCAGCATGGCCTAGTGTAAAGACCACGGGCCTGGGAGTCGGATCTGAGTTCTAATCCCGTCTCAGCTTAATGCTTGCTGTGTGACCTTGGGCAAGTCATTAACTTCGTGGTGCCTCAATTCTCCTGTCCTCCCTCTTACTTAGACTGAGAGCCCCATGTAGGTCAGGAACTACGTCCAACCTAATTCGCTTTTATCTACTCCAGCACTTATAGCAGTGTTTGGCACATAGTATGTGAATACCAAATACAATAAAAAGGTCCACTTTCCTCCAGATGTCTCAATATTTATGATTGATTACCTGATTGCTTGCATTATTAATTAACTCTTCTCTCTCTTTTGTTGACTCAATGTCATTTTCACTGAAATGAAAATGTGCTCAAGTATTGCCTATAAGCTGCAAATCTGGATCCCTCCAAATAAGAACAGTGAGAATGGAAATAATAGCACCCTAGTACCCTCTGCCTACCCTATATCTCCCTATTTGCCAATCTCAGGAGACCTTGGGATGGGCTGTGAATGTGCAAATATCAGTTATTTGGGAAAGATGGGAGAAACATCATGACTTCTTGAGAAAAATGACTTCTACCAACTCTGATATATTAAACTCTCTCAAGTGTATAGCACAGTTCTCTGCATAAGAACTCAATAAATGATTGATTGATCGACTGAGGGAAAGACGAGGTATTTTTCTTGGAACGTAGTTCCAGTTTTTTCCATTCTTAATATCCATTTTGAATAATGGGCTATACGGTGTACCATTTGTCAGGCAAGTGCCTATTTGTACGGCAGACCAAACTAAAAGGGAGCATTAGTACATCTCCTGTTGTTCTTTGGTGCGATAAATATGCCAGTAACATAGTTACCAAGTCCTGTTTCTCAGTAAAATATAAGTTCTGTTTCCCATCTAATGGACCATCCATAAAAAGAATGAACAAAGTGCCCATCAATGCTGCTAAAAGTCCTCATCCCAGATGACAAGGAGTGGCAAGACCAGTCAAGTGACAAATAGCAAGAGACATCAAGACACGGCACAGAAATTCTCTCTCTTCACAAAAACTTCCTGACATGCCCTGTTGAGTGGGACAGATCTCCTTTATGAGTTACTTATTATTCCAATAAGTGGAATGGACTTGACTTGTGGAAGAAGGTATCCAGGCAAGATATAAAAAAGAGCTTCCTGCAAAGCAGATAAGACTATGATGAGTTATATATTAAGTGATTGATTCTGAAAAGAGGGACTCCCATCCTTTAGAACTCTAAGAATGGTATTTCTAGATTAGGGGATAATAAAGTGAATTTAAGCATCTGAAAAGAAAATACTCATCCAATCAGCCAGTCAGTTGTACTTATTGAGCACTTACTGTGTGCAGAGCACTGTACTAAGTGCTTGGGAGAGGACAATATAACAGCGAGCTTATTGCCTAGAGGGGGAGACAGACATTAATATAAATAAATTACAGATATGTATATAAATGCTGTGGAGCTGAGTGAGGGGGATGAATTAAGGAAGCATGTCAGGGTGATGCAGAAGGGAGTGGGAGAAGAGGAAAGGAGGGCTTGGTAAGGGAAGACCTCTTGGAGTAGATGTGCCTCATCCACCCAGAAAACTGATAAGATGCTTAAGTCTTCTTCGGCCAATTGGCTGACAAATTATTTTGGCTATCAGCATGGCCTGCAGGAGACCCAATTAACATCTCTTTGCTTCTCAAAGCTTTTTACCTGGCAGTAGCGGGAACTTCAGTAACAAAATACCATGACTCTAGACCTTAGAGCTTCTTAGAGGGAAACTGTTCTCTAAATTCCACCAACAAACTACTGGTGATGGGCAAAGTTTTCAAAGACATGATTCCACACAACCCAGGAATAAGCCCAAAGATAAATTATTTCCCCTGGGCAGTGAGGAGGAGAAAAGGCAGAGGCCTGACTCTGGCCTAACCAAGGGTAGCTGGAGTTTGATCCTTTATGGCTTGGAGAGGACCAGAGGAGGCCCTATGCAGAGCCCTTGCCATGGTAGCTCTCCCTCACTTCTTTTCCTCCTTACTTCAATGGCTGGACCATTTTCTGAAGGGGCTCAAGTGTAAGGCCAAGCGCCTTTCCTCTCCATCCCAGGAGTGAGGAGGAGGCATGGATTCAGACAGAAACACAAGAGAAACAGGAACCTTCAAATATCATCTGCTTCTCAGATGGCCCCCACTCAACCAGCTGGAGCAGAAGGGCCCCTCGTGATCTTTTGTTCCATGGGTCAGATTCATTTCTACCCTAAATAAAATGTCCACCTGGTGCAAGTGTTTCCCTTCTTGGCTTTGAGCCCACTGGTGAGGGTAACTTCCAAGAGGAAAGAGTGGAAGCTTTGACTCCACTGGCCATTTGGTTTTCCACATTAGACTCACTGCCATATAAAGGGATTTCCCCCCCCCCCCCCCCACACACACACACACACAAACCTCTGGAAGAAGAGGCCCATATTGGGTGCAACAACTTGGCCAATTTTCTTGTCATTGGCTGTTAATCTAGAACTGACCCTTCAAGGCTCAAAAGAAATAAGCCCCTTGACCTTCCAGTATATTTTTATTTCAGCTGGCCTGATGTCCATCTTTTTCTTTTTAATTTATCCAATGCGTGTTTGGAGAAAGAATCACTGATCTGTATTTAAAATGGTCCTTTTCCTTGAAGTTACTTTACTGCCCAAGCAAACAGTCCACTGTTACTTCCTGGGGATAATAATAATAATTCAATTCAATCGTATTTATTGAGCACTTACTGTGTGCGGGGCACTGTACTAAGCGCTTAGCATTTGTTAAGCACTTACTATGTGCTTGGCACTGTACTAAGTGCTGAATATTGAGAGATGTTTGCTAAATCAATTCCTAAGCCCATCTACCCCAATCTTATACCCATTTTCCATACCCACATTTAAGTAACACCCCCAATATCATTCTAGTCTAAATTCTCTCATTAGCAATTGCCCTTTAATACTCCACCCTAATGAGACATAGTGGTGGTACTTAAGTGCTTACTATGTACCAATCTGTACTAAGCACTGGGATCAATGGAAGATAGTTTCAGCACAGTCCCTGTCTCATGTGGGGTTCCCAGTCTAAGTATGAGGGAGAACAGGTATTGAATCCCCATTTTGCAGGTGAAGAAACTGAGGCACTAAGAAGTGAAGTGAATTGCCCAGTCAGAGCCAAGCTATACCAACATACTGTAAAACCATTATCTGTCCAACAAAATCTCACCGTTGAGGTTGCCACCTCTAAGAGTCACATCTTCCAACTTGCAGGACTAGATCCTCCCCAAAGAAAAGTCCTGATTGGCTCAGATGATCGCCACAGTATGGTCCTCCCTTCTCGTTGCTAATTTTTGGCCTTCTGCAGAGAATGAATTACAGTGACCAATTCTCTTACACAGTTCCATTATAAAACAGGGATCACATTCTTAGAACACTCCACTGGAAGGAAAAACTCAGATTGTAGTCCTTACCCATGCCATTATCACAGATCATTTCTTCCAATGCTGCCGTGCTCTGTATTCAAAAGGCTCATGTTATCAGATGAATGTTCCCTAATTCTCTAAAAGCACCCTATCCAAAATGCTAAACTGAGGGTATCTTAGTGCTGCTTAGAGTAATCGCCCTGGCTCCTTTTTCAAAAATAGAGTTCCTAGGGATAGAACACAGGACCCCATCAAGTGGAGAATGTGTAGTAGAAGGTATGGTGTCCTTACTAAGTGATATGCCTACTGAATGCAGCACACTCTATCAGGTGCTTGTGAAAATATAACAGAAATGCAAGACTTGTTCCTCACCCACAAAAAGTTTGCACTGTATTGGTATGCCTTGGGAGCTGCAAGGAGTGCTTCCATGGATATCTAGAGGGTTAGTCTCTCGGGGAGAACTTTTCCCATCAGGTGGTCTTCCCCTAAAGTGAATCTAAAAATACTTTAAAAGCAACTGAATAAACTGTATCAACTGCCACAAATTTATACTTACCACCTAGAGGCAAAGAGTATTTCTGAAATGGAAGGATTCCATCCTATAAGCCGCCTCTTTGAGAAGTCCCCTCTCATTGCCCATTCACTCCCACAAAGTCTGCAAGATTGCGCTCCACCCCAAATGGCAAGATACACTACTCTGATCATTTCAATGCACTCATTTTCCCTTTAGGAAGAAAACAGCACTTTGACAGGAGGCCATATTGTGTCAGTGTCTCCTGAAATGGAGTTTAGACTTTTGCGTAGTTCCTCTACAATCTATGATACAATCCTTAAGAGTGTAAAAGGCAAGCATCTGTCTAATCCTGGGAGGGATAAGTTTTGACTTGCTTTAATGATTCCAAAATCATCTGTGAGCTGTTTGGGAACCAACAGCGAGAGGAGGAGGAAGAAAAGGCCACTTCTGGCGTTGCACTCCCAGAAGCTTTGAAGACTAGACAATGAAATTAAGTTCTTTGAATAATCACAGCAAAGTTTCTGCAGTGCCAGAGGGAAGCTGGAAAAAGACAGCAGTGGGTACAGCAGAAGCAATACCATTTTCCTGAAATTAATTTATAAAGATGTCACTATAAGAACCTTTCTAAAATCCTGAAACAGGCCATAATTCCCAAATGACTTTAAGTTTACTCATGAAGAAAACCAATGTCACTGTTCGTGTGTGTGTATATGTGTGCATGTGTGTGATCTGCTGTCTGATAATGTCACTCATTCAGAGGAAGATAAAATAAAAGTTGACTAGTTGAACCACTCTCCTGCCCCCTTTCTTAAGTGGAAGCTGAATTCTTTTTGTTTTTAAGCATTTTTGTGAGAAGTTTTTAGGTCCTTTCCAAAAGGATCATTCATAAAACTGTCTTAACATTTGACTTTCGATTAAATAATTGCTGGGTTCTCTAGCCCCCTTCTCTTAGACCACCCTCAAATGGTTAAGTCTTCCCTGCACCCTCTCTGGGCCATCATCATCTGTTCTTCTTTTCCATTGCAGTACTCCCAGATGAGAGATGAAGTCTTCAAGTCAAACTTGGTCTGTGCATTCATTGTTCTTGTTTTCATCACAGCAATCCAAAGTTTGCTTCCTTCTTCAAGGTAAATATGAAGAGCCTAAATGATCTACTACATTTAGTTGGGAGCAAAATGAAACTCACTGACCAGGGTATTTGTGCCAGACATAAATTTACAAGGCATCTGAATGCAGAGTAATTGAATCTATAATTCAGACCGTTATGCTTGGCTCTAACAATGTCTATTCTTATTATATTACTCTGCATCATTATTCCATTAGCTAGTCATTACCATAATTTTTTCCCTTCTTAAGGCATGAGAAAACATTCAAAATCTGGGCTCCTTACTATTTTCAACCTTATTAGATGATATAGAAAGTAGCTGAGTCCCATTCACCATTCTTGCTATTTCATTCTTCATCTCTGAATAATGACTGCCAAATCTCATTGTAGAACTTTACGCCTTACTATGCCAGGTTGGTTCCTGTTATATAGGAGCCATTGGGGCAGGGTATTCCTTGATGAGAGTTGGGGAAAGTGCTACAGTGAAATACATCCAATATCCATATAGCAGCCATGCAGATAAGTACAGCTTTAATAGTGGTTAGCCGTGGTTTTGACCAATTAATCAATCAGCGGAATTTATTGAGTGCTTATTATGTGTGAAGTACTATACTAAGCACTTGGGGAAGTACAATTCAATAGCAGTGGTATACACACTCCCTGACCACCAGGCAAGTGCCTAATATAATATATAACATTAATAATAATTATTATTATGGTATTTATTAAGTGCTATGTGGCAAGCAATGTTCTAAGCACTGGGGTAGATATAAACAAATCAGGTTGACCCATGTGGGGCTCACAGGCTTAATCCTCCTTTTACAGATGGGTAACTGAGGCCCAGAAAAATTAAGTGACTTGCCCAAGGTCACACATCAGACAACTGGCAGAGTGGGGATTAGAACCCACTTCCTCTGACTCCCAAGGCTGTGCTCTTGCCACCAAGACATGCTGCTTCTATCACACCAAGTTGGCCCTCAGTAAATGCTGTTAGTTCTACCACCAGTCCATGTTGTTTGTGAAACAATGAAATTGTTAGTTTCCACATTACACTCCTGAGGTGATGGAGGCAGGAAGTTGAAAAATATAGCCAGGTATTGCTTAGCTTCCAGTTATTAGAGAGTTCCTTAGACCATAAATGAAATTGGGGATTTCATCCTTACTTTCCTTGGAGATTCTTGTAACTTAATAATAATAATGATGATGATGGTATTTGTTAAGTGCTTACTATGTGTGAAGCACTGTTCTAAGCCCCGGGGGGGTTGGGGGGATACAAGGTAATCAGGTTGTCCCATGTGGGGCTCACAGTCTTCATCCCCATTTTCCAGATGAGGTAACTGAGGCACAGAGAAGCTAAGTGACTTGCTCAAAGTCACAAAGCAGACAAGTGGCGGAGCCGGGATTAGAACTCATGACATCTGACTCCCAAACCCATACTCTTTCACTGAGTCATGCTGCTTCTCTAAAATTTCAATGTTTCCACCCAGTTTCAATCCAGGGACCTTTTGTGTGTTAGGTGAATGTGGTAACCACTACACTTGGGAAACAGTACAATAGTTGTGTTATAATAGACCATGCGGTAGTCTGCTATTTGTCTGAACTTGTCCCCGCCCTGTCTAGAGCTCATGAGGCTAGAGCCTGATTTGAGAGGTCAGAGCTACCTACAACAATCCAAGTGTGTATTGTGTGTTCATTAACATGGAATATCTCAAAGAGATAAAGTAGTAGATAAGCAGTGGTGGGATTCAAACCCATGCTTCCGGAGAGTACTGGAGAATAAATCCAGCACCTTAGATGGCTCGGTCACACTGTCACGTCTATTGATTTCCAAGAGTGCTTGATTTGAAATACTTGCAGCTCAATTACAACAAGCTTTGTTTCTCTAAGCACACAAAACTCATGAATGCTGAAACTGTTGGGCAATGGGGGCACCAGTTTTGATCCTCAGTCAGGAATGGGCTTCTCTTTGACTCTCACAATCAGGGAAAAAAGCGATGACTAACTCCTAATCACATTTTGCTTCACATAGTCAATGAGGTGACTGTTTGGAGCTGTGAAGCGTCAGAACCTGAGGCCATTAACTGACAACCACAGTGTCTGGAGGCAGGCTCTGTTTCACAGTTGTTCTTACTCTTAACCATCTCACTCAGTGGGAAGTGTGAAATGATTTTTCACCTTCTCCTCCAAATTGGATTCAAATTGACTTGTACTTGGTGGCTCCTTTTTGCTTCAATAAAGACAGTGGTATTTCAGAGTTTGTTTTCTGGACATGAAGTTCCACTGAGTCCTTCATTATACTCATTTATCCTCTGGCTGCACTTGTAATAATAGTAATGATGGCATTTATTAAGTGCTTACTATGTGCAAAGCACTGTTCTAAGCACTGGGGAGGTTACAAAGTGATCAGGTTGTCCCACAGGGGGATCACAGTCAATCCCCATTTTACAGATGAGGTAACTGAGGCACAGAGAAATTAAGTGACTTACCCAAAGTCACACAGCTGACAAGTGGTGGAGCCGGGATTTGAACCCATGACCTCTGACTCCAAAGCCCGTGCTCTTTCCACTGAGCCATGCTGCTTCTCATGTACCAGGAAAGGTTTCAGATTATTCTAATTAGGAATCTATTTTCCCTGGCAGATCCTCAGAGGCTTTGGTTGGTCTAGGACAGGTGACACTTGAGGGTAGCCAGTGTTTGCCCCTGCCTTTCTATCCCAACTCCTGCCACTACCAAGCCAAGAATCTGTCTTCTAAAAACCAAATTTGCATCAAAGCAACATTTCAGCAGCTCAAAGCAGTAAGAATAATGGTATTAACTGAGCACCTAAATGCAATGCACTGTACTAAACCCTTGGGAAAGTACAATATAAACAGATTCCCTGCCCACAAGATATTTACACTTTTGAATGAAAACAGGAAGGGGAGCATTCCTGAGAAACACAGGAGAGAAAAGAGCACAGGCCTGAGAGTCAGAAGGAACTGGGTTCCAATCCCAGCTCCGCTAAACGTCTTCTGTGTGACCTGGGCAAGTCACTTCACTTCTCTGGACCTCAGTTACCTTATCTGTAAAATGGAGATTGAGTGTGAACCCTGTGTGGGACAAGGACTGTGTCCAACCTGATTAATTTGTATCTACCCCAGTGCTAGAACAGTGTTTGGCACATAGAAGGCACTTAACAAGTGCCATAATTATTATTATAATGGCAAGAACCAGTATTTCCTTCACTGATACTTAATCTGTTGTTTCTGATGTTTTTTGCCTTTCAGGATGATGCCAATGGTCATCCAGTTTTCCATTCTAATTATGTTGCACTCGGCCCTTGTGCTCATCACCACTGCCGAAGACTATAAATGTCTGCCTCTTGTGCTACGAAAAAGTTGTTGCTGGATAAATGAGACCTATTTGGCCAGGAATGTGATCATCTTTGCCTCCATCACGATTAATTTTCTGGGAGCGATCATAAATATCGTAAGCACCTCGGAGAATCAGAAAGTCGGGCAATTAACATACTGCCCACAAAATAATTTACAGGAAGATCAATGCATCTTCTTTTTACAGGGCTGTGGATTATGTGTATGTGGATTTTTTTCTGGCATCAGACTAAAGACACTAAGGCAGCCAACATTAATAGTCTTGTTAAAGACACACTTTCGTAGCTGCAAATTATTTGGCATGGTTAAGCTATTTATTTCCTTTCTGCTCCACAGAGCTCATGCTTTGTGTCCTGCCTGTGGTCAGTCAATGTAATTAGATGGTTTCTTGAAAATTAACTCGAAGCTAAATCTGCAGGACTGGATGAGAGGGGAACAGGAAAGAGTTTGGTTCTAGCCTATTGTCTAGCTTCTCAGCCAGGGTCCGACCTATCATTTGTGTCACAGTTGAATCCAAACTGCACTGGAATGGTAATTGTATACTAATGGAAATATTCCCTGAAGACAGAATGCATAATCAAGTGTATTTTGATGACCCTGTGGGAAAAAGTTAGATCTTAAGGGGTATATATTATACTCCCTGACTATAAATTTATTTTAAAAGTAAGTTGCTGTTCCCTATGGGATTGAAAAATCTCCTAGACTGTCTAGCAGATGTCCTGAAAGTAACTTATTCATTACTAGAATCTGGTTCATTAACATAACATTGTTCTAGCCAGAGGAGCCCAAGAAGAATAAATTCTGAATGAATTTTTTTCATGGTGATTTATATTCTAGAGTGTTACATCTTGGCCAGTAAAAATCCAGGGAGTTTAAGGTCATAGATTATAAGAATACCTGGTGTTATTTTACTTGGGATAAATTGCTTCTTTTCCTGATTGATGCTGACACTTCAGGGGGTTCTAGTTGATTCTTTCATCTTTGAATCATTATTTTTTTCAGGAATTCTGACAGGGAAATAGAAAACTCGGGTTTGGGGTCCTGAAAGCTCTCAAAGAGTTTATCACCAATGACCAGATGCACTGGAAAATTTCTCAAGTTGCATTGAAACACTACATAGCTTACGCCGAAGTGTATTTATAGGCCAGATAATTAACATGCCCTCACTCATACTGAGAAAGTTCTGGATTGCATAACATATATGGTTTTCCATCAAGAGGATGTTTGCAATGTGAGATTGGATTCTGCTTGGGTATGAGAGCAACTGTCTAGCTGGATTCTGTTCACTGAAGTGCTCGACCTAGACATAGTCCTAATGGGCTATGAGGTAGAAGTAGAGAATCAGAAGGCCAGAAAAGTCCTTGATAGTTCATTCAGTTCACACCCCCCCCGCCCCCCCCCCCCCCCCCCCATCATTTCCTAACAAGACTGCATTGCTATGATCCCTACCACTAAGGCTTATCATTCATTTATTCCCCATTCCCAGATGGTTTTTGTGGTGCCCAGTTGCTTCTCCTGTGGATCCCAGGTGGTGACTCATTAGATAAAAACAATAATAGAAGATTCCTTGCCAAAAGTGAATCTTGACACTCAAGGGCAGACACAAGCAGATGCACATGCGTACACCATTCTGTGGTTCTGCAAACATTTTTGGATAAACCGCCCACACAATGTTTGGGTAACAGACCGGTTAGAACAGTGGGCCTTCAGCCATGAGAAGCAACGTTGCCTAATGGAAAGATCATAAGCCTGGGAGGCTGAAGTTCCTGGGTTCTAATTCCAGCTCCACCATTTGAGTGCTGTGACCTTGAGCACGTCACTTAATTTCTCTGTGTCTCAGTTACGTCATCTGTGAAATGGAGATTAAGACATGGGACATGGACCGGGTCCAACTTGATTAGCTTATATCTACCCCAGTGGTTAGTACAATGCCTGGCACATAGTGAGCACTTAACCAATACCATGAAAAAAAATAGTAGCAAAACACCAATGAAAATTAGTGAAGAGCCTCACCATCTTCTTCGAAACAGAATTGCCAACCCTCTCTCACCACACTCCCTTTACCACAGTTTTACCTCCTCATAGGAGGGAGACATGACTGAATGGAATTAACACGGGGCTGGGAGTCAGGAGACACAGGTTCCACTCCCATCTCTGCCCCTGGATTTCCATAACTCCTTGGGAAAGTCACTTAACCTTTCTGAACCACAGTTTCTAGATGTTTAAAATGGGGACAAGACAGCAGCTCTCCCTGCCTCTTAGACTGTGAACTCTACCTCAGCACTTGGTGCAGAAAAAGGGTTAAATAAATACCATAGTAGTTGCTATTTTTTTTCAGAAAAACTCTTTTCCCACAAATAGTTGCAGATTGCTCCCTTTGAATAAATTGAAACCATAAAAGTAAGAAGCCAGAGGAACATCTTGGATGGTTGTTCCTGTCCAGTCAACCTCGAACAGAGGCCCAAGCAAAGATCTCTTCTGGGCCTGAATTAGCTGGATTGGCTGTTTTCTGACTCTCATCCCCTACTAATTACTTAACCCTTTCCCTTCATTCCTTGGGCCTCAGTATATAACCTTGAGGCATAATCCCACATTGAAGAATGGAGCTAATAATATTTGGAATCTATAGAACACCATTATACATTCTTCTGATATTTGTTATCAAACCATCCCTGTGAGATAGAGAGAGGCAGGTATTATTATATTTCCCCCCATTTTACAGGAGAGGAAACTGCTGCACAAGAGTGGATAAGTGACTTGCCCAAGGTGACCCAGAAAGCCAGTTCTGAGACTGGCTACACCAACTCCACTGAACCACAAAGCCTCTTGGCCACTCAACAAGAGGATGAGTTTCAAGGAGCCAAATCCAAAAATACTGTTTCAGAGCAAAACACCTGAAACCCCCAATCACCAGGGAAGAAGCAACATGGCTTAGTGGAAAGAGCACAGACTTGGGAGTCAGAGGTCATGGGTTCTAATCTCAGCTCCACCACTCGTCAGCTGGGTGACTTTGGGCAAGTCACTTCACTTCTCTGGACTTCAGTTACCTCATCTGTAAAATGGCGATTAAGACTGTGAGCCCCACGTGGGACAACCTGATAAACTTGTATCTATCCCAATGCTTAGAACAGTGCTCAGCACATAGTAAGTGCTTAATAAATACCATTAAAAAAAAGTACCTAGAGATATCTTTAAAAGCCCTACGCAGGAGCCATTCAACTGCCTCTAAAATAGATTTCTAAATTTAGGATTGTTGATATCTTAATTCCCTCCCAAAGTTGTCTTCTCATTACATACCAAAATATTCCTGTCCCCCTGGAGCAGGGGATAGAGCTGTCCACACAATTTGGGTGGACCTAGAACATATTTCCTCTTTCTTGTCTCCTTCTTCTCTCCCATGCTGCTTTCCAACCCTCTCATCTCTGTCATGACTCTGGCACCCACGAGGCCTTAATTTTCTTCAGTACCTGCAGAGCAAACAAAAGCAATGGGTCTCCCATGGACAGATTTCCTTTTCCAGCATTGCCTGATGGAAAGACCACAGGCCCGGAAGTCAGAGGACCTGGATGCTAATCCTGCTCATACCATTTGCCTGCTGTGTGACCTTGGGCAAGTCATTTCACTTCTCTGTGCCTCAGTTTCCTCCTCTGTAAAAATGGTGATTAAAAGTCTGGTCTTCCTCTGACTTAGAGGGCTCCATGTGGGACAGGAACTGTGCCCAATCTGATTATCTTTTATTTACCCAACACATTACATTGACAGACAGTTTGCACAATACATATTATTATTATTATCATTGTTTATATTATTGTTGTTGTTACTAGCATTTTCAAGACCATAAGATGCCCAGTAAGGGGATCAACACCTTGGCTGACCTGGCAGATTCATTCAGTGTGGCTTAGTGGAAAGAGCACAGGCTTGGGATTCAGAGGTTGTGGGTTCTAACCCTGGTCTGCCTCTTCTCTGTGCCTCAGTTACCTCATCTGTAAAATGGGGATTAAGACTGTGAGCCCCACATGGGACAACCTGATTACCTTGTATCTACCACAGCGCTTAGAACATTGCTCAGCACATAGTATGCACTTAACAAATACCATCATCATTATTATGATTATTATTATTAATTAAGTAGAAACCAGCATCTTCCCTCTCTGTACCCCCTTAGGCTGATTCTGTCATTCTTTTTTAAACTCTGTAGCTGTGGTGTGACTTGGACAAGACGATTCTAATGAAGAACCAGACTTTCAACTCTTCAGTCTCCTTCTCAGATATCTGCTCCTACCCTGAGGTATTTAGAATTTGCTTCGGGACTGTCTTGAATTGTTCATATGTCAAGATATTTGTGTGACCCTTTAAAAAAAATTAGTAAAGCGTGGCTGACAGATAAGGTCCTAGTACTCAGCTGGTAATTAAGAAAAACATCTACTTTTGAGAGAGGAACATAGAAACAAATGGGAAGCATTGCAACACAGAGTAGAGAAAAAGTAAAGAACAGGACAGGACTTCTATTTAACTATACATAGCTTAATCCTCTAAATAGGCCACATATTTGTTTTCAAAACACTGCAGGGTGACTGGCTTGCTACTCAGTAAAGGACATATCACCTGAATTCTCTGCATCAGAGCTAAGTGAAGCTGAGTAGGGAGTCTTGAAAGCTGCAAGCTGAATCCTAAAACACCTCCCCACAGGTCCAATAACCTTGCCTGGGCACTCCACTTCGCATCTCTTTACATTACTAGTTTCATCCCCACAACATTTCCCAACCAGCCTGGGATAGTTTCTCCTGAGCCTCTGACTCAGTTTCTCGAGGCTACTGCATTCAGGGGATGTTCTTACTTGTGGGCCTTTCTCTAAAGAGGCATAGCTCTGTCCTTAGTTTGTCTTCAACCGCTGCTTGACCTCAACACACTGCTCTTCCCAGGATCCCAAGGTCATACCGAGTCTCCTAAAGACCTGTCATTTCGTCCAGGCAGGCATCAGATTGAGTAGCCGGGTAAGACTTCAACATGTCAGTCATCTTTTTATATCAGGAGAGCCTAATTAGCATTAGCCAAAAACCTGCTTCACAAACGTATGCATAGGAAACATACTCACTCACAATCCCAAACCCTGATGTGGGTCCAGCAGACAGAGCATTGATCTGGGAATCAGGAGTCCTGAGTTCTAGTCTTGGTTCTCCCATAACTGACTAATGTGGGTGAAGATGGCACAGGCACTTGACGGAGTGCGGCACCACTGCCTGCCAAATCTCTCGCTGCACTCCGTAAGATCAGAGAGTCGAAGAGAGGGCCACTGGCACCATAATCAATTCCTCTGTACAGGATCTTTGTCCTCAAATCTCAGGACCAAATGCTGTCTATCATTCCTGATGGGAGACTTTGTCAACTTTTATTCCAAGTTCCCCTACGCACCATTTACCCTCACTTTTTCTCTCCCCAAGCCAAGCACTCTCTCCTCCCCATCTATCATGTTAAGTCTTTCTTCCTGTCCCTGTGACTCCATCTTTGACTACGTCTTCTAATTCTGCCTGTCTTCCTGCAGGTTCTCTGAGTCTGTCTTTTACTCTCCTCATTCTGTTTATCTTTGTCTCTGAGTTGATTCATGTCTGTCTTTGTCTTTCCATCTCCAACTCCCCGGGTTGAATATTTGCACATCACTCCATGCTGCTGATACAATTGTTGCATTGACTGCCCCTGTTCTCTGCCACCAGTATTTTGTCTTTACCGGGGTGCTGGCCATGGTGACTTGTGCTGTGTTCCTTCGGCTCAACTCTGTGCTGAAGCTGGCAGTGTTACTGATTATGATCGCCATCTACTCCCTGCTCACGGAGACCATTTATGCATCGCTCTTTCTTCGCTACGACAACTTCAATCACAATGGAGAGTAAGTGCTAACGGTTGCCTGCTATGAATTTGCACTCATGAAAGTGATGATGCATTGTGAAGACATACCTGGGAATTATAATTTACATCGCATATAAACAGACACTTCCTCCTTTGCTGGAATAGGAGCAAATTGTCTTGCTGAAAACTCTCTCAGGCTGGGAGGAGAATTCCAGATAGCCAATGCTCACCCCCTCCCCCACCATCCTTAACCTAGGGGATGTGCAAAGGAGTCAGTCACGGGGCAGGTAGTTAAACCATTCTGGACAACTGGGTTAGAACGCAAGAATCAAATAAAATAAGCAGAGGTAAGAGGTCAGAAAGAGGAGGGGGAATGGGCAAACGGTTAAAAATGAGTAACGGCATTTGAGGTTCCACAGTCTCAAACTAGTAAACTCCAATAAAGAACTTCATCTGATTATACATTTTCTTCTGGGTGGAAATCCAGTCCTGGACTCTGACCTGGGGTTTGTTAGGAAACCTCTAATCCCATTTTCTGTTCTGTAGGCGTGAAAGCATTGCCAAAGGAGAGACGGGGCGGGGGATGGTGGGGGGGGGGGAGTGGGGGGGAGGAGATAAGAGACCAAAAGAGAGTGGTGAGGAGGAGGGAGTTGGACAATCAGGTCTCCTGACTCAAGGGACATTTAGGTGGTTTATTTATTACTGATTCCTATTTTGCCAGAAGCAATAGTGGATTAACAGAATCAGAGCCTTCCTTGAGCTTTTCAATTCAGCTGTATCACTGATCATCAGATCTTCAGTTCCAGACAGAGAGGACTGTGTCCTATCTGATTATCTTGTACCTACCCTAGCACATAGCAAGCCTCTAAGAAATGCCACAATTATCATGATTATTTTATCTCTCAAGACCCACTCCCCCTAATTGACTGATGGATAGTTTCCTTTTAGCCTTGTTCAGTATGGAAGCATCCATCGTCCTTGTGGCAAACCATAATTTCCCCATTCCTGGCTACCCCACTTTGAACCCCCAAAGTTCTCATGGTCTTTTGTTGGTTAGTAAGTAGATGAGGGAAAAGTTGTGTTTGGCACCTGTTGAAAAGAACCAGACAGAATGCTGTTTTGGTGCATACTGGAAGTGTATTTCTAGTAAATCCTTCTACTTCTTCTTGGGGTAATCTTCTGTTTGTGGTCAAGCCTGGTAAATGGCATTCTGTTCCTTCTGAGTGGTACCTGTTGTTCCTGACCGCTATAAATACCCTCAGTGATGTTGTGCTTTCAAATATTCCGGGCACATCTAATCTTATAAAGCAGAGACATGTCCTGCCTATCTCAAATCCTGACAGGCTGATACTTCATCACAGTTGGAAATGTGTCTTAATAGCTGGGAACATTACAAGCCCTTAAAGGACAGGAACAGGTCAGATTTATTATGCATCCCACAGACCGAAGGATAAAAATCAACCCTTTCAGGACCATCTTGTTGCTTGGGAGTCTCACATTTGATGGTTTCACACCAACAGCTGAAACTTCCGAAAGTCAGAGACATAGCCATGATAGATTTTGATCCTATTCGTTCATTCATTCAATCGTATTTATTGGGCACTTACTGTGTTCAGAGCACTGTACTAAGCGCTATTCCCCATCCACTAGCAATAATTGTCATAAGGACCAGTAATGCAAACAAATACTCCAAGCCTTAATAATCACCATTTGTCATTTCTTTAGAAGCCATAAAATATTAGAAAGCTTCCTTTATACAATGTATCATTATTGCTGTTATTTGTAACTCGGTTCTGAATTTCTCTTTTCCAGGAAAGATTTCCTGGGGACCAAAGAGGCATCCCTGCTCCTGATGGCTATGTTTCTCCTAGCTGTATTTTACCATGGGCAACAGGTAATCTCAGTTTTTATTCCAACCACCAAGTTTTCAGGGGTGGTGTTTCAGGTGGCTTTAAATGATTACTTTTAAAGTGTCAACTGGCCTATGAAAAGCATACCTTTGTTGGTCTTTGCTTCACATACTGTGATCTTAATTAGTGATGTATATAATAAAGGCCTTAATTACAGTCTGCTTATGAAAATGTACTTGATAAATCTTAATTGCAGCCGTAAAGGAAGTTTTCCAAACATAAAAATGTATCTTTCTCCTTCCTGGTTGTTACGGCGATTATTAAATTCTTTCTATAGGTCAAGCTCTGGCATACTATAAAATAATAAAATCAGCCACCACCCCTGCCCAAACAGGGCCCAATGTAAGGGAGAGAGTGGGTAGTTTAGCCCCATTTTACAGGTAAGGTAACTGAGGCCCAGAGAGAGTTTAGTGACTTACCCAAGGTCACACAGCAGACCATCGACAGAGCTGGGATTGAAACCTAGGTCTCCTAGTCCCATGTTGCCTCTCTCTCCTTAAAATGGAATTTTTGCCTGGCATGGGAGAAGAGATATTCAGGGAAAGACAAAGTAAGAGGTCAAGTAATTGCCATTTGTCATCTGTGTAACTTTGGGCAAGTCATTTAATTGCTCTGTGCCTCAGTTCAATACCTGTTCTCCCTCCTACTTAGATTGTGAGATCCAAGTTGGACAACAACTGTGTCCAACTTGATTATCTTGTACCTACCTACCCTAGCACCTTGTATAGTGCTTGGCATATAGTAAATGTTTAAAAAGACCACAATTATTATCATTAATAATAATAATTATCCAAGCAATTCAAGCCACCGAATCCTAATTATTTTTCTACACAGCCCAAATTCACAAGATAAATGAGTATGTGCTCCTCCTCTTCTTTGGAGAATTTAGTTAGTGACAGTAGCCAAGTAATTTGGAGATTTGAAGGAATTAGGTAATTCTGACCCACTGATTTTTTTAAATTTAATCCATTTATTCATCAGTATTTATTGAACACCGTTCTAGAGGCAGAGCAGTGGGAGAGTTCGGTATAAGTTAAAAACCTGATACCTGATCCCAAGAATTTTACAGTCTATTGAAATATTTCAGGAAATTCTATCTTTTTTGTGGAGTTCTTCATTTCATTTCCCTGGATTCTCACTCTAACACAAGATCCAAATTTTCTGAACCAGAGTAGAATTTTTCCAATAAATTGTACTCCCAATTTACCATTCATGCTCTGTTGTATTGTGGACTCTGTTAGGCACTCTGCCCCAGAATGATTTCATTTTTCCAAAATTCTGGCCAGGACTACCTAGAGAAGTAGAGAATTCAAGTAAACATCTTTTTTAAAAAAATTTAAAGGCAAAACCCATTTTGGTCTCCATTGTTGGTTTATTTCAGGAAAAGGGGTTTCTTTGGCCTAAATTATCTCAATCATTTTCTCAGCTCTCCATCTTCCATCAATGGAATTTTCAATCCTGCTTATGCCAGACCCTTCTGCCTGTATTTTGCCTTTCTATTTCTGCTGTAGCAGTGGCCCCTCACTGCCTGTATCATTATCCAACATGAGACCTGAAAAATATTGGATGGCATCAACACGGCACCATCACTAGATCCATTCCAAATGTTCACAAACGATAAAGCCAATGAATCGCAAAGTGGCTCTCACACCATCCAGATGGCTGAATGTCAGACTCCCAGAGAATGAGCAAGAGCCTGCATCTGCTTAGTAAATATGACCAACAAGTTGGCTCACTGAAAGATATTATCCATTTAGACAGCTGGCTCTGCTAAGAAACAACAATCCTCTGACTCGACAGCCCACACTGTCCAGATTTACAATCAATCAGTGGTGTTCGCTGAGCATCTATTGGGTGTCAAGCCCGCGTTTCATCTACTTTGGGAGAATAGTGACCTTTCCTTTAGAAGCCTTTGATTCACCACAACTCTTGACAGCTGGACTTTCAGGCTCGCCCGGACCTGAAAGTTTCCTATCAGAGCTGAAAACCCCCAAAATGACGGCTTCCTGGGCTGTTTGCTCTTTGAAGTCCATCCTCTCCCAGGGCTTATCACCCTGAAAAAATCAAGTAATCATGTTGGACTTAGTCCTTGTCCCACATGGGACTCGCATGTACTGTGCTCTTCCAAGTGCTTAGTACAGTTCTCTGAACACAATAAGCACTCAATAAATACCATTGATTGATTGACTCCAGGCTGTATAATCATTAATGGATAATTCCCAATCAGTCAATGGTAATTATTGAGTACATTCATTCATTCAATCAATCATATTTATTGAGCTCTTACTGTGTGCAGAGCACTGTACTAAGTGCTTGGGAAGTACATACTGTGTGTAGAGCACTGTATTAAGCACTTCAAAGAGTACGATCTAGTCAGTATTCATGATCCCTGCCTTCTGATAATTTATGGCCAGGTAATCTCAAACATTGCTATTACCTTTCACATATGAGTGTGGCTCAGTAGAAAGAGCATGGGCTTTGGAATCAGAGGCCATCGGTTCAAATCCCGGCTCCGCCACTTGTCAGCTGTGTGACCTTGGGCAAGTCACTTAACTTCTCTGTGCCTCAGTTACCTCATCTGTAAAATGGGGATTAAGACTGTGAGCCCTCGCCGTGGGACAACCTGATCACCTTGTAAACTCCCCAGCGCTTAGAACAGTGCTTTGCACATAGTAAGTGCTTAATAAATGCCATCATTATCATCATCATATGAGAAATAAGAGGCCCAGAGAGACAAACTGACTTTCTCCATGGCACCAAGTAAGATGGACATGGACTGGGGCTTGCCTATTGAGCCACACTATTTTTCAGCTCAAAAATTCATTTAACAAAGTGCTTAGTGGGTAGAGGAGGATTGTTCATTTAGGATTTAGTATATTAGGACTATGCAAATTAGGATTTTGAGGGGAGAAAATGTGTCTCGCTACTGCTGTATTCCCCCAAGTACTTAATACAAAGCTTAGCACTCTTTAAACACTCGGTAAGTACCACTGTGTCAATATGGCACAGTGCCACATTGGTGCCAAATGTGGATTTGTAAAACAATTTGCCAAATAGTTGTTGACCCAGGGGTCTTTACTGACCATGACAATTATATTTTATGTGAAAGAGTGAAAAATCTCCCTAAACCTTTTCCAAAGAGAAATCTCAACATATACCATCCATTTTACTTTTTCTTTCTAAGTTAAATTGATCAAAATTTATCAGGGGAAATACATGAAAAATCTTTGTACACTGAAAACTAAAGAGGTAGCCCTGACTTTAGAATAAGAGCCCATTTTTAATACAGTCTCATTTTGGTTCAAGCCCATCTTGGCAGAAACATCATAACTTAATAGAAAAACAAAAATGATTTCCTTGAAAATTCCATTCTCTCTGCTAATAATGCTTTCCTCTCAGGGGGTCTGTGAAAAAAAAAAAGGCAGTGTTCAGCCCATATTTCCCTCTTTCTGCCCATATTCCCCTCTCTTTAATAAAATATTCCATAAAGCCCCACATGATACAGAGTAAATGTCAGGTGCTAATCTAAAGCCTATCTGGTAATATTGATGGTGCTCAGTGTTAAAAATATCATTTTTGCAATATTAGAAAGTTTTGTAAGTCAGTCGTAATTCTCCATAACAAAAATGGACTGAGACCCAATATCTTAAAATGGTTCTGCCTCAGCATGGCTCAGAGGAAAGAGCCCGGGTTTTGGAGTCAGAGGTCATGGGTTCAAATGACGCTCTGCCAATTGTCAGCTGTGTGACTTTGGGCAAGTCACTTAACTTCTCTGTGCCTCAGTTTCCTCATCTGTAAAATGGGGATTAAGACTGTGAGCCCTCCGTGAGACAACCTGATCACCTTGTAACCTCCCCAGCGCTTAGAAGAGTGCTCTGCACATAGTAAGTGCTTAACAAATGCCATCATTATTATTATAATTATTATTCTGGACAGTCCAGTTTCCAACTGGTCTTTCTCCTGCCCGGTTGCAGACAGTAACAGAAGTCGTTTCACTTAGTAATTTTTAAATGCCCAATTCCTCTTGGCCTCAGCTCTAGCCATCAAGAGCCATGACTAATATATTCATTCAATCGTATTTATTGAGCACTTACTCTGTGCAGAGCACTGTACTAAGTGCTTGAAATAAGCGCTGGGGAGGTTACAAGGTGATGAGGTTGGCCCACGGGAGGCTCACAGTCTTAGTCCCCATTTTTACAGATGAGGGAACTGAGGCCCAGAGAAGTGAAGTGACTTACCCAAAGTCAAACAGCTGACAAGTGGCGGAGCCGGGATTTGAACCCATGACCTCTGACTCCAAAGCCCGGGCCCTTTCCACTGAGCCACGCTGCTTTGTTCACAGGCAACTGTAGGGAGCAGGGGAAAAGCTCTGGAGCAATGGTGGGGGCCAGGAGACTCCCCTGAGGCACAGTTTTTAGGTCCCACAGATTTTCATCTGACATCACATTATGCAGCCTGTATATCACATATATTGTAACAAACAGCGTGGATCAGTGGAAAGAGCATGGGCTTTGGAGTCAGAGGTCAGGGGTTCAAATTCCGGCTCCACCAATTGTCAGCTATGTGACTTTGGGCAAGTCACTTCACTTCTCTGGGCCTCAGTTACCTCATCTGTAAAATGGGGATTAAGATTGAGAGCCCCCCATGGGACAACCTGATCACCTTGTAACCTTCCCAGTGCTCAGAACAGGCTTTGCACATAGTAAGTGCTTAATAAATGCCATTATTATTATTATTAAACATCTGCTAGTTTTGCCCCATCCTATCTTATCTCTTTGATTTCCCACTACAACCCAAAGTGCATACTTTGCTCCTGTAATACCAACCTGATCATTGTACTTTAATCTTACCTATCTGTACCTTCACCCATGTCATGCCTCTGGTCTTGAACTCCATCCCCATTAATATCTGACAGGTGATCACTCTCCCCCACCCAAAAAGCCTTATTAAAAGCACTTCTCCTCCAAAAGGCCTTCCCCGACTAAGCCCTCATTTCCTCTTCTCCCTTCTGCATCATACTTTCACTTGGATTTGCTCCCTTTATTCAGTCCACCCTCAGCCCCACAGCACTGATGTACATAACCATACCCTGTCTCCCCTTTCTAGACTGTGAGCCCGTTGTTGGGTAGGGACCGTCTCTATATGTTGCCAACTTGTACTTCCCAAGCGCTTAGTACAGTGCACTGCACACAGTAAGCACTCAATAGATAGGCCTGAATGAATGAACGAATAACCATAATCCATTCATTCATTCAATTGTACTTATAAAAATGTCTGTTTACTCCTCTAGACTGTAAGCTCCTTATGGCAGAAAATATCTTATATTGTACTGTCCCAAGTGCTCAGAACAGTGCTCTGCCCAAAGTAAATGCTCAATAAATATGGTTGATTGATTGCTAATTTTGGGGTGGCAAGAGGAAGCCTGAATTTTTACAAGAGCCAATGGTTGCTGCCCCGATCTTGCTATATTCTCATGCGTCTGCCTTCTGCTGTACTCTCACATGCACTTAACACAGCGCTTTGTACTCAATAAGTTCTCTAAAAATATCATTGATTGACTGACTCGGTGATTCATGTGGAAATGAGACTTTGTCTGCCATGGTTGGATTTAATCCCACCTGTCATCCTTAACCATCAATACGTTTTCCAGCATGGTTATTATATAGCAGATACTAAGCCCCAAGCACTGTAGATGATACATAGGTAGATTTCCAGGGACTCATACATGTATTTTGGAGAAATGGAAAAATCAGACCTTGCTTTCTTAGGGGAAGAGCTGATATAATGCCTCAGAGCCAATGATCAGGAATTTCTGCTCGCTGCTTAGCTAACTGCATAGCCACTGGAGGTTTTGGAGGCATGGAGAAATGTGATGTAATTAGTATTTAATTTTCTCTCCTTTAAATGCTTGCAGCTGGAATACACAGCCAGGCTTGACTTCCTGTGGCGAGTGCAGGCCAAAGAGGAGATCAATGAAATGAAGGAACTCAGGGAGCACAATGAGAATATGCTCCGTAACATCCTACCCAGCCATGTCGCTCGGCACTTCCTGGAGAAAGACCGAGACAACGAAGTGAGTCTTCATACTGGACCAGGGGCCAAACTTGACCCAGCCAGGCCAGGGTGACCTTAGACTGAACCCAAACTAAAGTGGAATGGGATTTCAAGAGGGCTTTGAATATGGGGAGAAGTGTGGTCCGGAAGATTTGTTTGTGTTCCAGAAGGGGCCAGGGCGTGAGCAAAGAAAGGGTCAGAGATGGGAATGAAGGCAAATGAAATAAGTCTTACAGCACTGGTACTGCAACTAGTGATTCTGGAAGTTCTTTCTGTTTAAGTTAAATCAGATTGTTGCCAAGGGCAAGATGAACTGTTGCTTTAACCTCTCGCATAGCCCAATTTTTCTCTTTCCCATCCCTTGTGGGTGGGGATTGCATCTACCAACACTGCTTTGTTGTACTTTCCCAAGTACTCAGCTGAGGGCTCTGCATGCAGTAAGTGTTTAATAAGTACCATTGATTGATCAATTGGATCGGAGCTAGAAGTCCTAGATTTACAGCAGGCAATAGCAGCAACTGTGGAAAGTCTGCCAGCAGGAAGACAGCTTATCCACAGTTCCTAAAATCGATTTGTTTGGTTTGTCCATGTGTTATAACAGACAAAATAGCTTGAAGTTTCCTAGTTCAGTTAGGCCTTCTGGCCCTAATTGCACTAATTTAAAGCACTGGGCGATGGATTTGCCCAGAGTTTAGCAGGAAATAAATTTAGGAAGTTGCACTACTACTCCCAATCCTCAGCTCCCCATGATTTTTACATAGACCAAGTTTTTTTACTTTTTTTTTCAATGGCTTTTGTTAAACATTTACTCTGTGTCGGACACTGTACTAGGCGCTGGGGTAGATACAAGATAATCGGGTTGGACATGCAGTCCTGTCCCACATAGGGCTCCCAATCTTAGTCCCCATTTTTCGGATGTGGTAACTGAGGCCAAAGAAGTGACTTGCCCAAGGTCAAACAGCAGACAAGTGGTGGTGGCAGGATTAGAACCCAGGTCCTCTGGTTCCCAGGCCTGTGCTATTTCCACTAGGCCATGCTACTTCTGTGAAAAATATATTCAGTCAATTGGTAATGCAAACCAACTCCAAGAATCCTATAGGTAAAGTCAACCAGTCCAGGCCCCTGCTTCTAGGCCACACCCCAACTTCAAATATTAAGATCCTTGATCCCTACTTCAAGGGCCCTCCAATTATAGCTAATAATTTCTGCCATGTTCACCAGTATGTCATTCTCCAGCATTCCTTCCAAATCCCATTGGCGGTCCCAAAGAGCAGAGAATACAGAGAGAGAGGAAGTGAAAATGAGCATGTAGATTATTCACAGGTTGGTTAAATTGACCCCTACTGTGTAACAACCAAAGACCAGAGGGAGAAAAGCAGCATAGTTTAGTGGACAGAGCACAGGACTGTAAATAAAGAGACCTAGGAATAAAAGAAGTTTACACAATCCTCCCTGCCCCCATGATCATCTCCATTTTCCAAACTCATCATCATCGCCGCCACTGCCTCCCCCCTGCCCCCAACAACTCCCAAGCCTTGAAGCCAAGTATGTTCACGGCTTGGAAATTGGCTTTTTTCTACCAAAAAAGCACTGAATGTCCTGGAGACATTTGCATGAGAGTGTTTCTTCATTTCCAAAACTCATTAGAAAATAAATGAATCCACCCAGAAAAGGGGTTATCCTCTTGGGAAAAGCAGATGAGAGAGGCAGGGACTTTCAGCGGCCAACTCAAGGCCACAGATGGATTTAGAGATTGAGAGGGAATTAGGTTTATCTCCCTCCTAGTTACCCATCCAAAACACAGATTGTGCGTGGGCTCAGAGGGGGGAAATTGTGTGTGTGCTGGCAGGGAAGAGTGTTTGTGTATGGGGAAGGTTGTGTGTATGGGGAGATGGGGGATGATTTTTGTGTGTGTGACAGAGTCTTTGTATGTACACACGAGGGAATATGGAAGCACGTACTGTGCAGAGTTGCTAATCCTTTGCCTCTCCAGATTTTCCAAGGATCCAACCCAAGCATGATGTGAGACCAAGTAGCCCAACTGCATTCCCCTGCTGTTCCTATCTGGCAGTAGAACACTCAAAGATCACTCCATGGGCTTTCAATAGGCTCTAGGAGTTTCAGTCATTCCTTTCTTCAGATTGCTATAATCCTGGTTTTCTGGTCACAAACTTGGCCTCCCTATTCCTGAATAGCTTTAAGAAAGGGGATTGGCAACCTCTCATACCCGAAGGGAGGCATGGTGGCCTAGTGTTAGAGCACGAGTCTGGGAATAAGAAGAACTATATTCTAACCAGTTCTTCTCCTGGTCTGCTGTATGTTCCTGGGCCTCTTTGGGCCTCAGTGTCCTCATCTGCAAAAGAGGGATGAGATAGGACAGGGACTGTGTCTGAGAAGATACAAGATTGTCTTGTATCTAGCCCAGTACTTAATGCAAAATATGGCACCTACCAAATGTTAATCATACTGTGGTTATTGTTATCAATGTCCTGTGAGTGGAGAATGAGTCCAAGGTGGTCCCAGACTTCAGGGACTTGAGGACGGACACGATTCTTGACTCATGTGTGGTCCAGGCAGAAATGGGGCCTTTGTTTAGGTGACAAACTTGCACGCCACCTCTTCTGCATCCTCTCAAAAATACCGACTATCAGGTCTTCAAGAGCAGTGTGAGTAGCAGTGTACTTGCATGGAAAGAGCCTGGGAGTCAAAGGATCTGGGTTCTAATTCCAGCTCCACCACATTCCTGCTTAGTGACCTTAGGCAAGTCACTTCACTGTTATGGGCCTGTTTCCTTATCTAGAAAACAGAGATTCAATACCTGTTCTCCCTCATACTTAAATGTAAGCCCCATGTGGGACAGGGACTGCATCCGATCACCTTGTATTTACCCTGGTGCTTAGTACAGTAATTGGCACAAAGTAAGCACTTACCAAGTACCACAATTATTAAGAGCAGATGTTAGAAATCTGGGGCATCGGTTCAGTATTCAGTGGCTGCAGTGATGCACCCGACAGTCTGCCTCTGCTCTTCCAGAGGTCATTTTCCAAGAGGGTTATTGCAAAGGAGGATTTATGAATGAACAGAGCAGCTGGTGGCCTTTGGGATAATCCTGTAATTCCCAGAGGGCCTCCAGGATCATTTCCAGAGAGGAATCACCAGGCGAGTTGAGGAATCCTCCCTGGGAGGCTGGTTTCCTTCCCCCCTGCCCAGAAATCTCCGGGCAGACAGAACTCTGACACGGCCCTGCCCAAATTCAGTTTGCAGCTTACCAGCCGCCATCCAAATGTTGTCATTTAGGCAATGAATTGGGACCACATGACCATGCAGACACTGACCCAGGCAGCCCAGTTTAAGCAGCAAACAACAGATTGTGCTGTTTTAGTGCTTAGACCCAGAGAGGGAATCTACTGAATTCTCAGGGAAATGTATCAGTACTTTGTCAAGAATTCTGCCAGTGTGGTGGAATGGAGAGAGGGGCTGTATGGGAGGCAGCCATTGGAAGGGACCATGTGATGCTCACAGCCCCAGATATTAAAAATACCCTTCCCCCCACCCACCCCAGCCATGGTTATAAGAACATGCAAGGGTCCTAATCCCACCTCTGCCGCTTACCTGCTCAGTGACCTTGAGCAAGACACTATCCTCTCTGGGCCTTAGTTTTTTCATCTGTAAAAGGGAAGAAGATCCCTGCTCTGCTATTTATTAAGTGTTTACTATGTGCCAACCATAAGGGAAGCTGCATGGCCTAGTGGATAGAGCACAGGCCTGGGAGTAGGAAGAACCTGAGATCTAATAGCTCCTCCACTTGTTAGCCAAGTGACATTGGGCAAGCCACTTAACTTCTCTGTGCCTCAGGTCTCTCATCTGTAAAAAGGGGATTAATACTGTTAGCCCCATGTGGGACAGTGACTGTGTCCAACTGGATTAGCTGTAGCTACTCCAGCGCTTAGTACAGTGCCTGGCACAAAGTAAACTCTTAACAAATGCCATTTAAAAAAAAGAAAACATCACTAGGGCAACAGTGTGAGTAAGAAGATGGAGGTGGGAGAGCCCAGAGTGAGGGACAGATAGAAGGTTGGCTAAGGTATGGTTGGGTGGGTTGGTTGGTGATATGGCTTGAGGGGCAGAGGAGAACAGGGCATCACAGGTGCAGGAAGCAGCATAGCTGAAGCACTGAGTCCCATTTGGAATAAGCTTCTCGACTACACTGTATTTTTTTCTTCCCACCTAGGAACTGTACTCTCAGTCCTATGATGCTGTTGGAGTGATGTTTGCTTCTATCCCGGGATTTGCCGACTTTTACTCTCAGACGGAAATGAATAACCAAGGGGTGGAATGTCTGCGTCTGCTAAATGAAATTATCGCTGACTTTGATGAGGTAACTTTGGAGATTCTGAATCAAATAAAGCGCACGGTGGGGTCGTGGGGGATTCTTGCTGGGCGGTCAGAAGAGAGAGGCTGGCAGTGGAGAGAGTGAAAGGTTATCTATGGAAGGTAGAGCTGAAAGTGGAAGACCTCCATGTGTTGGTCTGAAGAGACCTGGCTAGGATTAACCTTTGGTTATGACATCCTTTTTTTTTTTGGTGGAGATGACTGAGGCAGGAAGTGACATCAGAAATAATAATAATAACAACAACTGTGTTATTTGATAAGTGCTTATTATGTGCCTAACATTGTTCTAAGCACTGAGATACAAGAAAATAAGGCTAGGCACAGTCTCTGTTGCACACAGGATCACAGTCTATGTAAGAGGGAGAATGGTTATTGAACACCTATTTTACAGGTGGGAAAACTGAAGCACAGAGAAGTGAAATTGTTTTGCCCAAGGTTTCTTGGCAGGCAATAGCAGAACTGGGATTAGAACCCAGGTGCTCTCCCAGGCTTGTGCTCTATCCACTAGCACATGCTGCTTTTCAATGATGGGAGGTACTGTGGTCCTGTGCAAAGAGAAAATGGGAAAAGGAGGTTCTAATCTAATCACTGCTCTGCCTCTGCCCTGCTGTGTGATCTTCATTAAATCACTTACCCTCTCTGTTCTTCAGGGCCCTCTTCTGAAAATAGTAATAAAATATTTATTATCTCTCCCTCCCTCTTTGATTGTGAGTCCCATGGCGGGGAGGGATGTGTCCATTCTGATTGTCTAGTATCACGTGCATGTGCTTAATAAAAACCCAGAAAAAAAAACTAATGATTTTCCTGAGGCTTTTTTCCAGTATTATGAAAGGAAGAGGAAGAAAAATAGAAAAAGAGATGTGAAGAGAGGAGAACGAGGAAGTTTTGACTAAAATCATTTTAGCTTTCTCAGTCAGTGACTTTTACTGGGCACTAGCTGAATGCTAGGCCCTGTATTAAGTACCTGGAAGAGCAGAGAAGAAGAAAGCTACCTGTTGCCTACACTCAAGGAGTTTACACTCTCTGTGTTCTGAAGCACCATAATTTTTCCCCAGGTTGGCAGATGATCCTTTCCGAAGACAGGCTGAACGCCTACTCTGCTGTCAGCCTCTCTCTTCATAAATACCATTGATTTTGTCTCTCACCTAATTATTTCCAGGCCCCAAAATAACATCGTCTTTATTCTCCAGATCAATGAAGACTGCGTAATAATGCAAACAATACAGGGAAATAACTGTAGAATATGAAACCGGCACCTGGGGAGCAGGAACACAGCAGGCAATCGCATTCCTGGAGAATTCCTCAGCCGAGATCTCTCTTCACCAAGGAGCCTCGAGCTCTCTCACATTAGAGACCTCAGTGCTTAGAGTTTAATTAATAAAGTGTTTAATTAGGGACCACAACAAGCCTCAGACACTTTCAGCAGTGTAATAGATAGGTTTTCAGTGCCGATATTAAATGGAATAATATGGTCTCTTGCTGACTGCTAATACACTTCTAGAGTGGAGATGAGTTTGTTTACCTCAACGTGGCTCTGGCCTGTGGCCAGAGAGCTTTGTAGAAAGGAAGCAAGAGAGCATGACAAGCCCAAAACACAGTGATCTCTGGGAAGAGCAGAGAGCCAGAGGGACCTATTCAAAAGAAGGGCAGAATTGTCAAAGAATTTGTAGGTTTCCACTAAAACATTTCAAGTAAAAAGCCTAAGTGAAAGGTTCATGGGTTAATGCAGGCTGAACCCCAGAACCAGGACCAAACACCAATTGAATAAGCTTAGCCTGCTGAATAAAGCTCAGGCCTGAGAGTCAGAGGACCTGGGCTTCAAACCTGATTCCACCACTTGCAGCTCAGACCCTCCTTACTTTTGTTCCCTTCCTATTTCCTCAGATACCATTCCAGAAAGGTGAACTAAAATTGTTATCTTTCAAGATTTCAGAGGGGGAAAGAAATGGGCTGTGGGGTCATTTCAATCAAATATCAAGGCAACTTCCTTGAAATAATCTGGTGGTATTTGAATGTTATGTTCATTTGTTTATGCTGGTTTGCATTGTATGTCATAGGCCATGATTCCAGTGACTCGGGTAAGATGCAGTGGGCTATGTAGGAGTTAATCCTACCAAACACAGAAGGGTTTGTTGCCTTACCCTGACAGGAACCTATGGGCACGATCTGGGAACTATGAATAGAAAGACTTCTTACAGAACTCATGAAACAATATATCATCACATTACAATATGTATAGTGCTCTGAGAATAAGGGAACCTGCCTCACTTCTGGGGTATCTGAGCAAGTCGGTGAAGTAATCTCTCAAGTGTTTAGTCCTTAGCTCTTCAGAAGAGATTGCTCTATCCCGCAGCCTGTTTCTTGTTTGGAATAGGACAATCCTGGGCTAACATGATTGTATCTAATCCATTCCAGTTACTTGGGGAAGACCGATTTCAAGACATTGAAAAGATTAAAACCATCGGCAGCACCTACATGGCTGTATCAGGCTTATCACCTGATAAACAGGTAAAGACTTGGTTTAGAGCCAGCAATCAATCAGAATTGCTGGTTTGAGGACCTTTCATTGTCCATCTGGTGGTGGTATTGTTTGTGTGTTTGCGGCAAAAAAAAAAAATTGTGAAGCAGACTTGTCTTCTAGTGCATTGCCCCTCTCCTTTTGACTTTGTTCAAAAATTTATGTGGATTGTGCCTCTAAAATAGCACTCTAATGTCTCAGCTCTAGTCAGTGAACAAGTCTTTACACAAAGCTGAAGCTGAGTCTCGGAAGGCTGAGAGATTCAATTCAATTAGTATAAATTGAATGACTGTTGCATTTTGGAAACAGACAGAGAGACCAGAGAGAAAGGGAAATGTGATCTAACCAGCAGGGGTAAAGGCTTCAGGAATTAGGGCCTTTTTTAATACTACAGAAGATGCAGCCAGTATTCAGGTAATCGAATTGAAAATAGTAAAGGGGGAGAGGTTGCTTCAAAGGGACAGAAAAAAAATGTAGAAATCACTGAAGAATATTTATTGAGCATCTCTGGATTGAGCATGTGTGGAATTCATGATAAAGAACAAACTGGAGGAATTCAGCCTTGAGAAGCACAAAACCAATATATCTGAAGAAAAAGCATCAAGTCAGAGAAGTCTTTCCTCTTCAATCTGCTTTCTATTCTTGTTTAGTTTCCATTTTTCTATTTCTGTATTTCTCAAGTGCCTAGTATAGTACACTCAGGAAATGCTGCTAGTATTACTACTGCTACTATTTCACATGGGCTTCTCTTCTCAGCATCAGTGTCCCTCTCTTTTATTCTTTCTACTCCTCCATCTTTTTGTATCTATCCCTCTCTGCCTAGACAGCTTTTTCTTCCTTTTTCTGATTCAACAGAGGCATTGATCGGAAAAAAAAATCAATTCAACTGTATTTATTGAGCATTTTCTGCATAAGGAGGATTGTACAATAGAAGTACAATTGAAGCAACATGTCCTAGTGGAAAAAAAGCATAGGCCTGGGAGTCAGAGGATCCGGGTTCTAATTCTGACTCTGCTACTTGTCTGCTGTGTGATAATAATGATGGCATTTATTAAGCACTTACTATGTGCCAAGCACTGTTCTAAGGGCTGGGGAGGTTACAAGGTGATCAGGTTGTCCCACGGGGTGCTCACAGTCTTCATCCCCATTTTACAGATGAGGGAACTGAGGCACAGAGAAGTTAAGTGACTTGCCCAAAGTCACACAGCTGACGATTGGCGAAGTCGGAATTCGAACCCATGACCTCTGACTCCAAAGCCCAGGCTCTTTTCCATTGAGCCACACTGCTTGCCCTCACTGTTGGGCAACTCCCAATTCTCTGTGCTTCAGTTACCTCATCCATCATCATCATCAATCGTATTTATTGAGCGCTTACTATGTGCAGAGCACTGTACTAAGCGCTTGGGAAGTACAAATTGGTAACATATAGAGACAGTCCCTACCCAACAGTGGGCTCACAGTCTAAAATTTATAATTTTAAATTATAGTCTATATTTTAATATATACTATATATATATACTATATATAGTATATATAGTGCATATAGTATATAGTATATATATATATAGTAGTATACTATATATAGTAGTATACTATATATACTATATATATATTTAATATAGTCTATATTTAAATTATAGTCACAGTCTAAAATCCATAAAATGGGGATTAAGACTATGAGCACCATGTGGGACATGGACTGTGTCCCACCCAATTAGCTTGTATCTACCCCAGTGCTTGGCATATACTAAACATTGAACAAATACCACAAATTAAAGTGAAGGGTATAGTCCCTGTCTTCAAGGCTCTTACCATCTAAAATCATATAGGCCTTTGGTCGGTAATCCAAATTCCTGCCACTATGTTCAAGGCTCTATAGAGATAACAGAGAAAGGTTTTGGGTACTTGTCTCACTCATGAAACCTTCTAATATCCCCTGTCCTATATGCCCAACCCTTGAACAAGTAAGCCATCAGTAGACCTTGGCTTGAGGTAGGTCATGGAACACTTACGCATTCTCCCCATGCTTCTGTTGCCATTGGCCAATGCAGAAATCCCAAACTAAATGGGAATAATCTGTACTTGGAATACCCATGCAGGATGGGGAGTAATAGAGGGATCTATGTAGAGAAGGTATCCCCTCCCCATTAACCTCTATCTGCTGAGGTAGAAGGGGATCTGAAGAGACTTCATTTCAGGAATTATAGTATAGAGAAGTCAGCGTGACTTCTATTGGAAAGATAATAATAATAATAATGGCATTTATTAAGCACTTACTATGTGCCAAGCACTGTTCTAAGTGCTGGGGAGGTTACAAGGTGATCAGGTTGTCCCACAGGGGGCTCACAGTCTTCATCCCCACTTTACAGATGAGGTAACTGAGGCACAGAGAAGTTAAGTGACTTGCCCAAAGTCACCCAGCTGACAATTAGTGGAGCCGGGATTTGAACCCATGACCTCTGACTCCAAAGCCCGGGCTCTTTACACTGAGCCACACTGCTTCTCAATAATGGAATTGTTAAGTGCTTACTATGTGCCAAGCACTGTTCTAAGCACTGAGGGGAGGGATACAAGGTAACCAGGTTGTCCCACATGGGACTCAGTCTTAATCCCCATTTTCCAGATGAGGGAACTGAGGCACAGAGAAGTTAAGTGACTTGCCCAAAGTTACACAGCTGACAAGTGGCAAAGCCAGGATTAGAATCCATGACCTCTGACTCCCAAGCCCATGATCTTTCCACTGAGCACACTGCTTCTCAAGATGACAGAACTGCAGGTCAAGAGACTCACTCTGTTGTGTGACTTTGGCCAAGTCACTGGACCTCTTTGGGCCTCCATTTCCACATCAGTAAAGTGGGTATAAGATACCTGCACTCCCTCCCTCTTAGACTGTAAGCCCTGGGTGGGACAATCTCTTAACTTTGTGTTTCACTTAATAAACGCCTCATTTCTTATTTACTTCTGAAGTACATGCTGACTAAATCCAATGCACTGTGAGGAAATGGCTGTTTCACTGGAAAGCACATGACACAGTTAACATATTTTGCTTGAATGTGTTGTTTAGCAATGCGAAGACAAGTGGGGTCATTTATGTGCTCTGGCTGACTTCTCTCTCGCCCTGAACGAAAGCATCCAGGAGATCAACAAGCATTCATTTAACAATTTTGAGCTCCGCATTGGTAAGTATGAGGTGCAGTCTCTGGAAAATGCCCATGACCAAAGACAAATGTGTCCCAGGCCCATGGGAGTGCCATCATATGCGCTGTGGTCTTCCCCACCCTACCGGAATTTGTGGAGGTATCACCACCACCCCTAAGCTCCTCCAGCTCCGCTCACACAGGGCATGTTGGGAGCGAGATTCCAGGTGACACTGGGAGAGGGGACAGCACAGGTTGCTGGTGACCCTGCTCTATGGTCCATTGGTGTGGGAGGCTGAGGGAGCATACGGCTGCCTAACTGCTTCACAGGCCACCGGTGCAGGAGCAATTACATAGTAACCAGATGTTTAGAAAATAAGATGATTGGTCTTCATCATGCAGATACTGTACTCACTCGCATAATGGCCTGCCCCCCACAAATTTTCCTTTCGTGAATTTGGAGGAAATGAAAAGATGATTTGGGCAAGCAAGGATAGCGATGTACACGTGGGTAGGAAGAGAGTTAAGGTCACAGTGCTGAGTGTGGGTAAGGGCTCATGGAGACTTGTGAATTCTGGGTTGGAAAAGGCAATGGTGGGGGGGCGGGTGCTACTCTAATACATCTAGTGCCTCTTGTATGCAGCACAAGAGATACAGTGTCATTTACCTTTCTCTTCCTTCTCCCCCACTTCCCTCCTCCTTCCCCCCCACCCCCACTCATTGTCCCACTCCCCTTACTACTAGACTTAATTGCCCATGTCACAGCCCCTCCCTAGTTTTGGGGTGGTCAAAATTAGGCAAGGAAGTGGGGCCCTTAGGCGATTAAATACAAGTAGAGAGTTTGACCTCCCCTGGCCTTTCTTGCCCTCTGCATCATGGGCAGGTATCAGCCATGGATCGGTGGTGGCAGGCGTGATCGGTGCGAAGAAGCCGCAATATGACATCTGGGGCAAAACGGTGAACCTAGCCAGTCGTATGGACAGCACAGGGGTGAGCGGCAGAATTCAAGTGCCCGAGGAGACGTACCTCATCCTAAAGGACCGAGGCTTTGCCTTTGACTACCGAGGAGAGATTTATGTCAAGGGCATCAGCGAGCAGGAAGGAAAAATCAAAACATATTTTCTTCTAGGAAGAGTACAACCAAATCCTTTAATCTTACCGCCAAGGAAATTGCCTGGACAGTATTCCTTAGCAGCTGTTGTCCTCGGACTTGTACAGTCACTTAACAGGCAGAGGCAGAAGCAAATACTGAATGAGAACAACAACTCTGGAATAATTAAGGGACATTACAACCGACGGACTTTGTTGACTTCCAGTGGATCCGAGGCAGCAGCCCAAGCAGAAAGTGTGGACAAACCTGACTTGCCATAAATACCATTTTCTTTGTGTTCATTTTTTTGTATTTCTTTTATATATAAAATAAATGCGCTAATAAAAAGGGTTTAATTTTTTTTTAGAACAAGGCTGATTTTATGTGTCTATTGCGGGATCTTGTTCAAGAGATCATTTGGGTAGTGGAGGCTGTGGCCAATCAGTGGCATTTATTGAGCTACTAGCACTATAAGGAGCACTTGGGGAGAGTACATTGCAAGCCAAAGAAACTGCCTACCCACAGAGATCTTACAATCTAATGGGGGATGATATATATTCACAAATTATGCCATTACTTAAGAGATTGATATGCATGTAAACGCTGGGAATGGGCATAGATGCAGAATTGTTAAGGACCGTAAGTTCCTTCAGGGCAAGGAATGTGTTTTCTTACTCTATTGCACTGTTATTCTTCCATGCACTCAATCCAGTAGTCTACATAGGCCTTGGGGAAATGGGTTTAAATTGGGGAAGGCCTCTTGATCCCTCTGTATGCCAGCAAACCTTGCACCCCCAACCAGGGTTGAACCGCTGTATAGGTCAGGGTACAGGGGCTCTGAGCCCCTTCTAAGGACTTTTCCAGAGTTTGGAAGGGGGCTTTTCTCTCAAGTCTAGAGCCACCCTTTATGGAAGGGGTTCATCTCCATCTAGCCTCCCATCAACACACAGTAACATCCCAAAAGCAGCAAGTCAAAAACCTTTGTCTCGCTACCTTCCAGAGCTGATAAAGGCCTGTTGAGCTCCTTGGATTCAGAAGGGAATCTGTCCATCCTGGGCTCCACACAGCTCCCCTCCCAGTGGATAGAGTCCCCAGAAATCTGGACCAGTCCCTGATCACTCCAGTCCCAGAATCCGCCACAAAGACTAGGCCCATTCTGGCAAGTCTTTGGACTTCACGTGACTGTTCAATAAATACAAATCAAAACCCAGGCTCACTGATCCAGTAACCCAAACCAAGGCTTTTGGCCGGAATTCTGTCTGAGAAATGCATCACGTCACACTGCTGCCAGAACACTGTGGTTTTCAACAGAAAGGAGGATGGCTTATGTTTCCGCAGGGATCATTACCTATTTTTTTTTTCCATTAGGATCATCTCTGCCAGTCTCTTTAAGGATAGTGAAGTTCTGGGAAACAACAATATCATTACAATTTGAGAGGAAAGAAAACTATGATTCAGAGACGGTGAATTTGTTTAGAGGAAACTCTGCCCCTGCCCCTTCTTTTTGAGAAAACATACATCAGTGGAGATACCAGAAATGCCCAGATAAATGTAAATTCACTAATATATAATTACATTCAAGCAATAGGAACACCGAGAGACACTAACCTAGCCAAGGTGGATCTGCCCAGTGGCCCCAACTTTATAATAGGACTGAGCACTCAAGGACTCCCTTAGATTTTCCTAGCATTTGACAAGTTAATCTGTTTCCCTGAGGGTCAGGGTCACCCTAATATACAGCAGATTGGGAAAATTTCCCAGGATCAGTCACCTTGCCCCCTCCTACCCTCCTACCTCACCTCGCTGCTCTCCTTCTATAACCAAGCCCACATGCTTCACTCCTCTAATGCAACCTACTCACTATACCTCTATTATCCATCTCACCACCAACCACTCTTCCACATTCTGCCTCTGGCCTGGAATGCCTTCCCTCTTCACGTCCGACAGACAATTACTCTCCCCTCCTTCAAGGCCTTAATGAAGGCACATTTCCTCCAAGAGGCCTTCTTTAAGACCCCTTTTCCTATTCTTCCACTCCCTTCCGAGTCACCCTGATTTGCTCCCTTTTCTCCCCCACCCTCCCAGCCCCACTTAGGTACATATCAGTAATTTATTTATTCATAATAATGGCTGTCTCCCACTCTAGACTGTAAACTCATTGTGGGTAGGGAATGTGTCTGTTATATTGTATTCTTCCAAGTGCTCAGTACACTGCTGTGCACACTGTAAGTGCTCAAAACATTGAAATCAATTACTGATTATTTATTGAGCGCTTACTATGTGCAGAGCACTGTACAAAGAACTTGGAAGAGTAAAACACAACAGAGTTTGTAGACATGTTCCCTGTCCACAAAGAGGTTACAGTCCAGAGGTTGGCAGGGCAGGTAACCTACCTCCATTTTACAGATGAGGGAGCTGAGGCCCGGAAAGATTGCGACTTGTCCAAGATAACACAGCAGATACTTTTACTTCCAGCCCCCGCTAAATGCATGAGGCAGCAAATTGACTAAATAAAGGTCCTGGAAAAGCCAAAGAACAGACAGCCTTTCCCTAAAGGGAAGGAACTATTTTAAGAAGAGAATTCCTTTCATTCCGTAACTTCATCCTATTACAGGGACCTGTATTTCAAAAGATGTTTCCTACCTTTGAGGAATAAGTAGGGAAATTAGACAATCATTTTCTCTATTGGCAGTTTCCCCAACAGTTTGAATAACTCTTATTTGAATCTGGCTCAAGAGACACACTGCATTTTCAAGTTACAGTGTTGCACTCGGATTAGCTGTTGTCCCCAGGCAACTGAGGGAGATGTTTTATTGATGAAAGTAATGGGGATGGCAAAGCATCATTGAAGAATAATAGCCCCTGCAGATTTGAATTATTAATTGCCCACCCCCCCACACACACAGTCCTTCTCTTCCCTCTCCCTGTAGCTCTAGAAATAAATAGATTCATTTCAAATGCACCAAGAACATTCTAAAAGAACCAAATGATTTTATCAGGTCTGACTTCAATCGATCTCAGTTCTGGAAGCAACAACCTACTGATGTTGAGGCATAGGGGATTGTGTTCATTGGGTCATTTCCCTCCTGAGGGGAAAAAGACGTTACAGCAGATGCTACCATCAGCCTCACTACCATCAGGCTGCACACACCCAAATCACAGGCCTAAAATTCAGAGGAAATGGGGACATTCCTGTTGGAGGGGAGTAGCAGAAGTAGTTTTTGAGCTCCAGAGACAATAAGAGGGGAAGTCACAAATATTCGCCAAAGCGATCTCATGGAGTTTTGTTACTTGGATGGTGAGTGGGGGCAACCATTGGTTCATTGATTGGAAACCAGGGAAATCATCAAGTCCCCAGGCTCCTGAGAAAGAGATGATCTTACATTTCTAAACCCCTTTGACATAAATGATCTCATCGCATCCGCACAACACCCCCTGCGAGGTAAGGGGAGGCAGGCATTACATTACCCCCATTTTACAGACGAAGATATTGAGACCTACAGTAGTTAAGGGACTTACGCAAGGTCACCTAAGAGTCCAGGGGCAGAGCTGTGACTAGAACTCAGGGCTCCTGACTCTCTGTCCCACGCCCTTTCCACAGAACCATGCTGCCCTCCCAATGGTTTTCCAGCTCCCTCCTTGCCTCCAGAACCCCACCCCTTACTGGTAATAAATACGATTGAATGAATGACTCCAACACCAGGCAGGCAAGCAGCCACATTGATCTGGTGAATTCCTTGAGAGCTATGGGTTTGAGGTCCTCAAGGAGGAATCAGTCCCCCTGCCCCTTCTTGCAAAGATTCTCAACTCCAATGCCTGCCTGGCCTCCCAATTTCCCTAAATTTGATTTCTGCAGTCCTTGGCATTGCAGGAGTGACATTAGTGACAACGTTTTTCTGGTGACAAACACTCAGCAGCCTTCCCTGTTTAAGAAATCCAGAAATGGTCATCATCTAGAATCAAGAGGAATGGAAATAGGACCCACATTTTCAGTATTTTTATATTATGATATGCTTTTTAAATCCCTGTGCTATTATAACAAGTCCAGGAATGAGTGATTCACTCATCAGTGGCCTTAAAATGATATTAAAAGTGGTGACCCTAGCTGCCTCTACTCTTCTGATGCATCTAGAAACTCATTCAATGATGTCTAAAGACAGATGCTGCCAGCATTGGAAATGCATTTTGGGCCTGCTACAGGAAGCTCCTTTGTTCAGGATGAGTGTCATTTCTAAAGGGGTTTGCCCCCACCCAGGAACACTGTCAAAAGCCCTTGTGACATGATAGACAGTTAATAGAGGTGACTGCATATGTGCTTAGAGGGCAATTGTTGTGGCAGATCTCAGTTTTGAGCACCCTGACATTAATATTGGCCATTCTAAAGCACCAAGTCTCTCATTCTTTGACAACCAAAGTATGGCTTTATTTTGTTAACATGAAGGCTGGCAGGAGATGTGGAATTCACTAACACCATCTAGAGGGGAAGGAAATTCTCTTCTTGGAAATGAAGGTAACAGGCTGCCACTGGTGATCGATTAATCAATCATATTTATTGAGAGCTTTCCATGTAAAGAACACTGTATTAAGCACTTGGGAGAGTACAACAGAATTAGTAGACACATTTCCTGCCCATAAGAAGCTGACAGTCTAGAGGGGATCTGTTCTAATGGACCCTAATTCATAGATTTCCCCTACCTCTAAACCAAAGTTCTGAAGAAGCACAAAGCAGAACTGGACTTCCCAATTGGAGTTAGATTGAGATGGACAACTCTCCATTTGAAGGTTCTGAGGAATTTCTCTCCCTGATCTCCCAAAGGGGTGGTAGAGTGATGTGGGAGAGAAAAGTGGAAAGAGCAGTCCAAAAGACACTGATCTGTTAGCCAGGCTATGAACAGCTTGGTAGTTCTATAGACAATTTACTTTGTTCCACAGTTTCTGCATCTGGCAAGCATTGCTCTATCAGTTGTCCAGGACAGCCACAGGTTCAGAGAACTGGTGACACAAGTGTTTTGAACTCTTCAGGGGAAGTCAGGTTTTTGGGTGTTTTGTTTTTTTGTCAGGGATTGGGGGAGAATAGGGTTTAGTAGTATTTGTTAAACATTTACTATGTGCCAAGCACTATTCTAAGTGCTGGGGTAAATAAAAAAGTAATCAGTTTGGACACAGTCCCTGTCCCACTTGGGGCTCACAGTCATAATCCCCATTTTACAGATAAAGGAAGTGAGGTGACTTGCCCACAGCAGACAAGTAACAGAGCCGGAATTCGAACACACGTCCCTCTGACTCTCCGGGCTGTGCTCTATCCCCTAGGCCACGCTGAATCTCTAAGCAAACATGTACAGGCTGGATTTGCTGCCACCACAACATGCTTGAGAAAGGAATTTTTCTAGCGAAGTTTCCTCTTGAGATTTTTAGTGCCAACTGAACTCAAAGTGCCAGGCAAATGGGATCACTTTGCTGAAACCCACCCCCAAGCCACCCACCACAAGCCATACCAGACCCCCAAACAGCAGCACTGGCAGGTCAGTTTGACACCTGGACCCTACTTCTCAAGGCAAGTTTGAGTGGGATGCCACATGGTTAGAAAAGCTTTAAAAGAGAGGTGAATAGCTGCCTGGCTTCCTCTACTTACTTTTCTGTTTTAGTTCCACAAGCAGGAACCCGCCTGTTTGAGAATCACCCCACTCTGGGCTGGAATTAGCAATGCCTTTAGGCCAGATGGGTCTGTTTAGATGCCTAAGTGAGATGGGGACCGATGGGATTTTGCTGCAGAGGGAGTCAAGGTGTCTCCCCAAAAGTGTTCACTCAGTGGCTCCAGTTGCAGCCGTGATTAGAAAAGAATGGGCACCATCCGGCCTGCTTTAGAGTAATAGAAGGGAACTTTAATTAACTCTGGGTTGGATCCGGAGCTTAGGGAGCAATTAGTGCTCCAAAAATTTGCTGGTGCAGTTGTATTTTCTCTCAACCCACTGTTGGAAGCCGGATGCCCTTGAAAGTCGACGTCCTTGAGGGTTCCGTGTACTTTCTTTTGCTGCCATCCTGTGGTAACAATCGAGCAACTGAGGGTTGATGTAAAAACGAAAGCCTGGCACCGGTTTTTTGTTTGTTTGTTTTTATGTAATTTGTTAAGTGCTTACTAGGTATCAGGCACTCTTCTAAACGCTCAGGTGGCTACAAAATAATCAGGTTGGACATGGTCCTTGTCCCACATAGGGCTCACAGTCTAAGTCAGAAAGAAGAGGATTCGATCCCCATTTTACAGATAACTGATGCACAGATAAATTAAAGTGATTTGCCCAAGGTCACACAGCACACAAGTGGTAGAGCCGGGATTAGAACCCAGGTCCTCTGACTGTCAAGACTGTGCTCTTTCCACTAGGCTACACTGCTTCCTCCTGGAAAAACCTGAGTAGAAAGAAAGCCGATAAAAATGGGGCAAGGAGTTGGACGTTTGTATCTGAGGAGGAGGATGAATATCATTGCAGCATGGTGATGGCTGGTTTATTTCCACAGTGATAGGGGGCCTAGGGTGGGGTGGTAGAATCTGGGAAGGCTTCCAGCCCCTGAGCATTCCTGGAACTGTTAACCTAGGGTAATGACCATGGATGGCATTTAAGAACACTGGACATCCCCTTTCCTTGTCTCCTCCAATCAATCAATCAATCGTCTTTATTGAGTGCTTTCTGTGTACAGAGCACTGTACTAAGCGCTTGGGAAGTACAAGCTGGTAACATATAGAAACAGTCCCTACCCAACAGTGGGCTCACAGTCTAGAAGGGGGAGACACAGAACAAAACCAAACATACTAACAAAATAAAATAAATAGAATAGATAGGTACAAGTAAAATCAATCAATCAATCATATTTATTGAGCACTTACTGTGGGCAGAGCACTGTACTCAGCGCTTGGGAAGTAAAAGTTGGCAGCATATAGAGACAGTCATCATCATCATCATCAATCGTATTTATTGAGCGCTTACTATCATCATCATCATCAATCATATTTATTGAGCGCTTACTATGTGCAGAGCACTGTACTAAGCGCTTGGGAAGTACAAATTGGCAACACATGGAGACAGTCATCATCATCATCATCAATCGTATTTATTGAGCGCTTACTATGTGCAGAGCACTGTACTAAGCACTTGGGAAGTACAAATTGGCAACACATAGAGACAGTCCCTACCCAACAGTGGGCTCACAGTCTAAAAGGGGGAGACAGAGAACAAAACCAAACATACTAACAAAATAAAATAGAATAGAATAGATAGGTACAAGTAAAATAAATCAATAGAGTAATAAATATGTAAAATAAATAGAGTAATAAATATGTACAAACATATATACAGGTGCTGTGGGGAAGGGAAGGAGGTAAAATGGGGGGGGGGGGACACGACAGCACAGCCACGAGCGGGGCCGAGTGATGTTGAAATGACAACTGTCCAGTGTGTTTTGAACAATACTAAGTGACTAAAATTATCGGACACACTGCACTTGCTCAGAAGGAATGACTTCAAGTGTGCAGGGCAAAGGGTACTGAAGAGAATTTATTATCCAAAATAGAGGATGACTTCTTAGCTTTTATTGCTTTCACAGTAGCCTCAGTGCTACTACTTTTTGGGGGTCACACAACACCCTAAGCTATTCAGTTTGACTTAGAACAGTTATTATTAAAAAGCTTTTAAAATTATTGTTGAAAAATATTCCTCCACCCACAATACCAAGCAAGGGACAAGGCTGCTTGGTTCAAGGCTACACAAACCTAGCCCATCCCAAGAACCTTCTCTGATTGATTGATTGTATTGCTTTGAGCATGAGTTCAAGAGAGAAGACAGGGAAAGGGGAAGGAAAAGAGGCAGGGAATTGTTTGCATAACATTCTAATTGGAGAATTAGGAAGTGTGAAAGCTTATCCAGAAGCACAGATTTACTCCCCCTCCCACTTTGATAAAAGGTGGGCATCAACTTTTGGTGTTGGCAATGGGATCAACATTTAGCAAGTCCTTGAAGGATGCAAAACACCACAGTGATAGGAAGAAGCACAAGAAAACCAATTTAGATTCAGTCCCTGTTCCCCAAGGGGTTGACTTGTACTTTCCAAGTGCTTAGTACAGTGCCCTGCACACAGTAAGCACTCAACAAATACAACTGAATGAACAATCTAATTTGCAGAGTATAGGCATGGAAGAAATCAAGCCAAAACTCCTCACTCTCAGCTTCAAGGCTGTCCATCCCCTCGACCCCTCCTCCCTCACCTCCCTTCTCTCCTTCTCCAGCCCAGCCCACACCCTCCATTCCTCTGCCGCTAACCTCCTCACTGTACCTCGTTCTTGCCTGTCCCGCCGTCGACCCCCGGCCCACGTCCTTCCCCTGGCCTGGAATGCCCTCCCTCCACACATCCGCCAAGCTAGCTCTCTACTTCCCGTCAAAGCCCTACTGAGAGCTCACCTCCTCCAGGATGCCTTCCCAGACTGAGCCCCCTTTCTCCTCTCCTCCTCCCCATCCCCCCCCCACCTTCCCCTCCTCACAGCACTTGTATATATTTGTACAGAGAAGCAGCATGGCTCAATGAAAAGAGCACGGGTCATGGGTTAAAATCCAGCTCCACCACTTGTGAGCTGTGTGACTTTGGGCAAGTCACTTAACTTCTCTGTGCCTCAGTTACCTCATCTGTAAAATGTGGATTAAGACTGTGAGCCCCACTTGGGACAACCTGATCACCTTGTATCCTCCTCAGCTCTTAGAGCAGTGCTTTGCACATAGTAAGTGCTTAACAAATGCCATCATTATTATTACAGATTTATTACTCTATTTTACTTGTACATAGTTACTAGTCTATTTTGTTAATGATGTGCTTGTACCTGTAATTCTATTTATTCTGACATTTTTGACACCTGTCTACATGTTTTCATTTGTTGTTTGTCTCCCCCTTCTAGACTGTGAGCCCGTTTTTGGGTAGGGACCGTCTCTGTTGCCGACTTGTACTTCCCAAGCTCTTAGTACAGTGCTCTGCACACAGTAAGCACTCAATAAATACGATTGAATGAATGAAAAAGGAATACCAAACAAACTCATCCAAGACAAATGCAAGTTCAACAATACAAATATGAACAGTAAGAAGTATGTCAGTTCAACAGTCTTTGGAGGAGGGTGTCTGCAGGCTGTTCCTCATTACTTTTAGCCACCACAGCTGTGGTCTGGCTGGTTTTCCAAAGGCACTTAGGGCATGATTGCTTCAGGGTTAGTCTGGAGCCAGGAGTCTCCCTTGCAGCATGTCTCCATGCTGGGCAGGTAGAGTTACCAGTGCCTCTTTAAATGTCCCTGGATGATTGTAATTTAGTTGTAAGCCCCTTGAGGGCAGGAATTGCAATTACCAATTCTATTGTACTCTCCCAAGTGCTGGGCACACAGTAAGTGCTCAATAAATTTGATTCACTCCTTTGCCTCCTTCCTTCAAAACCATTTAAGGCAAGATGCCATGAATTTTCATTTGGGAAAAGGAGGCAAATACCACAGATCAAAGCCTTGACTCAACCACATCTGCCATTTGGTCAAATTGATGGTGTGAGTTGAGGATTTGGGAGAGCCATTCCACATGGTTTGGTTTCCATTCCTCAGAACATGAACACATTCCAAAGCGTACTGCCTTGTTTCTGTTGCCCCAAGGTGCACATACCATTTCTTCTAACCCCAAGATACACTGTAACTATACAGGCTCACAGACTCAGACCAACATTCCCTAAAAATGTTCTAGCTAAACCACACAATGAAAGACAGAAGAGAACAAGATCAGACCATCTCTGTCCAACATAAGTCTCTCAGTCAGAGAGTGAGGGACAACAGTTATCTTCTCTACTTTTTTTTAAAAAAAAAATAACATAAGGAACAAGGCTTAGAGAGGTTAAGCCACTTTTGGGCACTTGGTTAGTGGGAGAGCGTGAATTAGAACTCATGTCAATCCAACTCTCTTTCCATTATACCAAGCTGCCTGTCAACATCATCATGAAGGTTTTGGGTGATGTAAAAACCACCTGGCAATCTAAATGAATTCCCCAGACCTTCTGAAGGGTGTAGGATTCCATCAAATCCCTAGCAGTGGGAGTTTCATCAGAAATTGGTATACATCCCACCGGGAACAGTGGAATTCAGGCCTGATACCGGAACAAATATCAGCCCGGCACCAGGTTGGGGATAGATAAAATGTGTGACCTGATTCTCTAGCTGCTTTCCTTCTCTGAACTTTAATCTTACTGATCTACAATAACAACCCCCATCTTTAAGATGAAAGGCAGCTATACTGCCTCTTACAAACCTCGACAAATGAATCCCTCCAGCCTTCCTCACTTTTTATTCCATGCTAGAATCCTGATTTTGCAATTGAGGGAAACAGAGGAGAGAGATAAAAGTGACTGACTCCTGATATTAATGTGTCTTTGCAAGGCAAACTGCGAGCAGCTTGAAAATAAATCAAAAGAAAGCTAATGGATCCTGCAGATTTCTCAGGGGCAAATCGCTGGGAAGGCTTATTTTGAAACTAAAAAGGGGATTTGAGTGCTCGTTCATTTAGCTACAATTCAGGAGGGCTGGAAAGCACCAGTTAGTGCCCATGGAAACAGCATTTGTATGTTGAGCTTGCTTCCCGATTGGCTCTGAAGTCCACACAACTGGCATGGGCTACCCTTAAACCCTGAAGTGTCCCAAGCCAGCAGAATGTTGAAGATAATGCCAAATCACGGGTTCTTTCAGTTCCCATATTCAGTTTGTCACCCAATCCAGTCCATACTTAACTTGCCATCTGAATCATTTTCCAAAGATGTCATTCAATATGAATAAGTCAATCAATTGTATTTATTAAGCATTTGCTGCATGTAGATAGCAGTACTAGCTATTTGGAAGAGTCCAGTACAACAGAGTTGGTAGACACGATCTCTGCCTACATGGAGTTTACAGGAAAGAGGGGGAAATAGTGCTTAGTACAGTGCCTGGCACATAGTAAGCACTTAACAAATGCCATCATCAAATAAACATTAAAATAAGTTAGTGGTGGATATGAGAAGCAACATGGCCTAGTGGATAGAGAACAGGCCTGCGAGTCAGAGGACCTGCGTTCTAATCCCAGCTCTGTTACTTGTCTACTGTTTGATCTTAGTCAAGTCACTTAACTTCTCTGTGCCTCAGTTACTTCATCTGTAAAATGGGGATTATGATTGAGCTCCATGGGGGATGTGGACTGTGCCCAACCTGTTTAGCTTGTATCTAATCTGACCCATGTGGGTCAGGGGCTGTGTCCAATCTGAGTTGTTTGTATCCACTCCAGCGCTTAGTACAGTGCCTGGCATAGTGAGCGCCTAACAAATACCATAATTATGGGAAGCAGCATAGCCTAGTAGATCGAGCATGGGCCTGGGATCCAGAAGGTCGTGGGTTCTAATCCCAACTCCGCCACTTGTCTGTTGTATGACCTTAGACAAGTCACTTCACTTCTCTGTGCCTCAGTTCCCTCATCTGTCAAATGGAGACTGAAACTGTAAGCCCCATGTGAGACAGGGACTGTATCCAACCCGATTAACTTGTATCTACCCCAAGCTCAGAACAGTGCCTGACACAATAGTAAGCACTTAAATACCATAATTATTATTATCCCAGCACTTAGTACAGTGCCTGAACATAGACAGCATTTAATAAATAATAATAATTGTATAAGTGCTCTGGGGGTAGGGTGAAAATCAAAGTGCTTAAGGGATATAGGCCCAAGTATACATTTCCACAGTCATCAAAAATTTTCAATGGTTACTCATTCCTTCCAGCCTCAGGTAAAATTTCCTGACCATTAGGCTTTAAGACACTCAGTCAGCTCTCCCCCTCTTACTTTACACTCTCTTCTACCACTACACCCCAGGTTGCAATCTTTGTTTTTCTCAAGCTAAACTCTCTTCTGTTTTCTCTCAAGATAACCTACACACTTTGGCAGCGGAGGTCAGCTAGGGACCCAAAGTTTTGACCACAACATGCAGCTACACTTTGTTTGCTAATTGCAGCATTTGACACTGCATATTCTTTTGCCTCCTTGCCTCATAAACCTTACAAAACTGCTAAAAAAGCTTCTTTCTGGGTCTCAGAGCCCCATGATGATCTTTCTGTGGCAACTCACCCCCATTTTTCAGCCAGGATTCAGCCTTGTCTGAGGCTTTGGCTCTATCCTTAATAGTAATAGTGGTTTTTGTTAAGGGCTTACTATGTGCCAAGCACTGTACTAAGCGCAGGGGTAAATACAAGATACACAGATCCCACATGGGGATCACAGTCTAAGTAGGAGGGCAAACAGGTATTGAAACCCCATTTTGCAACTGATGCACAGAGAGGTTAAGTGACTTACCCAAGGTCACACAGCAGATGAGTGGAAGACCTGGGATTAGAACCCAGGTCCTCTGACTTACAGCACCTAATGTGTTCTGAATACCGCACTAAGCACTTGGGAGAGTATGGTGGGTTTACTAGAGAAGATCCCTGCTCTCAAGAAGTTGACATTCTAGCTGGGGAGACAGACAAAAGATAAGTTACAGTTAAGAGGGAGGAAAGAGGAGAAGCAGGGTACGTACTTGAGTAAAGGGATCTGTAATGTATTTGCTATGGCAGCTTGAAAATGTTTAAGTGATTAATGATTATCCCCTTTAGACCGTAAACTCACTGTGGGCACGGAAAGTGTCCACTAATTCTGCTGTACTGAACTCTCCCAAGGACTTAATGCAGTGCTCTACATGCAGTAAGTGCTCACTAATGATTGATTGGGTGCCACTTGATGTAGAGTGCTGCTCAGAAGTGATCATCAATCATCATCATCAATCGTATTTATTGAGTGCTTACTGTGTGCAGAGCACTGTACCAAACGCTTGGGAAGTACAAGTTGATGTAATTGCTTCCTCTGGTCCTTTGATTCTGAATCTCCCCTTGCAGCCAATCTCACAATCACTTGCACGAGAGAAGCAGTGTGGCTCAGTGGAAAGAGCATGGGTTTGGGAGTCAGAGATTGTGTGTTCTAATCCCGGCTCTGCCACTTGTCAGCTGTGTGACTTTGGGCAAGTCACTTCACTTCTCTGGACCTCAATTACCTCATCTGTAAAATGGGGATTAAGACCATGCGCCCAACGTGGGACAATCTGATTCCCTTTATCTACCCCAGTGCTTAGAACAGTGCTTGGCACATAGTGAGCACTTAACAAATACCATCATTATTATTAGATGAGCTAATATTTAAAATGAAGGTATACATTTGGGATGATATTAAGTTTTCCCCAAAAATGAAAATGGAGGGAGTCATCTATTCAAGGCATAGATCATTGTATTATTATTTTCAATATTAACAATAATAGTGGAATTCTAAGCACTTACTCTGTGCCAAACACCTTGCTAAGCACTGGGCTAGATACAGTGCACTCAGATCAGACAGAGTGTCAGTTCTACCTGGGGCTCCTAGTCTAGGGGGGAGGGAGAGCAAGCAATCTCCATTTTTTAAATGGGGAAACTGAGGCCCAGAGAAGTTAAGTGACTTTCGCACTGGAGGCAAGTGCCAGAAGTAGTATGGAACCCAAGTCTACCAATTCTCAGCCCTGTACTCTTTTCACTAGGCCCCACTGCTTCTCTAATGCTGTGTGAGAGGTGTCAGGACCAGTTTGCAATATGACAATGGAGAAACCAAACCTGGTTACATAAAAGGAAGACTGCCTAGGGGGAGGAGAACTGTCAGAGCAGGGTTGTCACCACTGAGAGAGCGAGAAGGAGAGAAACTTCGTCAAAGAAAACTGACAAATGACTTGATTTAATTTCCCCGAGCCACAAACACTCAGGTCCAATCCATGAAACCACAAAAGGATTATGCAATCTTCTCCAATTTTAGAGGTTGAGTCGTTCCAGGTCATTCAGAGGACGGATGACAAAGATGAATGTCCAAATTTTAAATTTGTCAAGTTTCAAACATCGGATGGTCAGATGTTTAGGCTTCCGGTCAACTTCTTTTAAGTTACTGACGATCCAAGCATTGAACGAAACAACTGCCAACTGCCCAAAAAAAGACCTGGAGCAAATCTAATAACAGTGTGAGAAGCAGTGTGGCTTAATGGGAATAGCGTGAGTCAGAATCAAAAGACCCTGGATTTTAATCCTGGCTCTGCCCCTAGTCTGCTGTATGACTTTGGGCAAGTCACTTAAACTTCTCTGTGACAGTTACCTCATCTTTAAAATGGGCATTAAGACTGTAAGCCTCATGAGGGATGTGGACTGTGTCCCACGTGATTAATATGCATCTATCCCAGCTCTTAGTACAGTGCCTGGCACACGGTAAGCACTTAACATATACCTAGAATAATAATAATAAATAATAATAATCCAAGGAGGGGAAGGAGGATATAAGGAATCAGGGAACCCTCAGATCTTCTGGAAGGGTGGCAGGGGGAGCCTCTACCCAACTCCCAGTTCTAGACACAGGTCTTCCCCTAGCCTGCTGTGAGACCTTGGGCAAATCCCTTAACTTCTCTACACCTTAGTTTCCTCATCTGTAAAATGGGGCTAAAATACCCACAGGCCCTAACTCATGTAACTGTTGGAAAGACAAAGTGAATAAGTATTGCCAAAGGGCTTTGGAAAAATACAAGACCAAAGGAAAAATGTTAGTGTATTTCACTGCATATTTCAAAAACAGCCATCATGGATAAAGGAAATTTAGTAAGAAATTAAGCTGAAGGCTGAAAGATCACATTAGTATGTTTGGTTTTGTTCTCTGTATCCCCCTTTTAGACTGTGAGCCCACTGTTGGGTAGGGACTGTCTCTATATGTTGACAATTTGTACTTCCCAAGCGCTTAGTACAGTGCTCTGCACATAGTAAGCGCTCAATAAATACGATTGATGATGATGATGATGATGATGATAAATGTGAATTCTTTTTTTTCCTGAAAGAACAAAGAACACTATTGTTGCTTTAATGTTCCCTATTATTAAGCCCAAAATGCCTTCAGAACAACCAAAACAACATTGATCTAACCTTAATATACTCTTAGACCTGATCGATTTTCTTCAATCCAAGCGACACAGAGAGATATAAATACAGGCAAGCAAACAAATAACCACCATAAAACGGTCCCCCTCACCCACATGGATCAATAGGGCCTCTTTAAGGATTCTGGGATCTGTCACCATTGAGATAATGATCTCTGACTAACAGTGAAGCTCATGTACTGTGGAATTTCACTGAGGCGCCATCTTTGCATGATTCTAGGGGCTTTAAACCGCTCCCAGCTTCCCCTCCCTTCCTCAAACCCACTCCGAATCAACATTAGAGCAGGATTATTGTTGCTATTATGACTTGACAACAAGAGCTAAGCCATAAATGCTTCACTGCACCCACCCACTGTCACTCTGTTGAAAACCGATTCAGTCCGGAGTTGCCCAAATATGCCCCGAGTTTGGTCCTGTGACCACCAGCGTCATCTCCAATGGACTGTTTTCCTATGGCACAGTTCTGCCAAGATTCTTCACTATTAAATAGGTCAACCTAGGCCGGGTCACTCAGATGCTGCTAACATTCCCTAAGCCAACTGACTTGCTCATGGAAAGGGTCCTTGTGCTTATCCAGTGGTGGTATGGGAAGTGGACTGTAAGCTCATTGTGGGCAGGGAATGTGTCTGTTTATTGTTATATTATACTTCCTAGGTGCTTAGTACAGTGCTACAGTACAGTACTGTACAGGACACAGGAAGTGCTCAATAAGTACGACAATGAATGAATCAAAGTGTCAGTCTCTCTGGCTGGTCCCTGAAATGTAGAACTTTCTCTCCCACCCCAAAAGCTCATTCAGGGGGTCTGACATTAGCAGTCTGCTGATCAGCTATTCCTCAGTGCCTTTGTCTCCTTTCCAGTCACAATCCAAAACCTTAAAGGCTTCAGCCCCCACTACTCCTCCTGCCTCCAGACCCTAAAAAAATCACACACAGTATTGTACCAGTAGACAGTCGTTCAACTAATAGTTATTTCTGAGCATGTAACACTTGTGTAGGAACAACATTGGGGAGGCTTAGTGGCTAGAGCACAAGCCTAGGAATCAGAAGGAACGAGGTTCTAATCCCAGCTCCATCACTTGTTGGCTATGTGACCTTGGGCAAGTCACTTAATTTCTCTGTGCCTCAGTTATCTCATCTGTAAAATGGGGATTATTACTCTGACTGAACCGCTTCCTTCCTCTCCCCCTCGTCCCCCCCCTCCATCCCCACATCTTACCTCCTTCCCTTCCCCACAGCACCTGTATATATGTATATATGTTTGTACATATTTATTACTCTATTTATTTTACTTGTACATATCTATTCTATTTCTTTTATTTTGTTAGTATGTTTGGTTTTGTTCTCTGTCTCCCCCTTCTAAACTGTGAGCCCACTGTTGGGTAGGGACTGTACTTCCCAAGTGCCTAGTACAGTGCTCTGCACACAGTAAGCACTCAATAAATACAATTGATTGATTGATTGATGTGAGACATGTATTGTGTCCAACCTGATTAGGTTGTATCTACCCCAGCATTTGACACTTACTAAAGTGCTTAACCGTCATCATCAATATTCTGAATAAATCACCACCCAGTACAAAAGAGATTCAGTTATAACCTCCTCTTCAAAAAGGAGAATACAAATCAGTACCATAAATGTCACCCAGAGAGAATAAATCACTTCATTGGAAAAATAATTCAGAGGATTGCAACAGGGGGAAAATTCTCCTATACTCACACCCAAAAAGTAGAAATGAAGCTTGGAGGAGTCTCACTAATCACTGACGGCCTTGGTTAACCTAGTTAAGTTATTTTGACTAGCATACTACTTTTTTAGAAACAAGTTATCCAAATAAACATCCTCTCCATCAAAGTTCTACCAATTGGCAGCTGAACACACATTTGGGAGTTTTCCAGGGATGCTGGGAGGTCTTTAATATTTCATCTCCATCAGGAAAAATGGGGGTTGGGGGCATGGGGAGAGAGGGAGTGAGAGAGACAGAGACAAAAACAGACATAAGACAAATTGTTATGAAAGATCATGTTGTTGGCTCTTCCCAGGAGCCCCAGTGCTGATTCTCTGCTATTATTAATAGTGACCTGTGGGTTTTTAAGTGTTGAGCAAATAAACACGTATGCTTCTCTCAACTGAGAAAGCAGACTGATGCCTCATAAGCAGTCTAATAATTATAAGCATACTTGATGATTTTTTAATTAACAAGATTGATTCTTTAAATCGGGTTCACATCCTTCCAGCCAGTAGAAGACCCATGCAGGCAACTGAAATTGATAACATATGGAAAGGCTGCTGTGTGTGCATGCTCTAACCTACAATTTCTGGGTATGTCTGTACTGATTCATACAAATCTTTTTGCAGACTTAGCTTAGAATTGTAGTGTGACAACAAATCTCAAGAACATGGAAGTTCTGCATCAACCTAGCCCTGGGAAACCCTGTACCCAACAAAAAGTTTTCATTGGTAATATCTAACTCAAAGTAGTCACTTAGAGAAGCAGCGTGGCCTAGTGGATAAAGCATGGGCTTGTGAGTCAGATGGACTTGGGTTCTAATCCCAGCTCTGCCACTTGTCTGCTGTGTGGCCTTGGGCACATCACTTCTCTGGGCCTCAGTTACCTCATCTGTAAAACGGGGATTAAAACTTTGAGCCCCATGTGGGTCATGGACTGTGTCCAACCCGATTTGCTTGTAACCACCCCAGGGCTTAGAGCAGTGCCAAGTACATAGTAAGCGCTTAACAAAGACCATTATTATTATTGGACAGAATGCAATCCAAAAGGCCATCCTGGCTTTTGGAAAACAGCAAGATGGAGAGCGTGATGAGAAAGAGCAGCAAGCTCCATATTGAGATGGCAGTCAATAAAATTGTTGTGGTGTCAGCTGAGAGATCTGGAAACTACGAGGGCTCCTCCAGTCATTTCACCAGCATCACCTATTAGCCACTGCCATCAAATGGCTGGATAGGATCAGTGACCACAAGGTCCTGGAATGCAATAAACTCACCAGTATCAAAGCAGTGCTCCCAACAACACAACTCTGCTGGAAGGGATATATGAGGAGGATGAACATCAGCAGGAGATCCAAACAGCTACTTTAACACCTTGGGGATGCTTCCTGGGAGAGAGAGCCTGGATTTGGATCCTGGAAGGCCGGCCCGCCATCACACCGTGCAGCCCTGCTGCTCCCGGTAGGATCCTCTCCTCCGGATGCTGCCACGAGGGCCGGTGCTCCCCCACCCTCCCTCTGTCTGTCCATCCATCCCCAAGCAGCCTGCTATTGGAACCCCGTCTCCCACCCTGTCATCTGCATCCCCGCCCAAGTACACCGAGGCCCATGGGCTGGGCCCCCACACCCCAACATCACTACACTCACCCCTCGAAGCCACCTCCACTCTGTCCGAGTAACCAACTGGGATCGTAGGCCATTGTGTCCCCTTGCCTGATCGTGGAACATTGTGTCCCCCTGCTTCCATTCCCCCCTCAACCCCATAAGCGACCTTCTTTGAGGAGTCCCCCCGCTCCCTCTTTCCCAGTCTGGACCTGACTGATCCCCTGCCCCCACACCCCCGCACAAAAAAAGGCCCGAGTTACTTTAACAACAACCTCATTCTTACCTAGTCAGCCCACCCATGCTATTTGGCTGTTTTCTCCTCTCCCCAGGCATCTCCACTCCCATGACCCACCTTAACAGTTCCGCCCTATTCCAGAACTCTCATCCATAGGACTCCATCCTCCACCACCTCAGAGACATTTTTGCCAAGTGCCCCTGGACTCTCCTTGCTATTAACCCCTTTGATCTGATTTGACTGACATATGGACAATTCATCCTTCTGCTTTGAGCATCATCTGCCTATTTTAAGGTTGCTTCTGCATGTTAATTAACTGCTCTCTGTGATCTCATCGTCTGCTTATTTTATTATTCCCATTGCATGTTAATTGTTAACTGCTCTCTGTGATGTCATCTGCTTAGTTTTTGCCATCACATATTGTTTTCTGTGATATCATCTGCTTATTTTATTATTACCATAGCATGTTAATTGTGTCATCACCTAGTTATTGCTACTGCATGTTAATTGTTAACTTCCGGCTGCACTGTCATTTACCTTGCTGACCTCACCATGAACTATCAATTCCTCTGCTCCCAACTGCCCTTCCCATTCCTCACCTTCCCATTCCCCACCCAGCTCCTCCCCCTCCCCCTGACCTGGAATGCCCTCCCTCCACACATCCGCCAAGCTAGCTCTCTTCCTCCCTTCAAAACCCTACTGAGAGCTCACCTCCTCCAAGAGGCCTTCCCACACTGAGCCCCCTTATTCCTCTCCTCCTCCCCATCCTCCCGCCCTACCTCCTTCCCCCTCCCCACAACACCTGTATATATGTTTCTACAGATTTATTACTCCATTTTACTTGAACATATTTACTATTCTATTTATTTTGTTAATGATGTGCATCTAGCTTTAATTCTATTTGTTCTGATGACTTGACACCTGTCCACATGTTTTGTTTTGTTGTCTGTCTTCCTTTCTAGACTGTGAGCCTGTTCTTGGGTAGGGACCGTCTCTATATGTTGCCAACTTGTACTTCCCAAGTGCTTAGTACAGTGCTCTGCACACAGTAAGTGCTCAAAAAATGATTGAATGAATGAATGTTCCCGATGAAGTCATCAATAGCTTTCTGGAGAGCATTCCATGAAGTTCCTGTAATTCAGTGAATAGACTCCAACAGTGCAGTCTATCAAACCTCCTAAGGATTTGCCCAGGAAGTGGGGTGGGGAAGGAGGGATGGTGCATACCAATTTCCAAAAATCACCAGGAGAAAAGCTTCAACCTATCAACTCTCATTACTGACTTTGGATTATAAACTCCTTGAGGACAGCAAACATATGTCTTGTTACTGTTGGATTCTGACAAGTATAAGGTCTGGCATACTGCATAGAGTAGGGGCTCAATGACTAATTGATCTTTGCCACTTTGCCAAGTGCTTACTATGTGTCAAGCACTGTTCTAAGCGCCAGGGTAGATACAAGATAATCATCAATCGTATTTATTGAGCGCTTACTATGTGCAGAGCACTGTACTTAGTGCTTGGGAAGTACAAATTGGCAACATATAGAGACAGTCCCTACCCAACAGTGGGCTCACAGTCTAAAAGACAGTGGGCTCACAGTCTAAAAGGTCGGGTCGGACACAGTCCTTGTCCAAAAATGCAATGCACAGTCTTAATCCCATTTTACAGATGAGGGGACTGAGGCACAGAGAAGTGAAGTGACTTGCCCAAGCTCACATAGCAAAGTGGCAGAGCCACAATTAGAGACATAGTCCTTCTGGATCCCAGGCCCATGCTCTACCCACTTGACCACACTGCTTTCTTTTGCCAGAGGAACAATTTCTCTATTCCTTTGGAGGTCCAGGACCCCAAGGCTTCAACTATATAAAAAGGACTTCCCACATCCCAGGTTGGAGAGCCAACACCTCAACATCCCCATAATCATACTTATCTAATATTAATTCCTTTAGTTCCTTTCTTTAACATTTATTTTTTGCATTTCTCTCACACTAGCAGATTATAGTTCTGTCAGTGTTGTTCTCTTGAAAAACATTTTTGCTCCATTTATTAGCATCCTGGGACTGCCTGAAACAAAGGCCAATTCTTTGACCCTGTCAGCAAAATGCCACTCTGCTCAAAAATGCCTTCCAGTGCCTGTGAAGTTCTCTCACCTCTCATTACCTCACATTAACGGGAAAATTGCTGGTGCAGATGAGGACACAGAGTCACAATTTGAGGGAAAGAAAATCAGATCTTCAAACTCAACATTGGGAAGGTTATCATGGCCCATAGCCTTTAAAAGTAGGAGACAGACATTTTGAAGGCTAAATGTAATTTACATTTATCTGGACAATTCTGGAATCTCCAATGACATCTTATGTTTCCTCAAATAGAAGATCTTAAAGATAAGAGTGGAGGAGACACTGGATGTTAGTACTATTTATTAAGTGCTTACTCTGTGCCAAGCATTGCACTAAGCACTGGGCTAAATACAAGATAATCAGGTAGGAAACAATCCATGCCCCACCTGGGGCTCACAGGCTAAGTAGGAAGTGTTTTTATATTAGTTTCAGTTCAAAAGCATCTCCCACCAGTGGTTCAGCAACCCAATTTCCCTTTAGATGAGAATTGACATTACTAATTTTTTGAAACTATTTACCAAGATGGAGACCATCTCGCATTCAGGGTAACAGAATGATACTCAAGTGCCATAAAATAATTAAGTTTATTCTGTAAAAACTAAAATCTGTAGGTTCTCCTTGACAAGAACATATTTCTCTTTAAGGGCTGGCTGAGCATGTTTGGATTGAGAAGGGAAGACCTAAACCAATTACTGTGATTTCTGGAGCAGAACAGACCAGAAGACTAGTGAGCCGCAGAAGATAGGTAAGTCTGATTAGAAAGTGGATGGGTTGTATTCTTAGAAAAGGGTATATGCAACATGGACAACACACCTCCACCAGCCCATCCTGTCCTCTTCATATTGCACGATAGCTCCTTCATCCAAATATTGTCAGTTTTTCCAAATAATAGATTTTAACATTTATGGTATTTAGGTGATTTTTTTCAAATATGAAGCAGCAACCTTTGCCTGCTGGCTTTGACCAATCAGTGGCATCTGAATGCTTACTGTGTGGGAGAGAACAATGTAATTGGTAGTCACAATCGCTGTCCACAAGGAACTTACAATCTATAAGAAGAGATTACCAAGGAGCCCGAAATTCCTTTGCAAGAGAATCCATGGTCCCTGCCAGTAAGTGCCGAGCAGATGAACAGAGTCCCATTTTCCAAAAGACCTGCTAGGAAGGAACCGTGTTTGAAACCTGTGCCTCAAATCGGTGTTTTCTCTGCCTGAGGGGGGAACTTGTAGCTTCCTGAGGGATGGAGGGCCCACAGATCCTCTGGCTCCATGCTGGATTCTCTGAGGCAGTTGGTTGAGGTCTAGTTGCTCACCTCAGAGCTAAGGTGACTAAGTGTCCCTAGCCAGGTGGGACATCCATGATTTTTTTAGAAGTTTGGCTCTGCCTGCCTATGGAGAGATTTGGTGAAGGCTGTTTGGGACAGATGTGGCACAACAGAAGCCCTCAGACTAACCATAGGGGCCAAGAACTGATATTTCAACCACTGCAGATGAGAAGGAAGAGTCCTCCCCTCAGTAGTGGGAAGAGTCCTCAGTAGTGACAGCAACATTTGCTGAACTGAACTCTTTCTTCAGAGTCAGATGTGGGAGTTTGTGATGTACCCAGAAATGCAACATCAGGATTCACCTTGGAGCCAGGGACTGGAGATTTAGGAGATAATTTGGGGGAGGATAAGAGACCTTGTCATGATTCTCCCACTCCACTTTCTGAATCCTTTGTGAATCCCCATTTTACACATGAGGAAATGGAGGCATAGATAAGGTAAGTGACATGCCCAAAATTACACTGCAGGCAAGAGGCAGAGTCAGAATTAGAATCCAGGTCCTCTGACTGCCCAGACCCATGTTCTTTCCATTAGGCCATGCTGCTTCTCTGAATCTCAGTTTCCTCCTCTAAAACGGAAATGATTCCTGCTCTCCCTACCTCATAAATAAAAACGGAACAGGAGACAGCCTTTCTTAGAGCACAATATGTTGGAACAGTGGAATTTCCCCGTCAGTAATGTCTTCTTTAAACTGTATATACACCTCCTAGATTAGAGAGGCCAACGTGGGACAGGGATTATGTCCAATTTGATTATCTTGTATCCACCCCAGGGGTTGGTACGTACAAAGTGCTCAGTAAAAACCATGATTATTATGAAAATTCTAATTGCAGTAGACCCTCAATGCCTATTATAGAATGATCGTTCATTGCTAATTATAATAGCATAGCTATCGAATGAACACTTCCCACTCAAGTTTCCTATTTCTGTTAACATTCAAATGTCCAACCAATGCTTTAAGTGTTTCCACTTCCAGCCATGACTAATCCCGGGGACACATGATTTTCCCAAGATGCTTCAATTCAATATTCACGATTCCATTTATAAAGCCCAACCACCAGCAGCAGAATAATGACAGTTAGCAACTTCCTTCCATCGCCTCCTTTTTTTAGACCCTCCAGCTTGAGCCCACCCTCCTCTTCACTCTCACACAGCTCTTCCTGAAGTCCGACTCCCGCCCCCGGCTCACAGAGGGGGTGGAGGGGCACCCGAGGATGGGAACCAAAAATGTCCAATCAGCCAGAGTCTACCACTGGTTCTCGATTCTCCAGAGAGGCGTTTGTGCAGCTAAAACAACCATTTCTCCCTCACCATTAACCTCCCAGGGAGGCAATGTGGCATGGAACCCAGAAGACCTGGGTTCTAGTTTCATCTCTGCCACTGGCCTTATGGGTGACCTTGGGCAAGTCACTTCACCTCTTTGGGCCTCAGTCTCCTCATCTGTAAAATAGGGATTCGTTTTCTCTTCTCCCTACCTCTTTGATTTTGAGCTCCACCTGGGACAGAGATTGTATCTGATCAGATTTTCTTGTACCTTCCTCTGATGAGAGACTAGATAGGGAAAGCTTCCTGGAGGATGTATCATTTTAGTAGGGCTTTGAATTCAGGGAAAAGTAATTGTTTTTGAAGTGCTTGACTTATTTTCTTCTTCCACAACCTTCATGCTGCAACTATTTGGATAAAGAGTATTTATTTTCGTTGGGTTTGAACTCACAACTCTCAAGCTTCCCTCATTTCCTGTCGCAGAATTTGCTAGAACAATTCCATTGTTTTTCTGTTTGTTTTTTAAATGGTATTTGTTAAGCACTTACTGTGTGCCAAGCACTTTATTAAGCACTTGGGAAGATGCAAGCTAATCCAGTCAGACCAGTCCACAACCCACGTGGGGCTCACAGTTTAAATCCCCATTTTACAGATAAGATTTCTGAGGCACAGAGAAGTTAAGCAGCATGGAGAAGCAGCGTGGCTCAATGGAAAGAGCACGGGCTTTGGAGTCAGAAGTCATGGGTTCAAATTGCGGCTCTGCCAATTGTCAGCTGTGTGACTTTGGGCAAGTCACTTAACTTCTCTATGCCTCAGTTCCCTCATCTGTAAAATGGGGGTTAAAACTGTGAGCCCCCATGGGACAACCTGATCACCTTGTAACCTCCCCAGTACTTAGAACAGTGCTTTGCACTTAGTAAGCACTTAATAAATGCTATTATTATTATTATTATGCAATTTTCCCAGGGTCACTAAGGAGTAAAGCGACAGAACCTGAACTAGAACCCAAGTCCTCTTTCAGGTCAAGGTTCTTTTCTACTAGGCCACATTGCTCCTCTTGTTTGCCCTGGCATTTTAAATTCCAAAAAGTCTCCTCTCGGCCAGTTTGAACAGAAGAATCTTAATCTTTGCTTGTGTTCTTTCCAAAGTCATAATGTAACCATCCTACACTCTGTAACCAAAGGCCAGTTTACTCATCCGAGGTCTATATCTGTCGATGGCTATCAAGCTGATCAAATCCAATGTCCTGTTAGCTGTAAAGATCACATTTGCCCCCAGAAGTGTTGGCCTTTTTTAGGTCACTGAAAAAGTTCACACTTTGTGAGTCTTAACACCACCAACTTTTCCCTATTTCTCCTTCCTCTTCCTTATCCCACCATCCCACCACTGTGACAGAAGAGAAAATGGTCCAAAACTACCACCCCCTTTGCATTTCTGCAAGCCTCCGATTGGGGTTTTGAAACTGGGAGTCAGAGGTTGTGGGTTCTAATCCCAGCTCCGCCACTTATCAGCTGTGTGACTTTGGACAAGTCACTTCTCTGTGTCTCAGTTACCCCATCTGTAAAATGGGGATGAAGACTGTGAGCCCTACATAGGACAATCTGATTGCCATGTATCTACCCCAGTGCTTAGAACATAGTAAGCGCTTAACAAATGTCATTATTATTCAGTGCTTAGAACAGTGCTTTGCACATAGTAAGTGCTTAATAAATGCCATTAAAAAAAAAACAACAGTATCCAAGAGGAACTTTTACCCCAAAGAATACACTTCAGAGCCTAGTGGACAGAGCATTGGCCTAGGAGTCAGCAGGACCTGGGTTCTAATCCCAGCTCCACCATGTGCCTGCTGTGTGACCTTGGGCTAGTTATTTCACTTCTCTGTGCCTCAGTTACCTCATCTGTAAAATGGGGATTACTAATGTAATCTCTCCCCCTTCTAGACTGAGCCCGCTGTTGGGTAGGGACTGTCTCTATATGTTGCCAACTTGTACTTCCCAAGCACTTAGTACAGTGCTCTGCACACATTAAGCACTCAATAAATACGATTAAATGAATTAATACTGTGAATCCCATTCAAGATATGGATTGTGTTCAACCTGATTGACTGGTATCAACCCCAGAGCTTAGTACAGTGCCTGGCACATAGTAACACTTGAATACCATAAAACAATGCATGCTCTTGCACAAATAAACATGATCTGTAGGTACTACATACATAGGCTGCGGTGTTGTCTAGCAGAAAGCTCAGCTCTGGCCCAGTCTTCTCTGTGCCTTGATTTCCTCATCTGTAAAATAAGGATCCAAAGCTGTTCTCCCACTTAGACTGTGAGTTCCTTTTAGGATAAGGACTACATCTGACCTGATTAAATCATACCTACCCCAGTGCTTAGAACAGTGCTAGACATGTAATAAGTGCTTAAACTGCAGAGGGAAAAAAATAAAAGACTTAGAACAGTTCTTGGCACAAAGTGCAACACTCAGGCAATAAATAAATATCCAACCAGGAAGCAAAGAAACTCCCTGAGGATTATATTTGGGGGAAATGTCTACCAATTCCATTATATTGTACTCTCCCAGTAGTGTTTAATATAATGCCCTACACCCTACATTCAGTAAGTACCCAATAAATATGATCAAATGATTGTGGTCATGGACACCTTAGCTCAAACATGGTGAACCAAGACTGAAGCAGTTGTTTGTAAAAGGATTAAGCTAATTATCAATGATCTCAAAGCATTGCACTAAGCACTTGGGAGAGTACACTACAACAGAGTTGGCACACATGTTCCCTGCTCACAGTGAGAAGTTTTGTCTCCCAGGGGAGGCTCTGGTTGCTTTTCTTTAGGCCTTCCACATTGTCTATCTCCCCCTCTAAACTGTAAAAGTTGGTAGGCACATTCCCTGCCCACAGTGAGATTATGATCTAGAGGATGCACGATCATACACCAGATTCTTAAAAAGGGAAAACATATCCCAGTGAGTCAGCACACTCCTCTACTCTCCAAACACCCACCTGCCAGTTTAAGAGCAATTTACTTTTTTTTCTTTTTTTTAATCTATGCATGGGAGACCAAGAAAGTAACCCACTCTCAGTTCTGTACTTGCTGTCTTTTCCCCAGCCCTCCACTATTTAGCCTCTTTCCTTCCAAGAACGGACTCAAATGTTTTCTCATATGGTTTCAACACACCCCAGTCAATAAATGAAGGCAGACATTAAGCTACCAGAGCCACCAGGGTGGGATTAAATTAATCCCTCAGGGGAGTCGAGCCAAACCTCCCTTCTCTCCTCTCTCACTTCCTCGGACCTCCATCAGTAGTTTCCACTGAAGACAATTCAGCTGTTCCCAGTCCCATCTGTCATGATGTCCACACCTTTGAGCAGTTCTCACTTCACTATGGACTTATTCATTCAGTCATATTTATTGAGTGCTTACTGTGTGCAGAGCACTGTACTAAGCAGTTGTAAAGAACAATTCCTGTTCTCTAGGCCGGATACCACAGTGCCCTCAATTCTACTCTTTGTAGTTGTGAGGGATCATCTCCTCCAGCAGGCCTCCCCTGATTAGCCTCCTAACTCCCCCCCACCCACCCCCACCGATTTCACCAGTTGTCACTTCATCAGTTTCATGTCACCTATGTACTTTGGGGCCTAACCTCCCTCCCGCTTACCCTTACTGACATTAAACAAACTCTCTTGCTTCCCCATACCCATAGCTTCCTTCTATAGCATCTCTCCTTACTGGATTATGAGTTCCTTGAGGCTAAGGATCACATCTAACTTTATTGTACACTCCCAAGAATTTAGTGCAGTTCTCTATATGCAGCAGGAGCTCAATAAACACCTGATCAATAGATTCATCACCCTGCATCCTCTTCTCTCCTCACTCTGATGTACACATGTGCACGCTTGAACTGTTCTGGGATTTTTTTTTTTTTTTTACCAAATCTGAGTCAAACTGCATCAAAACATTTCACATTGTCAGGCAAGCTCTTCCTAATAGCATTCAAGCCAAAACTACAGACTTCCATATTATGTCCCAAGTTTTAATAGACAAGATCTCTGCCCTCAAGGAGCGTATGTCCTGTTGTGTGCAGAGCACTGTACTGACAGAGTAGAATAGAGTTAGAAGACAATCTCTACTCTCAAAGAACTTACAGTGTAGAGGCAGTTTCAGGGCAGGAATATCAAGGACTCAGAAATCCCCTTTTTAACTTTCTTAGACACAAAAGTGATGCTACATAAAGCTTCATTTCAGAAGCCTTTCGAGATGGGAAAGAAATACCTGAAGAAGCTAAGAAATGAGATGTACATTGAGGAACGCTCACAAGAATACCAAAAGAGGCAGCATCCCATCTTAAAAAAAAAAAAAATCTCCTTCATGGGACTGACATAACCCAGTACTGTCAAAGTTGGCTCCAGATTAAATGACAGGTGTACTTTTCCATCACTGACTGTGTTCAAAACACCCATTCCTCTGTTTCCCAGGTGCTTCCGAGCTTATGATTTTGAAGCTGTAAGGTATATCCTCCTTGTGGTAATCGCAAGCAAAGCAATCAATATGAATTTAATACCATCTCTTTCTGGGTATAGCATTAAATTTATTCAAGCAAAAACTCAATACATGAGTTAAAATGTTTCAGTGAAATGCCAATTTGCAACAATGCTTTTATTAAGATGAAAGGTCCAACTGAAAGAACTTATAACCTGTAAACGTGCTGCAGTTGAGTTAGCACAAATAAGAATCTATTTCCCTGCTTTAAACAGTGTTGGGTCCCAGTTTATATTGACTGATTTTTGTGTTAAGCACCTACTGTAGGCTGTATGTTGTGCTAAATGCTGGGGGAAGTATAAATCAGTAGTAAAATAGAGCTGCCCATCAGTTCGAGGATAACACTGCAAGCAGTGGGTTAGAAAAGAGAAGTGAGGCAAGGAGGGAAAAGATATTTTACCACCAATGGGACATGCATCAGAAGAGGTTTTGCAGTAGTGGTGATGATTTGCATAGAACCATCCTCACTCTCATTTAGTGTCCCCGTGTTCAGCAGCTCACATTATGAGGGAGCTGGATGCAGTTCGTAGTTATAGAGCAGAAAACCTCAGCTACCCTCAGCAGTAGCCCCTGGGACGTCTCTCTTTCTCATTAGATGCCACTAGGGAAAGCACAAAAAAACCTTTACCCTGGCATCAGACCACACTTAAGGTCAGAGGTACAGTACTTTCAAAGTCATATGTCCTCCTTCCTAGTGGTGAGCTGACAGGAGAAATGGCTTCATTTTCATTCTCAACATTCAGCTGCAGACATTAATGTTTTCTGTGTACAGAGCATTGTACATGGTGCTTGGTGAACAACAGAGTTACATATAATCCTTGCATTTGAGAGTTTAGATTGGAGGAGGGATGATAAGCAAGCATAAAGAGTAGCTAAAGGGTATAAGATTTGATATAGTTAAGTAACAATAATTGTGGTAATTTAACACACTATATTTCAAGCAGTGGACTAAACGTTGGGGGTCGATACAAGATAAGTCAGACATAAGTAGGAGGGTGAACACGTATTGAACCCCCACTGAACAGATGAAGAAACTGAGGCACAGAAAAGTTAAGTGACTTGCCCAAGTTTACACAGCAGAAAAATGGCCAAGCTGGATTCACTGCAGTCATGGCCCATTTCTCATCCAAGGAGTTTCCAGTGTAGTCCTTCATATTTAGCTGGTGAACCCCATGTGGGACAGGGACTATGTCCAATTTAATTTACTTGTATCTACACCTGTGCTTAGAACAGTGTTTGACACTTAGTAAAAGTTGAAATACCATCATCATCATTCTCTCAAGTAGTACTCAGACCAAGCCCACTGCACTTATTTGATTGCTCATCTGCTGTAGATAGTTGTTCTACATTGTAAAGGAGGTGATTTCCGGAAGTAATCACCACCATTTAGTTCTCCATTCTAGATCTGTGAGTTGTTCTCTCCCTCTCACTTCAGTACAGGACACAAGTCAAAGTTCTTAATCCTCAAAATAAAAATAATGCCCACCTCACCTTAACTCGAGAGATGTTGAGGACAAAATAAAATGCCTATGTGAATTCATAGCATTCTCTTCTACACCAAGATGTAGTTTAAAATGCACAATTTCTGCACATGTGCTTCCTTAAGCCTGGGAAAGCAACTTCCCCCTCTAGTTTTTCACTGGATTCCTCTGGAAACCCAGTTCCTGGAAAGCTCACAGGAGTGGAAACAAGTCTTCCCATTTTCCAGAAAGAACTGGGTAGCAGTTAAGTTGAAGCACGAGCTAGATGAGTTTCAGTCACTTTCAGGTTTCATTAACTTTAAGTCTGATTCCCTAATCACTTGTAATTTTCTAAAGTGTAATGTTTGCCATTCATTTCTGTAAATCACTTGAATGCCAATTCCAGAGGTTTGCCAGGAGAGCTCCATCACCTCAGACTGCTTTCTCTTGGAAAAAAAAAGATCAGTGGAACAAAATAAAACAAGATTTACACAGCCCATGCAGAGTGCTTCCTTGGCAATCACTATTTCTCCCAGACAGGCTGTGAACTACCAAGCCCATGAATACATTGGTTTGACAGTTTAAATAACAACTCTAGCCATGAAGAGTGAATCTCAAAACAGTTGGTTTAAGTTTGGTGGCGGGGGGAGCCCAAGTTGTTGATCATTTTGGCCAAACTTTCTGGGCAGCCAGCCTCTTTCTTTAAAAAAAATGGTATTTCTTGAGCATTTACTATGTGACAAGCACTGTTCTAAGTGCTGGGATAGATTCAAGTCAATCAGCTCAGCCCCATAGTACACATGTCAATCAATCGTACTTTTATTGAGTGCTAAGCATTGTACTCAGAGCTTGGGGGAGTACAATACAACAGAGTTAAAAGACACATTCTCTGCCCACAACGAGCTTACAGTTTGGAGAAGATGGACATTAGTACAAATAGACTAGACTGTAAACTCGTTGTGGGCAGGGAACATGTCTACCAACTCTTTTGGATTGTTATTTGTACTGGGATGAATGTCAAGTGCCCAAAGGTAAGTTAGAGCCAGATCCAGTCCCTGCCCTCAGGAAGCTCTCAGTACAAGGGAACACAGTGACAGAAAAATATTTGCCACATACTAAGGTGGAAACCTTTAATCACTGATATTCATTCCAGCTGAGAGTTACTGGGGGTGATTGGAATGATGGAAGTCAGCGGGAATTAACTAGGGAAGATGAGGTTTAGGAGAGCTTTAAAGATTGAATGGAGTTTGATCTAATAGCACAGAGGAAAGGGAGAGAGCATTCCAAGGAGGGGGAATGGATGTGAAAGTGAATGGAGCAGAAAAACAGAATAACATATTCAAATAACAACACCAAGCCTGTGTTGCAGAAGCTCTCCTTGGAATTTGTGATTCTCTAGAGATTCTGCCAATTCCTAACTGCTCCCATATGCCAGCTCATCCCTCTACCTCTTAATACTGTGAGCCTCATGAGGGACAGGGACAGTGTCTGACCTGATTATCTAATATCTACTCCAATGATTAGCAGTGTTTGACTCCTATTTAGCTCTTAAAAAATACTGTCATTATTATTACTAGAAATAGGCAGAGTTAACCTCTAAGAATGGAAAGGCTGTAGAGCCCAACAATGTTACCTATATTGTAAGCTCCTTATGGGCTGGGAATGTGTGTTTATTGTAATATTATACTCTCCCAAGCACTTGGTATAGTGCTCTGCACACAGTAAGCACTCAATAAATATGATTGACTGCCTATCTGGAACTAATGATAAGCATCACGAGAGGAATCAACAGGACTGTCCCTTAGAGATACCCAGGAGGCAGCATGCCCAAGTGGAAAGAACATGGAATTAGGAATCAGATTACCTGAGTTCTAGTTCTGCCAGTCACCTGCTCTGGGGCCTCAGACAAGTTATTTTCTGGGCCTCACTTTCCTCAACTGTAAATTGAGGATAAACTATCTGTTCTCCTTCCCTCTGAGTTACATGGCTTAGGGGATAGAACACAGGCCTGAGAGTCAGAAGGTCAGGGGTTCTAATACTGGCTCCACCACTTGTCTGCTGTATGACCTTGGGCAAGTCACTTAACTTTTCTGTGCTTCAGTTCCCTCATCTGTAAAATGGGGATTAAGATGGTGACACATGTGGGACAGGGACTGCGTTCAACCTGATTAACTTGTATCTACCCCAGTGCATAGAACAGTGCTTGACACATAAAGTAAGCGCTTAAATACCATCATTATTACTAATCCAAATCCTGTACGAGACATGGACTTTGTTCAGTCTATGGGCAAGAACATGTCTACCAACTCTGTTGTGCTATACTCTCTCAAACACTTAGTACAATGCTCGGCACACAGTAAACACTCAATAAATACCAGTGATTGACCTATCATACATCTGACAAAGACCATAGTACACAATAAGCCCTTAAAAATACTATAATCAGAAAAAAATGAGATGGGGTGACACTATAACAAATTGAACATGAAGAGATGGCAAGGAGTGGTCATAAATCAATCCACATCATAGCAGGCTTTGGTTTGACCTAGGGAAAAAAAACCCAACTCAAAACTTCATCATTAAAAAAAAAAAAAAGAGGCGGCCCTCAAGGGAAAAATTCCAACAGAAATTTAAGCTTTTGTCTATCTTATAAACTAGTAAGTGAAATCACAGTGATGAAGGAAGAATCAGATAGTGCAGTTGATGCAACAAATTAAAGCAGAGGTAAGGTGATTCCTATCATAAGGAAAAGATTTGCCCAGGCCCCTTGAACTCCACTGGCAAGAGTTTGAGTGTGACGGTGACATTTTAGTCATAAATGTCTGCTCCCTCCCAGATCTTGTTATTGTGAGGTCTACACAGCCTTTGGAAGTGTGAAGTTAATGTAACAGAGCAGAATTACCAGCAGCTGCTGCAACACCCAACAGCACACAAGATGGCCAAGCAGGAAAAACACAGCTAGGAATGAGGAGAAAAACTTATGTCAGAAGGGTGCCACCTTAAAAACACATTATGAGTAAAAGACGGCAATGGTTTTCTCCTCCCTCAAAGATTGTAAGATCTTCAAGGACCTGGACAGTGTTTTCATTGCATTGTCTCAGAAATTTTGGTACAGTGCTCTATGCTCATAAAGATGCTCAATGAATACTCTTGCAGGAATGAACACCTTTAGCATGGGGAAGTTTAAGGTCTGACTATTCAAGAATTATTCAAGAAGAAAAATTACCTGAGATCTAATGGTTGTAGTAATTAAATTTGTTGAGTGCAAGGCACTGTACTAAATGCCTGGGAAGGAATGCCTTGCAGAAGCTCACGTGCTAGTCTGGAAGAGACTCCCAGAAATATCATTAAGTGAGTGTTCCTGGGATTTTAGAAAGATTATAGTGTATTTCTTAGCTTTCTTCTAAACTGTAAGCTTCTGATAGGCAAGGATGGTGTCTACTTACTCAGGAAGCAGTGTGGCTGAGTGGAAAGAGCACGGGCTTGGGAGTTAAAGAACATAGATCCTAATCCTATCTCTGCCACTTGTCTGCTGTGTGACCTTGAGCAAGCCACTTAACTTCTCTGTGCCTCAGTTACCTCATCTGTAAAATGGGGATAAAGACTGTGAGGCCCCCCCTGGGACAACCTGATTACCTTGTATCTACCTCAGTGCTTAGAGCAGTGCTTGGCACACAGTAAGCATTTAAATACCATAATTATTATTACTCACCCAAGCGCTCAAAAAATACCATTGATTGATCTCACCTTCCCCTGGTATTTTCTGATCTTATTTGATGGACTTTAAATTTTGCCCTATTTTGACAGGTGTTTGAGGACAGGTCCAGCAGGGCTTATGTGGAGAAATGTCACGATCTAAAATGTGGGTCTGCTGACCTGTCCATCCCCTCATGATGGAGAGTGATTACCCACCACATTGTAGGAATTTCTTGCGTTTCTTATCACCACCTTTACCAGTTGTTTTAAAAACCATCACAAGATGTCAGTATTTGAGGCTCTGCCTGGATGCGAGGTAGGTAAAGTACTACTGGAAAACAACCCATTAAAACAAAACTAAACAAAAAAACCCTCAGGGGAGCTCTTTGGAAAGCCGAACAAGCTCAACAAACATTAAACATGTCCAAGGAATTTCTGCAGTTTTGTAGCAGAAAGCTGCAGGATAGTGTGACTGAGGACTTTGAAAATCACAGGCATGATTACTATGCATAGAAGAATGTATTTTTAAAATTAAACCAAGTGTGACTAGCAGAAGGGGTAGTTTTCCTTTTTTAAATTAAAATGAAATGTCCCTGTTTAGCTTAGAGAGAGTCCATCTCTAATAAAGCCAGTTAAAATGAGAAATCCAGGAAAAAAACAAAACAAAATAAACCAGAATCCATCCCCATTCTGGTTTGGGACTAAAAGATTTGTAAATGGAAGGGGTTTAATCAGAATAAGGGAGGAATCTAAGGAGTAAATAAAGTCCCTGCTTCCTCTCACCCCCAAGTTTCACAGGAAACGGATTATTTTGACAAGTCCCTGAATACTGGGAATCTTCTTCCTCACTGGTCTATTGGGTCTGGAGTGTTTAAATCAATCAGTAGTATGGATTGAATGCTTACTCTATTCAGAACACAGTATTAAGAGTTTGGGAGTGGGCAACAGACTTAGTAGACGTGAACCCTGCCTTCAAGGATCTTAAAATTTAAAGGGGGATATGAATACAAAAAGGAACTAGATTGAAAGTGATAAAGCATGATGTACGGGAGGATATGAATACTGAAGTGCTTGGATGACATGAGAGTGCTCAAGTGGAAGTTGGGAGAACAGTGAAGGCCTCCTGGAGGAGATGTGATCTGCTTATAAGCTCCTTGACAGCAAGGATACTAATCTACTTACTCTATTGTACTCTCCCAAGAGCTTTTTCTGGTTTTACTTCCTTGGTCTTAGTTCTACCAGTCATTCATCATTGTCTAGCAGCAGGGATTTTCTTTATCTCTGAGATGAACAAACAGAAAGAATTGCTCCTTTGGGATAAGGAAGTCAGGAAAGGGCCTTGCAGGTCCTTGGTAACATTCCGCAGGTCTCTACTGTTGCATTTGAAAAGTTTTTCCATTTATCTTGGAAGAATTTACGAACCAAATCTATGGTAGACTGAAGAAAAACATAGTATGGGACATTGCCCATTTACAAAGTCAGTTTTTAATCCATTACTACAATGCTGTGAACTTGAAGGACTTGATGCTTCTCTTATCCAGGCCCTGAGGACTTGACTAACCTGAAAAACTCAGATTCAATTTACTTCTTAAAGGCCAAAAAAACAGGTAGCATGCCATTCCCTCTGCACTGCCCAGATTTGATGTTTCAGAGATTCTAGCTGGCACTAGAATCTGAGTCTTCTGATGCTTAAACACTTGATCTTACCCCTAGACCATTCTTCTTTCCAATTTGATCAACTTAGTTCAAAAACGTGGTGGAAAAGGGTACAGAAAGACTCCTGAAGCCAGGTCTGAATTCTCTCTTTCAATCTAGAAGGGGAGATGAATACTAAAATGAATTCGCTGGAAAGCAAGAGTATTAAGTATGCAAGGATATGAATAACCAAGTGCTTTAGTGTCATGGGAGTACATTTAGTGACCAAATATATTTCCACCTTTATCTTCAATTGTGAAACTCCATCTGAAACAAAAAGCATGTGGCAAATGTTCTGAAGTAATTAGAGCTCTCATCTGCCACAGATCTCCATGTGCAGCAATAACAACATCATCTTGGAATTATTACAGCCTTTCTCCAAAGAACCTCCAAGCCACCTATATGCGATCTCATTCATCTTCATAAATCTTTGGGGGGAGATACTACAAGTGTTTGTTCTTCCATTATTGTGCCTATCTAGTCACAACTGCATCCATTAGTGTGTGCAATTATGGCAAAGCATGTTCTGCACACAAATTTCTCTGGAGAGCGGGAGGCACTGGGAGGGGAGAACCACCAAAATACCAGAGCCCGGTTCAGAGATTTATGGCTGACCTGCTTTGCCACAATCAATGATTTCCAGTTGCAACTGATCATTCTCCCCCTCAGGGTTTGCTGAGTGCCTTGAGCTGTTTTTCAAACAGTTTAGATCTTTCACAGTGCAAACTGTAGTCTGCAAAGCTTCTCTTCCCAGCTGTTACATTAAGATTATTTAATCCAGATGTGTTTGATTCATTACACATAACTCATCAAAAGAAAACATTAGCTCTTTATGGCATGTTCCTTCCCAAAAGCCTTTTGTCATACTGTTAAATATTTCCAAGCCCCTTTCTACCTTCAGAAAAAGGGTGAGACATGGGAGAGGGATCCACTGTCTATCAGTCAGTCAATGAGGTCGTAATCTTTACTGAGCACCTGAAGGGTAGGAGCTAGACTAGGCTTTCTAGAGAGTCCACCAGAAAGAAGGCACACGATTGCTGCCTACAAGGAGCCATGTCAAAAGCAGCAATTTGATTTAAAATGCTACTCAAATCTTCTTTGAATAGGAAAGACAAGTATATATGCATTCACCTCTGTGGATCTGACCAAATGAAGAAATGAAATAGACCAAGTTCGAAAGTGTGATCTGAAGAATCCTCACATGAAAAATAAATGCTGCTATCATCCAGCCTCAACCTGAGAGACACCCCAGGACTTCAGAATTTTATGACTGACATTTAAATATGCAATAACATTTCAGTATAAACAACACTAATTTTATTTTGCATTGATTAGGGCTGGTGCCTTGCAGTTCAGTGATCTAATTCACCTTTGTTAATCCATTAGTCTGCCCAGCAAACTTATTATTCTATTAGTATGTAAGCTCCTTGTGGGCAGGGAACACATCTCACATAACTGTTGAACTTCAAGCATTTAGTATAGTGCACTCCATCCAGTTGATGCTCAATAAATATGACTACAACAAGGCTTTCGACCTACATTTTATATTCTTTTAGCCATGATCAAAAATTTTTTTTGCCAACATTGCCTGTCAATCAATCAATCAATCGTATTTATTGAGCGCTTACTATGTGCAGAGCACTGTACTAAGCGCTTGGGAAGTACAAATTGGCAACACATAGAGACGGTCCCTACCCAACAGTGGGCTCACAGTCTAAAAGGGGGAGACAGAGAACAGAACCAAACATACCAACAAGATAAAATAAATAGGATAGAAATGTACAAGTAAAATAAATAAATAAATAGAGTAATAAATATGTACAACCATATATACATATATACAGGTGCTGTGGGGAAGGGAAGGAGGTAAGATGGGGGGATGGAGAGGGGGACGAGGGGGAGAGGAAGGAAGGGGCTCAGTCTGGGAAGGCCTCCTGGAGGAGGTGAGCTCTCAGCAGGGCCTTGAAGGGAGGAAGAGAGCTAGCTTGGCGGAGGGGCAGAGGGAGGGCATTCCAGGCCCGGGGGATGACGTGGGCCGGGGGTCGATGGCGGGACAGGCGAGAACGAGGTACAGTGAGGAGATCAGCAGTGGAGGAGCGGAGGTTGCGGGCTGGGCAGTAGAAGGAGAGAAGCGAGGTGAGGTAGGAGGGGGCGAGGTGATGGACAGCCTTGAAGCCCAGGGTGAGGAGTTTCTGCCTGATGCGCAGATTGATTGGTAGCCACTGGAGATTTTTGAGGAGGGGAGTAATATGCCCAGAGCGTTTCTGGACAAAGATAATCCGGGCAGCAGCATGAAGTATGGATTGAAGTGGAGAGAGACACGAGGATGGGAGGTCAGAGAAAAGGCTGGTGCAGTAGTCCAGACGGGATAGGATGAGAGCTTGAATGAGCAGGGTAGCAGTTTGGATGGAGAGGAAAGGGCGGATCTTGGCAATGTTGCGGAGCTGAGACCGGCAGGTTTTGGTGACGGCTTGGATGTGAGGGGTGAATGAGAGAGCGGAATCGAGGATGACACCAAGGTTGTGGGCTTGTGAGACGGGAAGGATGGTAGTGCCATCAACAGAGATGGGAAAGTCAGGGAGAGGACAAGGTTTGGGAGGGAAGACAAGGAGCTCAGTCTTCGACATGTTGAGCTTTAGGTGGCGGGCAGACATCCAGATGGAGATGTCCTGAAGGCAGGAGGAGATGCGAGCCTGGAGGGAGGGGGAGAGAGCAGGGGCAGAGATGTAGATCTGGGTGTCATCAGCGTAGAGATGATAGTTGAAGCCGTGGGAGCGAATGAGGTCACCAAGGGAGTGAGCGTAGATTGAGAACAGAAGGGGACCAAGCACTGAATCTTGGGGAACCCCCACAGTAAGAGGATGGGAGGGGGAGGAGGAGCCTGCAAAAGAGACTGAGAAAGAATGACCGGAGAGATAAGAGGAGAACCAGGAGAGGACGGAGTCTGTGAAGCCAAGGTCAGATAGCGTGTTGAGGAGAAGGGGGTGGTCCACAGTGTCAAAGGCAGCTGAGAGGTCGAGGAGGATTAGGACAGAATATGAGCCGTTGGATTTGGCTAGCAGGAGGTCATTGGTGACCTTTGAGAGGGCAGTTTCCATGGAATGAAGGGGACGGAAGCCAGACTGGAGGGGGTCGAGGAGAGAGTTGTTGAGGAATTCTAGGCAGCGCGTGTAGACAACTCGTTCAAGGTGTCCCATTTCACCCCCATACTCCAGGGATTCACAACACAAATCCAACCTAGCCCCTTGTTGAGGGAAAGCATCTAACTATTGTAAACAAACCCTCTGATAAAATGTAGGAAACAGATAGAGGTGTTTAAGCTGAATGGGTGGTTGATTTTTCTTCAGAGACATAATGAAATGCAAATGACTGGAACATTGAGGCTGGAAAAAAAAAAACCCACAAACTTATCCCAAATAAACTGTAGAGAAAAGCCTTCCCAAATGCCCTGATTTTAAGGAATTCCTCAGATTGTGGCAAGAAGAGGGAGCATCTATTCTGTTCAAGTTTCCATGACACCACCCCCCCCCGCCCCCACCGCCTGTTTTTACCAAGTAAAATTGACTAGGAGATCTCAAAAGAAAATGATTCACTATGGTTCAAGATAGCCAATGTTTATTATTTCTAGTGTTTTGGATGGCTAGCTCCCCATCCATATTTTGTTCTCCAACTTCTACCTTCCATAAATTAAATCTCCTTGCATGTTGACCAGCCAGGCAATGTATTCCTTCAAAAGAGAGATTGTAGCAAGGTGGTAGTTTGAGACTGTGGGTTCGCTTTACTGCTTAGTGCAGCCATCTGACTCTATTCAGCAGCAAATCTTTACCTTCGATACCCTAATTATCTCAGGGCTATGAATAACTCCATGTGTGCTTCTCCTGCCACCATGCTGAGAAATGGCCACCAAAAGAGGGAGAAAAAAAATCATTTGGCTTATATAATTGATACCCAGCTAGTTATTAGCCTGAATTCTGGTCAAGTGGGGAATTTGAGAGAGCAGAAGAAAATTATTTTGAATAGGTAGGATTTAGCCTGCCCAGATGAGTTAGAGTAACAGACAAGACTGCTCTCGATGGAAAGCCCCAGATATTTTATTAAGAGCAAAATATTGTAGAAGTAAGGGAACTTCAAAAGGTGATGGTTTCTCTGGATGGCTGAACAAAGCCTGCTTGATTGAGATGTTGAACTCTGGGCTGGTTTCAGGTAGTTGTCCACCTCTCCTAAGTAACATTATAGTATTAGTGAATTAGTGGAAAGAATTGAGCCTGTGAATCAGAGGACCTGGGTTCTAATCCTACCTCCACCACTTGTCTGCTGTGCAACTTTGGGCAAGCCACTTAATTCTCTGTGCCTCAGTTACCTAATCAGTAAAATGTGAATTAAGACTATGAGCCCTAAGTGGGACAGGGACTGTGTTCTCTGCCAGTACTTAGTACAGTGCTTGGCACATAGCGAGCCTTTAAGTGCCATTTAAAAAAATCATAATAAGGTCATACAGAAACAGAACTTCCAAACCAAGAGTGTTTCCATGGGGGAATCATAAAAAAATAGGGTCTGCATATCTTAAAACTTTAGATCTGGGAGCTAGTTAATGTAAATTAAGCAAACAATGTTAAACAGGGGAAAATGCAGCCATCAGCACCTATATTTTTCAAACTGGCTGGGTTGCATGCGAGTTCAAATTGATCTCCCTTGTTACAAATATTTTGTTTTATAATACATACCTTGAGACTAGCTTTCCAGAACATTAAATGCATTCATTTAAAAGGGTTATTAAAACACACATCAGCTGATGAAATTGAAAAAATAAATTCTAGACCAATAATTCTTCTGGATCCCCAAATTCCCTTAATCAAGCCTACTGAAGGTCCTTAAGGATATTTTTTACTTTATCAATAACCTTTATTGAGCACCTCCTGTGTGCAATGCTAAAGGACATAATTCCTGTCTTCAAAGATCTTACAGTCCAAAATGAGAGAATAAACATAAACGGTCCTCTAGATTTTAAGCTCTTTGTAGGCAGGGAATGTGTCCATTTGATTTTTTATTGAACTCTCCAAGAACTTAATACAGTGCTCCACACAGAGTAAGCATTCAATATGATTGAATAATAATAATAATTTTGTTAAATGCTTGCTATGCACCAAGCACAGTGGTAAATACAAGTTCAAATAATAATAATAATAATGGCATTTGTTAAGCACTTACTATGTGCAGAGCACTGTTCTAAGTACTAGGGGAGATACAAGGTGATCAAGTTGTCCCACGTGGGACCCACAGTCTTAATCCCCATTTTACAGATGAGGTAACTGAGGCTCAGAGAAGTGACTTGCCCAAGGTCACAAAGCAGACATGTGGCGGAGTCGGGATTCAAACCCATGACCTCTGACTCCAAAGCCCGTGCTCTTTCCACTGAGCCATGCTGCTTCTCTACCAAATCAGACCCAATCCCTGTCCCACCCAGGACTCACAGTTTAAGTAGAAAGGAGGTGCTATACCTTATCCCTATTTCACAGAAGCACAGAGAAGTAATTTACCCAGTGTCACCCTACAGGCAAGTGGTGGATTTGGGCTACCACTCAGGGGTCTCCTGATTTACAATCCTGTGTTTTTTCCTCTAGGCCAGATGTCCCTAGGCATTTAATAGAGTGCTCTGCCCTCAGTAGGGGCTCAGTATGTTCTATTGATCAATCAAATTCTCTTATCTCCACTACTCATCCACATACTCATCTTTTTATTAATTTTTTCCAATCTGTAATTATTTGTGTGTCTCCCTCATGAGATTATAAGATCCTTAAGGATAGAGGTCATGTCTAAAGAAAAAAATATGACATTTGTTAAGCACTATGTGCCAAGCACTGTTCTAAGCACTGGGGTAAATACGAGGTAATCAGGCTGTCTCACGTGGGGCTCATAGTCTTAATCCCTATTTTACAGATGAGGTAACTGAGGCATAGAGAAGTTAAGTGGCTTGCCCAAGGTCACACAGCAGACAAGTGGCAGAGCTGGGATTAGAACCCACGTCTTCTGACTCCCAAGTCTGTGCTCTTTCCACAAAACCACACTGCTTCTTTACAAAATATTGTACTCTCTAAGAGCTCAGTAGTATGGCCTGCACACAATAGGGGTTCAAACGTTGATTGATTTATTATCTCTACATTTTTCATTGGAAACTTCTCCTCTCATACTGACACTTTGGCATTCACAGGAGGGTTGACTGACTTTCCACTCCAAACCAGTGTGAAAACCTTTAATGATTGTTTTATTATCACATGAGCAAGACACATAATACCATTACAATTGGGAAAGGGATAACCCTCTAGCCTAGAGGTGGGCTGACTGCACAGGGTTAAGATTCCTGCTTCTCAAACAGCATGAACAATGGCATTGAAGGGTTTCTGAATTACTGTTGTGCTTTAGACCGAAAAGTAACGCTATTAAAGGTTTGAGCCTCTTTTCCTTTTGGTCAAAACGAGAGTTTGATGGGTTTTAAAACTCTGTTTTCATCTGTTTTCAACCAGACCCTTCTTTGTGGAACATGGACTTTTTCTAAGAAAAAAGCGCTTTTAAATGGCTACCCAATTTTAGGTGATCAGTCTCTACAAGCGTGGCTCAGTGGAAAGAGCACGGGCTTTGGAGTCAGAGGTCATGGGTTCAAATCCCGGCTCTGCAAATTGTCAGCTGGGTGATTTTGGGCAAGTCACTTAACTTCTCTGTGCCTCAGTTACCTCATCTGTAAAATGGGAATTAAGACTGTGAGCCCCCCATGGGACAACCTTATCACCTTGTAACCTCCCCAGCGCCTAGAACAGTGCTTTGCACATAGTAAGCGCTTAATAAATGTCATCATTTAGATAAGAAGTCAGCAGGAAATCGAACGCTTAAAGTGTGTTAATGGTACCTTTGTTTCCAAAATCAAAATGAATAGGAAAAATACACAAGATTCTAGTAAACAGAATCACTTATTAGAAACCATTTCTTTTATGGCAAGTGATAAAAGGTACTAGGACAGAGAGGCTGAATGGAAGGGGACAAGTATGAGAGATTCTCTCTCAAAAGCCTTCACGCTCACGGATGGAGTCTCACCGTCACCATTCCCACAGACAACTCTATGTACTTCATGACTGAAGGAAATGCATACAAAGGTGTGAAAAGATATTCAGTTAGATGGGTAACCTACTTCCAGGGAATGTGTGGTTATGCATGCCTGCATTCCTGGAAGATAGAATCGATAGAGAGATCCTACCCTCTAGTAAGGATGGTTGAGTAGAGCCATTCAACAGTCATTCCATGAAATCCTTTTCCACAGTGACATCTCTGCTATTTAGAGAGCTGTTATTTTCTAAATCTGCTACTTGGGGCCATGATCACCTTGAAGATTCTGCTCAAGGACAGTAACCCCTCTCCTACAACCACCAAAGGTCAACCTGGCCTGCCTTTATTATCCAAAATGGTGCTAATTCTCTCCATTCTGGAGTCCCTGGAAATCTAAATTAGTTTGTCAACTTCCCTTCTCCTTTGGCATTTTTCATCACTCCAAAGCCTTCCAGCTTCCCAAGCAATTCACTTCCCTCTCCTGGCAACTTGATATTTTGCAAGTGATTAATCATAACCATATCCAAGTCTAGTGAAAGACTAAGTGCTGAGTACAGGAATATGCACACTAAGAATTTTATTCAATCAATACTATCGATTGAGCCATCTTCTGTATGGCCTGTTAATTCTGTGGTCCTCTTCAAAAAGCTATCAGATCAAGCTAGGTTTGTACTTTCTTTGTGGGTATGTGCTGCTTTTTGATGCTGTCATTTGCTTCCCAGGTTCTTGCTGATTTTTTCTTCTTAAGTTTTATCATCAGGGAATACACCAAAGGTTGTTCAGAACAGTCACTAATATTGACTGAGTGCCTACTGCAGACAAAGCACTGCATTAAGTTCTTGGGAGAATTCAAAAAAAGTTAGTAGACAAGAATCCCCACTCTCAAAGAGCTTACAATTTAGCAGTGGAGACAGATGTTAAAATAATTAAGTGATAGGAGAAACATGGGAAAGGTTTAGGAACATGAGTAAATATCAGTGGGGTAAATATATTTTATTCCTCTTCCTGTTCTGTCCACTCAGAAGTCACAGTGCAGGTGAATATGCTGATGGTTTTATTCACAAAAGAACAATCAGGGCAATAATCAGGCAATTCTAGAAAATGGCTTATGTAGCAGATAATTATTGTTCAATGTCCATAATGATTAATATCCAATGATCCCATTACCTCAATCCTCTGGAGTCCATTAATTCAACCCTGTTCAATCTCACCTCCAGGAGATGATGTTACAGAGGCAGGGGCTAGAGAGCCAACTGGGACGTTCCAGAACCATCCTGCTATAACCATTACAAAACCAACCCTAGAATAACTGAAGTATCTTATACAACTCTAAATGAACCTCTTAAAATGCAAAGCAAGGAAAATCCTGGGTAAATATTCAAAAGAAATGTTATGAAAAGGTTTAAGCTGTGGTTATTGCTGGGCCTCTCTCTCACTTCAGGCTACCATATTGCACCAGGGAAGATGTATTATTTATTGCTAGTGGGCCACGAAGGGGCACACAGAGAGAAATCCAAGATCCACTGCAGTGACTTGAAGTACATAACTCCACTGGTGCTGTCAACCAGCAAATCGGAGCAACCACATCTCACCAGAGAGATGGAAGGATTCTAGCTAAGGGTTCTCACAAGCAAGTTGTGCTAACTGGAAGCAAGACTGGCAAGTAACTGAACACAATCTACAGAATGGACCTCACAGATTCCTCCACAGTGTTTGAAGCCAATGCCTCCGGCTTCTCCCAGACCCTGAGAAGGTGAGCTCTGCCCTTCGAAGAAACAGCGTGAGATCCTGCTCAATTCTCTGCCCTAAATCCAATATCAGAAGCGAGGTGGTTTTGAGAGAGCAACTCACCCCTAGCACACTGAAGGGGTCACAAACCTGTTTCTACTTGGGTTTTTTTTTTCCCTAACCAACAGTCTGAATACCAACAGAGTGCAAAGCACTTATTTAACCACTTGATCGAATACAAGAGTTAGTAGAAACAGTGCCCCTGCTCTCTAGGTGCTTACAATCTAGAAAGGGAGACTGACAAATTAACAGACATGAAGGAAGGAGGGAAGTGAATCCCTTAAGACATAGGGTTTGACGGACTTTCTATTTAAGAGTTGGACCATTCTCCAAGGGGCCCCGAAATCAGAATCCACATTCTTGACCCCCTTGCCCAGCCCATCTCATTACCCCTCCCATGGCAGGGGATTTATAAATAAGCTCCAATTTACATGATAATAAAGGACTGTTCAGGGCATGGATTCCTGAGATGGAGCCATAGAAGTCATGCCTGTTGTACAATGCTATAAGACAGGTGGCTCATTTATTCAGAATAGATCAGGGGATACCCCCCTCAGAGGGAATTTATTGTTGAAATATCCTTAGGTATGATTTTAAAAAGTCTTCAAGAGGCCTTAGTATTACATTTTAGAGATGTGCCACATGTCTCTTTTTAAAAACAGAGTGTGTCTTCTTCACTCAGAAGCCTCAGTCCACTACAGACTAGCTGATTACATCAAAGCAAATCACTCAACAGGAGGAGGAAAGAAAGAGTGCATGCCACACCACGGATTTTAGCTAATAATGCTGGCTTTATTTTGGCACGAGGAGCAGAAAGTTTAATCGAGGTAGCAATAAATCAGCTGTTATTGCTCTGGTTCACTGGGCCTGTCAGAATTGCTGTCCTCCAGCTAGCACAATCTGAATTTGATGTGTTGTTTAATGATATTAAAATTGGATTAAAATGTTCTTATGTGCAGATTAGAGAGATTTATTCTTTGAATGTTCTCATTCCCCCTCCCACAATCACTAAGGGGCTGCTCACCAGTAAGAAACTTTGTCTTGTTCAGCTCTTTAGATTTATCTGCATTTGCTCCTTGTGGGGCTGGAAACTTCTCTACCAACTCTATTATATTGAACTCTCCAAGCACTTAGTACAGTGCTCTGCACAGAGCAAGCCTTTAAATCCAATGATTGACTGGCCAAGTCCTGTACGTGGTTTATAACATTACCTTCTAGTCTTTCCTGTGGGAGACAGAGAAGGACTTTGGGTTAAGTGATTTAACCTACTGGAGAAAGGCACTGTATCAGTACCGACTAACCCTGTATGTTCAGAGCCTCTCTCTCCGGGTTTATGATCCAGTGAGATTTCTTCTTACCTCAAAAAACAAGCTAGACTTTTTTCTGTTGAAAGAAATGAGCAGTACTTTATATTTCAGTGAGGTGTGTAGGGCACTAAATTAATATTCTTAATGATCACCTGGACCAGTGGTTTATATACCATAAGAAAGTCATTTATTTATTCTTTAAAGATGCCACATTTGGTGTGCCCAACTCAAACTCTCGTTTCATGCCGGTTGGGATCAGGAGCCTGAAAGAAGTAGTTCATGTGGTCTTGGGGTTTCAGGCAGAAATGCTATGCTTTTCAGCAATGGGTTTTGCTTAGGTGGGATACAGAAATTAAGTCCTTACAAGACCAAGTTTCTAGAGAGCTAGGCCAGCACGTTGTAATGAACATCTGACAGTAGACTTTCCTTCATCTGCCCACTAGATGGCTGTAACTATTGTATTTTTTTTTAATTTGCACTTCCAAAGTGTGCTACCCAGATGCAGTTCTGTTGGTAAAGAGAACTTTCAAGAAGGAAACGCACACTGCAGAGCTCTCTAGTTCTGTGAGATTGAGCAAATGTTGTTTCCCATGAAACAGTGTAGAAATAACAGCTTCTTACCTCGACTACTTTGCCTTCTAGGACGGGCATGTTGGTCACCTTCAAGGCCTTATTAAAAAAAAACAACTCATTTAAACGGCCTTTTCTAAGCCTTTATTTCCCTTATTCCCTCCTGTGTTGCCTATGCATGTGGATCTGTACCCTTTAAGCACTTAATATTAATCCCACCCTCACCCCAGAGCATTTATCAATCGTATTTATTGAGTGCTTACTATGTGCAGAGCACTGTACTAAGCACTTGGGAACTACAAATTGGCAACATATAGAGACAGTCCCTACCCAACAGTGGGCTCACAGTCTAAAAGGGGGAGACAGAGAACAAAACCAAACATACTAACAAAATAAAATATGCACATATCCATAATTTATTTTGAATGTCTGTCTACCAGTCAACTTATCTCCCTATAGGTGGGCAACGCGTCTAACAACTCTGTTGCATTATACTCTACCAAGTGCTTAGTACAGTGCTCTGAACACAGCGAACACTCAAATGCCACTGATCGATGCTTTGGGGATGCTCATAATGGAATCAGTGACTTTGCATTGTTCCTCTATTCCAAGAAAGAAATGCTACAAGTCCATATCAAGCACAACATAAACTGAGTAGAAGGACCTTTTCCTAATTCCACTGACAAAATAAAAAATGTTTTCTCCTGGTACATTGTGTTGTCCACACTAGCCGCACAGTCCAGTATGAAGGGGCACTGACTGCATTTTCCCTAAAGGCTTATCATAACCGACTCCATTGTGTGCAAAGCTCAAAGACAGGATGTGTGAGGAATAGGCTCTGGCCTCTCGGAAGATCCAGTAATCAGGACGGCTGACACTGATCAAAGTGGCTATGCCCTGTCTGAGATGACCCCATCCTGTGTGGGCCATGTCTCCAGATATCCCCTGACAACAGGGTGCCAAAGTTTCACGTGCACGGGAATCCTTTGTGTAGCTCCGATGGGGAAACAAATGAAAAGAAGGGGCTGGAATCGGGTCTGTTCATCTCTCATACCTCTCGGGAGGTGAACGGGTGAGCAGTCAGCTTTCCTACCTCTACTGCTCTATCTAAACTCATGTCTCTGAATCATTTTTCCTATCTGCGTCACCACCTTGGGTTCTCGAGCCCTGCAGCAGATTTGCACCGGTTAACTTATTTTGCCCCCTATTTGTCGATAACAGTAGAGAACCCATGGAGTCGCTCTGTGTCGGAAACAACTACACAGCATAAAACAAGACCTTTATTTTCCTATTCAGCCATATCAATCTTCTCCTAACTGTAGTTGCAGCTTTGTTTTTTCTCCTGCTCCTACTTTTTTGCAAATAATTTGTGGACCTTGGGGAAAGATTATGGAGCAGCAAATCAGAGGACCTGGGTTCTAGTCCTAATCATGCCAATCAATGGCTATTTTAATGGTATTTGTTAGCACTTTCCACGTGCTAGGCACCTTACTATGCTCTGGGGTAGGTCTAAGGCAATCAGGTTGGATGCAAATCAGGTCCCACCTGGGGTTCATAGTCTTAATCCCATTTTACAGGTGAAGTAATTGAGGCACAAAGAAGTTAAGTGACCTGCCCAAGGTCACACAGTGGCCAAGTGGCAGAGCCAAGATTAAAACCCAACCATCTACTCTATCCATCCAGTAGACTTTGTTGCTTCCCACTGAGCACTTTCTTTGCAGAGAATACTGTATTAAGTGCTTGGAAGATTACAGATTGATAGTCATGATCCCTGCCCTCAAGTAATTTGCAGTCTAGAAGGGGAGGCATAGTAAAATAAGTTACAGGCAGGGAAAAAGTCAAAGTATAAAGATATGTATACAAAACCTACATTTCAGGTGGACTGATTTATCAGTACTTTATCATGAGGGGCCAGGGAGTTTACTTTAATCAGGTGCTTATTTCAGGAGTCACTACTAAGAAGATGAAAATGCAAGTGTCCACAACTCCTTTGGGCACCCCAAAGCACCTTCCAGACTCCTTAAAGGAGCTTCTCCTAAGGTGAATTAAGGATAAGGTTGAAGTACAACTCAAAAATGCTTCCTTTACATGATTTGTTGCCATGATTCAACTAGAAAAGGGTTTTTTCACATTAAATTTCTTCTCCCTGTTTACAATCTGGACACTGTAAAGAGTCAAGGACAGCAGCAGAACATGGGACCAGCTGCAAAACAACTTTCAAGCCTGATTAACTGAGCCATTTTCCATTTTAGAAAAGAAAACCTATCAGATACACCCCAGCCACATTAGACAGAAATCAGCAACATGCCAACATGTCATTTTTCAGAAGAAGTCACTTTGGAGCAACAACTTTGCAAGACAAGCCCCAAAAGAGAATTTTGTTTCAGACTGGCCTTTTCTCTTTCCACTCCCTAAACCTAAAAGCAGCAGACAAAAACAGATTTTTTTAAAAATCTTGTATTTTTGGCTAGAAACACATCTCTTTCTGCCAAGATCCATCCCAAAGTCAGTTTTTACAACAGGGCTACAGACCCCCAATCTCAGAATTTAGCAAGAAAATACAACCACAAACTTAACCACTACTCTGCTAGACATAGGGTTAAGGGCATTTAAACTTTGTCTTTTACCTGTCATGGAGAGACTTCTTCAGACATTGATCACTTCCCTACCCGCTTCGAGCTCTTTCTCTCTTCAATCTAGACAAGAGCAATTATCATGAAAATGCTCATCAGGTGAGTCAGTAAATCAGCTAATCAGGACCCTCCATAAACTGTAGCCATGGGTATGGGCTGATTGTTCCCTGGGAAAAACCCATCACCTGACACAAATCAAATAAGCCATCATTACCCTGTTCACCAGCCACCCATGATTCACATTTTTTTTCACAATTTCATTGGTTCATAGAACCTCTGTCTGTGAGGTCCCTAAGAGAAAAAATGACCCCTGCCCTCCAAAAGCTTATGACCTAGTGAGTGGTGTCCTCTGTCCTTTTTTTTGTGGTAGGTAAGTGCTTACTATAGGCCAGGTTCTGTACTAAGCACTGGGACAGATACAAGATAATCAGGTTGGACACAGTCCATGTCCCACATGGGACTCACAGCTATAATCCCCATTTTACAAAAGAAGCATAGAGATGTTAAATGACTTGCCCAAGGTCACACAGCAGGGAGACAGAACAGCCTCTGTGCCCATCCACTCTAGTAGACAAGCCTCCAAACTGGTGAATTTGAGCAGTCTGACATGCTTGATGGAGCCCCTGAAATTAGCTGGCAGGGAGTGGGTAGATAGGCAACAGGGTCCCCCTCCATGAGAGAAAAATCAGTCTTTTCCATCTCACTCTTCAGCCAAGGCTTATAAATCATAGTCTGCCACCAACCTCTCTTCCTCTTCTGTTTCTTATAAACACTGCAGCAACATCAAATGAAATATGAGCACTGGGGCGGCTGGGTTTCCTAGTCTGGGGAAGGCAGTCTTTTCAGACATATGGCACACAGGCTACTTTCAGAGAGCTATTTTGAAAATTGAAGTATAACATTTTTCAGGCCAGGACAGAGTAGGTGGTCTCAGCTATAAATCAGGAGAGAGGTAATGTGAATTTTTGGTTCCTCCCCTCATCCCGATACCTTCACCTCAACCTTCTCCTAGAATGAAGTAACAGGGTCTACCGGAGGGGAGCCCAACAGGAGGGCGGGAAGAGGGGGGTCTCTTCTTTTCACCCTCCCCGTTCTCCATGCTGCTGCGCACCCACTGCTTTCACAGTCTCTCTGATGATAAACACAGGGACCGCCTCCCTTCCTGCCATAATGACTAATGGGAAGAGTGGAATGAGCACTTTTAGGCACTGATTTGAAGGCAGAGTGACGTAGCCACAAACCACAGCCCTAGACTCTGCCAATCCTGGCACTGCCCAGAGGCGGCCTCTCTCACGCAGCTTGGATTTCAGTGCTCTCCCTCCTCAGGATCAGGCCCCAGAACTGTTTTACGGTCTAAGGCAGCCGCCATCCTGTATTTTGGCCCCTGCCCTTTAGTTGTATCTTCCCTAGGCCAAGGGATCTTCATTCATTCAATCGCATTTACCGTGGGGAGCCAGGGAAATGATCCCAATCCAACAAAAATAACAATGGTGCTATTTGATAAGCACTTACTGTGTGCCAAGCACTGTACTAGGGTAGATTCAAATTAATCAGGTCGGACATGGTTCCTGTCATACGGAGGGCTCACAGTCTAAGCCCGTTGTTGGGTAGGGACCGTCTCTATATGTTGCCAACTTGTACTTCCCAAGTACTTAGTACAGTGCTCTGCACACAGTAAGTGCTCAATAAATATGATTGAAGGAACAGGCCATGTTTCTGTTTATTGTTATATTGTACTTGCCCAAGTGCTTAGTACAGTGCTCTTCACACAATAAGCACTCAAATATGATTGACTTACAGGCATTTAGTCCCCATTTTACAGGTGAGAAAACTGAGGGACAGAAAAGTTAAGTGACTTGCCCCAGGTTAAACAGAAGGTAAGTGGTAGAACCAGTATTAAAACCCAGGTCCTGTAACTCCTAGGCTCGTTCTACTAGACTGCACTGCCATTTCAGACAAAGGTCAATTAACACCTCACCTAAGCTACTGGGTATTGACCTCATCACACCCCCAAAGCACCTGGATCAAACAGCTTGTACTGGAAGAAAAGAAGAAGGAAGAAGAAGGAAAAAGAAGAAGAATTCCATGTTTCAGCTCAGGAACTGCTGTCCAGGGGACCAGATGGAACTTGGAATGGGTGAGAAACAGCCTCTCTCTGCCCCAGGTTTCACCTGACTTCCTGACAGGAAACCGTATCTGGTGGCACCTATGCAACCTGGAGCTGAAACTCAGATCATGGACAGGGAAGGTGACAAAATTGGCTGGGGAGCTCTGAAAACAGATTGGAAAATGATTTCTTGGGGAATATTTTTAGACCCACCTAAAATCTTGATGAAAGCTTTCCATTACAGTTTCTGCAGCTTTCCTCTAAGAGGCCAGGTGATTGTGCCCCAGATCTATCAATCAATCAACGGTATTTACTGAGTGATTACTAAGTGCAGAGGACTGTACTAAGCAATTGGGAGAGTCCAGCAGAATTAGCAGACACGTTCCATGGCCACAGCAAGCTTACAGTCTAGAGGGATGTCTACTCTGCAGGGAGTCTAGTCAGAGGTTGAGAATTGTGGGTGTACAGGCAGGCCGACGACCTGGGCTCTAGTCTCAGTTCTGTCCCGGCCAGTTGTATGACCTTGGGCAGGTCACTTAACCCCTCTGGGCCTCATTTCCTTATCTGTAAAATGGGGATAATAACAATTGCCTCTCCTTTCCTCAGAGGGGAAACTGAGAAGACAAGAGCTTGTTGTGGGCAGGAATGAGTCTGCCAACTCTGTTATATTGTACTTGCCCAAGAATATAGTATAGCTCTCTGCACACAGTAAATGCTGAATAAATACGATTGATAATTAATGTGAAAGGTGAAAGCACTTTGGGAAAGCAATATACAAAACGCACAGTTTTGTCATCAGTTATCACTAACAAAGCACATGCTGATAGTACCCTCTCAAAGAGCTTCATACAGTGCTTTGCACACAGTAGGCATTCAATAATACTCTGAATTGATTATTATTGTTCATAATAATAACATTCCCAATAATAATGATACTAACACCAACTGCTTTGTGTGGATTCAGGAATTTTCTTAGATGTAGCCAAAGCATCTTGACTACAGTGAACCTTCGGTAATAGCAGTTGCCTGGATTCCTTCAATTTCAGAGACTTAATGGTCTAGGTACACTGACTGATCATGTATGAATGACTATGCCCTTATACTCACACAAGTTTATTTTTTTAAAAATAGCATTTGTTAAATGGTTACTGTGTACCAGGCATTGTACTAAACACTAGAGTAGATACAAGCTAATCAGGTTGGACATAGTCCATGTCCCACCTGGGGCTCACAGTCTTAATCCTCATTTTGCCTATGAGGTAACTGAGGCACAAAGAAGTTAAATGACTCAAGGCCACACAGCACACAGGTGGCAGAACTGGGATTAGAACCCAGGCCCTCTGACTCCCATAGCCGGGGTCTTTCCACTAGACCATACTGCTTCCCACCTGCACCCCATCCCCTTTTGATGGGTCAATCTTGTTAATTCAATTAGTAACTGAACTTCAGCATTAGCAAAGATGCATGAATTCAGCTTTAACGAATTGTGGTAAAGAATCAAGAGAAGTCTTTACCACTCATTTTCTTACCTTTGTGTATATCCACTCTCTCTTGTACTCTTTCCTTCAGCATTTAGACTGTGAGCCCCACATGGGACAGGAACTGTGTCCAACCTGATTATTATCTTGTATCTATCCCAGGGCTTAGTACAGTACCCGACACATAGTAAGTGCTTAACAATTACCATTAAATTACAGTAATAAGAATAATAGTATTTGACTGTAAGCTCCTTGAGGGCAGAGATACTGTACTCTTTCAAGTGCTCTGCACACAGTAAGTGCTCAATAAACATCACTGATTGATTAATAATAGCCAACCAGGATTTTGCATTTCCCTACAGCCTGAGAAAAGGTTAATCCTTTCTATGTTTGGGCCATCATTCTGGCTGAATAAGGAGCTTCCTCTGCTTGTATCACCCATCTATCATTTTATTATTTCAAAGATTAGACACTCCTCCCTTTCAAATCCCATTATTCCGTCAGATGCGGGCCCCTTCTTGCAATGCTCAGCTTTGAAAACAGTCCATTTGCACTGCAGCTGCTATGTGATAGGGTTTGTGGTCAATTAAAAAATGATAGAGAAAGGCATCAATGAGGCTAGGAATGTCGCTTTTAAGAGATGTAGCATTTCTAAAAATCATAAATCAGCATGTGTTAAAATTGTATTCAAGTATTCAGAATAATAGGGTAGTTGGGAAATGAGTCAAGCATGAAGCAAAATGACTCTCCTGCATTTTGAATTATTCATCAATAGATACATCAGTAAGAGTGAGAGGGCCTACATACAGGCATCAAAGAGGCGGCAGAACAAAAAACAAACAGTATCAGACATAATCCAAGCGAGCAAATTCTTGTCAGGGTGAAATTGGATTGGTAACAAAACTTTCCAATTATCCGTGGATCTCTGAGGGTTACTAGCATCATGACCCCTTAGGGTAGGGACCATCTCTGTATGTTGCCAACTTGTACTTCCCAAGCGCTTAGTACAGTGCTCTGCACACAGTAAGTGCTCAATAAATATGATTGAATGAATGAATAAAACCCCACTCACCCTAGCTCAAGGTCATACAGTCACTGGGGCTGGAGGGAAGGAAGAGAAAACTAGTGAAACAAACACATGGCTGGGAGTCAGGACACCTGACTTCTAGCCCTAGCTCTGCCACTGGCCTACTGTGAGGCTTTAGGCAGGTCACAACCTGAGGCCCTGTTTCCTCATCTTCATATGGGGAGAAAATGCCTGTTCTCCCTCCCTATTAGTCTGTGAGCCTCATGTGGGACAGGGATGTATCTGTAATTAATTTCCATGACTATCTTCCCCTCTAGATTATAAACTCTTTGTGGGCGGGGACTGTGTCCATCAAATCTGTTGTATTCTCCCAAGTGCTTGATCCCAAACTCTGAACACAGTATGCACTCAAATACCATCAAATGACTGAGTTTTATTTAGTAGTTGAACAACACATACAATAATGGCTCAGTAAATCAGAGTGACAAATAAAATAGCACACCTTAAGCACTAAATAGAATTGATTGACACAAAATAGCTGTTCACAGGTCTTTAAATAAAATTCTAATGGAACTTATCACCTAAACAACACTGCCTGTTGTTTCCTTATAAGTTTACCACTTTTCAAGACATGTTATTTAATATGCTTGGCACTGCTATTCTCATGTGCAGAGATTATAGTTTATAGGTATTTTTCCTATTGCCAATCATCATAATCAGATAGTATTGATTGGCAGGCCAATATAACCCCAATGAAGCTAATAACAATAATAACTGGTATTTTTTAAGCTCATACTATGTTCCAGGCACTGTACTAAGTGCTGAGGTAGATACAAGCAAATTGTTTTGGATACAGTCCCTGTACTACGTGGGGCTCACAGTCTTAATCCCCATTTTACAGACAAGATAACTAAGGCACAGAGAAGTTAAATGACTTGCCCAAGGTCACACAGCTGACAAGTGGCAGAGCCAGGATTAGAACCCGGATCCTTCTGACTCCAAAGCCCATGCTGCTTCTCAATCTTAGGCAAAGAAAAGGGGCATGTAGAATTGGGATGGTTATGGATACAACAGTGGTTATCTGTTATTTCTCTGTGTTCTCTAATCAATAAAACTTTGTACTTTGTGTATTTTCTTAAATCCTTATCCCCATTTTATAGATGAGGAAACTAAGGCCCAGAGAGGTTAAGTGATTTAAATAACGGGCCTGGGCAGAGCTGGGATAAAACCCAGGTCTCTTAATTCCCAGCCCCCATGATCTTAAAAAAAAATGCTATTTGTTAAGCACTTGTTAATGTGTCAGACACTCTGAACTAAGCATTGGGGTAGATACAAGCTAATCAGGTTGGACACAGCCCATGCCCCATGTGGGACTCACAGTTTTAATCTCCATTTTGTAGATGAGGTAACAGGCATAGTGAAGTGAAGTGACTTGCCCAAGGTCACACAGCAGACAAATGGCAGAGCCATAATTAGGAGCCATTTCCTCTGACTTCCAGCCCCATGGTCTTTCTGTTACACCACATTGCTTCTCACCCTCATAATCCTTAGACTGAAAGCTCTTCAGGGGTAGGGGTCTTTTATTTCTACTTGTGCTCCCTCGCAGCCAATACCATGCTCTGTCACAGGATGCACTCAGTACTATTGATCGATCAATTAGCTGATCGACCGAGAAGTATGTAAAGTCGTCTTTCTTCGGGCAAGTTCACCAAGAGAGCTTTATACCCGGGCAACCTGCCACAAAGAACGCTACAGCAGCCACAGTGATTCTGACAAGTATTTTTGAAAGATGAAATGGCAGGAACCCTGGCCAAATAAACCATTTACTATTCTAGGAAGAGCTCCGCAGAGGCAGCCCAGGTCGTCAAAAGGCCTAGACAAGTCATGTGGAAATATCCACCCTCTCTGGCAGACATATGGCACTTTCAGACTTCTTCTAGGCATCTTCAGTGGTATGTTCTGAGCTCCTACTGTGTACAGAGCACTGGTAAAGTCTTGGGAAAGGATAATATAATGGAATTTGTTGATGTAATCCCCGCCCACAAAGAGTTTTCAGTTTAAGAGTTAGGGGAATGTGTCTGTTTATTGTTATATTGGACACTCCCAAGCACTTAATACAGTGCTCTACACACGGTAAGCACTCAATAAATATGATTAAATGAATGGGAAAGAGTAGAGTATAAGGAGATGGGCATGTGAGAAGCAGCGTGTGAGTAGAGAAGCAGCGTGGCTCAGTGGAAAGAGCACGGGCTTTGGAGTCAGAAGTCATGGGTTCAAATCCCGGCTCTGCCAATTACCAGCTGTGTGACTTTGGGCAAGTCACTTCACTTCTCTGGGCCTCAGTTACTTCATCTGTAAAATGGGGATTAAGACTGTGAGCCCCCCGTGGGACAACCTGATCACCTTGTAACCTCCCCAGCGCTTAGAACAGTGCTTTGCACATAGTAAGCGCTTAATAAATGCCATCATTATTATGTGTGCTGTGGGGATGGGGTGAGTATCGAAGTGCTTGACTTATCCCAGCCATGTGCATAAACCTACCTAACCTAGTGCTTAGTGCAGCGTTCCACACCCACTAGACTGGCAGATCCTTGAGGGCAGGAATTGTGTCTACTCTATTGTACTCTCCCAGGTACCTAGTACAAATCTGACACGCAACCCCTTCCCACACTGGTGCAGTAGAACTATGAATCAACACATACCACCTCCAATACCACGTTATGTTAAACTGAGGGCAGATTTCAACTGACTGAAAGTTAAAGACATATTTAAGTAGATTCATGGTTGAATGGTCCTCAGTGGGTTATTAGTGAAGGTAAAAAAAAAAATGTCGCAACCAGATCAATCCTGCACTATTAAAGTGCTTGTAGCAGTGATAACACTATTTATTGAGCTCCCACTGGGGTTCAGTGAACTGTACTAAGCACTTGGGAAAGTGCAACACAAACTAGGGAAGTGTTTCCTGCCCACAAAAGCTTATACTCCATCAGACAACAGCCATGTGAAGCAATGTGACCTAATGGAAAGAATACTGTCCTGGGAGTCAGAAGACCTGGGTTCTAATTCTGATAGTGCCACGTGTCTGCTGTGTGACCTTGGGGACTCAGTTACTTATTCTCTATAATGGGAACTAAGACCATGTGACCCATATGGGATGAGAACTGTATCCAACCTTGTATATACCCCAGTGCCAAGTACAGTGCCTGGCAAATAGTAAGTGCTTAACAAATACCATTTAAAAAAAATTTTTAAAAAAACCCACGGTGCTCCTCAAGTATCATTCTTAGACACAGAAAATGTGGTGGAACAACCTCTGTTTTGAACCCAATAAGGCAATTATTTCGTCCTTATGAGCAGACAGGACATTTTCTCTTCCCCTGGTAACAGACAGGTGTGCCCATCCACTGCCAATGGGAACTTATATTTGACTCTTTCCTGCTTCACCATATCTCTTAGTTCTCAATATATATTAAGAAGTGCATTGTCATGCGGTGCGGGATGATGTTTGTTTTCTGTTTGAGCCTGGCTAGCCCCCAGCTCTAGGGAAATCATCTCGGAGTGTTGCAGACTGGCTCCATGTCTGCAGAGGTAAGCCAGACATTAGAAGAACGGAGGTGGAAGGGAACAGATTTGAGCTTTGACTGGATCTCAAACTGCAAGGGCGAGCAAGTCAAAAGTCCACTTAATTAGACTTTCAGAGCAGGCATGATCCTCTGGGTATGGCTGAATCCACAAAACCAGTGAATGGCAATCCTAAACTCTTTTATTCTTCAGCCTAAACTAATACCATGTTCCTTGCTCACTGCATTCCACAGCTTGGCAATTTTTTCTAAAATGATGACTGACTTCTGTTTACAGTTTCCTCATCTGTAAAATGGGAATTCAATACCTGTTCTCCCTTCTGCTCAGATTGTGAGTCTCACTTAGGGCAGGGACTGTATCCAACCTGATAAACTTGTTTCTACCCCAGTATTTAGCACAGTGCTGGCCACACAGTAAGTACTTAAATACCATAATTACAATTCTGTGATCTTCATAACAGACTCCTGGCAATCAAATGTAAAGATGAAACATTAACAGGTATTACTACTCTTGTATTAAATTAAATTGTCATTCCTGCCCAAAAAGGAGAGTTGTTGTCCTTGGTGGCTCTTGAGATATGTTCTTGGACAGTAAGTGAAAAATAGTTTCCTTTCTATGGGTGGTTTAGGTTGATTTTGGGGTTGGAGGAAGTGGTTTCCTTCTGTTCACTCTAGGGGCATCTCTCTGAGTCAAACATGCTACTGCTGGAGAGAGTTATTATATTTGTGGAGCATTTACTCCATGCCAAGCACTTTACTAAGTGTTGGGCTGTGTAACCCTTGTATTTGAACTTGTGCCTCTTATTCATTCCACCCTCAGCCCCATAGCACTTGTGTACATGCCCATAATTTAAACAACTCTCATCTCCTCCTCTAGACTATAAGCTACTGGAAAAGTAGCATGGCCTAGTGGATAAAGCACAGGCTTGGGAGTCAGAAGCACATGGGTTCTAATTCCAGCTCCACCACTTAACTTCTGTGTGACCTTGAACAAGTCACTTCACTGGGCTTCCGTTCCCTCATCTGTAAAATGGGAATTTAAGACTGTGAGCCCTGTGTGGGACAGGGACTGTGTCCAACCCAATTTGCCTGTATTCCTCTACAGCACTTAGTACAGTGCCTGGCACATAGTAAATACTTAAATACCACAATTATTATTATTATTATTATTAAGCTCCTTGTGGGCAGGCAACATGTCTACCAACTGTTGTATCGTTCCCAAGCACTTAGTAGAGTGCTCCGCACAAAGTAAGCACTCAAATACCACTGATTGATTGAAAACGTAAGTAAATTGGACCTAATCCCTGTCCCACATGGAGGTCACAATCCTGACTCCCATGGCCTATGCTCTTTTCAGTAGGCCAAACCTCTTCTCTCAGAATAAATGTCACTGCTAAATACATTGAGGCAATTTGGGTCTCAATCAGAGTTATTTATTGAACACAGAGCACTGTACTAAGAGCTTGGGAGAGTGCAATACAACAGGGTTGTTAGACACTTTCTCTGTAGACTGTAAGCTCTGTGCAAGCAGGGAGAGACAGACATAAGATTTATAGATATGCACATAAGTGCTGAGGGTCAAGAGAATATCATATTCTTAAAGAGTACAGATCCAAGTAGTGCATTGGTGACGCAGAATGCAGAGCGAATAGGGAAAATGAGGGATTAGTTAGGGAAGGTCTCTTGGAGGGGATGTGATTTTAGCAGGGTCTTGATGCTGGGGAGAGTTGTCATCTGTTGCAAAGGCAATAGGTAAAAAAAGATGGTTCTCTGGGAAATCCAACCAATGGGAAGGCAGCAGCAGCCCAACTGTGCTCCAAGAAAGGTCTGGACTCAGGTGACCTCATCCAGACAACAGAATGTATTTGACAGTAGTCATGTGGGATGTTGGATTCTGAAATCCAAACAAGTCAGGCATCAGTTCAGTTCCTGGAAAGCCCAGAAATCCCCCATCTTCTCTAGCCTGAGCACATTTCCAGCTCTGCTCTAATCTGCCTCTTAAAGGGAAGTTCATAATAATAATGGTATTTAAGTGCTTACTGTATGTCAAGCGCTGTACTGGTCACTGGGGTAGATACAACACTGTCATATCCCACATGGGGCTTACAGTCTAAGTAGGAATGAGAACAGGTATTGAATCCCCATTTGCAGATGAGGGAACTGATTCACAGAGAAGTTAAGTGACTTGTCCACGGTCACACTACAGACAAATGGCAGGGCCAGAGCTCAGGTCCTCTGAATCCCAGGCCCATACTCTTTCCACTAGGCTATGCTACTTCTATGGTTGGGAGACAAGAGCCATGGTTGTGCTCATACCTAGGTACTCTCCTGTTACAATAGTGCACATGGGAGGGTGACTCTTTAGGACTCTACATTCACTCTCTCCACCTCCTAGGGTGTCAGTTCACCACTTTATCTGCTAGATGGCAAACTCCTTGAGGACAGGGATTGGGTATTCCGCCTCTACTGTCCTCTCCCAAGTGATGAGCACTATGTTCTTCACAGATTTAGTGCTGAATATTATTGATTGATCCACTTAAACAGAACCTGTGACCCTGAAATAGTTACTACAGTCTCAACCAATTTCCCATCATGCATGATGTATACACTGGCTTAGACCTGAAGTGGAAATAATGGGGAAGTCAACAAGTCAACCACTTACATCAAAGAGTCTGAAAACCAGAAGGGATCTACAACCACCACCACCCCCCTAGAGATAATCCTAGCTCCAGTACGCAGTTTTTTCTTTTTGTAAGTACCCGAACTAGCTGCTTTCCTGCTTGACCCTCCCAGAGATCTCATCCTAAGTGACAACCAAAACGGCTCCAGCTTTAGACTATGCCCATTTCCACCTGTGTGGTCTTCGGTGGGAAGAGATCAGCCAGTCAGTCTCCTCTGTGCTTCAGACCCTTGGGGAAAGGTATTGTCTCTCCCTTAGTATTTTGATCTCCATAATGAACAACCTTGATTCTCTAACTTCCTCTTCATCTAACTTTCCAGCCCCTAAGACACTTCTGTGACTCCTTTTCCGGACACACTCTGACTCCTTCCAATCCAATTTAAAAAGACCCCCAGAGGCAGTCACACACTCCAACCACCACTAGTGTGTCTCCAACAGCCACTATTAACCACCACCTAAGAGCAATGACTGCATGCAAAGTACTGCGCTAAGCATTGGTGAGAGTACAATAGAATTGGTAGACATGCCCTTAGAGAACTGACAACCTAGTGTGGGAAGACAAACACTAAAATTAGGGGAAGCATTAGAGTATAACAAGACTGTGGAGTTGGGGTTAAGGGGAATAATAATAACTGTGGTATTTGTTAAGCACTTACTATGGGCCAGATACTGTACTAAGTAACAGGGTGATTACAAGCAAATCAGGTTGGACATAGTCCCTGTCCCACCTGGGGCTCACAGTCTCAATCCCCATCTTCCAGCTGAAATAACAAGACCCCCACAGAAATGAAACGACTTGCCCAAGGTCACCCAACAGGCAAGTAGCAGAGCAGGGATTAGAACTCACCACTTTATGACTCGCAGCCCATGCTCTATCCACTATGCAATGAGTATCAAAGTGCCAAGGGAATATGACCCAACAGGCATGCGAGGTTAGTCAGGAAGGCTTCCAGGAGCAGATAAAGTTTTAGGAGAGCCAGACCAAGGATCCCATTTTCATCAGCCCAAAAACTGGCCCAGTGGCAGGTTGAAAGGGTGGGTTTCTTCCCCCCTGCCAATCCCACTTTACCTCACTGAATCCCACTCATTTCCCCTCCCTCCTTATCATGAGCACCTACTCTCCTTTTTTAGCCTGGGGAGGTGGCTTTCATCAGCCTGGAACCCTGTCAAATGTTTTATTGCTTCTAATCAGTCAGAACCAACTGCTTACCCTGGTGTTGGAGCAAATTGTTTTCTTACTGCAGTCAATTAAGGATTTTTTCCTCTCACTCTGTCTGAATGCCAGCAACCCCACAGATGAGACTGATTATCCCTGGCATGTAATCCAGGTTCACACGGGGCATTCAGGAAGAGAGTGATGTGCAACTGTACTAGTAGCTAATGGGATTCTTCTTTAATAATAATGATAGTATTTATTAAGCACTTACTATGGATTGAATACCATGTAAGCATTGAACCAGACGCAAGATAATCAATCCAACTTATTGAACACTTACTGTATGCAGAGCACTATACTAAGCACTTGGAGTGCAACATTGTTGGAAGGCACATTCTCTGCCCGCAAATAGCTTACACTCTAGAAGAGAAGACAGGCATTAATATAAGTTATGGACATATACATAAGGTCTATGGGGCTGAAGGAGAAGTGAATAAAGGTTGCAAATACAAGTGCAACAGAGAAGGGAATGGAGAAGAGGAAATGAAGGCTAAATTAGGGAAGGCATCTTGGAAGAGATGTGCTTTTAAGAAGGCTTTGAAGGTGGGGCGAGTGATTGCTGTCAGATATGAAGAGGGAGCGCATTCCAGGCCATGCGTGCAATGAGAAGCAGTGTGGCTAAAGAAGCAGGGTGGCTCAGTGGAAAGAGCACAGGCTTTGGAGTCAGAGGTCAGGGGTTCAAATCCCCACTCCGCCAATTGTCAGCTGTGTGACTTTGGGCAAGCCACTTAACTTCTCTGGGCCTCAGTTCCCTCATCTGTAAAATGGGGATTAAGACTGTGAGCACCACATGGGACAACCTGATCACCTTGTATCCCCCCAGTGCTTAGAACAGTGTGTTGCATATAGTAAGCGCTTAACAAATACCATCATTATTATTAATAGACAAATCAGACACAACCCAGGCTCACACAGTTGAGGCGGGAGAGTGAACAGAGATTTTATCCCCCTTTTACAGAGAAGGAAACCAAAGCACAAGAGTGGGTAGGAGACTTGTCCAAGGTGATCCTGTAGGCCAGTAGTGGCTTGTGCCTAAAGTCCACATTTACTGACTTTCAATCCCATGCTTTTTTCCACTAGGTCCCCACTGATCACAATCTCTGTGGGGGCACCTTGCCAGCTTCCCTACAATTGGGCCCCATGTCTCCCCTAGAATGGAGTCTCTCCTGCCACAACTTTTGTAATTCTACCAAGTCACCAGCTCCTCTTAGGACCTACATCTCTGCCTCTTACTCCTCTCTGTAGCCTCTGGTGACTCACTACCTGCACAGAAAGAACCCAGGCCAATCTCCTTCCTTTCCTCTGTCTCTCCTAGCCAGCCACCCCCTATACCTTCTTCTCACTCCCCTTCAGGTCAGTGACACCCACCAGGCCCCAGCTCCCCCAAGGGGAAACAGAATCAGGCTGTGCCAGTCACTCTTCATCAGCTCCTTCACTATCTGGCCCCTGTTGCTGCAGTCTCCTTTCAGCTCCTCTTGCAAGTCTGGAAAGTCCTTTGCTGATCACCATGATGCCTCCCTTCAGCACTAGAGGCCTAAAGCTTGTCTTTACCCACCCCCCACCATAATCCAGAGTAGGGGAAAATCATTGGCCCTGGAAGCTTATATGGGGCAGGGAGGGGTTGGGCCCTGGAACCTCTAGTTCTCCTGAATAGGGACACCTGGGTAGAGGGATCAGGATTGGGGAAGAATAGGTAGGTAGCACATAACAGCACTTGGATGCCGTTTTAATATCAGTTCCTTCCTGTACTTGTAATTTATTTTACTGTCCATCACCTCTGCTAAATTATCAGCTCCTTGATGGCAGGGACCATGTTTACTATTGAACCTTACTACTTAGCCTTATTGAACTTTCCAAGCATGTAGCATAATGCTCTGCACATAGTAAACTATAAGCACCTTACGGGCAGGTAGCAGGTCTACCAACTCTATGGTACTCTCCCAGACACTTAGTCAAGTGCCGTACATAGACTAAATGCCTAATAAGTAAGATTGGTTGGTTGAGTGATTATAGTATTCTGCACTTGTAGGCAGTCAATAAGAATATGAAGAAGAGCACATAGTCAGTGCTCAATAAATACCACTGATTGACTGATTAATCAGGGTTAGCCAATTGATAAGATCTGTAAGTCTTTGGGACAATCCTGATCAGCCTAATTAATATACTCGGGGCATTTGGCGCTCTGCACCAGTAAGCGCTCAATAAATACGATTGATTGATGATGGATTGATTTGGGAGGGAACTATGCCAAGTCTTTGTGCTTTCATCATAGGACCAGCAGGGGGAGTGAAGTGCAATCCTGGCCGTGGCCCTGTTATTCTAAAAACTGGCCATAAAAATAATTGCAGTGTTTGCTAAGTGCTTACTATGTGCCAAGCACTGTGCTAGGCGCTGGGGTAGAAACAATAGAAACAGATCAGACATAGTCTCTGTCCTACATTGGGCTCACAACCTAAGGGAGAGGAAGAACAATCATCTCATCTCCAGCGCTTAGAACAGTGCTTTGCACATAGTAAGCACTTAATAAATATCATTATTATTATTATTATCTCCATTTTTTCAAAGGAGGAAACTGAGGCCCAGAGAAGTTAAGTGACTTACCCAAGGTCACACATCAGGCAAGGGGCAGGTCGGGGATTAGAATTCAGGTCTCCGGACTCCCTGCCCTGTGCTCTTTCTACTAGCCGATTCTCCTTCTGTATCCCAAAATGAGAGAACAAAGCCAATCCTTGAAAAGGTTGCATTTTCTCTAGTTGCCCCATGGGAAGAGACAGGATAATGCTCATAAAAATGCTTCAAGTCCCAGAAAGGAAAGATGCTATAGAAGGTTATTAAGGATATTAGATAAGAGGCTTCAGAAAAGCAAATAAAATCTTGTGCTGATACATGATTTTTCTTTCAAAGGACTTTACATTAGAGGAGTTTGGAGACCTTTATTTAAAAAATGGCATTTGTTAAGTGCTTACTATGTACCACTCACTGTACTAAGCACAGGGGTAGAAATAAGCTAGTCAGGTTGGGCACTGTCCATGTCCTACATGGGGATCACAATTTTAATCCCCATTTTACAGGTGAGGTAATTGAGGCATAGAGAAAAATAAAGTGACTTGCCCAGGGTCACACAGATAGATAAGTAGAGGAGCCAAAATTAGAACCCAGGTACTCTGACTCCCAGGCGTATGCTCTTTCCACCAGCCCATGCTGCTTCTCTAAGGTAGTGGCAAGTTGGACTAGTGGCAAGTTGGGTTGTTGAAGAACATCATGTAAAATGGGAACCATCAGTTCAATGGGAATGAATGAGTTAGGAGGAGTTAGGAGAGCATTATGGGTAGTCGTGATTGGTCACAGCTGATGACTCATATGTTTCTCATTCATTTATGCTTACTGCACTCCACCACATGCTATTAATAAGCTTGGACTGTTTGATGTGGAGAAATTGATGGATCCATTGATAAACTCTTTAAAAATCTCTTTTCTCAGAAATGGGAAGTTGTTTATCCAAGTGTGAACAGACACTCCCCCACATAGCAGGAGTGGCCAGCTCAGCGAGAAGGGGACCCCCCTCCCCCAAACCAAGCCCCAAGGCTACGTTCCTCGGAATCCTTCTGTGGGTGACTCTCAGCAAGCTGCGGGAAAGGCTCCACAAGGCCTTGGCGATGGTTGGAAGAACTTCAATCAATCGGCCAAACAAGGTTGAGCTGCCCAGAACTTTCACCTTCCCTTCACCCCTCCCCCTTTCCACCCACGCTCTTCTCCGCTTAATCATCATCGGCAAATCTTTATTTTGTGACCGTGGGACAGAGGGTTCTGACTTCCAGAGCGCATGCTAACAAAGCCCACTGTTGGGTAGTTGCCAACTTGTACTTCCCAAGCGCTTAGTACAGTGCTCTGCACACAGTAAGCGCTCAATAAATACGATTGAATGAATGAATGAATGGTAGAAGGAGTGAACAAGTGTAGAATATATGGTTGTACATATTTATTACTCTATTTATTTATTTATTTGTTTTACTTGTACATCTCTATCCTATTTTATTTTGTTGGTATGTTTGGTTTTGTTCTCTGTCTCCCCCTTTTAGGCTGTGAGCCCACTGTTGGGTAGGGACTGTCTCTATGTGTTGCCAATTTGTACTTCCCAAGCGCTTAGTACAGTGCTCTGCACATAGTAAGCGCTCAATAAATACGATTGATGATGATGATGATGATGATGATAGAATGCTGAGAGACCAGAGTTGTGGCGGCCCTGTGACCACTGCTGAGTCTGATGGATTCTGGGCCGCAAAGAGCCCAGAACTCTGTTTCTCTCATCACAGGACATGACTGTTTTTTTGTTCTTCTACTGTATCAATCTCTTTGCCTTTTCATTTGTTCTAATGTTTTTTCTCAAGTCCTTACTTGTTTGTTGCCTGTCAGCATGGCTTAGTGGAAAGAGCATGGGCTTGGGAGTCCAAAGTAGTTCGGTTCTAATCCCTCTAGACTGTAAACTCATTATGGGCAGTTAATGTGTCTGTTTATTGTTATGTTGTACTCTCAGAAGCTCTTAGTACAGTGATCTGCACACAGTAAGTGCTCAATATATAACTGAATGAATGAATTGCAGCTCCACCATTTGTCTGCTGTGTGACCTTGGGAATGTCACTTCCTTTCTCTGTGCCTCAGTTCCCTCCTCTGTAAAATGGGGATTAAGACAGTGAATCCCATGTGGAACAGGGACTGTCTCCAATGCAATTTGCTTGTATCCACCCTAGCGCTTAGTACAGTACCTGGCACATAGTGGTTAGCAAATACTACAATTATTATTATCATTTATTTTTAGGTGGTGAGCCCTTTGAGGGCCAGGGACCATGTTTAATTCTCATCAATGAATTATTTAATAAACACTATCACTACTACTACTGAGAAGTGACTCAAAGGCACTACAGAACAGTTAAATACTCTTCACCTGGACCACTCCCCTCCTCTCCCCTCATGCTCCCCACTAGCATGTTTTTCAACACATAGAAAAACCAGCCAAAGCAAGGGCCTATTTTAAGGCTTTGGCTGTAAGCCATAAACTTGTGGGTTCAAATTGAGCCTCCAGGGACTCAAGACAAGGCAGTAGGAGCTGACTTTACTACAGTTTCTATAAGGAGAACAATTGTGCCATGAAGCCAAGCCTGGAGTTAGTTTTGCCCTGTTCTTTAGTGGCAAAGGGATGGGGGCTGGGCTTCTTAGCAGTAAGTAAGGGAACATGGCTTGGCAGAAACAGATGGGGAGTCAGGAATCCCAGATCCTAGGCCCAGCTTCGTCACTGACCAGCTATGTGATACTGGCCAAGTCAATTAACCTTTCTGGGATTCAGTTTCCTTATCTATAAAATGGGAATAAAAACATCTGTTCCCCTTCTCTCTAACACTATGATTCCCATATGGAACAGGGACTGAGCTGGTTATCTTCTATCTACCCCAGTGCTTAGTAATAATAATAATTGTATCTTTTTTAATGGTATTTGTTAAGCGCTTACTATGTGCCAAGCACTGTTCTACTTACCATGTACTTAACAAGTACCATGTCCCTAGCACTGTATTAAACACTGGGGTAGATACAAGATAATCAGGTCAGATACAGTCCCTGCCTCACATGGAGCTCCCTGTCTAAGTAGGAGAGAAGACAGGTATTGAATCCCCATTTTATGGATGAGGAAACCAGGACACAGAGAAGTGAAGGGACTTCTCGATCGTCATACAACAAGCAAGTGGCGGAGCTGGGATTAGAAACCAGGGCCTCTGACTCCCAGCCTTTTGCTCTTTTCATTAGGTCACACTGCCTCTGTTCTTAAACATTTCATAAATACAATTTTAAAAATATTAATTTTCATCCAGAAGGGGGAAGATACACTGAAAGCAGTGACAATCAAAGCAGGAGTCAAGATGGCATGATAAAAATAAGCCAAGACAGAAATGTAATTCATACCCAAGCTGATACATTACCTTAATTCATTCATTCATTCAATCGTATTTATTGAGCGCTTACTGTGTGCAGAGCACTGTACTAAGCGCTTGAGAAGTACAAATCGGCAACATATAGAGACGATCCCACAGTCTAGAAGGGAGAGACAGACAACAAAACAAAATAAGTAGACAGGTGAATAATGATGGTATTAAGAGCTTACAATTTGCCAAGCACTGTTCTAAGCACTGGGGAAGACCCAAGGGAATCAGGTTGTCCCATGTGGGGCTCACAGTTGTAGTCCCCATTTCACAGATGAGGTAACTGAGGCCCAGAGAAGTGAAGTGACTTGCCCAAAGTCACAGAGCAGACAAGTGGCAGAACTGCCTCAGTTGAACAATGGGCTTTTGTTTGCTTCTCCATCAAGAAGTTCTGACAAACAATTCCACTGGCTCTACCACAAACATAATTAGGTGTGTTCTGGCATTTTCAGTCCCTCTATTATTACTGTTAATTAGTTTGCCTTGAAACTCTGTGACATGATTAATGTTTTCTGTTTGATGTACAATTCCATCGTCACAAGTCACCTGGCAGAGGCTACTGCAGGCAAAAGCTAAATTTAAGCTTCCTTTTCGAAGGAAATCATATAGAGTTAATTACTGTTTTAAATTCCCATCTGTAATTGTCAACAACTATTTAATGGTATCAAGGGCTCAAACCCTGTTGTGTTCTCTGGTGTGCTGGGGTCTCAGAGGGAGAGTGTGGTCTTCTCCCAGTCCTTGGGGGTAAAACTGGCATCCCTGTGGCCCACTGCAGGAGAGGGTCCTGAAAATTCCTAAGTCTTCTGATGGGTTTACCCTATACAGGGCCTGTTTCAGTTCTAAAGCCTGACTCTTCATGAAGTGCTTGTTCAAGGAGCGTAGCCCCCTACCCCACCTCAACCACTGCCCTCCAGACTGGTCTGTTTGTTTGGGTGGTCTCCCAGCCATTTGAGACCATGCCTCAGTATGACCTGAAATCTCTTTTTTCTGCACTCCTACCTCCCATGTATGCCTTTTCAGTTCCCCAAATGGTAGCTCCTTGGTTATCCTGCTGTCATCCATTCTCCTTACCGGTCCCACCCAGGAGAATTGTGTTGCTGTGATCGTTGTCTCAGTTCTGGTGAGCTGACTGCATCCCAGGACCTGGCAGAACTATTCAAGGACCGGGGTGGTATCTTCTGCAGTAAAGAAGACAGGGCTTCCGTACAACTTTTTTGACCTTCAAGAATCTGGACCAACATTGCCGGTGAATCTCCCAAAAACCTTGCTGACTTACTTGATTCAGTTTTCTACTTCATTATCAGTTTGTGCAGCTTTAGGTGGTGTTCATTCATTTATTCAATCATATTTATTGAGTGCTTACTGTGTGCAGAGCACTGTACTAAGCACTTGAGTACAATACAACAATAAACAGACACATCCCCTGCCCACAACGAGCTTACAATCTAGAGGTGTTCTGCCCACGAAGAAGAATGTGAGGTCAGCATTAAAGTCTGTGCTGCCAATGAAGTGGTAGCTTTCTAACAGTAGATTACTTTTATAAAATACCACAAATAATTATGATGATAATGATGATGATAATAAGAATAATAATGTGTGGCATTTGCTAAGTGCTTACTATGTGCATGGCACGTTAGTAAGCACTAGAGGAGATACAAGGCATCAGATTGGATGCAGTCCCTGTCCCACAAAGGGCTCACAGTCTTAATCTCCATTTTACAGATGAGGTAACTGAGGTACAGAAAAGTGAAGTGACTTGCCCCTGGTCACACAACAGAGAAGCGGCAGAGCTGGGATTAGAAGCCAGGTCCGCTGATTCCCTAGCCCATGCTCCTAGACCCATCCCTGTCCCTTATGTGGCTCACAGTTTTAGAGGGTGGGAGAACAGCTGTTTCATTACCATGTTACGGGTGAGGAAACTTACATACGAAGAAGTTGAGTTGCCTGAAAGCTCCCAGCAGGCATGTGCGGAAGCTAAACCAAGTCTCCTGATTCTCAGTCCTGTGCTTTTTCCACTGAGTCATGCTGCTTTCTGGCCTGTTGGCTCCTTGAAGCCTGTCTGCTTCTGTTCCCATCCCAGCTAAAATCCCTTCCTCCCTCTCTCCCCTTCACTTTCAGTGAAAGTTGGCACCTATGGAAATGAGTTTTGTAGTGGGAACTCTGACACTCTGAGGGGCCAACAGTGACTGTGTGCTGCACTCCAGCTGCTTCTTCCCTCCCTCTTCAGTGCAGATCTGTGTGAGTGTCTGTGTGTGTATACGTGTAATGTCTGCCATGTCTGCCTGTCTCTATTTCTCTGTATTAGCCTTTCTGTCTTCCTCTGGTATGGCTCCCTTTTCTGCCTCTTTCTCCTCCTTTCTTCTGCCGCTTACCACATGCCTGGACATTGCCCCACCCGGGAACCTCATCTGTTGGTCCAGTTGGGATCAATCTGGTCATCTTACATTGGGCAATACAGGGGACAGCTGAGGGTGCCAAGGCAGAGGGAGTCTACATTTCCTGTCTAAAAACAATTCTTTGTCCTGAAGCGCTGGTGACAAAAATCTTCCCAGATATTTTCATCAGATTTCATCTGGAATTCAATTTCCCAGGAAATGCTGTCCTTTCCTTAGCAACCCTGCTCGAGTTGGTCTTCCTGCCTAAAGCAACTGAGCTCCCAAAAGAAAACAGAGAACATTAAAGAGATCATTCCACATCCAATCATTTCCCCTTTTGGGATCCGAGCAAGGGAGGCAAGCTCCAATCAGATGCTCCTGTTGGGCGTGTTTTTTCTTACAATTACTTAGAATCCATGGTGGGAATGGAAACTATCTTTTCTGAGAACCCTGACAGTATTACTCATGGTATCTGAATGCCTCCTGCTTCCTCCATTTCCCTGCACCCTCCTGAACAATAATGGATTTGATGGTATTTGTCTAGCACCTACTATGTGCCAAGCAGAGTACTAAGTACTGGGGTAGATACAAAGATAATCGGGTTGAACCCAATCTCTGCCCCACATGGGGCTCACAATCTAAGAGGGAGGGACAGAAGAAATCGTCTCCATTTTACAGATGAGAAAGCTGAGGCCCAGAGATGTTAATTTAGTGACTTTGTCCAAAGTCACACAGCAGACCCGAGCTGGAACTAGAATTCCTGACTCCCAAGCCCCTGCTTTTTCTAGACAGCCATGCTTCATCAAGACCAACACTTTCCTCGAGGGGAGAACATCTGAGAAATCCTAAACAACTGCAACAGCAGGCAGCTTGTTCAAAGCTGCCCTGCAATGACAGTACAACTCTACAACTGCTGAGCACTTTGTCACCTCTGAAGCCTGGACCATGCTCCTTTCCCAACCGCATGTCCCATCTCTACCCTGTTGTTTAGTCCCCCAGACCCTCAGCCGTGAAGTACCTAAGGTCTCCAGGCAGACAAGCCTCTCCACCCACCCCTACTTCACAGAAAAAATGCGGGAGACTGAGGCGGGGCAGCCTGCTGGGGGTGGAAGCAGCCAGAGTCGACACCGCTAAACCACAGCTTTGCCACATGTCTCTTGGAACCAAGAGAAAAGGCAAGAAGATCTTGCAGAGTGCTCAGAGACTAATTCTTCAGTCTCGCATCTGGAAAGAAACCCCTTTTTTGTGCTTTGAGAACTTGCAAAGACACACACACACACACCCCAACACCCTCTCTTCATGTACTCGACTTCTTCCTCAGCCCCACAATCCTTATTCCTAGTGCAGCAGGGCAAAGCATCTGTGATACTGTTGCAGAAGCCAGCAGGAAAATGAGAACATCCATATTTCATCAGAGGCCTGGGGAGATGAGCCGTTTATTAAATGAACAAATGGACAGTGACTGAAATAGGAAGCAAATGAAATAGGGGTTTGGACTTCTTAGTGTGAGCTTTCTGATAAGGACAAAACTTCCCTCTAAAGTATTCCTTAAAAACCATACTCAACAATGCCTGCCGTTGCTCTTGGACTGGAAAAATCTTCCTGTGAATATTGGTGTCACCTAGTTTTCCTTTTGCTGTTCAAAGAAGGAAAAAAAGGACATCAAAATTGAAACACAGAAGGGAGATCTGGCCCTGAAGTGAAGAGATGAAGAAACGATTGGGTTGTGCTAGTTGGGTTATGCCAACATGGAGTAAAAGCCCAACATCCAGGACGATTTGGCAGAATTGATTAATGAATCAACAGCTGAGTGTCTATCATGCACAGAACACGGTACTAAGCACTTGAGAGAGTGCCCTCAAAGAGCATACAGTCTACTGTGCACAGAGCACTGTACTAAGCACTTGAGTGCCCTCAAGGACCATACAGTCTACTGTGCACAGAGCACTGTACTAAGTGCTTGAGAGAGTATAATAGAGTTAGTCGACTTGATCCCTGCTTACAGCTTACAATCTAGCAGGGGAAACAGAGGGTAAAATAATGTACAGATAGCAGAAAGAAGGAAAAGGGTATATATGGAGTGCACCCCCATGTCCCAGCCCTGCAAAAAGCCGGGGGCCTCAGGTGGCTTTGCACACAGTAAGCACTCAATAAATATAATTGAATGAATGAATGAATGAATCTCCATTATACAGATGAAGAAGCTGAGGTCCAGAGAGGTTAAGTGACTTGCTTAAGGTCACCCAGCAACCCAGGGGGCAGAACTGGGACTAGAACCCCAAGCTGGAGTCATTAAGAGGAAGACAGGGAGAGGGGAAGAGAAGGAAAGGGGTAAAGAGGAGAGGAAAAAAAGGAGAGAAAGAGGAGTTATTTGACTTTTTGTGGCTAGTGTCAAAATGTAGATGTTTTCTCCTGGCCAGCTCTGCCCTGCTGGACCCTGCAGACGGCTAACAGGCCTGTTCCCCTGCCCCTCACCCCACTCCAAATCGGAACACGTCAAGGGAGTAGCAAGCCTGGCTCTGGCTGGAGGCTGAATCTCTTTCCAAGGGGCAGGAGAAAACGCTGTGGCTTTCCTAGAAGCTAATTGCTTGCAGACTGCCTGGCCTGCTCTACCAGAACGCCCACGGGGTCCTAAAGCCTGCCCTATTCTCTACCTTCCCGCGACCCAAAGGATTTATGCAGCTTTGTCAACACCCTGAACTCACCGTGTGTGTGGTGTGCACGTCTTTATGTGAGTGCAGTATACAGTGCCTATGCATGTATAGACATAAAAACCTATAGTTCCATTTACGTGGATTTGATTTCTCTCCAGTTTGCTGGCCACCTGGAAGTTGTCCATAAGAACCGGCTTATGGTTGGGATCTGCTCTTTTTCCCATTTTATCCACCCTCACACCACGGCCCCACCCAACCTGGGGAAGGGCTGGCTGAGCTGCTCATGGAGGAATCTGCAACGGTTGCATTCGGAGCTGGCTGAACCTTGGTGCCCGCAGGCTTTGGCAGACTTGCCAGCAGCCAGTGCCAATCTCATGTGGCAGTTACCGCTGTGGCCCACGGTTTCAAAGCAAACCAGACTTCGCCCCACCACCTTGCTGCCCCATTGATTCCTGGGAGGGGGGCTATCGGGAAGGAGGGTCAGGGACCAGCATGGATCAGGCTGGACCAGAGAGGGGGTATTAATTTCTGTCAATGCCCACTTTACAGATGAGGAAATTGAGGTTCAGAGAAATCTTACCTGTGAGATCTTACCCAAGATCCCACAGCAGGCCTGTGGCAGAGATGGAACTAGAACCCAGGTCTCCTCGCTCCCAGATCCATTCTCCTCCCACTAAGCCATGCAGCTTTCAAGGCGTCCAATCACATCCACTGCTTCCTTCTTGGAATGAAGACTTCATCCCTTGGGACATGGGACAACCAATCCAAAATTATAAATGCTAAGCAGAAACAACATCCTGTGTTTTGTCTAAGGGAAATGACAGTTTTCACAAACAGAAATTACTTTTCCCCAGGACCCCATCAAAGCATTGCTCACAGCCCAATACAATTAGCTGGAAAGCTACTTTCTACAGGCAAAACGTCCCCATATTCTCCAAAGTGCTGTAACTACATCTCCCAGATCAAAATCTCCATTGCCAATAGTCACGCCACCACCCAACTGTCAAAGCAAATCAAGGCAAAACACAAAATACGGAGCTTTTGGGAGAGATTTAGAGCTAATCTAAATGGGATTCTAGGACTTTCTGCTGGAAGCTTCTGCTTCCAGCTGAGAGAAATCAGCTCAGACACAGTCCCCACACTGAATTCACAGTATAAGAGAGAGAGAGGGAGCAGGTAGCTTATGCCTATTTTACAGCTAGGAAACTGAGGTCCAGAGAGGTAAAGGATGTTATCCAAAATCCCTCTGCAGTTTTTCAGAGATTTTTGAGGCATGGAGATACCAGGGCTGGCTGACACTTAAGAACAATGATTGAGATTTCTCTCCTGGGACTTGACAAAGGGGCAAAGTTCACAGTCTGCCTCTGTCCTGGTTTCCAGCTCTGAGTTGGATCAATCCAGTGGAAGCCTCAAATAATAACAATAACAGCATTTATTAATCGCTTACTATGTGCAAAGCACTGTTCTCAAACCAACCCTCTTCTTACTAACCCAATTTTGGCACCAAATCCAGGCTATAACACTTGCCTATGTTTCAGGTGAAATGATTTATGGTGGAAATTTTTCAGGACACTTAACCCAAATGCATAATGGGAAAGTTTTCCTGCAGGGTCACAGATTTGGTCTGGGCATTGTGAATGACTGGGCTGAAATCCCTGGCTTGGTTTCATCTCCCTCCTCGGGTAGGCCAACTTCTCCACACTACTGGCTCCTCTCCCCTGGTAGCTGTGTTCTTCTGGTCTCAGGCTCTGTATCTGGAGTTTTTGAATTGCTGGCTGGACTTCCATGACCCCCCATCTTGGCTCCAAGTTGTGTTCTACCATTTTGAGATGTATAGGCTGGCCCCACTGATCTCTTGGACTGTAGGCCGGATGCCAATGAACCTAGGCCCAGTCGCCTGTCTCCTAGGCCCCTTGGCTGAGATTCCTTGCTCCTGGCACTGCCGGGTGCGCTGTTTTGGCTCCTAGCCTCTTCTCCGACCACCGGCTCATCCATCTGCCAGGGCAAAGAGTCCTCTGCATTCTTCTCCAAGTCTCCCCAAAGAACCAGAAGTGGAGGCAGAAAATGAAGACAGGCCAACATTGTCCTGCACTGAAACACTTCACCACCAAACCAACTACAGCCCCAGCAAAGACCAAGAAAGTTCCCTGGCCCATCTTCTTGGGGCTTCCTGGACATCCCTTGTCCAATTGCAGTGGATAGGCAGTAAACATGACCCTTCCAACCCTCATCATGAGATTTCCAGGTCTATGTCTGTTTAGGTTACCCTACCTAATTCTCTATCCTCTATTCCCATTCCCAGACTTCCTTGGACTTCCTGTTAACCAAGAAATGATACTTAATAAGTGATTACTATGTGCCAAACACTGTGCTAAGTGCTCTGGGGTTGATACAAGGTAATTGGGATGCAGTCCTTGTCCCACCAGAAGCTCACAGTCTAAGAGGGAGGCACAGAAACTTGCTCTTGACACTAGGCAAATCTGCCTCCACAAGTGGAAGAGTAAATGATTCTTTCAGGACAGAGTCAGGAGGCAGGAGACCCACCACTTGCCTATTGCGCAACCTTAAGAGAGTCACTTAACTTCTCCATGCCTCAGTTTCCCTACCTGTAAAATGGAGATAAAATACTTTTTCTTACCAGCTTCTTAGACTGTGAGACCTACTTGGGACAGGAACACTGTGTTCCATCTGATTTGCCCACAGTAAGCACATGAGAAGGAGCACGGTGTAGTAGGTAGAATATGGGCCTGGGAATCAGAAGGTCATGGGTTCTTATCCTGGCTCCACCACTTGTCTGCTGTGTGACCTTGGGCAAGTCACTTCACTTCTCTGTGCCTCAGTTACCTCATCTGAAAATGGGAATTGAGACTGTGAGACCAACATGGGACAGAGACTGTGTCCAACCTGATTTGCTTGTATCTACCCCTGCGCTCAGTACATTACCTGTCACAGAGTAAGCACTTAACACATACCATATAAAAAATGCCATCATTATTCTTAATTCCAGACCAGCAGGGGGGAGAATTTATTCACATCCATGGCCTGCCAGTATGATACTCACAGCTATTAAAGGTGCTTACTTTATCCACTCCCTCTACTTACATTCCCTGAACTGCTCTTCCTGATGACCTCAAGTATTAGTTAAATATATCCCTTGGATAAAAGCATTTCGTTTTGTTCAATCTAAATGCACTGCCATTCATTTCACTGAATGCTCCTCTCCTGTAGAGGTGACAAAGTCAATGCAGAAATGGACAGGGAGGAGAGAGAGGGACGAATCGGAGGAGTTGAAGGTAAATTCATTTTGGAAAGAAAATCAGAACACCAAGATAATAATAATAATACTAATGATGGCATTTATTAAGCGCTTACTATGTGCTATAAGGTGATCAGGTTGTCCCACGGGGGCTCACAGTCTTAATAGCAGCATGGCTCAGTGGAAAGAGCATGGGCTTTTGAGTCAGAGGTCATGGGTTCAAATCCCAGCTCTGCCAATTGCCAGCCGTGTGACTTTGGGCAAGTCACTTAACTTCTCTGGGTCTCATTTACCTCATCTGTAAAATGGGGATTAAGACTGTGAGCCCCCCACGGGACAAGCTGATCACCTTGTAACCTCCCCAGCGCTTAGAACAGTACTTTGCACATAGTAGGCACTTAATAAATGCCATCATTATTATTATTATTAATCCCCATTTTACAGATGAGGTAATGAGGTAACTGAGGCCCCGAGAAGTAAACTGACTTGCTCAAGGTCACACAGCAGACAAGTGGCGGAGCTGGGATTAGAACCCGGGTTTTTCTGACTCCCATGTCTGTATTATGTCCTCTAGTCCATGCAGCTTCTCTCTTGCTCTTATTCATTCTTTCATTAGTATCTATGGAGCACCTACTGTGTGAAGAGGACTGTAATAGACACTTGGGGTACTGCAATAGAGGCCCAAAGACCCAGTCCCTTCCTTCAAGGAGCCTCCAGTCTAGCATCGTCCTCCTTCTCCCGCACTGGATGGGGCCTCTTCATTGGGGCCCAGCTATTCACCAAGATGGTAGAGGTAGAGTATGTGTAGTTGCCACCCTGGGGTTGTAGCTTCAGTAGCAAAACTCTCCTGAAAAATTCACTGCTTCTGATATTCCAAACTGCAAGGCCTCTGACTCGGCAAATTAGAAACCACCCTTCCAAATGTTACCAGCAGCCAAACCGTGCTCAGGGTCAGGAGCTGGCACCGCTGAGCCACGAAGCAGCCCATCTGCATGCTGTGTGAGTCAGCCTTGGTTTGAGCCCCCTCTGGGATTTACAAATCTGATGGCCTAGATTCTGAGGGTGATTCTGGTCCTGGCAGGCAGCTGGATCTGGGAAGGGGTTGGGGGCTCTCGGCATGGCCAGAAGACTGGCAGGGACCCAGGGCAGGAACCAACAGGACCAAGTGAGAATGAAAGATAAATCTTTCAAATCACAGTTTTCATTCTTCCCCTGCGTAAGATATCCATAGGCTACATGTTTAGGGAAGGTTCCTTGCTTTCTGTGTGGAGCTTGATCAGGAAATTAAAATTCCAATTAGCTTGACTTCCATAGCTATCCAGGAGGAGAGAGTCAGGAAAAAGGGCATTGAATGAGTTCAGGCTAAGATGTATCACTTGTAACCTGAGAAGCAGCATGGCCTAGTGGAAAGAACAAATGGGCCTGGGAGTGAAAAGGACCAGGATTCTAATCCAGGCTCTGACACTTATCTGCTATGTGATCTTGGGCATATCATTTAACTTCTCTGTGCCTCAGTTACCTCACCTGTAAAATGGGGATTAAGGCTGTGAGCTCCCCATGGGACATTGACTGTGTCCAACCTGATTAGCGTGTAATTACTTCAGTGCTTATTACAGTGCCGGGCACATAGTAAGCGCTTAACAAATACCATGAAGAAAAAAAAAAACTAAGTTCAGTAACTAAGACTAAGAAAACCAAGATCCTTCCAACTTCTGCTGGGCCTTCTCTGGATCTTACAGCTCTATTTCCCCAGAAGTTATCAGAAATATTGGAGTTACCTGAGTGGCTTATGAAGGGAGAAAAATGCTGCCATCAAGTTCCCCCGTTCAGTAATTTTTTAAAGGGAGGAGAGGGAGAAGGGGAAAAGGGAGGGAAGAAAGGAACTGAAGAGGGAGGGGAGGGTGGAGACAAGGTGGTGGGGACATTCTGCTGAACTCTAACTTTGTGCAAACAGCTCTGGTGCTGCTGGCACAGAATAATAAGAATAATAATAATAATGGCATTTGTTAAGCGCTATGTGCAAAGCACTGTTCTAAGCGCTGGAGAGGATTCAAGGTGAAGACAAAGTGGGGGACCAGAGACAGGCAGAGAGATTGGCAGAGAGGCACAAAGCAGGGCATTGCCACTGATGCTGTGGGAAAAGAAATCACCCTCACCTAACCAAGACTTGAATGAATACAAGAATTAAAAAAAAAAAAAACTGGGCAGGGGCAGTTGGAGGCAGCACAAACAAAGAGTCTGTGGTTTGCATACTAAATTTCCAGAGTGCCTGCATTCACCAACACAAACTGTGACACTACCACCACAGCAGGGACCTGGCAGAGGAGTTGTTTGGCTCTCACATCTACAAGAGGCACAATTTCTCCAACAAAATCGCCATGGAAAATACCAGTGCACAATGCCAGCAGGGAGGGGCTGCTTCCTCATTGATATGCAAGACCTCAGCCTGTTTAACCCCCATTAACGCTAATGGAATTTGCATAATTAAAATCCCGATGCTTGACTTTTTGTTCTTTTTCTGCAATTTAAGTTAAAAAAGGGCCTACTCTTTTTTCTTACTCAGAACGCAGAACACTTAAACTCATTCTTGGATCATCTGCAAATGTCTTTATCAGAAGTTTGTGAATCCTTTCAAAATTCAGTGGTTTCTGTCCTTGTTTTGCTCACAGTCATCACCATTTGTTGCAGAAAAACTTGTAGTAATGGCACCAGGCAACGTAACGAAGTAATTGTGCAATTAGAACTTAATAAGTGGAGTTCATTTATTGTTTCCAATTGTTAGAGATGTGTCTTTGCCCTTAAAATGCATGACCCTGCATTTCCCTTTGTCTTCCACCTGAAGGGGTGAAGTGGCAGTAGGGAGGTGGAATGGGAGAGGACTTTGGGAATGGGACAGAGAATGCTGGTTGTAAGAGAGGATTTGGGGGATGGAGAAGGGGAGGGGAAGGAATACAATTTTTCCACTGTACCAGTGCCCTCCAATGCAGTAGGATACTGAGGCAACTGACAACAGAATGCCCTGTTAGATGCTTTGTGATTGCAGAAGCTGCTGAGTTTGGCCCTAAATTCAGAAATAGCCAACAATGTCGAGGAGTTTGAAAGCTTCAAGGAAATATTTGGGGGAGATGGAGAATACTCTTAATCCTTATTTACTTTGTGAGTCTTTAATTCCTGTGAAGAAATTAAACTTCTAAATTAAAACTGACAACTGTACCAGTTTCAAGAGAGCAGAAGACCTGCTGGCCTGGGGAATTCAGAGAGTTTTTTTTAAAAAATGGTATTTGCATTTGCCAGGCACTGTACTAAGTGTGGGATAGATACAAGATAATCAGATTGGACACAGTCCATGTCCCACATGGATCTGACAGTCTTAATCCCCACTTTATAGATGAAGTAACTGAGGCACAGGGAAGTTAAGTGACTTGCCCAAGGTCAAACAGCAGACAAGTGGTGAAGCCAGAGTTAGAACTCAGGTCCTTCTGCTTCCCAGGTCCTTGCTTCATCTACTTGGCCACACTGCTTCTCACTAGGCCACACTGCTCTTCTTAAAATCCACCCCTCTATCTGGGTTTGAACCCCATATTCTTCTTGTCAGATAGAATCATCTGCTCTCTCCTTCATCAGTTAAGCTTGGCAAGGAGGAGGAGTTATAACATGTTGAGAGGCCACCTTTGCATTGGATTATTGGGGTAAAAGGGTTTGGGGCCTTTAGGGGAAAGACGGAAACCAGCAAAGTAAGGCTTGAAGGGGCAGGCAGGTTTTGAAGAGCTAACAAGTCAGCCAGATCTGTTTTCTGCCTGGCTCTGGTCTCCCTGGAGACCTCAGATAACAGCAAATCTGAAAAATCAGCCATAGATCTAGATTCATTCAATCGTCTTTATTGAGCACTTACTGAGTGCAGAGCACTGTACTAAGTGCTTGGGAAGTACAAGTAGGCAACATGTAGAGATGGTCCCTACCCAACAACGGGCTCACAATATAGAATGGGGAAATGGACAACAAAACAAAACATGTAGACAGCTGTCAAAACCGTCAGAATAAATAAAATTACAGCTATATGTCCATCATTAACAAAATAGAGTAGTAAAAATGTACAAGTTAAACAGATAGAGTAATAAATCTGCACAAATATGTACAAGTGCTGTGGGGAGGGGAAGGGGGTAGAGCTGGGGGGGGATGGGGAGGAGGAGAGGAAAAAGAAGGCTCAGTGTGGGAAGGCCTCCTGGAAGAGGTGAGCTCTCAATAGGGCTTTGAAGGGAGGAAGAGAGGTAGCTTGGCAGATGTGTGGAGGGAGGGCATTCCAGGCCAGGGGAAGGACGTGAGCCGACGGTCGACGGCAGGACAGGCGAGAACAAGGTATAGTGAGGAGGTTAGCGGCAGAGGAGCGGAGGGTGCAGGCTGGGCTGTAGAGGGAGAGAAGGGAGGTGAGGTAGGAGGGGGTGAGGTGATGGAGAGACTTGAAGCCGTGAGTGAGAATCCCTTATATATATATAATCCCTTATATAGGATTTCTAGAGTATTTCCAACACCTTGGATTGTACCTAGAAAGAACTGAAACTTCACTGTGGCCAGAAAGCCTAACTTAAGTTACTTCATAGACCAGTGGGTAGTACCTTAAATAAGAACTTCTTGAATGTTAATTAGTTATATAGTTCGTTAGGTATTAATTAAGAGCTTATTAGATGCCAAGATCTGGACTGACTGCTGGGGAAGATACAAGATAATCAGATTATTATTATGAAATAATAATAAAGAGAATAAAAGGTGATCATGTTTATGGTATTTGTTAAGTGCTTACTATGTGTCAAGCATAGTTCTAAGGGCTGGAGTAGATACAAGTTAATCAGGTTGGACACAATCCCTGTCCCACATGGGTCTTACAGTCTAAGTAGGAGGGAGAAAAAGTACTGAATCTTCATTTTACAGTTGAGGAAACTGAGGCCCTGAGAGATTAAGTGATTTGCCCCACATCATGTAGGAAGCCCGAGGTGAAGCTGGAATTAGAACCTGGGCCTCCAGATTTGCAGTTCTGTGTACTCCCTCTAGCCTGAGCTGTCACAACCAGCTTCTGCTCTTGGACCCTGCTAGTGGGGTAGGCCCCCTAATCCGGCTGGGGGTTGCGAAGGTCAGCAGGGTGAAAAATTTGTGTACAAAAATATCACCAAACAGCAGGTTCCCAGCATCATTGGATCCCCAAGGAACTCCTCCCAGCTGTGAGCCCCATGGCACCAGCATATGGAGGGACTCTGTGACAAAGGGCAAGTGGACTGATGTCCAAGAAAAAAATGATGCTCTTGGCCTTCCAAACTGAGAAGAACATCCATCCTTTCAATTGAGCGGAAGGCTGTCAAATGAAAATACAGAAGCTGTCAACATGTCAGGGCACAACGTTAAATCTGTCCCCAAAAGCAAATATCATCAAACTGATAAGGATAAGTAATCCCTGACATCATCCCAGGCACAATACAGTGAAACCTCTTAGAGTCGGTCCCATTGCCTACTCCATCTTCCAGATGGCAAGAATTAAATGCAGTTTAATTAAATTAGTGTGTTCTTTCACCGAGTCTGAGTGTGGCGAGTCTTCTAGCTTGTCTGTGACTGTGTCCCTGATTTGTACCTCATGACCAGGAAAACTCCACATGACCCGTCTTCTCGGGTAGCCCACTCAGTAGGAAGAATATTTTGACAGTACTGACAGTACCAGCGTGTTGTGCCCACTGGCTCTGCTTCAAACCCCACACAGGGTCACATTATAATGATTTCCTTGGGAGAGACAGGCTAGGAGCCTCCTCTCAAACATACCGCTCAGCATCTGCCTGCCTTTTACCCTCAAGCCACCACCAGGCTCTGAGCTAATAAGCTTTTAGGTTTGCAAGTTTCACTTAATGACTTAATAAAAAAAAAGCCTAGCCTACAGAGATGTCTCACGTTGAAAATAAGGTCTTGAAAACTAGGTGCTGCTCCTCCATGAATTTAATTTCTAACCAGGGAGACAATCTCACTGTGCTCAATACGTGCTTAGATTTTTGATGTCCCTTTCCCTTCACTTCCCTGGCCCAAGCACACAAAGAGTCTAATGTCCCATCTCTGTTATCTACATTAGCATTGGGCTGGACATGTACCAAGCTGACTCATAAGGTGTTTCTTAGGAACAGTCTTCCCCGAAAAAGAAAGTCTGGAATACTGTTCCTCTGTTATGATTTCTTTAAAAACAAACAAACAGGAAATTGTCTTTCTGCTTACGTGTATTTGTGTCTAATCAATTGTACATTCAGTAAGTAATTCTGGTTACTCCATTTTAAAATACTTTTATGGCCCTCTTCTGTTAAAATTGCAGCACCCTTGTGGGCAGAGAATGTATCTTCCAAGTCTGTTGTATTGTACTCTCCCAAATGCTTAGGACAGTAAGTGCTCATTAAATTCCATTGATTGATTCTGTTCTTAAAACTGTACTTAGTATGATGCATTGCACCTAGTTCACTCTCGGTAAATACCATCACCTCTGTTGATGGAGCCCAGTGTGGTTCTAGCTGGCTGGTTCTGGGTTTTGGACCCTAGGAACCAAGAGTGTTCCCTTAAGCACTTTGATACTCACTCCTAGCCCCGTAACACTTATGTCCATTATCCTTATACTCAGCCACTTCCACAAGTGGTAATTTATTTTAGTGTCTGTCTCCCCCACTAGACTATAAGCTCCTTGAGGAAAGATATAGTGTTCTATTTACACTCTCTCAAGTGCTTAGAACTGTTCTCGGCACACAATAAAGGCTCAATAAATACCATTGATTGAAGAAGGAACATTTTCCCCTCTAGGCCCTGTTTCCAATTCAAGCCATAGCCTTAGAGAGGAAATCAATCAATCAATCAATCGTATTTATTGAGCGCTTACTGTGTGCAGAGCACTGTACTAAGCGCTTGGGAAGTGCAAGTTGGCAACATATAGAGACAGTCCCTACCCAACAGTGTCCCTGGGCTATGCCTGGATAATTCCTTAAACTGGACTAAGGAAGCATCCATGGATAGCAAATCTTAACCCAAGGTACTGTATTCACCTGACCACATCTTCCACTGCACAACTTCTGTCATCCTCAACTGGTGTGAAAATTTCATGTGGCATCCCAATCTTGTGGCTAGACTACATACAGCCTTCATCTTCTAACGCTGTCAATTCAGAATTTACTCCATCAAGAGGTAACAACACATAGCAAAAAGACCTGTTGGAAGGCATGGGATCATCCTCTAATGTGGTCTATGGTGAATTCAAGTCTCCGATGAATGAATTAATAGTATTACTGACAGCCTAGTGTGTGCAGAAATGAAGGCCATTTACTTTATTCTCAAGAATCTTTACTTCCTTAACAAAAACCTTTGATCTGATTAATGCTATGCTTTGTTACTGAGAAAAGCTTTGTGGGATACCTAGAAGTTGTAGTGGTAATGGTATTTATTCAGTACCCACTAGATGTGATGTATTGTACTAGATGTTGAGGAAGGCAGCTGTCCTGGGTGAGTTTACACTCATATAAAATGGTTACAAATAGAGTGGACAGGATACAAATACAGTCTAGGCAAAAAGGGAACAAAAATCGTAAACTAATGTCATTTGGAACTGCTTCCAAATGAAAGTGAAATGTCATCATTTAACCTGGAAAAGATACTTGGGGTCATTTTCCTTTAAATCATGTCCAAAGAACACTTTCTTCTCTGCTCAATGTCCCTGCCCCATAACTGGACCACAGTCCTTGGTGTTAAATAAAATCACTACTACCTGAATTGAATGACTGAAATGGAGGAGATTTATGACTTCAGTGGTCAGGCTTGAAAGGAAACACCAGGTGGCCAAGGGCTAATTTCCATTGTACTCAACATGCCAATCACCCCAGGAACCCATTGGCCCTTATAAAAATGATACACTTCTATGCTTCTGGCATGTGTGTGTTTATGTCCTTTTTTATGTTTGTTTACTTTGGTCTCTTCTCTTTTTATGTGTGTTTGTGTTATTGTTTGATTGTGCTGTCCTGTCTCCCTCAGAAAACAGAAACCTCAAGGGTTGGGATCAGATCATGCTCTTCCTCTGTCCCTCTCCCAGTATCGAATAAAGGGTGTTCGGTATATACAGTACACAAACCAATTGACTGTTGGGCTGACTGACTAATCTGCTGATATGCTGGCTGACTGACTGATTGAGTGACTGTCTCACTTGCTGACTGACTGACTTGCTGACTGACTGATTGAGTGATCAACTCGCTGGCTGACCAACTGGCTGACTGACTGATGGACTAGCTGACAGATTGAATGGTTGGCTGGCTGGCTGGCTGACTGACTTGACTGTTCCTTATGTTCTTTGTAGTCTCAATTGATCAATTCACTCCACTGACAGGATGACTGTGTAGTTTGCACTCCAGGCCCCAGATGCAGGTGAGAAAATAACCATCTAGCCAAAAAGTGTCCTGCTGTCATGTTCAGCTCAGGAAGATGGGTGGGACCTACTCTGCTTTCACTTGAACCTCTTCAGGCATTTCTAGAGAAGCAGCAGCTGAACTTGCCAAGTAGCAAAGGCAGCAGCAGCAAAACCAGTGGGTTACTTCATAGCTGATCTGATCAACCTGAAAATTGGCCAGAGCCTAATGTTGTCACCTAATTCTGCTACCTGGACAGTGCACTATCCAATAATATACTGGTTGTTAAAAATGTAGAAAACCAAATGAAGAAGGCCGGTATATCCTGGGAAAGTCTAATGGACTGAGGTGGCAACAATGAGACCAAAGGGCTGGGCTAAATCCTATATGATATTCTTAAAAGAGCTTCAGCCTTTCTCAGGAACTTGTTTCCCAGACCAACAGCCCTCCCTGTCTTCAGTGAATCTGTTTCTCACTCTTATCAACAGCACTCACATTGCCCAGGGAAGAGCAAGAAGCTCTGTTCCCGGAATCCCCTTCTATTCAGAGACAAGCTCTTGGCCCCAGTCTCTAGGGGAACAAAAGGTATGATGAGTCAGTTTCTTCCTACATCGTGGATCTGGTGGGTCTCTTGACTTAGAGGTAATTTCCCAGCCTAGCTAGGGCTTTGAGGAGACCTGGGAGGGATTGGCCTCTTTGATGTAGGGCCCAAAGCCACAGGCTTAGTGTAAATCTGGCCCTGATGATGTGCTGGCAGAAGCTACACAATTTACCTGAAAACCCCACCTCTTGACAGGTGTCTGCTTGCTCCTTGGCTGCAGGGAAAGTTGTCTTCTTTCTCTTAGCGCTCTCCTGGACCTCAAATGCACAGGAAGCCACACAACCCATCTATTGCGTGGTCCTTACTGTTTGGCCCATAGTTCCTTTCCAAGGGCCCATGCTTCTTTGGTGAGACATGCTGGGACTGTGTATAGGGATGGCAGGAGGTAAGAGAAGAAAGAGAAGGACAAGGAGAGGGAGGAAGTAGGGGAAGCGGGGGGAGGAGAGGGAGAAGGAAGAGAAGGGGAAGAAAGGAGAGGAAGGGAGGAGACGGAAGAGGGAGAGAAGGTAAAGGGGAGGAAAAAGAGGAGGAAGATGTTTATGGCATGATGGCAACCATAGCTCTAAAGTCACTGCTTCCTTAGAAAAACAGTTATTGATATATCCACCTCTTGTAAATGACTCGTGGACTCTTTTTACATCCTCTTTTGCATACTCTTGGCAAACAATTTTCTTCTGTCTAGCTCTCCCATTAGACTGCAAGTCTGGGGTTTAAATGGGGTGACCAGTTATCCAGTTTTATACCAGACAGTCCACTTTTCAACTGGCCTGTCTCCTGCCCATTTCTGATATGTAACCAGATGTTTCAAATTTCAGGTCCAGGTTACCTTCTGCTGCAGCTGCTGGTGCTGAGTTCCATGGCTCAGACCCTGTTCCAGACTTCACCCAGACCTGAGAGGGGAACACAAAGATTCTAGATCAAGTTGGGGGTTTCTGTATCCAGACTCAGATCAAGTTGGGGGGGTCAGGGTTCTTCCTCAAGGAGAAATGCTCTTGGTTGTGTGACAGTCATGTACTTCCAATACCCGACACTTGTGTGACATCATCCAGCAATGCTGCGTGCCTGGTATAACACAGGTGACATCACAACCACTTCCTTGTCCAGGGTACAAGATGGCAGTAGTGGAAGCCTCAAGGATGACGTCTCTCCAATGTTCCCCAGCAGGGCCCCACCCCAGAGAAGGGCAGTGCATCAGCACATATAGGTGCATACATAAATGCACACGCACACGCACACACATTTACACACAAATCTGTCTTTCATACTCGAAAAAGGCACCACTGTAGTGAAATTCATCCATGTACGTATGCCTGAAAAGGTTACCATAAGACCCATAGACCCGGCTGCCCTGTATACACAACACAAAGACTGCTGACGCTTATTGTATTGTCAGGTTTGTTGCTTGCAGCTCTTGTCAATGATTTTTTCATCACCTCCTTGTCTCACAATCCCATCTCTGAGAGCTTCCTAATAGCATTTCAGACATCCAATGTGCTAGCTAGCATTACCTATGATCCTCTAGAGCAAGACAATTTTCCTTTCCCCCTTCCATGATTCCATTCTGCATAAGCAACTAGTTTAGAATAGGCAGCCACGAAGGAGATTCCCTCCAGCCAGACTTGAGTAATGTCATGGTACAGCTGGCAGTTCAGTTCTGGGCACCCCCAGGAGAGAGAAGAGACAAAGGCAGAGAGAGGAGAAGGGCAGCGGTCTTGAGGTTATAGTGTGAGGTAGGCTCCCAAGCTACAGAGGTGGGAGGCAAGTAACTCTAGCTCTGGAGTTGGATAACAAGGATTGGTCCTGGGCTTGTGTGGCTAGAGGTGGAGATCATCATCATCATCATCATCATCAGTAGTAACACCTTCATCACGAGCATCATTATCATCACCTGTATTTCTTGAGCTCCTACCAGTACAGAGTTTAGAGCAGCAAACAATAGTAATAGTAGAGGTTCATTCATTCAATTGTGTTTATTGAGTGCTTACTGTGTGCAGAGCACTGTACTAAGTGCTTGTAGTAATGATATTCACTAAACCCCCACTGAGTGCAATCCACTGTACTCACCCCAAAGCTGACATCATTTGGGAGCAAAAAATGTGTTGTTTCTCAAGGTGGAACAGATTGGTGTGTGCAGAAGAGAAGGGCATAAATAAGGGCATTATTATTTGAGAAGCAGCTTGGTTCAGTGGAAAGAGCCTGGGCTTGGGAGTCAGAGGCCATGGGTTCTAATCCCAGCTCCGCCACTTGTCAGATGTGTGACCATGGGCAAGTCACTTGACTTCTCTGTGCCTCAGTTACCTCATCTGTAAAATGGGGATGAAGACTGTGAGCCCCACGTGGGACAACCTGATAATCTTGTATCCTCCCCAGCAATTAGAACAGTGCTTTGCACATAGTAAGTGCTTAATAAATGCCATCATTATTATTAAATAAGAAATGGCCATCTTTACCCTTCTACAGACCAACTCCTCCGTGAGGCAGAATCTCCCAGACAACTTTCCAAATGATCAATCCATGAACAATTCAGTTTATTTTATGTCCCTGTTAAACACTGTGCAATCTTCCCATGCGCAGTGACTGGTTACGGGAATACCGCCCATAGACTTTCCGAGACAAAAGAACCTAGTAAACATCCTGTGCTGTTGGAGGAGGCTGTGGTTTTGTGTTGATATAATAATAATGCTGACATTTATTAAGTGCTTACTATGTGCAAAGCGCCATTCTAAGCACTGGGGAGGTTGCAAGGTGATCAGGTTGTCCCACAGGAGGCTCGCAGTCTTAATCCCCATTTTACAGATGAGGTAACTGAGGCACAGAGAAGTTAAGTGCCCAGAGTCACACAGCTGACAATTGCCAGAGCCGGGATTTAAACCTGTGACCTCTGACTCCAAAGCCCGTGCTCTTTCCACTGAGCCATGCTGCGATGCGATGCGATCAGTATTCCCATTGATTGGATTGCTATAACAGGGCTTCTGGCTTTGTCTTCATGCTATCCCCTTTGCAGTCCATGTTTCCCCACCCCTCAAGATCCTCCAATGGCTTTCCATCCTCCTCTGCATTCAACAGAAACTCCTTACCACAGGCTTTAAGTACTTATCACCTTGCCCCTTCCTACCTTATGTCCCTGATTTCCTACTCTCTGCACATAGTAAGCACTTAATAAATGCCACTATATATATATACGTTGGGTTGTAGTACACACATATATATATATACTACAACCCATCGTACACACTTCACTCCTAGAGGAGTAGGAGTACAACCTACTCACTGTACCTCTATCTAATCTATCTCACCACCGACCTCTTGCCCACTTCCTGTCTCTGGCCTGGAATTCCCTCCCTCCCCCTTCCCAGCAGATGATAACTCTCTCAAACTTCAAAGCCTTATTAAGAACACATCTCCTCCAAGAGGCCTTCCCAGACTAAGCCCTCATTTCCTCTTCTCTCACTCCCTTCTGTGTCACCCTTGCACTATGATTTGCATCCTTTATTCACCACTCCATCAGACCTATAGCACTTAGGTCTATATCCGTAATTTACTTTAATGTCTGTTTTCCCCTCTAGACAGGAAACGTGGTGGGCAAGGGAGCTGTCTACTAACACTCTTATATTGTATTCTCCCAAGCACTTAGTACAGTGCTCTACACATAGTAAGTGCTCAATAAATGTGATTGATTGATTGCTTGATTAGTAAGTGTTGTGGAGCTGAGGACGGTGTGACTATCAAATGCACTATCACCCAATCTGATCAGTGCTTAGCACAATGCTTAGTCTCTGTAAGCACTTAATACTATTTTTTAAAGGGAGGGAGGGGAGGAGAGAAAATGTGCATTATTACATTTTCATGATGTATAAGTGTGCAAGCTGAAGGATAACTCAACTCTATGTGATTTTTTTGTGCAGGAACACACCTACTGCACATATATTCCTAACTACAATTAATGTAAGTATCGTCCGAGAATGCAGGTGTGGCTGAAAGGACAGATGAGTGACCGACAAGCCCTTCCATGTTACAAACCGACACCCTTGCTAAGGCTACCCTTTGTGTGCTAGGGCACTTGCTCTTTGCAGTCATCAGAACTGTTTTCAGCTCTACATCAATCTCTCATCCACTGACTTTGGCAAAGGATGGCAGACTCATTCTCAGTTACCCGGTTCATACTGGACTGAATTCCGAGACGTAAATTCTTCCTCCTCCTCCTGGGATTTGCAAATTAGGTCATCAATCAAAAGATATTGATCCATCTCCTTCGACATTTCCAGAGAGGTGTGCTTTTTCAAAATAAAAAAACTCTGCTTAAAAAGGTGAAGGACACACGTTCTTCCTATGACCTCAGTCAATCAATAGTATTTACTGTGTGCAGAGCAATGTACTATGTGCTTGGAAAAGTACTAAGAGAATTAGTGGACACAATACCTGTCTTTAAGGACTTTACAATCTAGCTTATGTAAATTCATCTAGCAATCAATGCCATTTAATGAATGATTGCTGTGTGCAGAGCACAGTACTAAGTTGGGAGAGTACAGTACAACAGAGTTGGTAGGCATATTCCCTGCCCACAAGGAATTTACAGTTTAGAGGGGGAGGTAGATGTTAAAATAAATTTTGGATATGTACAGAAGTGCTATGGAGCTGAGGGTAGGGTGAATCTAAAGGGTACAGATCCAATGGCATAGGCCACTCAGAAGGGAGAGTACGAGAAATACGGTCTTACGTATGGCGTAGTGGATAGAGAACAGGCCCTGGAGTCAGAAGGTCGTTGGTTCTAATTCCCTCTCCACCACTTGTCTGCTGTGTGACCTTGGGCAAGTCACTTCACTTCTCTAGGCCTCAGTTACCTCATCTGAAAAATGTGAATCGGGACTGTGTCCAACCTGATTTGCTTGTATGCACCCCAGCGTTTAGAACAGCGCCTGGCACAAAGTAAGCGCTCAACAAATACCATAATAATAACAATAAATACGATTGAACGAAATGAGGGTTTAGATGGGGAAAGCCTCTTGGCAGTTCAGCGACATCCTAAATTGCATTGTGTTCTGAAATCACCTACCTCCAACTCCAAACTCAAGCTCAAAAATGTGAACCTAGATGAACCAGAGATGGACTGGGAGTGACGGGGAATAAGTTGGATTGTTCATACTCAGAAATCTACACCTACTCACTGAGAATTATCTGACCCACCCAAGGTGAATTATACTATTCCTCCCTTGCATAATAAGGAAATAGTATGTGCTACTTAGCCGTTGAATGCTCCATCTAAAATGTTTGCTTGTTTAAAACTCCCTTCAGGGATAACCCATGTTGCATGAGGGTCTGATGGATGGATGTCATGGCAGACTGGGGGAAAGGGAGAAGGAAAGGAGAGCTGGTTAGGGAAACTCTGGAAAATTCTTGCAGCAGTGTTGAATTGGTCTCCAGCCTGGCATTGGCAAATTTCAGGTCACTGAAGTTTCTCACCTTTCATGAGTGTTTTGTGCCCATTCTGGATTCCAGGAACAATCAATCAATCAGTGGCACTCATTTGAGTGCTTACTGTATGCAAAGCACTGTTCTAAGTGCTTGGGAGACTACAGTACAACAGAGTTTATAGACATGATCCCTGGCTACAAGAAGCTAACAATCAAGAGGGGGTCAAGTCCCTCGAATCCCACCAATCAGACATTTACCTTCTCCTCTTCCTCCTCCGGGAAGCCTTTTCTGGTTAATTCCCCATACCCTGAATCATATCAACCCTTCCCCGACCTCTAGCAATTCTGTATTTATTTACGTCCTTCCTCAACACTTGTGATTATACCAATAATTGATTGTACATTTAGTTATTCTAATTATCAATTGATTATCAATGTTATTCTGATTATCCTATGAGAAGCAACATAGCCTAGTGGCAAGAACACGGGCTTGGGAGTCAGAGGTCGTGGGTTCTAATTCCGACTCCACCACTTGTCAGCTGTGTGACTTTAGGCAAGTCACTTCACTTCTCTGTGCCTCAGTTACATCATCTGTAAAATGGGAATTAAGACTGTGAGTCCCACGTGGGACAACCGGATTACCTTGTATCCCCTCCAGCACTTAGAACAGTGCTTGGCACATAACAAATACCATCATTATTATTGTTGTCAGAGAGTGGACAAGGAATCTGTTCCATGCTACTATAGCACTTTCCCAAGCACATAGTACAGTGCATTGGGTCCATTAGGAGATCAGTAAATACCACCACCAGACTTGAATCCAAACTGCATGGCCACTGTACTCTCAAAATCCATTATTTCAGGCCAGAAAGACCCCCACTCTGAAGGCCAGTAGCCTCTCTGCCCCACTCTTTTGGGGAAGGGGATACTTGGCGATAAAGAGAGAGTTGTTCAGATTCCTCTGTCACTAACCTGATCTCAGACATTCTCTATCATACCCCACCTCCATCAAGGCCTTACTTATGCCAGCCTTCTATTTGGTGGGTGTAGGGTTGTAGGGAAATTTCCACCAACATCATATTCTACCATCCTTTTAGCTCAGGACCAAAAAGGCTTTGAGGGAAGACCTCAAACCCGGAAATTTCTAGGTTCAGCATCCTAGAAATAAGTTCTCGGAGGACTGAGCTTTGGAGTGGGAGGTGGTTGGTTTTGGTCTGGTTCCCAGACTTGGCACTGAGTCACTGGACAAATCACTCAACTCCTCTGTGCCAACAACTTCCACCTCTACAAATGGGGTGAAAGAGTTAACAGTAGGGAAGAATTGGAAAAAGATATGTGGAGATCAGTGACAGAAGAATGTGTTCTGCTTCTATTGTACTCTTTCTGAGCGCCTCCCAAGCATCTAATACTGTGCTTGACATTCAGTAGGTGTACAATAAATAGCATAATACTTCAGACATTGAGAAGTGATGTTCAGTTTACTAGCATGGCTTAGTGGAAAGAGCACAGGCCTGGGAATCTGGGGCCCGGGTTCTAATCCTGACTGTACCTGACGTGTAACCTTGGGCAAGTCACTTAACTTCTCTGTGCCCCAGTTTCCTAATCTGTAAAATGGGGATTCAGTACCTGATCTCTCTACCCCTAAGACTGGGAATCACCCATTGGACCGAGACTGTGTCCAGCCTGATGGTTTTGTATAATTGAAGCAGCATGGCTCAGTGGAAAGAGCACGGGCTTGGGAGTCAGAGGTCATGGGTTCGAATCCCACCTCCCCCACATGTCTGCTGTGTGACCTTGGGCAAGTCACTTCACTTCTCTGTGCCTCAGTTCCCTCATCTGTAAAATGGGGATTAAGACTGTGAGCCCCACATGGGACAACCTCATCTCCTTGTGTTCTCCCCAGTGCTTAGAACAGTGCTTTGCACATAGTAAGTGCTTAACAAATACCAACATTATTATTACCCCAGTGTTTAGTACACTGATTAGTACAGGACAGTAAACACTTAGCAAATACCACAACAGGAAGAGCAGTGTGGTCCAGTGGACAGAGCCCAGGCTGGGAGTCAGAGGACCTGAGTTCTGATCTCTGCTCCACCACATACCTGCTGAGTGATCTCGGGCAAGTCACTTAACTTCTCTGTGCCTCAGTTTGCTCATCTATAAAATGTTCTGTTCCCCCTTCTACTTAGACTTTGATACTTTAGTATCTTGATTCTACCCCAGTACTTAGTACAATGCTTGGCTTAACAAATATTTTATTATCATTATTATTACGATCATTCATTCATTCAATCATATTTATTGAGTGCTTACTGTGTGCAGAGCACTGTACTAAGCGCTTGGGAAGTACAAATCGTACTACCATGATGTCCATGCAAAGAGTTAGTGTTCCGTTAACACCCTAAAAGCAATGTGGCTAGTGGAAAGAGCACGGGCTTGGGAGTCAGAGGTCATGGGTTCTAATCCCCTCTCTGCCACTTGTCAGCTGTGTGGCCATGGGCAAGTCACTTAACTTCTCTGTGCCTCAGTTACCTCATCTGTAAAATGGGGATTAAGACTGTGAACCCCAAGTGGGGCAACCTGATTACCTTGTATCTATCCCAGCGCTTAGAACAGGGCTTGGCACACTGTACATGATTAACAAATACCAATATTATTATTATTATTGCTATTATCATTAAAAGCCAGTCCACCAATCCTTTCCTGATGTGCCAGGGTCTATTAGGGTACTTTCCTTTGACACCACTGAGAGTTTCACAAATCAAACTAAGGGAACAATTAGCATTTCAGGGTCACCGTGTCTCCAAACACTGGAGTTTTCTATATAAGACAAAGACTCTTTTGTGCAATTCCATCCTCAGGCCAAGATGAGGTTTTGCTTTGTTTATCTCTTTCCTAGGTAGGTAACTCTTCATTACATGATATTGTTAGTCATGGCAAAGGAATTGGGTGTAGGCAGAGGAGCACACATAGATCCCAGGGAGGAAGAATGCTTGGAACACCTGCCTCTTTCCTTCCCTCCCATCCGTGAAATATCAGCGAAACTGTTTGGGTACGATTGGCTGCTGCACACAGAGTCAACTCTAGCTCTGACAAGCACATTCGCAGGAACCGACGAATTCACGACTCTGATCTCTGGCTAATGAGCATCAACAAGAAGACGTGGGGGAACAGAAATCTGGTAATATTTATAGATGTGAAATTTTTGGTTTCCTGTGCGACTCTATGCTCTTATTTCTGGGGTGGTTGCTGCTGCCTATTGGATGGGAATCCAACTGCTTTTCCAGACTGCTGTTGGGAAACTCATTAGCCAGAACTGCAAGTGTGAAGGGGCACTAGCGGGTGGGAGGCTGTGTGGAAGAGGATTGGCTGGATGGGTGTACAGGAGATTAGATATGAGAATTATTGCAGTTTTGGCTTCCCTGCACCTGATATCCTGGTACTTGCTGGAAAGTAACCAGGTCCTGCCTGATGGTAGTGCTAGTAGAAGTAGTAGCATTAGGAATGTAGTAGTAATAGTAATAGTAGTATTGGTAATGGTAGTAGGAATAGTCCCCCTCTCAGGGTCGCCCCTGGAGAGTTTCCAGTCCTCTGCCAGTCTTGGCTACAGGAGGGAGAGTCAAGCAGAGGAATACTCTGTTGAAAAGCAGCGTGGCTTAGTGGAAAGAGCCCGGGCTTTGGAGTCAGAGGTCATGGGTACAAACCCCAGCTCTGCCAATTGTCAGCTGTGTGACTTTGCCTCAGTTACCTCATCTGTAAAATGGAGATTAAGATTGTGAGCCCCACGTGGGACAACCTGATCACCTTGTATCTCCCCAGTGCTTAGAACAGTGCTTTGCACATAGTAAGCACTTAACAAATACCATTTTTATTATTATTATACCCATTCTATTCCTAGCTTGGCCAGTGGCTAGCAAGGGGAAGGCAATCTGCTACAAGTCAAAGCTCACCCATGCTGGGTACCAGTGGCATGGGAGAGAGTTGAGGGAGGAGACTCAAGTTTACTGAGGGGAAGGGGGCAATGGTAAACCACTTCCATATTTTCTCCAAGAAAATGCCATGAATACTCTACCAGAATGACTGCAGATGGAGAGTAGGACATTCTGGGAGAGATGTGTTTGTGGTGTCGCTGTGGTTTAGAGATGAGTTGATGGCATAAAACAAGTAGGAATAATAATAGTAGACTGTAAGCTTCTGGTGGGCAGGGAACATGTCTACCAATTCTGTTATATCATGCTCTTCCAAATCCTTAGTATAGTGCTCTGTGCACAGTAAGTATTCAATAAATATAATTGATTAGTAGTAGTAGCATAGTCGTGGTAGTAGGAATAGTAATAGTAAGAGTAGCAGTACTACTGATAATGGCATGTCCCTGAATCCCTCTCCCCTCTGCAACATCTTTGCACTTCGATCTGTACTGTTTAAGCATTTGACATTCACCTCAACCTCAGTGGTCAACTCAAAGTGAGCCAGGGCCTGATTTCTTCCTTAATAGTTAGTAAACTGGTCACATGGAAACTCCAAGTGTTTCTAAGCCCTCAGCCTCCATTTAAGTGCTCTGAAAGGCCAGGTGCCCGACTTACTGTTCAAGTGACCTACATATTTTACTATGCAAATCCAGCCAAGGTAGGGAAGTAGTTGATTTTAGGATGTGGATAATCTACCCTCCCTTGCCAAACCTGAACAACTCTGTGGAGTTGGGGTTATTGCCAGGATAGTCTGCGAATGGTATTTAATTATTACATATATTTTTAAACTGGGAGGTGCACTAACCTATGTTTCTCTGAGCCTTTTGCTCTCAAAACCCTTGGAGCAGCATAACATCTGCTAACCTACTTCTAGTGAAGAGTAGTCAGTTTTTTTCTGTAACCTTCTCCTCCTCAAGGAGCCTCAACAACTCGGCCATTAACATTGGCTGCAGGCAAAAACTTGGCACACCAGTTGAGAGAATATTTATATCTTACCCAGTATAATTTACGAAAAAGTGGTGTCATTTTTATAAAAAGAAAGTGAAAAAGGAAACCAGTTGTGGCTGATGCTTCAGTTACTTTTAGAAGGTGCCAAGTACACAGTGTGCATAGAACGAATACCATAATTATTATTATTAACAAAGGCTTGGGAGTCAGAGGACCTAAGTTCTAATTCTGCCTCCACCACTGGTCTGCTCTATCTTGCCCAAGTCACTTCACTTCTCTGTGCCTCATTTACCTCATCTGTAAAATGAAGATTAAGCCTGTGAGCACAATGTGAAACAGGGACTGTGTCCAACCTGATTAATGTGAACCTACTTCAGCACTTAGTACAGTGCCTGGCACATAGTAAATCCTTAACAAATATGATTTAAAAAAGACAGCAGTCTCTGGATGAGAAATTTCATAAAAAAGAGTAGAGACCAAGTGAAACCATTTTTTTCCACAGGGATTTTTATTTCTGTGGAATTTCTGTGGAGGGGATCAAAAGACCCTTAGAGTAATTATGGCATTTATTAAGCATTACTAAGTGCTAGAGCCCTGAGGTAGGTTCAAGACTATCATATGTGGTGTAGCCCCTGTCTCACAAAGGGCTTACATTCTAAGGGGAAGAGAGAGAGGTATATCATCTCCATTATTTAGTTGGGGAAACTGAGGTTCATCAAAGTTAAGGGACTTGTCCAAGGTCACAAAGCAGGTGGATGGCAGAGCGGGGTTTAAAATCCAAGTCTCCTGACTCCCCGCCCCTTGGGAAGGACGTTTTCTCTCGTAACTTTAAATTAAGGAAGGGAATTGGCCATTCAAATCTTGGAAGCAAGATAAGTGTCAAACTTTACAGGCAGCTGTCTGTTTTCAAAGATGGCACTAGTGTTGAGGAAACCCTAATCTTGCATTCACATAAAACCCCAAAGATGGAAGGACAATCAACTAGATTCAGGTATCACCATCATTTAGGATTTTGAACACCAGTACAGGTACTGCAAGCTTGCTGGTTGATTTGAAGTTGACTATCCTGTTGTTTCCAAGCTCCTTTTCCCTTGGGGTTTTCCACTTTTTTGGTCTATGCATCATCATCAATTATATTTATTAAGAGCTTACTGTGTTCTTATTGAGAACACTGTACTAAGCACTTGGGAGAGTGCAATACGACAAACACATTCCCTACCCAAAATGAGAGAAGCAGCATGGTTTAGTGATTAGAGCACTGGTTTAGGAGTCAGAAGGACCTAAATCCTAATCCCAGCTCTGCAACCTGTCTGCTATGTGATCTAGAGCAAGTCACTTAATTTCTCTGTGCCTCAGTTACCTCATCCATAAAATGGGGATTAAGGCAGTGAGCCTCATGCGGGATATGGACAATGTCCAATCTGAATGGCTTGTATCTACCACAGTGCTAAGCAGAGTGCCTGGCCCATAGTGAGTGCTTAACAAATACCACACACAAAAAAAGAGTTTACAGACACTGGAAAGATAGGGAAGGGAGAATGCACTGTGGTTCTGGGTTGATAATTTAGGACTTCCCAATGTATTCCAGTACAAAACTTCAGTTTTATTTAGCTTTATTGTCATCTCATTCCATTGTTCTGAATCCCCAAAGTGATTAATTATTGGGTGAGAGGGCAAACATGCTTATCCACTAAGGATCCTCTGTGGCCACCCTCACTCTGACAACCACTCTGATGAATTCATGTACGCTCATAGTCTAACTTTTCCTCAGCTGTTAAATTGGGTCTGGAAAGCTTCTCTCTCAGGAGAGGGGGAGAGGATGTGTGAATACATGTGCCCAAAAAAGCAAATTTCCTTGCAAAATCAATAATGCAGCCCGATATATGATGTACAAGTTTACCAGCCCAACTTTCAGTGAGAAAGTAACAAGATAAACAAAAGATAATTCTTCAGGAAATGTTAACTCCCATCAGCTGAGTGAGTGGGTAAGGGGTTAATTGAAATTCTGCTAAAGTGGGGAAGGTTGGTGCTTTGACCCGAGTACCTATTTTGCTCTTTGTGTTGAGATTGAAGTCTCCTACTAGTCTGCTTAGGCCCTTCCTCAAAGTACAGTGTAAATGACACATTAGCCTTGTTGAAACTTGCACAGGTGAGTGAATAATCTAAGCAATAGAATGCATTCAGATTCATTTTAATCAGTGTAAATTGATTTCATTGGCCATTATTTGAGCTTTGCACCGCATCTGAAACAGACTTTAGAAAGAGGCCTCTTGCTAAAAGTTCTTCTTCCCCAAAGAGGGTTTCCTCTCCGCTCCAAACAAAAGAGTTTGTTTTAGTGCAGAGATGCTGGTCTGAAACAGCAAAATCAGCACCCAAAGTTGCCGGCACAGCAGTCTGTGGGGGTCAGAGTTTATTTGCCAGTACCATCCTGTTTGTTTCCACATGAGCTGGGGAAGACACAATTCTGGAATGATATGAACTGCTGCATAGGAATTCCTGGGCTGCTATCCTCTGGCTTTGGGATGATGGGTAATGTTATGATGTTGAATTTCCACATAAGGGCTTCTTCGTGGGTCTTTCTGAGCAACATACCAAGGCAATGGGAAGACTAGAACAGAGCCAGATGGATAAATTTCTCTTTTCCCAGTATTTTGAGTACCATGGTAGAAAAAACTGGATACCTGAAAAACCTGGATTCCTGAAAAACTCACCTTAGAGACTGTTTGGTAGTTTGTTAGTTCTGAAACGTAGTGATTCTAAGTAGGGATGGCTGTTTGAAAAGCTTGCCTGAGGCAGATTTCCTTATTCTTGAAGCGTTGAGGTTTAGCTGAAAGAGTTCAGGCCTAGGAATCAGGAGAACCGAGGGTATAGTTCTGGTCACTTACCTACTGTGTAACCTTGGACAAATCACTTAACCTCTCTGTTACCCTATCTGTAAAATGGGTAGAAGCCACTTGATCAATCCCTGGCTGAGTCTCATCTGACTGTATTGTATTTACCCTACCAATTAGCACAGTACACATACGTCCTTAACAACTCATTATTATTCTCTCCACTAAGTTTGTAGAACCAGTACATTGCTAGCAAAAGTTTCTCAGGGGTGGAGTGGGTGGGAGAGTAGAATCCAGCGTTTAGATCTCCTATCTAAAGAAGAGAAGTCATCCCTGACTCTCATTTCTGGGTAGGACAAGAAGTAGAAGGCCACTATTGAGGTGAGCTTAGCAGACCTTGTGTTCTGCCTGGTAAGTAGGTGGGTACAAGTTTTTCAATCAGTATGCGGATAAAATAGCAATTCTTACGTTGCACTAATGAAACTGTGAAGAGCAGTCTCCCCACTAGACTATGAGCTTGTTGTGAGCGGGGATTGTCACCTTTATTGCTTTCCATACACACAGTACAGTGCTCCACACACAGAGTTTAATAAGTACAAAGGAATGAATGAAAGCAAGGAGTTGCCAGTCCCATAACCCAGAGTCTACTCCTCTTGGGTGGTACTTCTATATTCACCTTCCCTAGAATGTAAGCTCCTTGAGGGCAGAGATCATGTTTTCCTGGTTTCTTTTGAATTCTTCTCGATGCTTAGTACAGTGTTTTGTATGTAATTACTACTTGTGATTAATTTCTAGGAGGATCTGAATCCAAAGGCTGTGCTTGGTAAAAGGGCATGGGTGGGAAAGAAAATCCAGTGAATCGTCACTAGAGTATAACATGAAAGTACGTGTTTTTCCTTAGTGTAGTATCAACTGATCGTGACTTTCTGTGCCAGAAAAATTGAGATGTCCATAAGGTTTTAATGTGTTTCATTGAAAAATAGAAACAGACTATATTTGGTACTGAAGAAATTCACAGTACCTTAGTTAAAATGAGGTACCAATTATACAATTATGAGTCATTTTTGTTCAAAGGAAGTTCACAGGAATATTCTTCTTATGTAATATTATCTTCCAACACACCTGACATCTTCCATTTAATTATAAACTCCAATTATGTCAGGGTGTAGAGATAAAATCACATTTTGAAACATTCCATTAATAAAAATATCAATTCCCATGCCACATTATCATGAAATGGTAAATCCGGACATTTATCATACTTTTAAATGCTTCCCGCAGAGACTTGTAACCCTCAGTCACTGGAAAGTATATAGCAAATCTGAAATTCTCCCCTTTCAAACTGACATAATTTTTCTCCTCTTTTCATCAACTCTACCCATGACCCTTAAGGGGCAGGAGTGGAGGATGCTGGCAATACACAGGATGTAGAAGAATTGTCATTGAAGTTAATTTTGTTCCTGCTTTTCTCCCCTGCTAGACTGTAAACTTCATCAGGGCAGGGATTATCATGGCCTAGTGGATAGACCATTGGCCTGGGAGTCAGAAGGACCTGGGTTTTAATCTTACCTCTGCCACTTGTCTGCTGTGTGACCTTGGGCAAGTCACTTCACTTCTCTGGGCCTCAATTCCCTCAACTATAAAATAGGGATAATCAATCAATCAATCAATCGTATTTATTGAGCGCTTACTATGTGCAGAACACTGTACTAAGCGCTTGGGAAGTACAAATTGGCAACATATAGAGACAGTCCCTACCCAACAGTGGGCTCACAGTCTAAAAGGGGGAGACAGAGAACAAAACCAAACATACTAACAAAATAAAATAAATAGAATAGATATGGACAAGAGAATAGATATGTACAAGAGAATAGATATGTACAAGTCGGTTTCGGGGTGGTAGCAGTGCGGTTCCTTGAGGTCGGCCTTGCCTCTCCTCCCACGGGTGATGGACACCTTCCCATTAAGGGTGGCTCCGGCGTGGGCGTACACCTGTCCTGCCCCGGAGACGGGTCGGAGAGGCGGATGGGAAGGCGTCCGTTCTCCACCCACAATTCCCTGCCTCAGTGGCGGCCGCCGTTCTCCCCCTCTCGACTGGGAGCCCGTGGTGGGCCGGGGATGTATCTGTTTATTGTATTGCCCTCTCCCAAGAGCTATTTGGGGAGCAGCAGTTCCGTAGGGTCCCCTCCCTGGTTCTGCGACCTCCCGTCCTTTCCCCCTCTCAGCCGGCAGAGAGATCTGAGCTCTCCAGGCTCCGCTGCTCTGGAAACACTCCATCCCCCTTCTTTGTCCCTTGTCTCTCTCCATTGACCTCCCTCAGCGATGTCTATATATCGCTGAGAAGCAGCTCGGCCTACTGGATAGATCACAGGCCTGGGATTCAGAAGGACCTGGGTTATAGCTCCCGCTCCGCCACGTGGCTGCTGTGTGACCTTGGGCAAGTCACTTCACTTCCTTATGTCTCAGTTACCTCAATCTGTAAATTAGGGATTAAGATTGTGAACCCCCTGTGGGACATGAACCGTGTTCAATAATAATAATAATGATGGCATTTATTAAGCGCTTTTGTTATGTGCAAAGCACTGTTCTAAGCGCTGGGGAGGTTACAAGGTGATCAGGTTGTCCCACAGGGAGCTCAAGACTGGATAAGACTGGAGCCCCATGTGGGACAGGGACTGTGTTTGACCTAATTATCTTCTATCTACCCCAGTGCTTAGAATGGTGCTTGGCACATAGTAAGTGTTTAGCAAACACTACATTATTATTATTGTTTCTATTGTACTCTGCTGAGCATTTAATACAGTGAATTCTTGGGGGAACACAGGGTAGGTGCTCAGAAAATACCATTGATTGACAGGGTGGGAGGCTGGGCATAGCAGAGCAACTTGGGACGAAATCACCAATTTTAATGGGTGACTTTTTTGCTTGCTTCACTCCAAATTATATCCCTTTGTAGGATGGTGCTGCCCAGGCATACCCAAGGTACAGAGCACTGGTTTGGTGACTCAGTGGAGAGAGATGAAGCAGAGGTCTAACAAACTTCCCAGTACTAACTAAGCATTTTCCATGGGTCCCACTAGCCAGGGCTGGCCTGGATCCTCCCTCCAATCAACAGAGGTATTTTTTTAAATGCTTACTATGTGCAGAGTACTGTTTTAATCACTTGGGAGAGTACAATACCAGAGAGCTGGTGGACATGATCGCTGCCATCAAGGTTCTTACAATCTAGTGAAGAAAACAAACATTCAAATAGACTTCAATCTGCTCCTGGTGGGTAGAGGGGAGATACAAGGGATCAGTGGTATTTAATGAATAACTATAGTGTATAGACCACTATATTAAGCATTGGAAAATCAAGTGCTTAAAATAATTGTAAAACCGAATGGCTGCCCTCAGGGATTTTGCAATTTAGTGGGAGAGAGACCCAGAATTGATCAGCATCTATAGCCATAAAGCCAAGAGACACATTGCTTATTCAATAGTCAACATTAGTTCTGAATTCTACTATTTGTTTTGGCTTCAATGAATGAGACAGTACTTTAAGCTTTGCTATGGCTGGCAGGAATTTATCCTTTTGATCCTACTGCTAGAATCTCCGATGTTCTCACTCCAGAGCTGATTTTCAGATTAAATCTCCATTGTCCGATTACTTGATTATCTTGATTCTTCCCTTTGAGCTAAGGTGGCAGTTAGGCTTATCTTTCTGGATCACAGAAGACTTTTCTCCCCTTTTTATTTTTTTAATGGCCTTCAAGCATGTAATGTGTTCCAGACACTTAGCACTGAGGCAGATACAAGGTAATCAAGTTGGACACCGTCCCTTTTCCATATGGAGTGCTCAGTCTTAATCCCCATTTTACATTCACTCATTTATTGTTATATTTACTGAGCACTTACTGTGTGCAGAGCACTGTACTAAGCGCTTGGGAAGTACAAATCAGCAACATATAGAGATGGTCCCTAAGCAACAGTGGGCTTGATGAGGTAACTGAGGCACAGAGGAGTTAAATGACTTTCCCAAGGTCAAACAGCAGACCAGTGGAAGAGCTAGGATTACAATCCTGTTCCATATCCACTAGGCCATGCTGCTTCTCTTTCTGCTCCTTCCTAGATTTTACATTTCCCAAATTCTTCTCTTAGTCTGTAAACTCCTCGAAGGTAAGAACCATGTCTACTAACTCTATCACGGTCTCCCAAGTGCTTAATACACTGCTCCGCACAGAGTAAGATCTCAGTAAATGCTGAATGACTAATCCAAGTAACATGCCTACTGTTGTCTGAAGCCTCATCCACCCTGTGCAGGCTTTTCTATTTTTATGTTTTGTCTTCCCAGTTTACAGAGTAAGCTCCCTGAGGGTAGGGAATGTCATTTCTTTATCTTGTACTTCCCAAAGAGCTGGCACAATGCTTTGCACCATGTGAATGCTCAATAAATACCTCTATTACTACTGATAATAGTAATTGCGGCATTTGGTAAGCATTTACTATGTAAAAAGCACTCTACTAAGGATATCTGACCCAGTGTCTGATCTACACAGGACTCTCTGTCTAAGGAATGGGGAGGGAAAATAAGTGTTTAATCCCCATTTTACAGATGAGGAAACTGAGGCACAGAGTTATGAAGTGATTTGCCCAAAGTCAGGAAACGGGCAGAGCCAGGATTAGAACCCAAATCTCTCATTTCCCAGTCCAGGCCTTGCTGCTTCCTACTGCTACTGACAGTTTCTAGTACACCTGAACAGGTGTAAACACATTCCAGTGCAGGATACAGGCAGGGCAGTGCCTGGGTCATTGAATGCTCCTTTTCCCTCCAGCCTCCCAACTGCCTTCCCTGCCATTCTTTCTTATAATAATAATAATAATAATAATGGTATTTAAGCACTTACTACATTCCAAGCACTGTTCTAAACCCTGGGGTAGATGTAAAGTCATCAGGTTTTCCCACGTGGGGCTCACATCTTAAACCCCATTTTACAGATGAGGTAACTGAGGCACAGAGAAATTGTCACTTACTCAAAGTCACACAGCTGATAATGGTGGAGCCAGAATTAGAAGCCCTTACCTCTGACTTCCAAGCTCCCGTGCTCTATCCGTTGAGCCACGCTGGCTAAGGGACCCAAAATACACCCTGTTGGTAACTCTTGAGGGTGGGTACCCATGGTAGTTCCCAAGTCCTTGGCTTTGCTATGGGCCCAGGAAAGGTAGTCATTGTTTCCAACAAAATGTCCACTGAACCCCTCATCTTCTCCTCCCCACCTCCACCCAGTTAAGGCACCTCTCTCTTCTCAAGAATCTGGGCTAACACCCTGCTTCAAGAAGGGTTGCTAGAAAGGTATTCTATCTTCTTGATTAAAGAAGGGGAAACTTTTTTTCCACTTTCTCCTCTCCTCTTTGGAAAGCCATTTTGGAAGTGTTCCTGGGCCACTTTTCCCTTTTGAAGTGTGCTATCTGTGGGCCTTAATCCGTTAAATTAATGCAGCCAAGATGCTGGTTGGTCATCAGAGATTCCTGCCCAATTAAAACCCAGCCTGAGGAGTGGCAGAATGGCTAATGAGAGAAACTGATCCCAAGACGCCTTGGAGAGACAAGACCCGGGTAGTGGGAGGGAAAAAGTCTCCATGGCCAGGACTCTGCCTTGTGTGTCTCTTCCCACAGGCTCCCTTGGATCATTCAGGCATTAATAGTTTTTCATCATCTGGCTTGGCCATTAAGAAGTTAATCACCTCAGGATACAACATACGCACATACCTGCACAAGTGTGATCTTGTCAACTCGCTCAGCTTCACCTAAGCACAAAAACTATTTGCCATTCCATATACTTTCTAACTGCCATGATATTTCTATCTTTCTATTGCTCTCAGCTCACTTTCTCCAAGTGTAAATTTGTTTTTTCTTGTTTACCTCCCGGCTGGCTCTCCAGCCTAAACATGATCAGATTTGGCTTCAAATAAGTAGCAGTACCGGTTTTAATAGTCAGCCTCCCCTCTGCAGTCTAAGTCAGTTATTCGGCTCCAAAACAGAGCCAACTCCCTCTGGCCTGACAGCCTCACACAACTGCTGAGATTGCAGTTTTGCAAGTGTATTGTTGAGATGCCCTGTGCAGCGCAGGTGGCACTGTCAGCTTCTTTGTGGGCGGGGATCACATCTACCAACTCCACGGCATTGTAATTTCCCAAGTGCTTAGTACAGTGTTCTGCACATAGTAAATGAGAAGGCTTCAGCACAGGTCTGGGAGCCAGAAAGACCTGGGTTCTAATCCCTGTCCTGGCACTTGTCTGCTGTATGACCTCGGACTTAATTTCTCTGTGCTTTGGTTACCCCAACTGTAAAATGGGGATTAAGCCTGTGAGCCCCATGTGGGACGTGGACTGTGCTCATTGATTAGCTTGTATCTACCCTGGTGCTTAGTACAGTGCCTGGTACATAGTAAGTGCTTAGTAAATACCATAAAAATGCTTAGTAAATAGATGGATTGACTGTTATGAAGGATAGTCTCTGTTGAAATGGAAGCTCCCTACAGGGTGGGCAGGAAAACTATCACTTTTTTGTGTCCTATTTTCCCAAGTACTTAGGACAGTGCATTTCACCTAGTGGGTGCTCAGTAAATACTATTTCTACTACTAAAAAATACAAAGCCTAGTCTTTGCTATGACAAATGACCTGGGCTTGCTCATAATGCCCAGCAGAGGCAAGTACTGAACCAACAAAACTAAATAGACTTATTTTCTCCATTTCCAGTCTCCCCCATTGGAATGTAAGGTTCTTGAGAGCAAGAACCATGGCTTTAAAAGTTTATGGTATTCTCCTACCTGTTCTGTCTCCAATAGGTGCTCAATAAATACTGTGGATGATGATGATTGATGATCAGCTAGATCAGACTAATAACTTTCACTAGGAATTTAGAGGCTATTTTCTTCAAGCTTCAACAGGAAGAAGGGTCTTATTTGTTTGGTTTCATCTGTTTGCTCTTCTCCTCTGACTACCACTCCTCTTTCCTGGAGTGAGGTCTTTCAGATGATAGTCTGCAGAAGGCCTGGGTCATCTTCCCAAATTTTGTGGCCACTGCTTCTGGCAAGGGGTTGAAATATAACCTCTCTTTCTGGAATGAGGCTTTCTTCTCTCTTCTGGCATTATCCATCATTATCAAGCCTTATAATGCTATTATTAAGTGCTAATGCTGCACTGAGCACTGGGGTAAATAGAAGGTAACCAGATTAGATGGAGTTTACAATCTAAGCGATAGGGAGAACAGGTAGTTTATTCCCACTTAGATTAGGAAACTGAGGCACCGAGAAGGGAAATACCTTGCATGTGGTGCAGCTAGAATTGGAACCCAGGTCTCTTGGCTCCAGACCAGTGCTCTTTCCACAAGGTCTGGCTTTCTGCCATTAGACTGTCAGCTCCTTGTGGGCAGGGATCATGTCTACAGCACTCTCCCTTGTGCTCAGTACAGTGTTCCGCGCACAGTTGATGGTAAGCTACTTGAGAGCAGGGGACATGTCAAAACAACTCTATTGCACTCTCCCAAAAGTTTAGCACAGTGGTCTGCATGATGTAGATGCCCAATAAATATGATTAGTGGGTGAGTAGAGCTTTCCCATGGGAATGGTAAATCTACAAACCTTCAAGCTGAAGTTTCAGAAGGCCTTCTGAAGTCTCATCTAGTCAGTCCCGGGGGAGGAATCATTAAATTTACAGGCCCCTCCTGAAAAGGGTGAATCAAGTGTAGGAGACAGTATGTATAGATCATTTCCCAGCTCTTTCTAACCTGCCTTTCAACCTCCTCCAGACAGTGGAGCTACCACTGTTTAACCCACAAAATGACATTTCCATCTATTGGTTTCTCAACCCTAACTTTCTATTCAGATGGTATCTAAGTCTCTTAATAATTCCTTTTTACAGAAAGGCAAGAGGAGGCACCAGGGGGGAAGAAGGGCTTTTCTGTTAACTCCTTATAGACAGGGAGTGTGTCTATCAACTCTGTTGTATTATATTCTCCCAAAGCACTTAGTACAGTGCTCTACACATAGTAAACGTTCAGTAAATACCGTTGATTTCAATTGGAGAGCTTGGCTTCTAGACTGTGAGCCCACTGTAGGGACTGTCTCTATATGTTGCCAACTTGTACTTCCCAAGCGCTTAGTACAGTGCTCTGCACACAGTAAGTGCTCAATAAATATGATTGATTGATTGACAGGTCAGAGTTCAGGCAGAAAAAAACATTTTTGTAAGTTGGTAAATGGCCCATCAAACCCAAATGGAATATGTGCTGAATCTTACAAAACTCTAAAAATATTCATCCACTCACCTTTGTCAGAATTTACCCTGAAGGAGAATATATACATATACATATATATATATAAATATGTGTGTGTGTGCATATATATATACACAAATGTCAATTATATATATATATATATAGTTGATAGGCAATCCACTTTCTAACTTGCAGTATTGCTGTCAGTTTGGGTTTTCTCCAGATCAGACTGGGTTAAAGGGGAAGGAGAGTAGAGCAAAGGAGTATGGAGTTGAACAAAATGCTGGTGTTTTTTCCTAAAACTCATGATTTTTCAATGACCTGGTTTTGCATTTGGCTGTTTTCATCTAGAACAGATTCGCAGACAAATGCCAGGGAGGCACTTACAGGCTTTAGCAGATTTTTTTTTTTTTACATTTTGGCAGAATGACTTCATCTCATAGCAAGTGAGGTATCCAATGACCTCAGTATCAGCAGGGTGAGAGGCTTTTCTGGGAGACTGATTAACCTCCTCAGCTTGATTCTTTTCCTGCCTTCCTCAACTCTATGCATGGCTACATCCAGTTGCTTAATACTTAGTCTTCCTCAGGACTGATGCAGGGTCCAGACAAACCTCTTCAGACAGGCACAGAGGAAGATTATATCGGTACCATTAGCTCACACTGGTAAAACCCACTGGCCAAGGCAGGGGTCAACTAAACAGCTTTATTAGGTAAGATACCTGCTTTATTAGGCAAGATTCCTCATCTCCTGATGGTGTGAGCAAAGAGTGGGTGCCCCTGAGGATACTTTCCACCGGGCAACTGTTGGGAGTTGGTACTGCCCCACTGATTGGAGAAAATACAGGGACTGAGGTACTGACTCCAAGATCATAGAGCCAGTAGCAATGACACCTTGCGTAGTTGCACAATCCTGATAAAAGGGATGCTTAGCCTATGTTGTAGAGTCTCAGAATTAATAATTTATTGATTATTAAGCACTTATATGCAAAATTAATACGAAACGGTGGGGTGGATATAGGATAATCAGATCAGATACTGAACCTTCCCCACAAGAAGCAGTATGACCTATTGGAAAAAGCACAGACCTGGGAGATAGAAGAACCTAGGTTCTAATCTCAACTCCACTGCTTGTCTGCTGTGTGACCTTGGGCAAATCACTTAATTTCTCTTTGCTTCAGTTACTTAATCTGTAAAATGGGGATTAAGACTGTAAACCCCACGTGGGACATTAACACTGTCCAACCTAATTTGCTTGTATTTACCACAGTGCTTAGTACAGTGGCAGGCACTTAGTAGGCACTTAAGTACCATTAAAAAAGGCACTTAACAGAGTGCTCCTCACATAGTGGGTGCTCAATAAATACCACTGATTGATGAAGCTACTTCACTGGGCCTTCAATTAAGTAATAGTAATAATTATTAGTATTGGTACTTATTCAGTACTTACTATGTGCCAAGTAATGCACTAAGCTCTGGGGTAAATATAATCAGATCCCACCTATGGCTCACAGTCTAAATAGAAGGGAGAATAGGTAATTAGTCCCCATTTTACAGATGAGGAAACTGAGGCCCAGAGAAATTAAGTGAATTGTCCAAGGTCACACAGTGCTTTGCACATAGTAAGCATTTACTAAATGCCATTATTATTATTAAGTGGCAGAGGTGGGATTAGAACCCAGAACAAGTCACTTTTTTTCATTCCCACAGTGTAGTATTTCCTGGAATTCCCCTTGTTTGGGTCTCAAAGGAATCTGAAAAACTCCATGCCAAAATTCAAATTAAACCTCCAAAGTTAGCTCATCGGGCAAAAAACTACTTGGAATCTCCAGATGATTCATTCTGAATTTCACCCCAATCCAGGCCACAAAAGTTTGGGCCAGGTTTTCCCAAGGCCTGGGCATCTTTTCAAGACTCTCCCCTGCCCAGACTTTCAGGTTTAGAGCAAATCCAAAACCTTGAGGTTCCCCTGGTTTCAGGTTTCACGAGTGAGTTAGCAAAACTCCACCTCCCCCTCTGAACACCCCAGTGCCTATAGCGACTTTCAAAGTGTTTTAAGAATAAAGAAAATGACCCATCAGTTTCTCTTTATTTTCATAAGAGCAATGACAACTCATTACACAGAGAGAAAATAGGGGGATTTTCAAAATCTACAAATGCAAATATCTTTTTCCTCTACGGTTTTCCCCTCTAATTTGTACATAGCCCTTCTCCCCCACCCCCACCTCCATTCCAAGGAGCAGCCTGGAGAATATTACAACAAATCAAAATGGAACTGAAAGGAATGTAAAGAAATGCACATCAGTTGTAGCAAAATAGTCTTGTCTAGAAAACTTTGAAAACAGAAGGAAACAGAACAAATAAGTGGATTCACTGCTTATCCCTAGCAGAGATTCCCAAGTGAGCTGAGATTTTTGTAAGTAATGAAGCTAGAAACATTTAAATATAATCTTCTTTGTCATTCATTCTCTGCGCTAGAAAAATCACGGTTTTTGCTTAAAAATGAGCCCCCCCTCCCCCCGGGGGGGGTAGATATTCAGATCTCTCAAAATGGTAACCTGTAAAGGGAAGAAGTTTTTGAAACCGTTTGTTCAGACAAACTCATAATAGAAAAAATCAGGAACCGTTTAGACTTTTGAACTCTGCTGGAGAGATTGAGTTACAAGACAGAGTAGGCTAGGCGTAAACTCACTCTCCTGAGCAACTGGCAGGCTAAGGGTTAAGAGAGACCCAATCTGTTAACTCTGTATCTGGAGATTATGGAATGTTTATTCAGTGTTCAGATTTCCTGTTTAAGTATTTGGATTTCCTGAAATCTCTGCTATCAAGCCCAAGTGCTATCCACCGAGCAGCCTTTTTTTTTTCTTTTTTCCTTTTTTCTTCCTGCTCACATGGTCGATTTTCCTTCCTGCTCCCTCTTCTCAGTTGTAGCCTCCTTACTGTGTGGGACATTTATGGATGCAAATCAAAAGTTGCAGTCTCCAAAGATTTCTGGATAACTACTCGGTGGAATTGGTCTGTGTTTTTGTTTTTTTTTAAACCGAGGAGACTTATTGAAAAGACATGGTCGGCTTCAGCGGCTCGTGGAAGACTACTTTTTAGCCTAACATGGAATAATGGTCTTAACTTGGATGCATAAATGTGGGATGGAAATTCAGATTGCACAAGTCCTGGTGAGTTACAATATGTTGGGTTTAGACATGGATTTGTACAGAACAGTAAAAATGGCTATTGGAAGTGTCTATCTTAACCCAAAATATACGTGTACATGAAAGGGAAGAGATAAAAGAGGCTGTTCCACCATGTAGAAAACTCCATTTTTATGTCCCCCTAAATGTAAACTGTAATAAGATGCAAAGGTGAAAGACCCTTAACAAATGTATACAACAACTTTTCTTAGCACATTGCCTCCCTAGCCCTGATGGAACAATGCACTCAAATTTTTGTCCAGCTGCTAATTAGAACTCTGGAATGTATTGTTCACTTTTACCCCCGGTAGGCCTGGTATTTATTATCAGTTCTTCATATTTAGACCTCAAAAAAGATACCCACGATTACAACGTAAGATCCTTCTTTTTGTCCTTTCTTTTACTATTGGAATGATTTAGATCAAAGGCTGTTTTTCCTTTCAGGAATTCATATTGACTTTATATAGGTCAGCGGCCAGAAGAAAATACGAACTGATGCTGGAAGTTTGTTCCTGGATTGGAGGGTTTGAGGGGGTTGAGAAAAAGCAAAGAAGGCTCTGGTTTGTGAGAGATATGCAGGGTTTTTTTGTTGGTTTCTTAGTGTTTGCATGATACAGTGAATTTTTGGCGGCTTCAGTCCCCCTCCCCCCCAACCCGAGGGTGTAAAGACATCCCTGTGATATCAGCACAATGCGAGACTGAGTGTGAAACTGCATCACTGGTATATTTTCAAAGAACATGGAGGATAATTCAGTAGGAAGGCAGGTAGAGTTGGAAGGTTCCCCAAACATTTGGATTTTGGATGGCATTCTTACCCTGTCACCATTTCTATATTGCAATTTTAACTACCCTGCATGTGCAAACATATTTTTTATAGTTATTCACCTTAACAGGTGTGTTTCCAAACAATCACCAATGTAAGCCAGGGAATAGGTTTGGAAGGTTTTCTGCTGAAGAAGAAATAACACAGTTAATCTTTGGGTTTTGTCTTCTTTTGTTCCATTCTGGCCACACCATGGGCTATTCGGTCTTTTCCAACTTCAGTATCCATAAATCTGTACTGCCTGCCCCCCCCCCCCCCCCAAGTCCAGAGGTACAACCACCTCATTGACTTTGAAACGTACAATTTCTGGCTTATTACATAACTTTTCTCTCTTTCTCCCATGGCGGGGGTGGGGGACGGGGGACGGGGGACGACACACACACTCAAACCTGAGCTTCCCAAACACTAAACGTTTCCCAACGCAACATGGCTCCAGATGTGCTCAAGATTTCTAGTTCTCTTGCCCTTTGGAATTAAAGCAGCTTCTAACCCATTAGCAGAGTTGTCTTCCAGGTTTCTATATGGGAGAATGTTGAGGGGGAAAAGGGGAAAAGCCATTATTTTTACTGAGCAAATGTGAATTCCCCTTTAAGCTCTCCATTTTTTATTTTATGGTATTTAAAGGCTTACCATCTGCCAGGCACTCTACTAAGCATTGGGGGAAATACAAGTTAATCAGGTTGGACAGTAGTCAGTGTCCCCCAAGGGGCTCACGTAATTAATCACCATTTTACAAATGAGATAACTGAGGCCCAGAGACATTAACTTACTTGCCTAAGTTCATACAGCAGGCAGGTGACAGAGCCACAATTAGAACCCAGGTCCTTCTGACTCCTAGGCCTGTGCTCTGTCCACTAGGCAAAGCTGCTTCTTGGTGAAGCTTGGTGAAAGAGTCTCAAAAAATCTTCTTGTCTGGTATTGGGAGAGCTGTCAGTGGTCTCCCCTTTCCTCTCACCTCATAATTATAGCTCTGGAGATAGAAGTAAGGAGAGAGAACCCAGTGAAGTCCTTTGAGAGCTCCTGAAGATGCCCAAGCTACTCCCCAGGAGGTTCTCATTTGTGGACCTTTTCTAGACAGAGTCCATCCTACGTTCTATCTAGGTTCTATCCAGCAGGCTCAATCCCTGTCTCGGTGTTGTACTCCCTTGGCCAGGCTGAACTGCCCTGGGGCTCCATTTCCTCATCTGTAAAATGGGGGTGGCAGTTCATATGTTACACCTTGCTGATGAAAATTGCAAAGCAAATAGCAAAATCAGCTCATATTTTAAGTTGCCCTGTAGTCTGGTGCAAAGGTTAGGAATCAGAGGCTTGTGAGTTTTATAGTTCCAGCTCAACTGCTAGACAACTGTCTGATTTTGAGTGAGTCACTTTATCTCCCTGGGCTTCAGTTTCTTCATCTTTGATATGGGCATAACAATACCTGCTTCTTTCTGTCACATAGGGGCTTTGTGAGGACAAAATGTGATATGTAATATTGAAGTACTTTGGGGAAATAATAGCACTTTATAAATTCAAGGATTTTTATCAGTTGAATGTCTTTGAATCTGATTGCTCCAAAGTCTTGAAAGTTGGACTAACTTCTGCAGGCATGAGGTTACCATTTTGGCTTCAGAAACAGTGGTTTCCTCAAAGAACAATTTTCTTCAGATTTCCAGCTCCTTTGGCTTCCCTTACTTGGAAATGCCTTGGGATTTAGCCTCCCTCAGAGTATTTTAGGATTTCCTCCTCCCGTCCTGTCTGAAGTCAGGAAGTGCAGAGGTGCACGAAGTTATGCAAATACTAACAAGTTAGCGCTGGCCATCTGTAAAATGGGGAGGGAAAAGGTATTTGATTGGATTGGATTCTTGCTTCGGGTTAAGGGAAGAGTCAGGACTCGTGGTAGTTAAAGCAGTTTGCATACCATGTCCCAGTACTAACTTTACTACTACGGCAGCCAAATGAATTTCTGTACAGTTTGTGGTCCTGTCATTACAGGTGAAAGGAAGGCAGGATTAAGATTGCAAGCTCCTTGAGGGCAAGGATTCTGTCTATTTACCTTATTGAACTCTCCCAAGTGCTTTGTACAGTGCTCTATAAAGATTGTAAACTCCTAGAGGACAGGAACCATGTCTACAAACTCCACTATACTCTCCAAGTGCTTAGTACAGTGCTTTGCACAGAGTAGGTACTCAATAAATATTCTTGATTGATTGACTAAGCTGATATGTTCATTTCTCTCCCATTGTGGGTTTTCAGTGACTGACAATCCTCCTACCCTTTCTTGGTGTTATTCTTGGCATGTTGGAGTAAATGACTTTGACTGACAGAGACCTAGCCAGTCAGCTTAATATATTCAACATTGTCTCTAAGCTTAAAAATATTAATGTACCTGGGATATAATTTCCCTTGTCCTTTACTTTAAAAACAAAATGATCAATTAGCAATCAGATCAAGAGTTGTCTCTGGGGGTTTGGGGGTGCCATTACAGAGAGTGAGATTTCAGTACAGTGGAAAAGGCAATATTTTGGCTAACACCACTGACTGAAATTCACCTGTGGAAGGGTAGAAGTGGGGTGGGGGAGTGCAAGTGCCTGTGTGCCTGTCTGAGAAGTCCTTGCTATGCTGTCATGCTCATTGTTTGTGGGTGCTGTTTTCACTTTTGCTTCCTTTTGTCTCAAGATCCAACAAGCCTTCTGCTCCAAAAGAGCCACTTTTTTTCTCAGATGCATTATGCCATGCTCGTCTGTGTGTGGTACAGGCCCCCAGTTTTCAGATGGGCTTTAACTTGTGCTTTTCCCATCTCTTTTCCCACCTACCCCTGAGCTCAGTGACTGTGGATTCATTCCTTCCCATTCACAATCAACTTGTGCTTTGCATGTACAAGGAATGACTTGGGATTTCTCTAGCATGTGATTGGATGATAAATACCACCATTTTATGCCTTTTGCAGGTTTTGCAGGAGGAACAAGTTTTATTGTAGAACTTGGACATGGAAAATTGATATTCTGCAATAATAATATTTCAGTCCTTTCAATCAGTAGCATTTGAGGCACCCATTGGGTGCAGACCACTGTTTTAAATGATTGGGAGAGTGCAAAATAATAATAATAATAATGATGATGATGGCATTGGTTAAGCACTTACTATGTGCGTAGCACTGCTGTAAGCCCTGGGGGGGGGGGGGGGGATACAAGGTGATCAGGTTGTCCCACGTGGGGCTCACAGTCTTAATCCCCATTTTGTAGATGGTAACTGAAGCTCAGAGAAGTTAAGTGACTTGCCCAAGGTCACACAGCAGACATGTCGGGGAGCGAGGATTAGAACCCATGACCTCTGACTCGTAAGCCCGTGCTCTTTCCACTGAGCCACGCTGCTCTCTAAAAGAGTTAGAGGTCATGATCCCTGACCCCAAGGAATTTATGCTATGATGGGGGAGTTAGACACAAAATCACTTACAAAAATAAGGAAGAATAAAATGGAAAGATTGCTATGTGGATGACTAAGGGGTTACATAGAAAGTGTAAATCGATATGTGCAGAAGTCTCCTTTATTTCTTGAGAAATCTATTCTGAATGAAACATTAAGACAATCAATCGATTAATGGTATTGAGTGCTTACTGTGAACAGATTATGGCACTAAGCACTTGGGAAGGTATAATACAATGGAGTTGGTAGATCCATTCCCTGCCCGCAGGGAACTTAAAGTCTACAGGGGGAAGCGTACTGTCTACAATAGTATGACTTGAGTGTCTCCTATGTGCAAAGCACTGTTCTAAGTCCTTGGGAGAGCACAGTAGGCCCTTCCAGATTTTTAACACGATTGGCAGTCAAAAAAGAAAGACTGAACATTGGTGACTCAGGGAACGAAGTGGAAAAACCAACGAAGATGTTGTCACAGACTTACTGTCTTCCTGCAGCGTCAAGGAGTTCAGAGAGTATTAGTGGGATTTATGGATAAAAACAAATTTAGTATAGGGTCCTCAGTTGTTCAAAATGTTCCTTTCAGAAACTCCATAATGACAAAAGCATATTTCTCTAAGCCTATTGGTTCTAAGTATTTGTGTGGGTATTTAGAGTGTAACCACAATTTTTTTTAAAAAAATCTCCAGTATGTTGAAAGTAACTGTTTTAAGTACTTACAGATGGTAATTTCATTACCAGAAACAAAAGTTTCCTGCTTCAGCAAACTGCACTGTAATACATGAGGACAAAACAGATCCCTTCCTACCCTAAACTCTTGATCTAGTGTCTCAATTTCCCCCTCGATTCTGTTTTTCACTTATCCTCTAGAGTGAGAACTACCCTCCTTCCTATCTCAAAGCTGCATAGTCTCTCTGGTGGACACAATAATCAGATAGACAATGCAGGAAAAAACACACACCATCAAGTCTACCACGTGTGGTGTGGTGAAGGAACACAGTACTTAGAAAGACAAGGAAACTGAAATCTGGTCAGATTTGCAATTCAGTTGAGCACATAGCAGAAAATTTAGAGAGCATCAAGTCTGACTATACAAAGAGGATAAGGGAATTTAAGAAAGGCAAGGGCTTAAAAAAAACAAAAAGGGGCGGGGGGGGGGGGGGACGGACACGATCTCCAGCTATGGCATATAATGGAAATCTTAGGGGTCAGGTGGCTTAAAATGCCAGAGAACAAGTGATTCTTAAGAGTATTCTAGTAGTTCTCCCCCATTAGACTGTGAGCTCCATGAGGACAACAATAATGCCTGCCACCTCTTTTGTTTGTACCTTCCCAAGCCCTCAGTACAGTGCTCTGTGTACAAAAAAATACTCAGTAAATACCACTGATTGATTTTTTTGGGGTAGCCATCAACAAAATCTAAATAGTTAAAGGTTCTCATGGAAAGTAATATTTTTTTTGATATATTGTTTTGATTTGCCTGTAGACCTTCAGCTTAACTCCCATTACCTTATTTGTTTAATTTCCAAAAGGGGCAGAGGATCGGTCAATCAAATCTGCTGAATTGCCTGCTTTGGCATCCTTGTCTGGGGAGCTAGCTGATACTGTCTGCCCCAGATGTACACCCTGAGGGTTGGGGCTGTTGGTGTGGAATGTACCATGGCCACCTGGGTGATAATGGTGGACTTCTGGCTAGAACAAGAAAAGAAATGCTGCCTCTTCAGTCGGTCACATGGTACGCTTTCTCTGCTGATGAGAGTGGAGATGGAATGGTTGCCAAGGCAAAGCAGGGCCTTGGAGTCTGGGTACCTCTCCAACATGTGAGGTTAGACCAAGTGGATGCAAAAACCCAGCTCAATCAAAGAGCTGGTCTTGGAGCTTTCATAATGGGGGAGCCAGGTGGAATGACGAAAGTGTTGTAGCAGTCCAGATTTCTAAACCCCAACCCTTACTGGAGGGCTGGTAAATGCAGAGATCCCACATCTTAGAGAATCAGCATGGCCTCCCAACTCCTCCACTTGTCTGTTGTGTGACCTAGGGCAAGTCACTTCTCGGTCTCAGTTCCCTCATCTGTAAAATGGGGGTAGACCGACAGCCCCCATGTGAGACGGAAACTCTGTCCTACCTCATTAGCTTGCATCTATCCCAGTGGTTAGTACAGAGCCTAACACATATTAAGTGCTTTACAAATACCATTTAGATGGCCAAAAGCAAAAAATATCAGGTGAGTTTGAGACCTAGAAGTCAAAACTGGATCCAGTGGTCCTCAAAATTGTGTGTTTGCCTGAATTATCTTGTTTCATTTTTGTATGTATGTGTGTGAGAGAGATCTGGGCCTGTTTCCTCACCTTAAAATGGGGATTAAATTCCTATTCCCCTTTCCCCTTAGATTCTGATCCCTGTTTGGGACAGGGTCTGTGTTGATAGTGATGATCTTGAATCTACCCCAGCACTTATCACAATGCTTGGAACATAGTAAGTGTTTAACAAATACCATCATGATCATTATTTATCACAGGTGTCTGGTGGGGACGGGGAGAAAGATGTGAGGTGGACAAGACCATTGTGTAACTGACAGTCCCAACCACATTGTGCCCAGGTGAAGATTGCTTCTTTCTGCACTGTTACATTTCTTACCCAAGGGGCCTGGTGCTGTTTTTATTTTTCTTTCTTGTACCATGATCTTACAAAAGTGTCTACTTAGGGAGTCACCCCATTTCTGATAGCTGAACTCTAGGCTTCTGTCTCTCCACTATCCACTGCTGTGCCACAAATCATTTAAGATTTCTGCTTCATTATTTCTTCCGTCCCTCCCAATAATGGGTCACTCCACTTCAGCCCACCACCCAGTAGGTTTTTAGGTTTCCTGTTACCATTGATTCTCTTCAAACGTAATGCCCAGCAAAGGTATGCAATGATGAGAATTACTTCAGTGCTGATGCTCTGAGTACATTTCAGGACCCCATGGTTTTTGCTCCTGCCTTGCCACTTGAATATGCATTGTGCATAGAAGCCATTAGTGGAGCTGTTCTAGAAGTTGTGTAGGATGATAGGGGTATGTCAGATGACACAGCCATAAGAACTTTTAGGCTCCTTTGGGAACTGGAACTGAAGCCAAAGGATGGAAAGAGAAGTGGGAAACATTCTCACAGCATCTGTTTCCTGGGAACTATATTTCCCACTACCTTCTGGGAATGACAGCCAGTCTGCAAGCCTGGTGAGGTCTTTTGTTTTAAGGAGCGGGGCCCCATCTGGCTCCTTCTTCCTGCCTGGTGAATGTCTTGTGCCTGACTTAGGATTTCAAGCTCAGAATTTGGCACACCTGACTTAGCAAACCTGCTTGTATAAGTATAGTAGTATGTGTGTATATCAAAGTCTATATATCTAAGGGTGTAAAGACAATCAGATCTGGTTTAACTTTTCTCTTTCCCTTTGCATTAAACTAAATGTCTGTGTCTAAATTCTGAAGAACTCCCCCCAAACCCTGATAGACCAGTTGTCAGTTAATACCAAACAGATATACATTACAGTCTTGGACTTGGAATCATGATTTGAGACAACTCTGAGACCAACAGGGACCCAAACTGGCAGTTGGGTTCCAAGATCTACCTCTGATCTGTCTCCAGCAAACCCTGGAATCTCTGCCAAGTGGTCAGGAATCAAGATAATTTTTCTCAGCTTTCTGAGCAGAGGGAGTCAGACATGAGGGCAGAGGTAAAAAGGTACAGTGCCCCAACCCCACCCCTCCTCTCCCCGCTCTAATGTCAGCATTCACTACTTCCCTCCCATCAGTGCCTTGCTGGGGGATTTTCCCTAAGCTTAGGAGACAGGAAGAGGGAATCACGAGAAGGAACCAGTGGCCAGATACCACCTCTGCAAACTTTGGTAAACCAGGTTCTCCCCCTGAATAATCCAAATGCTTTTATTTGGGAACAATACCAGTGTATTTTTTTTTCCTCTGGTCTTCCACGTCAGAAAGTTCTAAAACATGTATTTGCAAAGAGGAAATAGTGATGCTGGCATGTCCAGAGCACATAAAGTTCTTTTGAAAGGATGGCTGGATGCACATCTTGGAAAGGAGCAATGCTTGGTCCTGGGATGGGCTTGACTTTTCAGCAAAGTGACTTGCATATTGTGCTTTGGTGACCATTTCCTGCTTTCTGCCCATAGCACAGCTTGCCTCTGGGTCAGATACTGAGAATGAATTCCCCTATAAGTCAATACTCAATCAATAGTATTATTGAGCTAAGCATTTGGGAGAGTGCAGTAGCGTAATAGACATGATCCCTGCCCTCAAAAAGCTTACAGGCTACTGTGTGCAGAGCAATCTATTATGTTCACAATGCTGTATTAAACCCTTGGGAAATTGCCCTCAAGGAGCTTGCAATCTAGGGGGAGAGATAGACATTAAAATAAATTAGAGAGAGGAAGGAGAAGGAAAAGGGAATATGTTCCTCTGAGCAGTCTTTTGATGGGGAAGGAAGGAACAGTGGAGTGGAGGAGGGGAGAGGGACAGAGTGAGGAGCAGTGATTTTCCTGCCAGGAATTTTCCAAAGCATTGATTGGGTGAGGATTGTGAGAGAGCGCTCTGGGCAACCAGCGATTGAAGTAATTACAAGGAAAGAGATTGAGGGAAATTTTAAAGCACCACTTGGCTGAAGCTATAGAGTTGGCACTGAAGAGTTTGAATTAATTTGTCAGGGAGGACTCTCTAAAAACCTGACAATCCAAAGGACATTTTACCAGGGAGGATGGGACAGTTTCAGGGGTTGGCGATGCAGGGTGGGAGGGTGGGGAATGACTGCGAGGGACTTCAAACATTTTTGGAGAGCCCTAATAGAGAGGTGGTGGGAGTTGCTTTCCAACTAATTGGGATCCAGTTGCTTGTGGGCAGGGAATGTGTCTATTATATTTTACTCTCCCAGGTGCTTAGTACAGCATTCTGCACACAGTAAGCACTCACATACAATTGACTGACTGATTTGCTTCTGGGTGCCTGACTGCAGGGCAGAGCTCCAACCTGAAGATAACCCTCCCCCTCAAGTGGAAAAAGAAATCCCAATAATGAGAGCACTTCTACCCATTGGGTGGTTGTTTTTGAAGGACAGGCATCCCAATTGGGACAAAATTCCTATTCAAGCCATTAGGAAACTTAGGAGAAAACCAGTTATCTGAACTAATGGGAACAGAGGCAGATCACTGCACGTTCAGATAACTGAACAAAATGGGGCATAGCATTGGGAACAAAGGCCTCCCAGGCTTTGTAAAAAAGGCTTTGACAGGTCTTTGTCTTTCTCAACAATCAAGAGCATGGATTGCAATATTAGGATATTAGCCTCAATCCATTTCCTATAATTAATTATAAGAAATCTCACCTCTTTCCCCATTGCTTTCTGAACACTAAGACGAATAATGTTCAACATTTTTCTTTTTGCCACGGACATATGTATAGAAGGAACACACAAACAGATTAATTATCTAGCAGAGCCTGTTTGCAGCGTCATTGAAATGGTATGTAAAACTCTTGCCCTAGAAAGCCGTCAGAATTCTCTTGGAGATGTGCAAGTTTATGGGAAGAATGCAACAGTTTCTCATATAGTCTGTTTCCCTTGGGTTCTGGATGAATCCCAAGTCTCGAGTCTCTCTTCCTAGATCTTCTTAGAACAATGTTCTGCACATAGTGAGGGTTGATTGATTTCTCTCTTCTCCCATTCCCTGCCCCCAAGGTCTGGTAGAATTTCTCTGCTCTTAAATTCTTCATGTTAAGATATGATGGAATTAATCCCTCTGTGGTTGTTTTTTTTTAAAAGACAGCTTCCAAACTCACCTCATTGACTTCCTGGTTTATTTGCATGTTATTGTTTGATTGCATAGTTTTCTTCCTGAAAGTAGTTTTTTTTCTGAAAGTCACCATCTCCACTTGCCCAAAAGGAACATGGGGATCTGGATACTGACTGAAATAATATCAGCTTTTGACATAAAATCATGAATACAAAGCATACTAAAATTCTGATCAATCAGTAGTATTTACTGAGTGCAGAGCACTGAACTAAGAGCTTGGGAGCGTACAGTACAACTGAGTTGGTAGACATGATCCCTGCCCAGAAGGAGCTTACAGTCAACAGGGGGAGGCACACATGTTGCCAACTTGTACTTCCCAAGTGTTTAGTACAGTGCTCTGCACATAGTAAGCGCTCAATAAATACGATTGAATGAATGAATGAATAAATAAATGATGGATATGGACGTAAGTGCTGTGGGACTGAGGGTGTGGTGAAAGTAAAGTGCACAAAGGGGATAAATCCAAATGCATAGGCAACTCAGAAGTTAGAACAGTGCTTTGCACATAGTAAGTGCTTAATATATGCCATTATTATTATTATTATTATTAAGTGAGACGGAGCTGGGGAAAAAATGGGCTTAATTCGAGAAGGCCTCTTTGAGGAGATATAACCTTAATAAGGCCTTTGAAAGTGGGGAGAGCAGTGTATAAGGCTGGAGAGAGAATTCCAGGCCAGAGGAAGAACATGGGTGAGGGGTTGGAGACAAGATAGATGAGACAATAGCACAATAAGTAAGTTGGCCCTAGAGGAGTAGAGCTGTTTGGGCTAAACTGCAGTAGAATATCAGGAAGGTGAGGTAGGAGGGGGCAAAGTGATTAAGTGCTTTAAAACTGATAGTGTGGGATTACTGTTTGATGCAGAGGAGAATGGGCAACCACTGGAAGTTCTTGAGGAGTTAGGAGACATGGACTGAATGGTTTTGTAGAAAAAATGATCCGGGCAGCCGAGTGAAGATGGACTGGAGTGGGGAGAGACAGAAGACAGGGAGGTCAGTGAGGAGGCTGATGCAGAAGTCAAGGTGGGGTAGGATCAACATAGTAGCAGTGTCTGTTACATTTTCCAGCATGTCACAGAGGGTGAAAAATAGTTCCTTCACACTTTTGAGTTTCTGAAATGCTTCAGACCCTGGGTAATAGAGGATTTCTTGCTGCATCTGTCCAGGAGTAGGAGACAGGCAACCAACCAATGCTTTATTTTTCTGAGAGAATGGCTTTCAACTGTGTGATAGTCCCTTTTTCTTCCTTCTGCTGTCTCTTATGATCATTTCATTGCTTTTAAATATCTTCTCCTGCACTCCTTACCTCCCAGTTGGTGGGTCAAGGAATGTGTCCAGACTGTCATACATCTCCCCAGCTCTTGGTACATAATACATGCCTAATAAAATGCTGTTAATGATGGTATTTGTTAAGTGCTTACTATGTGCCAAGCACTGTTCTAAGCACTGGGGTAGATACAAGGTAATCAAGTTGTCCCACGTGGGGCTCACAATCTTAATTCCCATTTTACAGATGAGGTCACTGAGGCCCAGAGAAGTGAAGTGACTTGCCCCAAGTCACACAGCTGATAAGTGGCAGAGCCGGAATTAGAACCCACGACCTCTGACTCCCAAGCCCGTGCTCTTTCCACAAAGCCACGCTGCTTCTGGGGTCATTTTCCAGGTCTGTTCATTCTTTTTCTGTTTTTCATTTACATTTTTAATAATGCTTGAACAACTAGAAGGGAAACCTTGGAGAAACTTGCCAGACCAAGGTTTGGAAGACACACAAATCCTCATTCCTCTGGCCCAGTCAGGAAAGTGGAAAGTTTAAAGTGGAATTCAAGGAGGGACTTTACTTTGTTCCAGAAATTCTCCATTGAATTAGGTAACCTCCCTGGGACAAAAGAACAGCATGTAACAATGAAGATGGGTGGTTCTCTGGTTCAAAAAGGTCAGGAAGAACAGTATTTATTGAGCACCTACTAAGTGCAGTGCACTGTACTGGGTACTTGCAGACCAAAGCAAGTAGTAAAAAGCAGGCGCTCTCAAGAGCTTTCAATCTAATGGAAGGAGGCAGGAGATATAATAGAACAAATATACCATAGTCAAAAGTGAGAGAATACATGTGAGTGAATAATGAAAACAGCATTAAACAGATAATGGTTGCATAGCCAGACAAGGCTTTTGTGCCCATTGAGAGATGGCCCAATTCCAGCAGTTAGTAGTAGTAGTAGCAGTAATAGTATTTATTAAGTAGTAGCATGGCCTTGTGGCTAAAACATGGACCTGGTTTTTAGTCCTGGCTCAGCCACTTATCTGCTGTGAACTTGGGCAATTCTGTTCACTTCTCTACACCTCAGTTCTCCCATCTGCAAAATGGGGACATGGACTGTGTCCAACCTGATGAACTTGTATCTACCCCAGTGCTTAGTACAGTGCTCTGCGCATAGTAAGCGTTTAACAAATACCATTTTTAAAAAAACGTAATTTGTGCAAAGTGGGCCACAGAGTAACCTGAATGATGCCTGAAAATCCAGGAAGGAGTGCGCTCTGGTTAAAAAGCAGCTTCATTTGGGTCTAGAGGCCAAGCCTCAAAAGTAAAAACAGCACCAATCACTGCCAACAGTGAACACAACAGTGTGCGCACACACACACACACACAGTGCAGCAGTTGGGCTTTTCAGTCAAATACACACATTCACACTGTGGTGACTTTCACTACCAGTGATTTCTTCTTTGAGTATGAAGGATGGCTAAAAGAACACAAAATGGAAGTATATCATGAGTTAGATTGGCTTGCATTCAGCAGGGAAAACCATGTTTTCCATGGTTGGACTGTGACCAACCTGATTACCTTGTTTGTACCCCAGCACTTAGCACAGTGCCTGGCACATAGTAAATGCTTAACAAATACCACACACACTCACACACACACACACCTTTTCATATGTGCATTTTCCTGGGTTATCTTCTACTCTGTTGATGACTTGTAGTAGTGGAGTTGTGGGCTCAATTTGGGACCTGTGTATTTTTAGAAAATATTTTTGAAGTGAACAATCTACTTTTGCCCCAAAGATTGTCTTCTATCAATGAGATTAAGGTACCATTAGCCTTACAAGCCAGTCTATGTGATGCTCTTAGTACGCAAAAAGCACTGTTCCAAATGCTGGGATAAATATAGTACATTCAGATTGGACACAATCCCTATCCCACATGGGTCTCTCAATCAAAGGGGCTGGAGAACAGATGTTTGTTCCCATTTTTCAGATGAGGAAACTGAGGCACCAAGAAATTAAACAATTTACCCAAGGTTATACAACAGGCAAGTGGCAGAGCCTGGATTAATCTGCCCACCTGGTGGAAGAACCGTGATCCACTTCCTCCATTCCCTTATCCTGCCAATCATGCGATTTAACATATAAGGGAAGACAGGGTTACAAAGAAACCTGTTTTGTTTACAACCTTATGATAAAAGGGGCCTGCCTACTGTTGACTTATGCACTGGGACTGAGTTGCCACACCACAGGGAAGAGAAAATCTCCCTCTGTGGGGGGAAAAAGAGACAGAGAAAAAAATGGCTTCTTCTGTTTCCATGTGGGTTGATCTGGCAGAACAAATCTACATTGCAAATCTTTACAAATCCTTAGCAGATGAGAGCAGATAAGAGCAGATAAGAATCATCTCTCCTGGGCAAGCAGGAGAATGCTCATCACCTAAGGCTGCAATCTCACATCAGCCTGCACCTGAACCTAGTAATCACTGGTATTTTTATAGTTCTTACTGTGTGCAGATCACTGTACTAACCTCTTGGGAGAAGAGAAAACAACAGAGCTGATAAAAACATCCCCTGCCCACAAGAAGCTTACAGTTTAGTAGTTTTCATTCAAAGATTGAGGTCAAAACCCCTTGACTATTCACCCACCTTTGCTGTGTTTCATTCATTCATTAAATCGTATTTATTGAGCGCTTACTTTGTGCAGAGCACTGTACTAAGCGCTTGGGAAGTACAAATCAGCAGCATATAGAGATGGTCCCTGTGTTTGTCTGTAATGTGCAGCAGAAGAGAGTCAGGTGGCTACCAAGTGGGACTTGGGAGGAAAATGGACAACAGGAGGACACCGAAATGACTGTTGTGTGGTGACTTCAAAGCGGGCAAAGAAACCCAAAGCACATTTTAAAGCCCAGCCCCAAAATATAGTGCTGTGTGGAAGACCACTCTAGTGGGCAGAAGTTGAGGGAGGGGGTTACCCTCCTTGACTAAAGGCTTTGTAAAGACCTGGGTTGCTAGAGGCAGATGGAAAGCGAAGTAGCCCCCGTGGGGGATGAGCCCTCTAGGGCACCAAAGATCCTTCCTATGAGTAAGCAATGCAGGAGGGTGAGTACCTCCACAAGTCTCTTCAGCCAGTATCACCCGCAGGGATAGAAGCTCACTGCCAGGGCTTTGTCTCTAGAAACGAAGGCTATATGTGTATAGAGAGACACAGCATGGCCTAGTGAAAATTGCACAGGCCTGATAGTCAAATTCTAATCCTGGCTCTCTACCTGCCTGCTGTGTGACCTTGGGCAAGGCACTTGATATCTCTACCCCTGTTTCCTCATCTGTAAAATGGGGATTAAATACTTGTCCTCCCTCCCCTTTAGAGATTGACCTCATGTGGGAAAGGGGCTGAATCTGACCTGCATGTGCTGTATCTCAGTACTTAGGACAGGGCTTTACACATAGTAAGTGTGTGGTAAATACTAAAATTATTATTGGCACCAAAGTGCTTAAATACCACAATAATTATTATTAGTACTAGTATGGCTACTAATAATAATAGGAGTCAGCATTCACAGAAGGACTTTTTTCCTAAGGATTCAGTGCTCTCATTTGCCCCATCACATCACACACTGGGAAAGTCTGAAGCTCCCTCCTAGAGAGCCTGCCCCGCTGACTACAGACTCCTACACACTTAGCAAGGAAGTTACACAGCACAGATGGCTGATGTTCAGTTTTCTGCAAAATAGTAAATATAGCATTGCTAAAAAGCCTTCTACAGTACCATGATGACTATATATTTCCCAGTTTCTAAGCAGGGGAACCACAACCCCAGAAAATCACTAGGCCACGAGGAAGCTGGAAACATGATACGTTGTCTACTTGCTAAAGTCGTAATAGTGATAGTATTTATTAAGCCCTGCATGCAGAACATTGTACTGAGCTCTGGGAAAGAGTACACAAATGGGAATAAGACATGGACCTTATCCTTCAAGGGTCTCATAATCCATGAAGGGGGCTCGCAATCGATGAAGGTTTGAAACTGTTTTAGATGTTTGTGCCCAGCTCACTCCGACCTAGGGATATGTGTAGAGGAATCTGGAGAGCCCTGGTGGCTCTGATGTGGAAGTGGAATAAAAAAAAAAATCCAGCTGTATGTGACTCAAGCTTCATAATATCCTTTTCCAAAGTGCAAAAAAAACCACCCAACAATCCTTTCAGGAAATGACTACTCTTGAATAATACATGTCGTGTCTATTTTAGGGATGGAATTGAGTGCTGTAGGCCAGATTATTTGTATCCATTATTCCTGTAAAGTATATGAAGCGTTATGGTGGTGACTCAATGTGCTAGAAGTCATGACGTTGTTTCATGGAAAATATACTGGTAGCATATGTTAAACCTATGCTGGAGTGGGGATGAATTATGATGAATGCAGCACCTGTTTCCTGAACTCCTCTCTTGCTAAAGATAAGTAGAAAAGTAGAATAGGTGGACATTGAATATAGAAAACGTGATAGTTCATGTCCAAGTGGGTACAGGAGAAGCAGCATGGTTCAGTGGAAAGAGCCCAGGCTTTGGAGTCAGAGGTCAGGGGTTCAAATCCCGGCTCCACCAATTGTCAGCTGGGGGACTTTGGGCAACTCTCTTTACTTCTCTGAGCCTCAGTTACCACATCTGTAAAATGGGGGGATTAAGACTGTGAGCCCCTCGTGGGATAACTTGATCACCTTGTAACCTCCCCGGAACTTAGAACAGTGCTTTGCACATAGTAAGCACTTAATAAATGCCATCATCATTATTATTGTTATTATGGGATCATGTTTTGACATCAATCAATGATACTTATTGAGCACTTACTGTGTGCAGAGTAGTGTACTAAATGCTTAGAATACTATAATGCAACAGAGTTGGTAGAACGTTTCCTCCCCACAGTAAGCCTACAGTCTAGTGAGGGAGACGGACATTAACATAAGTTAAGGATAGGTACATAAGTGTTGTGGGGTTGAGTGTGGGGTGAATTTCAAGTGCTTCAGTGGTAAAGATCCAGGAGTGCAGACGATGCAGAAGGGAGGAGTCAGGGGAAAGAAGGTTTAATCAGGGAGGGCCTCTTGGAGGAGATGTAACTTTAATAAGGCTTTGAAGGTGGAAAGGGTGGTGGTATGGTGTATATGGAGAGAGGAGGACCCCGGACACAAGGGGGAGGTGGGAAAGGGGTCAACAGCTGCAGCTTTAAATTCCCTTAGTTGGTAAGTAACCTAAGTGCTTCATAGGGTGTTCAGTACATAGCAGGGTTCAGTAGATATTCAGCTCTCCCATTCTGTGTGCTTTCTTGATTTGGAATCCTTGCTTCCCAATTTTAAAATGAGAATTTGAGGATGTTTTGTCTGCTTGACGACACTTGATACATTTTGTCATTTTCTTCATGCAGATCATTTTCTTATGGTGACGGGTGAGACATGAGATCTTCAGCCTCAAGGCTTTCGAGTTTTTCCTCAAGGGACTCATTATGGAATCGGTAAGCTGGCCACAGACCCTCTGAACATTTTTCCCTTTAGGGTATGTGTTATCCACTTTAGATTTTGCATCATTTTGAAATCAGTTATCCATAGTTCTTTTCTGGGAGAGCCCCCTTTCAACATCACAGGCTGAAGATCAAAGTAGGTTACAGTTTGCGCTATTGGTTGCCATTATTTTACACCTCCTTAGCTATGACAAGGTCAGCAGGTATAGACTTCTATAAATAGAAGAGCCAGTATAAGAGAGCCTGGGGCTGGGAGTCCGAAGATTAGTGCTCAGAGCACTAATCTTGGCTCTACCCTCAAGCCTGCTGCGTGACCATAGGCAAATCATTTAACTTCCCTGGATCTCAGTTTCCTCAGCTGTAAATTGGTAATAAAATACCTGTTTTCCCCACTTTTAGATTGTGAACACCATGCTGTGACTAATCTGATCAACTTTTATCTACCCAGCACATGTGGGGTATTATTATTGTTGTTGTTATTATTATTATTGTTATTATTATTATACCCCCCACAATATTCCACCTAAGCATGTTCTCCATCTTCAATTAAACATAAACATAACACATTATTGGATGGTAGCTCTTACCAGGTGCCCAAGATTGAAATGAAGTCCCCAGTACAATCCCTGCTATTTGGATGGAAAAACACAGGCTGAGAAAAATGAAATGTCTTCTCTTAGATCACAAAGGAAGCTCCTTGAGGCCAGGAATAGGCATGTCGTGTGATTCTGAAGGGCAGTGTGACCTAGTGAAAAGAACACAGGCCTTGGAGTCAGAGGGCCTGGGTTCTAATTCCGACTCTGCCACTTGGCTGTGGTGTGATTTTGGGCAAGTCATTTAACGTCTCTTTATCTCATTTTCCTCATCTATACAATGAGGCAAATGCTAGTTTATTATTATTGTTAATAATAGAATTAATGATCTGACTCCCCACTCCTAATGGCCCAGTTTCAATGGATGCTCCAGAAATGCTAACTGAACTGAACTGCAAATGAGGACTCAGCATCTGAGCTCAGGGTTGTTCACTGTCCAGTCTCTGTTTATCTCCCATTTATTTCTATAGGCTCTCATTCTGAGCCCCAAGGCAGACAGAGTGTAATTATCCCTCCATTTGTTGTCAACCTCCACTGAATTTCCTTTAAGCCTCATTGATACAGCTTCTTAGCTGCCCAGGGGAGGTAAAAGGTTAGGAATCTCAGTTAGATGTATGAAAACAGAAGAACAACAACGTCACGGAGCTGAACAGAGAACACTGAGTGAGTCTTTTTAACTGGATTTCTAACCACTGGGAGGCTTACTGTCTCTACCTAATAGCTTTAAAAACCAAAATTCAAGACTGTAATTCGATCAAATGGCATCAGATGAACTTGGATCACTTGTGTGATTAGCACAAAATAAGCAATTAACAAACACCACAATTATTGTTTGTGTTATTATTGAGCACCAGTCTCATAGAAGTGATTAAACTGACAGCAGTGCATCTTGACAAACTAAAGCTATACAGAGACAATGCAGTAGGAGGCAAGTTCAATTTTGATTTAAATTTCATCTTGTCCTCAGCAGCATGTCTTTTAGGTCTTGAGCCTGTATAGGGCTGACTTCAGGTAGCGGGCAAGGGAAGCCATCACTTTAGTGAATGAATGGTATCATTTTGGGAACTCCTGAAGATAGCTATGGCCATTGCAGATCAGCCCTGAGATGGCCACCATTGTTTTTGGTCCTCCCAAAGAGGCCCATTGTCACTTCAAGGCTTACCACAGATTGCCGCTGCCTTGGAACTAAAGTAATAGTGGGGTGTGAGACTGAGTCTCAGAGCCAATGACAGGGGCAGCAGAAAAGGAGTAGTGGTAGGTGGGGAGTCTGGTGGATTTTTCCTCCACCCCAGTGTTGCTGAATGTCTGAAGCCAGCCCTGGGCCTGAGAACTGTAAAAAGGCTGTTTGTTGCCCGGGGAAATAACGATTGGAATGTTACTCCACTGGACATAAAGATACAGGTTTCTGGTTGGTACTTCCCCCTGACATTTCCTGCGGGGCTCAGTGGGAAAAGCAGAAGTCGAGGTAAGGGTCCTTCAGTTTTGCCTCTAACAACCTGGGTGCCAGGGAGGCAAACTCCTTCCTTATTTATCTAAGGGGAGCTACAACCTCCATCAAGAGGGTGTTGTCTGGAGTGCCCGATAAGGCTCTTGTAAAGTCCTTTGCAAATTGCAAAGTGCTATTTGGATGCTTTGCCCTTAAAGCCACTTGTTGGTTTAAGTGGAGAGACTAAGAGGCTGTTTATCTAATGCCACCTTATCAAGATGAAAACTCCCAAAGTTCCCTGTGGGTGTCCTTCAAAGGGCTAGCTGGATGCAAGGGAGGAGATTTACCTCCTAGGTGAACGAACAGCGCTTAGTACAGTGCTCTGCACACAGTAAGCGCTCAATAAATACGATTGATTGAACAGATCAGAAGGCACCCCATCTTATTCGGATTACTGCTGAATGTGGGCCCTCCCAGCAGGAAGTATGGACAAACCCATCAGCCACTATTAGGAAACAGCAGCAGGAAGCAGGCAAATGGAGCAGGCAGGAGGCTGAAAATGAGGAGCCTCCCTTGTTGCAAGGGTGACAGGCCTAGTGGAATGGGGGTGGAACTGGGAGTCAGGAGAAGCAGGTTCTAGTCCCCGCCCTGCCAATGGCCTGCTGTGTGACCTCAGGCAAGTCACCTAACCTCTCTGATACTCAGTTTCCTCATCTGTAAAATGGGGATAAAGATATCTGCCGCTCCTTCTTAGACAATGAGCCTAAGGTGGGATAGGGACTGTGCTCAATCTAGTTAGTAACAATCCCAGCATTTAGCACATGGTGAGGGCTTAATAGCATAAATCATACCATAAATAAATGTCATAAATAGAAGCAGTGTGGTATAGTGGATAGAACACAGGCCAGGGAATCAGAGGAGTTAGGTTCTAATCCCAACTCTACCATTTCTCTGCTTTGTGACCTTGGGCGAGTCACTTAACTTCCCCTGTGCCTCCGTTTTCTCATCTGTAGGATTAAATCCTACTCCCTTCTTCTTAGGGTAGGAGCCCCATTTGGGACAGGGACTATGTCCAACCTGATTATCTTATCTCTGCCAGTGTTTTATAGAGTGCATGGCACATAGTAAGCATTTAACAAGTACCATAATTCTTCTTCTTATTTTAATTATTAACTCAATAGAAAGAGGTTTATGTGACGTTGAGAGGAACAATGAGACCACCTCAGAGAAGCTCAGGGGATCATTGTTTCTGGGGGCAGGCTTCTGAGCCCTCCCCTGTCACTGACCAAAAAACCTAAGCAGGGAGACCTCTCTTAGAGGGAGGAGAAAAGGCCCAGAAAATATTTTTCTTCCCAGTGGAAATTCACAGAGAGAACCCTAAGTGGTTGGTGTTTCTCTGATCTTGTCTTGCCCTCATCAGAGGGGAGGAGAGGCCTTTTATGAGGCACCTATCAACATGATATATTATTAAACATTTCTTTGTACCAAGCACTGTCCTAAGCGCTACTGTAGATACAAGAAAATCAGATGTGGCTCAGTTTTGGTCCCCCAGCGTTTAGAACAGTGCTTCACATGTAGTAAGTGCATAACAAGTACCACAAAAAAAGGCATTTTATCCACATTTGTACAGATGAGGAAACTGAGGCCCAGGGAGTGTAAGTGACTGGCCAGAGGCTAACCCACCCACCACCCATTCAGTCCCCTAGGCTATTCCCCTCTACAAATTCTACAAATCAGGAAGGAGAAGTTGAGTAACTTCTCTGTGGGTGCACAGGATGCTTGGGGCAAAACAGGAAGAATTTCTGCCTCTGCGATTGCTTTCCCCACCAGGCATGCTGCAAATATCAGGCTTGGAAGCCCAACCCGACTAGAGCAGTAAGAAACAGTGTGACCTACTCACAGGCCTGGGAGTCAGAGGGACCTGGGTTCTAATCCTCCATCGGCCACTTGTCTACTGTGTGACCTTGGGCAAGTCACTTCACTTCTGTGGACCTCAGTTACCTCATCTGTAAAATGGGGATTAAGACTGTGATCCCCATGTGAGGCAGGGACTGTGTCCCACTGGATTAAGTTGTTACAGTGCCTGGCACACAGTAAGCATTTAACAAATTTCATTAAAAAACCAAACCGGGTATGAGTTGGGAAACGCTGTGGGTGTTGTTGGAATGCCTTGTACTTAAAAATCTTGTGGATTCAGATTCCTGGTCATCTGAAAAATTTGATTATTTGCCATCATCCAGCTGAGCGTGAACCAATGCAGCTCAATCAATGGTATTTATGGAGCATTTACAGTGAGCAGAGCACTGTAAATAAGCATGAACCAATGCAGCTCAATCAGTCAGTGGTATTTATGGAGCATTTACTGTGAGCAGAGCACTGTAAATAAGCATGTGGAAGAGGATAGTACAGTAGAGTTGGTAGACATTATCCTTGTCCCCCAGGAGCTCACAGCCTAGAGGGGGAGACAGACATTAAAATAAATCACAGAAAAAGGAAATGGCAGAGTACAAGGATATGGCCATAAGTGCTGTGGGGCTGGGAGTGGGGTGGATATCAAGTGCTTAAGGGATACAGATCCAGTGCACAGATGACTTAAAGGGGAGAGTGGTTAGGGGAAGTGAGGGTCTAGCCAACGAATACCATTCCTCACCCAAGGAGCAGCACCAGATGAGGAGCACTTAAAGTGGGCATCTGGGAACAGTAGAGCTGTCCTTTGCTTGAAAGGTGGCACTGCTTATGGTGAGATTGTATCTATGGGTGGGAGGTCAATGGGAGAATCTCTTGCACACTTTTACTCTGTGTCCATAAAAATTCAGCAGCGGATCTATTCTAGCCCTTGCTATTTGGGACAGTATTGCTCAGTCACTGAGGGCTAATAATAATAATAATAATGATGGCATTTATTAAGCACTTACTATGTGCAAAGCACTGTTCTAAGCGCTGGGGAGGTTACAAGGTGATCAGGTTGTCCCTCGTGGGGCTCACAGATTTAATCCCCATTTTACAGATGAGGGAACTGAGGCCCGGAGAAGTTAAGTGACTTGCCCAAAGTCACACAGCTGACAATTGGTGGACCAGGATTTGAACCCATGACCTCTGACTCCAAAGCCCGTGCTCTTTCCTACTGAGCCACACTGCTTCTCAATAGGGAAAAAGTGGGGCAGCAGATTGAGTGCTTGAGTTGAGTTTCCAGTAGTGGGGATGATTTACACTGAGTCATCCACACTCTCTCACCCAGTCAGTCCCCTGTGCCTAGAGAGGCACATATTACAAGATGACTGGTGACTATAAGAGGTGCATAGCCTGTGTGCAAGGGTCAGAAAAATACTATGACTTTAATAGCTGCAGACCTCCTAAGTCAGGGCTCCTAACTAGAATAATCAGTCAATCGATCAGTGGTTTTTATTGAGCAATTACTATGTGTAGAGCACTGACTAAGCGCTTGGGAGAGTACAACAGAATTAGCAGACACGTTCCCTGCCTATAATGAGCTTACCAGTAGTACTTCTATTATAATCAATCAATCGTATTTACTACCACTTCTACCAGTACTACTACAACTATTACTAGTATCCCTACTAACTAGTACCACCACCACTACTACTACCAGTATTACTACTACCTCCGCTTACTACTGCTAGTACCACTATTAGCCCCACTGCTTCTACCATGACCACTACTATTCCTACTAGGGAAGATCTGCGGAAACCGTTAAGCAAAATCTCTTCCCGTGGGACGGGATTCTACGTGTCTTCTCGAGTTAGCTGCGGGGGGAGAGGTCTGGAAGTTTGTGGGAATATATAGAGAGTGGGGAAGTGGGGGCTGGGGTGGGAATGGAATTGGATGGGATTTCCTAGTTGGCCATTGATCGCAGTGGAATCAGTCACAGTTTGAAGCAGCTAAAAGGTTAATACACACGTTTCTACAGATGAATTCATGGGGAAAATAGCTCCTGTGAATGTAACCACGTTCTGAAATGTTTCATTCCCTTTGAAAATGGAAAATAAGAGCACATCCATTTTATGGATTTAAACCCTGAATAATTTCACTTGTAGATGATGCTTTTTTTTTTCTTCCCTGGAGGCTTGGAAGGGGCAAATGCTTCTGAAACTGGTTCATTTCAAATATTTTGTGTTTGGGGCTCATAAACCAACAAACAGGTTTTCTTGAGAATTAAACGCCAGCAGCAACAAACTGGCTTCCAAGCTGAGATGCGGATGCCAACCTCCAGCCTAGAGCGACTCTTTTTGGCTGAGTAATAAACCCCAGAAAATTGAGGTTTACAAAGCAGAAGCAGGCAGATAGATCATCAAGAGTAAGGGCTGGAGTGTGTTTCTCCAGTCCTTCTGAGCCGTCTCAGTTTCATGGTAGGGGGAATCATAAGTGATCAAACCACCCAACAGCAAACAGCATTTGAGTTCACTTAGAGATGAATCTCAAATCCTAAGTGGTTTATAGCGATTTGGGCCTGGGGAGTGTCATGGGCCCGACATACGCTGTTGCCTAAATTCCCTTCCATATCCTGTCCTCTTTGGGCAGAGCATGCTGCGGTGTTTACACATGGTCTGTGATCAAGCACAACTCCACAGGGTATGTGATGTGGAGAAAGACATTCAATCCCCTTTGTTTGACTGGCATGGATGAAGTGTGATTATGTGAACTATCTCTTTCTCTCCCTCTTCGTTCCTCTTCCTATAAACTGTAAACTCCTTGTGGGAGGGATTGCATCTACTAGCTATTATATTGTACTTTCCCAATTGCTCAGGGCAGTGCTCTGCACACTGTAAGTGCCAAACAAATACCACTGATTGATTTCTCTCCTTGTTCCACTTCTCCCATTGTTCTCTAACCCTTTCCCTCTCTTTTTCTCCTCCTTCTTTTGCTCTTCCCCCATCAATCTGTCCCTCCTTCATCTCCCTTTCTCTCTCTGTCCCTCTTTCTCTTTTTCCTATCTGCCCCTTTCCCCCACATCCTCTCTTCCTCTATATCACCCAGTCTCTCCTTTGAATAGAGGAACAAGGATGGGTGAGGGAGGGGGTGGAGAATCCTGCTATAAATACATTCCACTGAGGAGAAAGAAGTCAGGTTACAATGGTTCTCAGGGCTGCATCCCTGATGGGAAACCCCACAATTGGCCACATGGGTAAACCTTTTTAAAATCTTGCCCAGGTGAGGCACAAACACCAGAAAGATTTCATCCTTTTTTTTTAATGTCGCTTTAATTGCACAAATCTTTTTTGTAATCACCTCTGATAAGAATAATAAAAACAATGGTACTTGTTAAGCACTTACTATGAGCCAAGCACTGCTGGGGTAGATACAAGTTTATCAGGTTGGACACAGTCTCTTTCCCACAAGAGGATCACACTTTTAATTCCCATTTTACAGATGAGGTAACTGAAGCCCAGAGAAATGAAGTGACTCGCCCAAAGTCACACAGCAGACATAAGGTAGAGCTGGGATTAGAACCCGTCTTACTCCCAGGCCCTTGTTCTGTCCACTAGGCCACACTGCTTCTACTCACCCATCCCTAAATCTCTGATCAGTGGAGAGGAGAGCAATCCGCCAGCAGGCAGTAGGAAGGTGAACAAGGAGCTTTGTTCAGCTAAGACGTCTCAGAAATCCGCACTCGCTTTACCACCTGATTGAGACAGTGTTTGCATTTTCCTGTGTCAACTGGCGAAACCAAAAACACATGTTGGAACTGCTAGGTAAAGTGTGGGCATGCGGAGACACACGCTTCATTTAGAAAGCATTGACTGACTCGGGCTTGCTCTAAAAGTCTCTTATTGTGGCTGAGCTTGGCTTTCAAAATGAAGAAATCAATAGCAAAATCTGACACAATCTGTGGGTTTTTGCTTCAGAAACAAAGAGCTGAAACGTTCTGGTCAGAGAAGATCCTGAAATGAGTACTGAAAGAGTAATGGATTTCTGAGATGAAGAATGGGGCTAGGGCTTGGTTCTACAAGTCTTCATTACCCAGAAAGTGTCCCAAGAAATCCATCGCCCCTTCCCTCTAAAGGATTACTTTGCTGGCTGTTCTGGCATCTCACAAAATTCATGGACCAAAGGCATCCTGTGGCCTAGGGAGGTAGAGGCAGCATTTATCAAGTGCCCAAAGCAATGTGGCAAAGTAAAGCACAGGACTGGGAGCCATATGACCTGAGTTCTAATCCTGGTTCTGCCATTTGTCTGCTGTGTGACTTTGGATAAGTCATTTAAACTCTCTGGGCCTCCGTTTCCTCATCTGTAAAACAGGGATAAAATACATGTTTTTCCCCATTTTTATCCATGAGTCCCAGTTGGGCAGAGACTATCCAATTTCATTTTCTTGTATCCTCTAGACTGTAAGCTCATTGTGGTCCAGGAACACATTTACCAACTCTGCTATAATGTACTCTCCCAAGTGCTTAGAACAGTGCCCTGCACATAGTAAGCACTCAATAAATGCCACTCAATGATTGATTGATCAATCTGTTTCAGCCCAAGATCATACAGTGGGAAATAAATACCACCATTATTATTATGATTCTCCTAGCCATTTCCTATGAGGAACATAGCACTAAAGTCTTTCTGGGGACAATGGGTAGGTAGCAGTCATGATGTATTATACCTGCCAGATAGACAGGCTTGAGTTGAGCCAGCTGAAGTTAGCTGGTCTTTAAGGTTGGAGGAGGTTATGATCATTTGCATTGCTATCTGGAAATGAATCAGATAACTTTAAGTGGTTACCTTTTGCAACGATGTCTCAGATGTAAAACTTAGGCAAATGCTAAAACTTGCTTTCCTTGTCTTTCAGGTAGTGAGGCATGCAGGTCTCATCCTCCCTTTAGCCTGCTAACCCCTACCATTTACAGTTACACATTTACATGTACAGTAACGTATTCTAGTACTGTTAAAAGAAATGTTTAACTCTTGTAAAAACTTTTCCCTTCATGGGGCATGAGCTTTATGTGCCTGTGATCTTGAAATAGAAGAGTTCAGTCAGGTACTACAGTTCCTTGGACTGTAGGTCTTGAAATGAGTTCTCTGATATAAGGGGCTGCCATCACTCAATCAGTGACATTTATGGAGTGCTGTGTGCAGAGCATTGTATTTAGCACTTATACTAATTACTAAACACTGTCTATGAGCCATGGGGAAGAGCATCAGAAAGCATCATCTTGCTGAAACTGGTTCCTACCTGCTAGATTTCTGTTTTTGCAGCCTCAAGGCAGTGTGGCCTAGTGGAAAAAGCCCAGAATTGGGGGTCAGGAGACCTGTGCTTGAGCCCCAGATCCCCCAGTTGCCTGCCATGTGTCTTGGGATAAATCACTTAAACTCTCTGAGTCTTAGTTTCCAGGGTCTGTGTCCAATCGGACGGTACTTCCCTAAGTTCTTAGTAGCGTGCCCTGCATACAGTAAGCACCCCATAAATACCATTAATTGATTGACTGATTGCTCACGTATATACCCAAGTGTTTAGCCCATTTTGCTTGGTATATACTAAGTGCTTTTAAAGAACATCATGTAAATGTTTCCCCCAGCTGGAGAGCAGTCAAGAAAGAGCAACAGAAGTGATATAAGGGGAGGAGCAAGCAAGATAGAGAGGCTCAAATAGGCACAGGCTGGTTGAGGGATGATTGATGCTCCAGCATTAGCACAATGGCCAAGAAATGCACTTTGACCTCACTCATCTGGTTAGCTCTGTCCAAAAGTGGAAAAAAAAAAACGTGGTGCAGAAAATCCAATATATTGGGTGTACAAAGAGGCTATAATGGTTGTCCCTTCCCAGCTGGCTCCTTGGTTAGCCCCCTCCAAAGAAACCTTCAGGACCTTAGGGTGACCTGGGGACTCCCAGAAGCTACCCAAGATTCTAGGTTAAAGTTCAGGTCTGCAGTGGTCCCTGGACCACTGTAAGTTCCTTGAGGGCGGATAGTGGGCATTCTAACACTATTGTACTTTCCCAAGCTCTTAGTACAGTGCTCTGTGTACAGTAGGGGTTCAATAAATACTATTGATCAATTGATTGAGGATCCATTTGTGGGACTAAGAGCAGGCTAGGAAAAACAGTGCAGGATACATTTAAGAAGCAATCCTGATCTGGAAGTCTGTGAGGCCTAGTAATCTGGTCCAGGATGGTGGCAGAAGGAATCTGAGTCTGAGTGAGAGAGCTGGGTTCTGATCCCAACTTTGCTACTGACATGCCACTTTGGACAAATGTCTTGACTTTGCTGAATCTCATTTTTGTGAAATAGGAAATATCACTCCCTCTACCTTGCCGGGAGGTGAAAGGGCTTTGGGAAATTAAAAATCCATGTAAATTCATGGCAGTATTGTCATGACCCATCTTTAGTTTGTTTACTTCAGGGAATGAGTCATTGGAATGCTGTGATGTGTATTTATTTATCCAAGAACAGGCCGTATGACCACACCAAAGACAAAGGGGAAATGAGTTCTGAAAATTAATAATTAAAATGTCATACAGTTTAATGGTCTCCTTATTTTTCATCCTTCGTGTTTTTCACCATGCTCTAAAAGCAACTACTTGCCTTTTTTTCCAAAGCGGGGCACCTACCAGAAAATATAGAAAAGCATTCAGATGGAAAGTACTCAGTTTGGTTTGGATAACACTGGGGTCCAGAATGTGTTTGTTTTCCGCATTTAGAGTTTAAAACCTTTTTTGACTACATTCTAACTCCTAGCTTAGGCCGTGCTGTGAGGCCAGTGGAAGGAACACTGGTCTGGGAATCAGAATCAGGAGACCTGAGTTCTAGTTCTGGTTCTTCCTGTAACTGGCCAACTTGGGCAAAGGGTGAACGTGTACTTGGCAATGTGCTGCGCCTCTGCCCACTGACACACTTGTTGCATCTGGATCCCAGTGGCAACACACGGACAGAAATGGAAGTGCGAGTGGCTCAGTGCAAGCCACTAGCACTATCATCAACTCCTCTGCACTGGTTCTCGTTTCTGAAATCTCATGCCCGAAGTTCCTCCATCATTTCTGAGGAGAGGTTCTATTATCAGCTGCTAGCATCCTGCTATGTATCCTCTGGTTACTCAGTAGATACTGTGAGCCCTCACTTATCAAGAAGTTGTTCAGCCTACATTTTCCTCCAAGACGTCCATTTGAAAAGAATGCAAGACAAGCATTATGGGGCAAAAACAATCAATCAAAGCATAATCTTAGCCTCATCACAGGTCTAAACTTCCAGAATTGCCTAGGTAATTGCCTAAGCTAGGAAAGCAGACTGGCCCTGTGGAAAGAGCAAGGGGCTTGGGAGTCAGAGGGCCTAGGTTCTAATTCTGGTTCTGCCAGCTGTCTGTTGTGTGACCTCGGGCAAGTCACTTAATTTCTCTGTCCCTCAATTTCCTCAACTGTAAAATGAGGATTCAATATCTGTATTCCCTTCTACTTGAATTATGAGCACCATGTGGGACAGGGTCTGTGCCTAACCTGATTAATTTGTATCTACCCCAGAGCTTAGAACAGTGCTTGACATATAGTAAGCACTTAACAAATACCTCCCAGCTCCCCAGCCCCCCCAAAAAGAACCATCTTGTTACTTTGGCCTAAATTACACAGATACAGGTTTTGAAAGGCAAGTGAGAAAGAGGGGAAAGGAGATGGAGAAACAGTTCCATCAGATTCCCAGATTGCTCTTTCTTCTTCTTTTCTGTGGGCTGAGTTGAACTGGGCTTCACTGGTTTTAAACCAAGGATGTTTAGGTTCTTCTCACCTAAGAAGGGCTCTGCCCAGGTGTCTGTATTTCAGTTCTGGTCTGAATGAATGAAGAAGACTTGCAGAGGTTTAAGTTGTCAGATACTAGAAAATTGAAATCAGCCAAGGGATGCTTCAAACCCAGAATAAATGCTTAATACAGTGCTCTTCTTACAGAGCACTTTATGGACCACCACGCCCCATTTATCGAGCGCTTATTGGGCAGAGCACTGGACTAAGCACTTGGAACAGTAAATCAACAGAATTGGGAGACACGACCCCTGCCCTCTGACTCGTGACGTCGTTATGTTGCATTGCCCATGGCACATTGTGATGATGTCATTGAGCAGTGAGGCTGTTTCATGGCAACAGCTGTGACTGTCAGCAGAGATGGGAAAAGGGGAAGAGAAGCAGGAGAGACGGGGAGGGAGAAGAGTGGGAGAAGCGGGGGAGTGAGGGCTAATAGTGTGATGGGCCAGCTCTGGCACTGACCAACGCTTGGTGGTCTCCACCTTAGCCTGAGTCTCTGTTCAAGAGCTACACTTATCTTCAAGAAGAGATAGATATGGTTCTCAAGGCATAGGTTGAGAACCTGTGGACTAGAAGAATAAGCAGGGGGACATGCATGGCGTAGAGGATAGAGCGTGGGCTTGGGAGTCAGAAGGTTACCCTAACCCTAATTCTGGCTCTGCCACTTGTCTGCTGTGTGACCTTGGACAAGTCACTTCACTGTGCCTCAGTTACCTCATCTGTAAAATGGGGATTGAGACTGTGAGTCCCACGTGGGACAGGAACTGTGTCCAACCCAATTTGCTTGTATCTTCCCTAGTGCTCAGAACAGTGTCTGGGACATAGTGAGCGCTTAACAGATGCCACAATTACTAAGTGGAGGTGGGGGTGGAGGGGAAGGAGGGCATTAGGGCTCTCTAGTTACATGAGGGCTTAGGGTCAAACCAGCCTTTTTCATTTGCTCAAAAGCCACTTCAGAAATCCCAAACTGGACAGTCCTACTGTTTCCCATCACCTATTGTCCTACAACTCTGGAACTTATCAAAGCCATTATAGGCTTTGTATCACAAATCAGCTGAGCACAAGAAACATGGGAGATGGCTCCTATCAATCAATCAGTTAAATTTAATGAGCATCTACTGTGGGCAGAGCACTATGCTCAGCACTTGGGAGAGTACAGTAGAGTTAGTAGACAAGATCCCTTGTCTACTATGAGAGGCAGCGTGGCTCAGTGGAAAGTGCACAGGCTTGGGAGTCAGACGACATGGGTTCTAGTCCTGGCTCAGCCACTTGTCAGCTGTGTGACTTTGGGCAAGTCACTTCACTTCTCTGGGCCTCAGCTACCTCATCTGTAAAATGGGGATAAAGACTGTGAGCCCCCCGTGGGACAACCTGATCACCTTGTATCCCCCCAGCACTTAGAACAGTGCTTCACACATAGTAAGCACTTAACAAATGCCATCATTATTATCCCTGACCACAGAGAGCCTACAGTATTACTTAGGGGACAGGCACTGAAATAATTTACGGATAGGAGAAAGAAGGGCTTTGAGAGTAGAGTTTGTAAATTGGGAGGGTGTGAGTGGGGAAGGGCTAAGGTGTAGTAGGGAGAATGTATGTCGGGAAGAAGAGAGATGAATTGGAGAAGCATCCTTGAGCAACCTTCTCACTGTACCTGAACTTCATCTATCTTGCTGCTGACCTCTCGCCCACATCCTACCTCTGGCCTGGAATGCTCTTCCTGCTCATATCAGACTGATAATTGCTCTCCTCCACTTCAAAGCCTTACTGAAGGCATATCTCCTCCAAGAAGCCTTCCCTGACTAAGCCCTCCTCTCTTCTCCCACTCCCTTCTGCATCCTCCCTCCCATCCCCACAACACATATGTATATATCTGTAATTTATTTAATTATTTATGTATAATGATGTCTATCTCTCCCGCTAGATTGTGAGCTCACTGTGGACAGGGAATGTGTGTGTTGTTTCATTGTACTCTCCCAAGTGCTTAATACTGTGCTTTGCACACAGTAAGCACTCAATAGTCAGTCAGTCAGTCAATGGTATTTATTGAGCACTTACTGTGTGCAAAGCACTGTACTAAGCACTTGGGAAGTACAAGCTGGCAACATAGAGAGACGGTCCCTACCCAACAGTGGGCTCACAGTCTAGAAGACCTGATTTGGGTCTCATCTGGATTTTCGAAAAGCTTGCCTAGATGAACAAAATCAGAAGCCCGCTCCAAAACACCCAACTGCCTGAGCCCGGGCTTTGGAGTCAGAGGTCGTGGCTTCTAATCCCAGCTCTGCCACTTGTCAGCTGTGTGACCCCGGCCAAGTCACTTCACTTCTCTGGGCCTCGGCAGATGAATGACTAAATGGAGAAGAGGAGATTTTACAAGGGCTCAGAAGATGGAGAGAGTGGAGGTTTGGCAATTCTCAAGGAAGAGGGAATTCCAGGCAAGAGGAATAATAATAATGATGGCATTTGTTAAGCGCTTACTATGACCCAAGCACTAGGCGTGAGTCAGAGGTCAAAGGTAGGGAAAGTCACAAAGGGTCCTTGTGAGGTGCCTGCACCTTTAAGACCCGAGGCAGGTAATGGTAGTGATGAATCCAAAGGAGGGAAGTGTCTAGTTGGGGATGAACCCATTTTGGAGGGAACCCTAGAGGAGAGGAAGAGAAGGAGTTTTGCGGGCGGGCAGGGATTATGCAAGGTTGAACAGTAAGGGGCTTCTAGTTCTGCAGTGAAGTGGGAAAAGCAAAAGAACATATTCTTCCTGCAGCAAGAGTCCAAAAGCAGGCAGTGTCGCTACAGTCTAAAAAAGAAAATAATTGAGAAAAACCATGTTTGCTCTATTTAAACAATCCACGAGGGACTGGAGTTTGGACTCTCCGTGATAGCTCTCCAACCTCCTCGCTAGCGTTTCTGGCAAGAAGGAAGCTGTGAATTAGTTCAAAAGTAGAGCTTTATCATCTCGTTTCCTGACTAAACCCACCCTGTCTCTTCCTCCCCAACTGGGCGGTGAAAGGCTTTTGACTGTGAATTGAGCTCACGACCCTCACTCTCCCGTGGGATGTGAGCGGCCGCTTTTGGGAGGTATCGGGGGGCAGTTATTATGATGGATGCTCGTTCAACATACTGCCTGGATCTGGTAAATTAGGGCTTTGATGGTGGATTCCCAGAAAGCTGATGCAATGAGACTCCGGGAGTATCTAAAGGTATCGACTGAACCACCTAATAGAGGGAGGTTTTCTCTAGGGACTGTAGAATGGATCTGGATCAGCAGGGAGGAGGGGGAAACCCTAGCCAGATAGCTCTTTTGTATTAAGCTTAATGTCCTGATGTAACACCATACATTTAACTTAAGCAAAAGCAGAGTGGCCTAATGGATAGAAATCAGGCCTGGGAGTTAGAAGGGCCTGGGTTCTAATCCCAGCTCTGCCCCTCATCTGCTGTGTGATCTAGGGCAAGTCACTTAACTTCTCTGTGCCTACCTCATCTGTAAAATGGGGATTAAGGCTGTGAGCCCCATGTGGGACAGGGACTGTGTCAAACTTGATTAGCTCGTATCTACCTCAGTGCGTAGTACAGTAACTGGCACATAGTAAGCGCTTCACAAATACCATAAAAAAGGGCCACTGCAGCAGAGATGAGCTGCATTCTCAATGCCACTTTGCCAAACAGAATATTTTCATCAGGCCGGACTGGACGTACATTCAGTCCACTGAACTTCACAGGTGGAAGTATCAGATAAGACAGGCAGATTTTTAAAGGTTCGGACCAGCAAGGAATGCTTGTCTAGAAATCTGTGATTTATGCAAACCATCAGTCTCAGGAGCCTTTAGGAAACAAATGCAGCAGGACGGCAGGGAAGTGGCTGGACTCTAAAATATGTCTAATTGATGATAATTGATTTCTGGGTAATTTTAGGGAAAAGAGCATATCGAACCTTGGTTCACAAACCAATCCCCCGTTGGTAACTTGGTTCTTTGGAGAAAATTGGTTCTGACTGATAAAATTTAGACTTAAGACACCACCTTCAGTATCATCAACCCAAGGGCAATAGGTAATCATATTATGTTCAGATATGCCTTGGGGGAGAAGGAGACTGTAAACCCTTGCAGTTGCTGGACACATGCCTTTGGATGATGGTGCCGAAAGTAGCTTCACATGTGTTCAGACCATTCCTGTTTTTCTCAGTAGGAAAAGAACACTTGGAGGTCCATACAACAGATCAGGTACTGAGGTCCAGCTATCATCCCAACTGGTGTAAAAAGTCTGTTTGTTTCCGTACTTTAGAAGTTTTTGTTAGATTGCGTGGGAAAACATCATGAAATACAAGAGGTTTGACCTGGGTCAGGATTTAAAGTGCAAAGAGGATTATGGCTGAAAAATCAGGTGGTGGAGGAGAAGGAGGAGGTGAGAACCATAAACTCCTAACAAAAGTAGAAAACACAAGCATTTACCAAGATATAGTATCCCATTATGCAGACTGTGGAAGGGTATCCTAAGGGGATGGGGGCAGAGGCCACAGCCTAATCTGCTAAAGAAATTGAAACAGTAGCCAAGCAGGAGTTTTGCTGTTTGGACACCTGAGAATCGTGCCCAGGGGAAATGAAAAGATGGAGCTTTTCATTGCATCTGAGTTTTCTGGCTGGACGTAACAGGATGCAGCAGTGCTTGGCCACATGTACATGGCCAAATGGAATGAAGACCAGAGAATGATTCCAATCGTGTAGGCTGGATCCCTCCCCTTGAACCTTATTTTGTTGTGAAGGAGAAAGATTGGGGTGGATGCTAAATCCATCCTACTGTGGTGATAGAAATCTCTGTTCACATCCTCTCCCTCTGAGCCAGCCAGGGTTTAGGAGGTGGGGTGGAATAGGGCTGTGCTCAAAGTGGGGAGAGGGGCTCAAGTGATCTCCACCTTCAACAGTCAATGGTATTTATGATAATTATAATAATTATAGTATTTGTTATGTGCTTACCTTGTGCCAGGCACTCTTCTTAGAGCTGGGGTGGATATAAGGTAATTAAATTGGACACAGTCCCTGTCCCACAGGGCTCACAGTCTTAGTAGGAGGGAGGTGGATTTAATCTCCATTTTACAGATGAGGTAACTGAGGCACACTGAAGTGACTTTCCCAAGGTTGCACAGCAGATAAGTGACACAGCCAGGATTTGAATCCAGGTCCACTGACTTTCAGGTCTGTGATCTTTCCACTAAGTCATGCTTCTTTATTGATTCCTTGCTGTCTGCAGAGTGCTGTAGAGGACACTTGAATCAATCATTGGTATTTATTGAGAGATTACAGTGGGCTGAACACTGGACTAATCAATCGGTGGTAATTATTGAGCACTTACTGTCTGCAGACCGCTGTTCTAAGCTCTTGGGAGAGTACAAGACCAAAGAGTTGTGAGCCCCACGTGGGACAGGGACCATGTCCAACTTGATTATTTATATCTACTCCAGTGCTCAGTATATTGCCTGGCACATAGTAAGCACATAACAAATACCTTAAAAAAAAAAAAGCTAGGGTTGATAGGCATGTTCCCTGCCCACAACAAGCTTACAGTGTAGAGGGGGAGGCAGACATATAAATAAATTACAGATATGTACATAAATGCAGTGGGGCTGAGGGTGGGTTTTTTTTAATGGTATTTATTAAATGCTGTTCTAAGTGCTGGGGTGGGTGCAAAATAATCAGATTGGGCACAGTCCATATAATAATAATAATGGCATTTATTAAGCGCTTACTATGTGCAAAGCACTGTTCTAAGCACTGGGGAGGTTACAAGGTGATCAGGTTGTCCCAGGGGGGTCTCTCAGTCTTAATTCCTGTTTAACAGATGAGGTAACTGAGGCCCAGAGAAGTTAAGTGACTTGCCCAAGGTCACATAGCAGACAAGTGGCGGAGCCAGGATTAGAACCCAGGTCCTTCTGACTCCCAGGCCCATGCTCTATCCACTAGACCATGTTGCTTCTTGTGTTTTACTTGAATATCAAGTGCCCAAAGGGTTCAGGTCCAAGTAAATAGATGACGCAGAAGGGAGAAGGGTTAGGGGAAAAGAGGACTTAAATGGGGAAGGCCTCTTGGAGGGGATGTGACTTAAATAAGACTTTGAAGGTGGAGAGAGTGGTGGTCTGGCATATATGGAGGGGGAAGGCCAGAGGGAACACTGGGAAAGGAGTTGGTGGTGGTGATGAGATTGAGGCTCAGTGAGCAAGCTGATAATAATGATAATGATGGCATTTATTAAGCGCTTACTATGTGCGAATCACTGTTCTAAGCGCTGGGGAGGTTACAAGGCAATCAGGTTGTCCCACGGGGGCTCACAGTCTTCATCCCCATTTTACAGATGAGGTAACTGAGGCACAGAGAAGTGAAGTGACTTGCCCAAAGTCACACAGCTTAGAATAGGCAGAGCCGGGATTTGAACCCATGACCTCTGACTCCAGAGCCCGTGCTCTTTTCCACTGAGCCACGCTGCTTCCTCTAGCTGATCCCCAGACTGAGCCCCTTCCTTCCTCTCCCCCTCGCCCCCCTCTCCATCCCCCCATCTTACCTCCTTCCCTTCCCCACAGCACCTGTATATATGTATATATGCTTGTACATATTTATTACTCTATTTATTTATTTATTTTATTTTACTTGTACATATCTATTCTATTTATTCTATTTTGTTAGTATGTTTGGTTTTGTTCTCTGTCTCCCCCTTTTAGACTGTGAGCCCACTGTTGGGTAGGGACTGTCTCTATATGTTGCCAACTTGTACTTCCCAAGCGCTTAGTACAGTGCTCTGCACACAGTAAGCGCTCAATAAATACGATTGATGATGATGATGATGATGATGCTAGAGGAGTGCACCTAATTGCCAGTCCCGCTAGAGCTGCAACAATGCCTAGGCCCTGTCTGGGCTGTGCCTGTCTGTCTGCTTCTCTCTCTCTGTTGATCAGATATGCTGGCTGAATGCTCAGTTCTCCATTTCATTTTGCCTAGGTAGACACTAAGCAGCCCCAACCTTGATGTCTTTGTTTTGGGGCATCTCTCTGAAATACTTCTTTGTGTTGTTAAATAAGGCATGTGCCTGACACAGGCCTGGCCCTGCTGATGTAATCCCCTGGTGTGGTTGTGGAAGGTTGGGTTTGGGGTGGGGAGAGAATGGCAGATGGGATCCCGGGCCCGTTGGTTGGGTGGAAAGGCTACAAATCGGCCAGAGCACTCGGGTCCCAGAAGTCTGGGGAGACCAGCTGCCTCTGAGGAGTGAGGCCCCAGGTAAAGGCAACTTTGGGGGGGCTTCCCTTGGGGGAAGAAGCTGGCTGGTGGGAAAAGGGGGAAAAGTAGCCCATTGTCTGGACCTGGGGCTTACCCAGGCACTCCCAAGGACCCCTGGGGTAAGCAGGGAGAGGGGTAGGCTGGGGGAGAAGTAGGATGGGGTGCTCTGTTGCCCGTCTCTGGGTGACACCTTGGATGTATGGCTGATCTTGGGATTCAGGAAGTCTTCCCCAGGTGAAATTGTCTCTCTAGTGGGATGGGCTTCAATTGGTGGAGCAGGGGCTAGAGAAAAAAGAGAGGAAAAGGGAGGAAAGAGAGGGGAAGGGCAGATGGAGAGGAGCATGGCCTGGGAGTAAGAGTTCCTGTGTTCTAATCCCAGCTCTACTACTTGCCTGCTGGATGACCTTGGGCAAATTACTCCACTTCTCCAGGCCTCAGTTTACTCATCTGTAAAATGAGAATTTGTTACCTGTTCACCCTCCCTTTTAGACTGTGAGCCCCATTTGGGACAGGGACTATGTCTGGCATGATTATCTTGTATCTAGCCTAGTGCTTAGTACATAGTAAGCACTTAACAAATATCACAAGTATTATTAGGAGCTGGAGTAGGGGAGAGGAGGAAGAGGCGTAGAAGATAGGAGAAGAAAAGGAGGCAAGAGAGAGGAGGAGGTGGAGGGAGGGAAGAAGACTAAGTTAGGCCCTTCCACATCAGATGGCTTGGATGATAGTTATGGTAGTCCTAGTAGTAGTAATAGTAATAATATGGTATTTATTAAATGGTTACAAAGAGCAAAGCACGGTGTTAAAACTGGAGTAATTACAAGATAAATAGATGGGAGGCATCCCTGCCCTATATAGGTTCTCATCCCAAAAGGGGGCAAACAGACCCACAGAACCAAACCAGTGAAATTTTTTTAAAAAAGGCAGAATCATCAACGCAAGATAACAATGTAAAACAAAATAGCAAAACAGTTATTGGAGGGTGGAATATGAGGACTCTTCCAAAGATCGGCGGGTCCGGGCACCGTCCTTATTTACAAACAACTAGATAGCGACCCACCTCTCCAGGACTGGAACAGTTCTGAAGGCTCTCACTTGTGTTAGTGGCGGGCATGGAAGAGGAGTGGTTGCAGGGGGAGAAGGGTAGTTATGTGGAAGGGGCACAAATCACTACTGGCACCAGTATGAAATCTCCTCTCTCAGCATTAATAATAATAATAATGATGGCATTTGTTAAGTGCTTACTATGTGCAAAGCACTGTTCTAAGCGCTGGGGTGGATACAACGTGATTAGGTTGTCCCACGTGGGGCTCACAGTCAATCCCCATTTTACAGATGAGGTAACTGAGGCTCAGAGAAGTTAAGTTACTTGCCCAGGGTCACACAGCAGACATGTGGTGGAGCCAGGATTCGAACCTTCCTCTCCCCCTCGTCCCCCTCTCCATCCCCCCCATCTTACCTCCTTCCCTTCCCCACAGCACCTGTGTATATGTATATATGTTTGTACATATTTATTACTCCATTTATTTATTTATTTATTTTACTTGTACATATCTATTCTATTTATTTTATTTTGTTAGTATGTTTGGTTTTGTCCTCTGTCTCCCCCTTTTAGACTGTGAGCCCAATGTTGGGTAGGGACTGTCTCTATATGTTGCCAATTTTTACTTCCCAAGCGCTTAGTACAGTGCTCTGCAAATACTAAGCGCTCAATAAATACGATTGATTGATTGATTGATTGAACCCCTGACCTCTGACTCCAAAGCCTGGGCTCTTTCCACTGAGCCACATTAGTGTGGATGTGGGGAGAGAGAGTAGGTGGGGAAAGAGAAGGTAAGAAAGAGGGGAGTGGTGGAACGGGGAGGAAAGAAAGAGGGGTGAGTTTTGTCGTGGCAGAATGCCAGTGAGGATTTGTGGTGGTAATAGAAGAGGCTGAAGATCAGAGGCCAAATTGAAGGATAGGACATTCCTACTTGTTCCTAAAAGACTTCCCTTCTCCCTTCACTCCTATTGCCAACTTAGGCTGGTTGTTCTGCAGGGGTTTTGCTCTGGCAGGGGTGGCTCAATAGACTGTGCCAGGCTGGCAGGCCAAAATCTGGGGTCATCATCAACAATATGGTAACCATATATAGTGAAGACCTCATAGTGGTGGTGATCCATCAATGGTATTTATAGGGTGTTTACTGAGTTTCAGCACTTGGAACAGCAGCAAGGCACAGACTTCTTACCTTCAGGGAGCCTAAAATCGAACAGCATTGTCTGATGGATAGTGCACGGGCCAGGGAATCAGAAAGATCTGGGCTCTAATCCTTGCTCTGCCACTTGTCTGCTGTTTGACCTTGGGTAAGTTATTTAACTGATCTATGCCTGGTACCTACTGAGCTATAGGAATCCTCATATTCCACCCTCCAATCACTGTGTTTTGCTATTTTGTTTTACATTGTTATCTTGCATCGATGATTCTGCCTTTAAAAAAAAAATTCACTGGTTTGGTTCTGTGGGTCTGTTTGCCCCCGTTTACAATGAGAACCTTTATGGGGCAGAGATGCCTCCCATCTATTTATCTTGTAATTACTCCAGTTAAGAGAAGCAGCTTGGCTCGGTGGAAAGAGCAGGGGCATAGGTGTCAGAGGTCATGGGTTCTAATCTTGACTCTGCCAAATGTCTGCTGTGTGACCTTGGGCAAGTCACTTAACTTTTCTGAGCCTCACTTACCTCATCTGTAAAATGGGGATTAAGACTGTGAGCTCCATGTAGAACATGGACCGTGTCCAACCTGATTAGCTTTTGTCTACCCAGTGCTTAGTACAATGCCTGGCATATAGTAAGTGCAGAATAAATACCATTAAAAATGAAATCACCATGAGTCCACCTCATAATAGGGATGATTAATCAATCAATAGAATTTATTGAACACCTACAATGTACAGTGCCCTGTACTAATGTTTGGGAGACTAAAGATGAGGTTAAAAGCCTAACCTCTTTAACTTTTCTTTGATCCAACTAGAGTATCCCCAACCTTTGTCCCAGGGAAAAGAGAGATATAAGCATATCAAGTACTTCCCATGTTGAGACTTCCTGGGTTTAGGGAGATAGTTTATCTCAATTACCAGTCAGCTGAGTTTACCCTAACAAGCACTTAATTGGACACACATCCCTGGGGGGTCATGGAAGGGGAATTCCCCCACTCATTTCCAGCTGTGGGAAGAAACCACTGTCTTACACTCCAAACTGTTTGGACTAGCCTCCCAGCCTTGCTTCCTCTGGTGTTCGGGAAGAACCGAGTATTTGTCAACTATGCTGAAAGGACCTCAAAGTGGGTCTTTTGGTTCCCTCCCACTTGCCCCCCCCCCCCCCAAATTCACCACTTACAGTGAACAGTTGGCACCTGTGATTATTAGCTGGCAGAACCAGGCCTTTTAAGAAGTCTGCAGTGTTGCCCTTGAGATGGATCTGGCTGATTAGATGGATTGGTTTATACCTAGGAACGAGGCTAACAATCTATTGATCTGAATATCGTGGGGTGTTCAATCCCACTGAAGATGTGGATGCCATCTTCAATGTGCTCTCCTGTTCGGTCTAAATGGTAGGCCGACAAAACCTTATGGATGCATTTAGGTGAACAAATCAATGATCACGCAGCACTTTTTAAGCAATGCTGAGTAATGTTTCAATTATCAGCAATCAACTGTAAGGAATTAAATAGATCTGCTGAGCTAAATGGATTGAGCTAGTTAAAAAATAGCCATCTGCAGTGGCAGAGAAAATGAGCAATCTGTTGGTACTTTTTTCATAAAAATCTGTCTCGCATCTGCTTAATTTTGTGCGCCACTTGCCCTCCAGGATAAGCTTGCCTCACTTCCTGGCCTGTCTTTTTCCGATTTTTTTTTTAAAAAAGCAAAAAAACTTTCACTGCAAGTGAAAATATGCCCAAACCGGGCATTTTCCCTTCATCTGCATTTAGCAGTTGGCCTTCCAGTAAACTACGCTAGCAAAACCCAGCAGAGACAACCGTGCCCCCCTGAAAAAGGGGGTGGAGGGAAGGAGGAAGGGTTTGGAGGCGGGGAGAACGAAGGTTTGGGTGGATGGAGGAGCGAACCGTAAAGCCTATTAATGATATGCTGTAGCTCCTTATTTATTATGCAAGAAAGACTACCTCCTTTTCCTCCTCTTTTCGCCCCCTGTGCCCGGCCTTCCTCCTAACGGCTTCCCCTTTTGCACGAACGTTTTCGGAGTGTGAGTTTTTTTGGGGGGGGAAACGTTTAGTGAGATGCAACTGTAAGGGCCCCAAACCTTCTCTCCCCGAGTCCAGGGTGTCCCGCATCGGTGCAGGGGGTTGGGGGGGAAGGAAAGGTCGTTTTTTCTTTTTACCTCGACCTCCCACCCTCTTTTTTTTTTTTGCTTTTTTTTTTTGAGACCCCTGCCCCGGGGAAAAACGGGGTTCGATGGTCGGTTTGCAGGAAAGGGTGACCTCCACGGGGTGTTTTATGGGGGGGAGATGGGCGAGGGGGTGTTGGGGGGAGGGGGCTAAGGTGGGGGAGGGAGGGGGGAGGAGGGTTTGGCGCCTGCGCAGAACACTTCCTTGTTTGTCCCCGTGACTGTTGCGGGAGAAGCGGAGTGTGCGGTGGGTCCCGTGGCGACTGTCAGCGTGTGGGGCCCGGGCCGGGGACCAGTCGCCACCCCTCCCGGCACCCCGGAACCGCCGCTTCCAGGGAGGCCGCCGGGATGTGCAGGGAGGCGCGGGTCCCATCCCCCGCCGCTTCCCCGGGAGTCTGAGCGGATCGATCGGAGCACTGCACCCCCCGGAGCATTGCAAGCCGGAGCACTGCACCCTAGGAGCATTGCACCCCTGGAGCATTGCACCCCCGGAGCATTGCAGCCTGGAGTAGTGCAGCCCCGGAACATTGCAGCCCGGAGTATTGCACCCCCAGAGCACCGCAGCCCGGAGTAGTGCAGCCCCGGAACACTAGAGCCCCGGAGTAGTGTACCCCCGGTGCACTGCAGCCCGGAGCATTGCATCCCGGAGCACTGCAGCCCCGGAACACTGTACCCCCCGGAGCATTGCATTCCGGAGCACTGCAGCCCCGGAGCATTGCATCCCGGAACACTGCAGCCCCGGAGCACTGTGCCCCCCGGAGCATTGCATTCCGGAGTAGTGCAGCCCCGGAACATTGCATCCCGGAGCACTGCAGCCCCGGAACATTGCATCCCGGAGCACTGCAGCCCCGGAACATTGCATCCCAGAGCACTGCATCCCCGGAGCATTGCATCCCGGAGCACTGCAGCCCCGGCCCACCGTACCCCCCCGGAGCATTGCAGCCCGGAGTAGTGCAGCCCCGGAGCATTGCATCTCGGAGCACTGTACGCCCCGGAGCACTGCAGCCCGGAGTAGTGCAGCCCCGGAGCATTGCATTCCGGAGCACTGCAGCCCCGGAGCATTGCATCCCGGAGCATTGCAGCCCGGAGTAGTGCAGCCCCGGAACATTGCATTCCGGAGCACTGCAGCCCCGGAGCATTGCATCTCGGAGCACTGTACCCCCCGGAGCATTGCAGCCCGGAGTAGTGCAGCCCCGGAGCATTGCATTCCGGAGCACCGCAGCCCCGGAGCATTGCATCTCGGAGCACTGTACCCCCCCTCCCCCGGAGCATTGCAGCCCGGAGTAGTGCAGCCCCGAGCGGTGCAGCATCCGTGCAGAAGAGCGTCGGCCGGGCCGGGCTGGGGAGGGGGCGGTGGATGAGCCTCCCCTCCGGCTCTCCGCCCGATTTCGCCGCGCTCACCCCCCGCCGCCTCCGTTTGTGTTTCGCCCCCCGGACAGGATGCCGGACCAGATCAGCGTGTCCGAGTTCATCGCGGAGACCACCGAGGATTACAACTCGCCCACCACGTCCAGCTTCACCACCCGGCTGCACAACTGCAGGAACACCGTCACCCTCCTGGAAGAGGTAACACACACGCAACACACACACACAGCCCCTTCCCCACATCTGGAAGAGGTAACACACGCACATGCACGACGTACACAGTCCCTTTTCCAGATCTGGAAGAGGTAACACACACACATGCACGACACACACAAACACACAGCCCCTTCACCAGTTCTGGAAGAGGTAACACACACGCACGACACACACAAACATACAGCTCCTTCCCCGGATCTGGAAGAAGTAATACGCACGTGCACGATACACACAAACACACAGTTCCTTCCCCAGATCTGGAAGAAGCAGTGCACACAAGCACGACACACTCAAACACACAACCCCTTCCCCAGATCTGGAAGAGGTAACACACACACATATGCACGACACACACAAACAGCCCCTTACCCAGATCTGGAAGAGGTAATACACACATGCACGACACACACAAACACACAGCCCCTTCCCCAGATCTGGAAGAGGTAACACACACACATTCATGACACACACAAACACACAGCCCCTTCCCCAGATCTGGAAGAGGTAACTCACACACATGCACGACGCACACAAACACACAAGCCCTTCCCCAAATCTGGAAGAGGTAACACACAGGTACGGCACACACAAACATACAGCTCCTTCCCCAGATCTTGAAGAGGTAACGCACAAACGCACATGCATGACATACACAAACACACAGATCCTTCCCCAGATCTGGAAGAGGTAACACACACAACACATACAAACGCACCCCTTCCCCAGATCTCATGGCCTAGTGGATAGAGCAGGGGCCTGGCCATCAGAATGTCATGGGTTCTAATCCCAGCCCTCTGCCACTTGTCTGCCATGTGACCTTGGGCAAGTCACTTCACTTCTTAATAATAATAATGGTATTAAGCACGGACTATGTGCCAAGCACTGTTCTAAGCGCTGGGTAGATACGTGGTAAACAGGTTGTACCACGTGGGGCTCCCAATCTTAATCCCCATTTTACAGATGAGGGAACTGAGGCACAGAGACATTGTGACGTACCCAAGGGTACATAGCAGACAAGTGGCAGAGCTGGGATTAGAACCCACGGCCTCCTCTAACTCCCAAGCCTGGGCTATTTCCACCGAGCCACGCACGCTGTTTCACTTCTCTGTGCCTCAGCTATTTCATCTGTAAAATGGGGATTGGGACTGTGAGCCCTACGTGGGACAGGGGACTATGTCCAACCCAATTTGGTTGTATCCACCCCAGCGCTCAGTACAGTGCCTGGTACATAGTAAAAGCTTAACAAATACCATAACTACTTTCTAGACTGTGAGCCCGTTGTTGGGTAGGAATCGTCTCTATATGCTGCCGATTTGTACTTCCCAAGCGCTTAGTACAGTGCTCTGCACACAGTAAGCGCTCAGTAAATATGATTGAATGAATGTATCTCCCCCCTCCCTGCTTGCCTGTCTCCAGGTGGAGCTGCCATCGCATCCCTGCAAACTTAGGACATCCGGAGTCGCCTCGCAACGGCTGCCAAGTGTTTAGAAAAAGATGGGAGGGGGTGAATTTGGGTCCTGAGCAAAACGGGCAGGACTGTCCCCCTCTTTCTTCCCCTCCTGCCCCCCATCTCTCCCCTCAGGAGACCAGGGTGGGTAGGGACCGGCTCTATATGTTGCCAACTTGTACTTCCCAAGCGCCTAGTACAGTGCTCTGCGCACAGTAAGCGCTCAATAAATACAATTGAATGAATGAAATGCCAGGCCAATGGGGCGAAAAATTGGGCCGCGGGCGAGGTGTGCCCTCTGGATCCCATCTCAGGAAGAGGAGATAGAAACTCGAGGTCACCGTGGGCCATGGTTGTGCCCTGTGGTTCGATTTAAGAGGGTTTTCTGACCAAAATAAGCTAGACTAGAAGAGTGAAGGAGGTACCAATTGAAAATGCCCAGGCCGCAACCATTTTTTCAATTCCACCTCTGTTCCCCCCCATTCATCCCCTCTTCAACGGAGTGGAAGGGGAGTTTCAGCCCGACCTAGGTTTTTGTTTTTTTTTTTAAATTTAATGTCTTTTAAGGCTTGTTTTTTTGGTGTGTGAGTGTGTGGCTGAAAAAGCCAAAGCAAGAGTGGAGTGCTATGTTTGCGCTGTGTTTGCCTGTGAAAAAAGCAAGTGGGGATTGCAGGGTTTCTACTGTGTGTGCATGTGTGTTTGATAAAAGCAAGTGTGGATGGCTGGGCTGGCATGTTGTGTGCGTTTTTGTTTGATTCATTCATTAATTCAGTCGTATTTATTGAGCGCTTACTGTGTGCTGAGCACTGGACTAAGCGCTTGGGAAGTACAAGTAGGCAACGTATAGAGACGGTCCCTACGCAGCAATGGGCTCACAGTCTAGAAGGGGGAGACAGACAACAGAACAAGTAGGTGACAAACATGTAGACAGGTGGTTGATAAAAGCAAGTGTGGCAAGGCCAGCACTGTTGTTGGCGTGTGCGTTTGATAAAAACAGTGTGGATGGCTAGGCTGGCACTGTTGTGTGCGTTTGTGTTTGGTGGTTTGCTGGGCTTTCGCCATGTGCCTCTGTGTTTGGAGAAAGCAAGTGTGGATTGCTAGGCTGTGTGTGAGAGAGAAAGATTGGGAGGCATTAATGCACAGTAATAAGTGCTGCTGCTGCAGGATGGTCTGACATTGTGAAGAGGGAGGCTGGCATCGTGGTGCGTGATGCTGTAAGAGAGCACATATCCGCTCTTAGCGGAGATCTGCCAACGGAAAACCAGGGGCAGCTGCAAGGTGATTTGTAGACACAAGTTGGCACAAGTCACACCACTTCTCCCCCCCCAGGGGTGAGGGTAGGCATGAAAAGGAGAAGCTGAACGTTGGGGAAGTGAGAATGGGCGCTGACGGGTAGCTTGGCAGCCAGTGCTGCATGATTTAATGTTCGCCACACTCAGCTCTCCCATAAAGTCGTTTGAGCAGTGGAAAATGACATTGCTAGAAAGTTCGGAGTGGAGTTGAAATGTATCCTGGATGGATTATTGTGTGCGTGTGTTGATTATTCAGAGTTTACTGATCTGTTTCCCAGGCTGTACTGAGAATGATTAACACGGTATTAGTATTTGTAACCCAGTACTTCTGCAGTCAGGTATTTTTGCGGGTGGGAGGCCTTGAGAACTGACTTTTAACACCCGGGTTGAAACTTTTATAAGTTTTTCTTAAAAACAGCCATGGTCCCCAAATTCAAAGTCCTTTCAGTTTCACCCCCACTCCCGCATCCCCCACTGTCTCCCCACGGTGTGGGGGAAAGGTGTGAACTTGAAGACTTTGCATTTCTAGCTGCTTTGGTTTTGATGCTTATTTGTGAATTCTTCTAGGGATGCAGATAGCTGTCCCAGTTTACAGCAACAACGCTTTGTAAAAAGTGGAAAAAAATACTACTTGGCTATGGCTTGTTTTAGCCTGAGTGTAATAATCTTCACGGTTTTCAAAAATCGTTACTCCACCGCATTAGCCCTTTGTAACATCCCGAAATTAAAACGTGCTACTCGCTGCGTGTAGTGGATATATAGTCGTGCTTCTATAAGTTGAGATAAATAAGGGACTGTTACATGAACATCCTTTTTATTCTTCCAAGACTGCTTATGCCTTTAAAGGGCGGGTGATTATTGGCTAGCCTTTGCTCCCATTTGTGGGTGCCGAAGAACTTATCTTTAAGTCAGAGTTGTCAGAAATTTTCCTCTATTCTGTCCTGCAAATGACAGATAATGTTTCTGCTTTCTGTTGGTTTAGTGGACGATAAGGACATGAAGTTTATGGGCCTGCTGTTATTTTGGAACAGAGAAAATGATAGGGTTAAAATAAAATGGCATACAACTGCTCAAATCCCACACCTTGGATTGTTAGTATAAGGATAACTTGCGCTTTCAAAGGGAATATACCATTGACACGGTGTGTGGTTATGAATATTGTTTGGCAAGATTAGATTGAAAAATGGAATTTGCACATGTGCTGTGTAGTAAAAACTGGGACCAATGAACTATGGGCGGGGGGGGGGGAAAGGGAAGAAAACTTCTCAAAAATCTAATGTTTGTGTAATTTACAGGACAACAGGTTCCTAAAAGTTTTTTTTTTCTTACTTTGAGAGTGTATTGGAATAAAAGCGACTTTTTTTCTGAATCTGTTGTCTCCTGTCCTCTAGAAACTGTGTGTGTGTGTGCATGCATGTATGTATGTATAGCTGTATTGTAACATTGCATTCCCCGTGAATACGTTTTAAAGACTGTTTTAAGAATGGAACTTTACTAATATGGTATTGTTTTTTCATCCATTGCAAATTGGGAAATGTAAATATTTTCATTCTCAGTGTGCATAACTAGAAAGGAGAAACAGATGAAAAGTGTATCAGCTGGGTCAAAATTTAATTATAGAACAATTGAGAAGGCACTACTATTGTATTTTGGGCTGTCTTCCCAACTGTTGGGAACAGTTTTGTGTGGACTTCCTAAATTGTGCATTTCAGAAAGGAAAGGTTTAACAAGGAGGGCGAAAAGCAAATGGTGGTAATAGTAGCAATGATATTTATTGAACTTCTATCGAGAACAATGTGCTGTACTAAGTGTTTGGGGAAAATAAAGCAGATGCACGAGGCATCTTCCCTGCCCACAAGGAGATTACATTTTAACATCTACAGACAGGACAAAGGAGAATAGAGTGCCTAATGGAAAGAGCAGGGGCCTGGGAGGTTGAGGACCTGGGTTTGATTCCTGTTTCTGCCAGTTGCCTGCTGTGTGACCTTGGGCAAGTCACTTCTCTTTCTTCACTTAGCTCATCTGTAAAATGGGGATTCAGTGTCTGCTCTCCTATTTGAACTGTGAGCCCCAAGTGAGATGGGGTCCGGGTCTGATCTGATTAACATGTATCCACCCCAGCACTTAGAACAGTGCTTGACACCACAGTAAGTGCATAACAAATACCGTAACAATAATGATAATAGTAAGGCCCATATTTCATAAGCAAGAGGTGTGGACATTTTATGAGCTCAGCTTGAAGTATTTGCTAATTAGGAGCACAGAACTATTGAAACTTTTTTGTAGAAGAAAGGCATAGAAGACCAGAAAGTGGGTAGGAGGATTGTTTGCCTCTCCAGGAAGGCCTTTCCTCTGATCACTGCCCTCTTCATGTCCCTTTATTGTGTCTTAATTCGCAGAGTTGAAGCTCTAAAACAGATGATTCAAAACCATTGACACTAGCAAAGTCTCTGAAGTCAGGCTGTCAAATTAGTTTAATCCTCACTGTCTCATTAGTGATTTAACCAGCGTTACTGCACATTGTTGGCATCGCACATCCAGTTGATGACTCTTAGTCTTTGACTCCATTGGAAAAAACACTTAGTGTATCAGATGGCACAGTGACATAATGTAGCAGTTTTACCTCTGTTTTCCAGAGACACTGCACCTAACTGAATCCTTTGTTCACCTGTCATAATTAACAGGCTGGAATCTGGGGGATGGAATTTATTGACTGCACTGATCAGGCTTTTTTTCCTAAGGAAAGAGAGAGCATCATAGAAGGAGGGGAGTGCACATTTATATGTGTTTTCCAAGCAAAAAGCCAGAAAACTGCTTTTTCAATAACCACAGTGCACTGATGTGCACTGCACCGTTTTCCTCGTGACTTCTTCGAGATCCAGCTATTTCGCAGACTCATATGAACTGAAGCTTTAAATGGGAGGAGTACACGGGCTGGAGGTGAAATGTGTAAACAGTACTCAGCTCGAGAATCCCAGTAAGAAGCCTGCTTCATCGGGGGGGCATTCAGTCAGTCTGTCTGTCTGTCTGTCTGTCTGTTTCTGTTTGTCTCTCTCTCTCTCTCTCTCTCATACATTTGAACCTTAAGAAAACAGCAATCTTTTCCTAGCGAGATTTAGATTGGGGAGCTGTGTGATGCTCTTGCTAGAGCTGAAAACAGACTCAAACTGTGCAATAGTGTGTATCAAGCAGCGAGGCCAAATGCATCTGAGAATCAGGAGTCATGGGTTCTAATTGGCCCTTGGGCCAATCACTTTACTTCCCTGTGCCTCAGTTTTCTGGGGAGTACAGACCTGATTTTCCTCTCTCTTAGACTACGAATGCTGTGTGGGACAGGGACTGTGCCCGATCTTATTATCCTGTATCTATCACAGTGCTTGGCACATCGTAACGGCTTAACAAATACCACAGAGATTATTAGTAGTCGCATGGCATCACATTTAACCTTTCAAGTAGGGAGTAGGTAAATGCCCATTGTCATCAAATAAGAACAGTTTCACCTGGATAAAAGATATGAAATCTGGTTACCTTGTAGCTCCCCCAGCATTAAGTGCAGAGATAAATGTTAACAAATACCGTGAGTAATATTCACTGATCATTTTATGGAGAAGGCTGAAAATTTCCTTTCAACGCTGGTTTCCGAAGCTCACTTGAAATGATGATACTTGAATTATAAGAATTGGATTACCATCCCTAAGGCCCTCACAAAATGCCAACTTCAATTTCCATGGGTCACTAGTTCTTACTGAAGCTACTTCAAAACGCTTGCTTTAAAACAGAACAGAAACAGAAAATGAGGCATGAGTTAAGATTTGAGAACTGTATAAATTGATTGTCGTATTGAGCGCTTACTGTGTGTAGAGCACTGTACTAAGCACTTGGAAAGTACAGTTCGGCAACAGAGACAATCCCTACCCAACAGTGGGCTCACAGTCTAGAAGGGTGTAGCTTCTCAAATACCATCGTTATTATTACTGGGTTTTTAAAATCAGGGTCTAATCAATGAATGGTAATTATTACTGTTTGCAGAGCACTTTACTAAGCACTTGGGAGGGGGCACAATGTAATTGAGTTGGTAGACAGGTTCCCTGCCTCAAATGAGCTTACAGTCTAGAGGGGAGATGTGGATGAGAGGGCTAAATGAGTTCCGGCTAATTTGATTGAAGGGGGGAGAGCTGGCCGTGGTGATTTCCATCTCATCAGGGAAGGCTATTAAGCTCTCACCTTTGGGTTTTTTTTTTTTTTACTGTGTGCCAGGCACTGTATTAAGCGCTGGGGTAGGTTGGGCACATCCATGTCCTATATAGGGCTCACAGTCTTAATCCCCATTTTACAGATGAGGGAACAGAAGCACAGAGAAGTGAAGTGTCTCACCCAAGGTCACATAGCAGACAAGCGGCATAGCCGGGATTAGAACCCATGTCCTTTGACCCCAGGCCCATGCTCTATCTACTAAGCCACGCTGTTTGCAGAACACTGGTCTTGTTATTGTTCTCCAAAGAAGCCACTGTCTGTTTACTCTTTGACCTGCTACTTACTCTTCCTGTGTCCTAAGAAATCTTGGCCCTGCACACACACACAGTCTTGTCTCTTTCGCCCAGCTCTCAAAATGCCTTTGACTTTGGAGTTGCTGCCTGAATCCAAGGCAGTTTCACTGGGTGTTCTGGGATGTTTAATACATGCAGGTATTTGCTTGTGACCTCTTTTTGGTTGTGGGGAGAGGAAGTGTTTCACGGTGCCACCTACAGGAGAGTGTAGTGAGCCTTATTGCATCATTTGCTAATTACAGTCTGCAACTCGGAGACCACAAGAAATCCTATTTTGGGGCAAGCGTTCTTTAAGCGAACGTGGTTTCGGATTGTCTTCCCATTCCCTCTTTGTCCTTCCTCTCCCTGGGGCCAGCTGTCAGTTTTGTATTTCTGGCATCTGGTGGTCAGAGGTAGCTTCTTGGGGTGCTGTGTTGAGTTGGCTATTTTGGATGTGGCTTTAGTCAGTGGTACTTATGGAGTGTTTACTATGTGCAGAGCATTGGATTAAGCATTTGGGATAGTACAATGAAACAGAGTTGGTGGACATGTTTCCTGCCCACAAACAACTTACAGTCTGAGCTCCACACTGCCAATACCCTTCTCTTTTGTGGCATAGCTGTGGCCTATTGTGTTAGACTAGGCTTAACTGCTAAACTGTGGTGTCATTTGTCCATTACCAATCGGACTCCACGCCCAGCCCAAAGGAAGGGAAAACTTGACAGCAGGGAGATGGTTATTAAAGATGACGGTGATAATAATGATGAAGTAAAGAACAGAAGCTCTGTAATATAGTGGATAGAGCACAGACCTGGGGCATCAGGAGGGCCTGGGTTCTAATCCCAGCTCCACCACTTGTCTGCTGTGTGACTTAGGGCAAGTCACTTCACTTTTCTGGGCCTCAGTTATGTCATTTGTACATTGGGTATTAAGACTGTGTGTCCTTGTGGGGCATGGACTATGTCCAATCTGATTAGCTTGTATCTACCAGGCACTTAATACGGTGCCTGGGACATAGTAAGCGCCTAACAAATGTCATAAGAAAAACTTTGTGAAGTGCTTATTATGTACAAAACACTGTGCCAAGCAAAATCAGATGAGACACAGTCCTTGTCCCACATGAGGCTCACAGTCTGAGGAGGAGGGAGAACAGATGTTTCATCCCCATTTTACAGATGAAGAAACTGAGGCCCAGAGAAGTTGCCTAAGTCATACAGCTGGCAGGTGATAGAGCAGTGGTTAGCACACAAGTCTCTTGACTCGCAGGCCTGTGCTCTTTCCACTAGGCCTCATTTCTTGGTGTAAGAGCATTGCTTTCTGACCTACACACAAATCTTTTATGCCAAGGAAGAAGTCAGACCAGACCATAAACTGGCCTGGCACTTGCCCAGCCAATATGAATTGGGGGAAGCACAGTACAGGGGTAGACTTCATTACCAACCATTTTTAATTGGGTGATTTCTCATCAAGACATCAGAAAGGTTTAGAAGTGAAGGAGAGGCAGTTAAATTATATCATCCTTCTAGTTATGTCTCGGAGGAAAACAGCAAGACAGTTGGCTTTGCATGAGTTTACTGTGTAATCCTCGCCCTTGATCTAGCTGAAACCAACACCTTGCATGCATGAGGGGGCTGTGGGAAATGATAATGGGGATAGGGCCAGAGTCTAGGCCTTAACTTTCTGGCCTTTTACAGGCATTCAATGAGAGTAAAATTGGACCAAACTCAGGTAAAAGGGTGTCGAGCAGTGTCAGAGGAGGAGGGAGAGTTGGAGCAGACTCTTTGCTTTTCATGTTATGGACATGAATGATTGTCTTCACAGGACCAACACAGTTGAAAGAGAATTTTCCTGTAGAGAATTCCATTTGGGGGCCTAAATCTGTCTGCTTAATACCCCTCAGGGCCAGAGTCTCTGCCTTCTAACTCTGTCATTCTCTCCCAAGCATATAGTACAGTGTTCTGCCCTTTATCAGTGGTCATTAAATATCAAACTATTTTTGGGCATCGTATCAGTATTTACCCCACTCCACCCAGTCCTTTCCAGCTATTCTGGCATTAACACACCCAACTGTTTGATGAGATTTCCCCCGCTCCCAGTCACGCACCCCTCCTTCACCTTGTTCACGTGTTCCCCACCCTCCAACACCTCCATACCTTGCTGCTGCTTTACAGAAGGGATGAAGACAGGACAGAGCTGCCAGCTTCCCTGGACATCTGCTATCCACTAGGAAAATCAGAGGGCAGTTACAAGGAGAAAATTGCACAGCGAAAATACCCCTGACCCGACCAGCTCCAGCTAACATATCGGGGTCCCGGGTCGCTGAAATGGGACTCAGATATCCCCAGTGTCAAATCTCCTGGCTTCATCTGGCTCAGCCCGAGAGTTCTTGGTCAGACCACAGGAATCCTGTATGCCATAAGACATTTTTCAACCTGACTGGCGCCCTTTAAATGCCCTTGGCTGACGTCTCAAATAGGAGTTTTGAGGATGCATTTGGTTCTGCCGGAGCCTGGTGTTCGCAGCCTCGGTTGGATGATGGAAGTCTTCCCGCAGCGCGTGTCTGTCTGGGGCCGGCCAGGCACGGTGCCAGGGGAGACAGTTGTTTGCAAGAATGCGGGGTCCAACATGCAGAATGCTGCAGTGTTGGCTGTCCTTAATGCAGGGTTCTGTGACAGTGCACTGCCTACCTCCCAGAACCGGGTGTGCTTGGCTGGACAGGCACTGGGTAGTAAAAGTGATTTAAAATATTATCAGCTGTGGTCCGTAGGCAGCATCATGCTGGTGGCCGCTGCTGGGAAATTCCTGGCTGGTTTCAGATGGATCGCAGAGCGGCCAAAGACTTAAGAACTTCACAGCTCGAAAAGCAGCCCAGCCTGTTGGAGAGAGCACTAGTCTGGGATTCGGGAGACCCAGGTTCTAGCCCCAGTTTGGCCACTGGTCTGCTGTGGGACCTTGGATGAGTCCCTTAACCTCTCTGGGCTCCGATTCCCTTGTCTGTAAAATGGGGATAAGATGCCAAGCCTCCCAACCTCTTAGATTGTTAATCGATCTGTGTCTGATATGTTTATATCAGGTGTACCCTAGTGCTCAGCACATTGCTTGGTATACAGTAAACACGTAATAAATACCAAAATTAAGATCCGGTGAGGTCTCTGTATAATTTTTTCTGGGCTCTCACAGAAGCATTTGACACCATTTGTAGATCTGGGCTCTGTCAACCACTAAGTCAATTTGGTTACTCTTAGACATTGATTGAGATCATTCCCAGACCCCTTGATGACATTGCCAGTTATGATGGGAGTTGAGGGTGCCTCATTTGAACCACTCTCCTTTTCCCAGAATGTCACAAATCATGCTCTTTTTGTTTGTCTTAGTAAGTATTGTAAATATTTTTGTGTTTCCCCCAGTGGATCATCAGCTCCTTGTGGGCAGGGAACATGGCTTAAAGCTTCTGTAGTCTTTTCCCAAGTGCTTAGGCTAGTGTATTGTACCCAATGCAGGCTTAGTAAGTGCCAGTACTACTATTAGTGCTACTACTAGTAGTACTGTCAATTAATAAATGGTATTTACTGAGCGCTCACCATGTGCAGAGCACTGTACTAATAGCTTGGAAGAGTATGATACCACAGAGTTAGCAGACACATTTTCTGCCCACAAGATTGCAGTCTAGAGTATTAGGCATTAATATAAATAAATAATTTATAATTTACAGGTATATACAAAAGTGCTGTGGGGTTGAGGGTGGGGTGAATATCAAGTGCCCAGAAGTCACAGATCCAAGTGCTTAGATGATGTTGAAGGCAGGGGGAGCCAGGGAATAGAGGGCTTAATTGGGGAAGACCTCTTGGAAGAGATGTGACCTTACTGCCATTACTACTACTACTACTACTACCAGCACTCCTCCTCCCTTCTCCCTCCTCCCTCATCCCTCCTCCCTCCTTCTTCGTTCTTCCTCTTCTTCTTCTTTTTTATTGGTATTTAAGTGCCTACTGTGTGCCGGGCACTGTACTAGGTGCTGGGGTAGATGCAAGCCAGTCAGATTGGACATAGCCCATGTCCCACATGGGGCTCACAGTATTAATCCCCCTTTACAGGTGAGGGAACTGAGGCACAGAGGAGTAAAATGACTTGCCCAAGGTCACACAGACTAATGGCTGCACTGGTATCATAACCCAGGTCTTTCTGACCTCTAGGCCTGTGCTCTATCCATTAGGCCATGCTACTTCTACTGCTGCTTCTACTAGAGCTACACAACCACGCTGGAGGGTGCTAAAGGGGATTTGGAATATGATTCTATTCTTCATTAATGGACTTTTCTGACTCAGGCTGTAAGTATCTTTGGAAGTGCTAAACACAGTCTTTCCAGAGTTGTTCTATGCAAATGACTGTGCCCAGGGAACCCAGCTGTAAGAAGACACCAAGGAATCATGAACCACTTTGCAGAGTCAGCCGTGTGCTATCGACTTGTGATAGCTCTGAAGGAGACCCAGGTCGTTTCCTGGCCCACATCAAGGAAACCTTACCCACAAATCGGAGATCGTCATCGGCCGTACAGAATGGAACATGGTCTTGAAATTCTATTACCTAGGCAGTCCCCTGCCCAAAGATGGAGTGATAGACAAGGGGTATCTTCAAAGCCTTATTAAAGGCACATCTTCTTCAAAAGACCCTCCCTGACTAAATTATCTCTGCCCTTATGCCCTCTCCCTTCTACATCACCTATGTACTTGGTTCTGTACCCTTTTTAGTACATATTATTTACCCCTTGATTTCCCCCACAGCACTTATGGACATGTCTGTAATTTAATGTCTGTCTCCCTCTCTAGGCTGTAAGATCCTTGTATGCAAGGAATGTGTCTACTGACCCCGTACTTATTAGGGTGCTCTGCACAGGGTAAGCTCTCAACAAATACCATTGACTGATTGAGAAGTATCAGAACACCTGGGTTCTAATCCCAGTTCCGTCACTTGTCTGCTGTATGAATTTGGGCAAGTCACGTAACTTCTCCCTGCCTCCCCTACCTCATCTGAAAAATGGGGATTAAGATTGTGAACCCCACGTGGGACATGGACTGTGTCCAACCTGATGATCATATATCTACTCCAGCGCTCAGTACAGTGTCTGGCACATAGCAAGCGCTAAACAAATGCCATTTAAAAAAGCATGAAATGAGACCTATGAATCCTTTGAGAGACTGAGATGTTATATGGCGTCTGGCTTCAGACCAAACTAAAGGGCTCCTAAGTAACAGTGCAATTACAGCTTCTTTGTGGCTGTCAGACCCGGTTTCTCCTCATACAACCTTTCTGTTGGCGTCTTTACCTTCGCCCATTCCAGTGATGAGCAGCCTCGACCAAGTCCTGGATTGAAATCTGTCTCCCAGTGTCCTTGACAGATTCCCTGGGTGGGGCTTGTGATGAGAGTGGACATCCCTGTAGTGCCCAGATGGCTTTGGCATGGTGAGCTTACATTTGATACTGAGTGAGGAGGAGGAGGAGGAGGAGGCGCTTCAAAGAAGCAGCGAGGCACCGTCTCAGATGAGATGGAGTTAGAGCTGAGCGTTAGGAGACAACTGAGGCAGGCAGAACAGCTTGGAGGGCTGCCGCCCAGAGAGAATCTTTCTGAGCCAAAGCTGAGAGTTGTGAGTCAGCGCTAGGCGCTTCAATTGCAAAGCTGTCAAGATGTGAGAGTGGTATGTGTGGGGTTGTCGATCACTCCATGTGTAGCTGGATTCTCTCCCATTGGTAGCTTGCACGCTTGGTGATATCGTCTTTGACGATGAAAGACCACCTAGTGGATAGAGCACGGGCCTGGGAATTAGAAGGTTATAGGTTCTAATTCCAGCTCTGCCACTTGTCTGCTGTGTGATCTTGGGCAAGTCACTTTACTTCTCTGTGCCTCAGTTACCTCATCTGTAAAATGGGGATTAAGACTGTGAGCTCCACTTGGGACAGGGACTCTGTCCAACCTGATTTGCTTGTATTCACCACAGCGCCTGGCACATAGTAAGTACTTTACAAATTCCACAATTATCATTATCATCATTGCTATATAATAATAACCACATTGATACCTTGTATTTTGTGAGTGGTGCTTTTAATTTTTCCAAAGTGCTTTCACATCAATTATCTCTGGAAGCTTATGCTCAGATAGGTTAAGTGACTTGCCCAGGTTCACCTAGCCTGCCTGTGGCAAGGCCAGAACTAGAACTCTGTGGCACCTAATGAAAATGACCCATTATGAAAATATCCCACTTCAAATCTCTCTCCTTCAAGCCTGAAAAATTTAAAAGATTAAAATCTTTATTTTTGTGTGTGATGTGGAATGTAAAGCTTTTTCTTTATACAGTTTTATCATTCTTTCAAGAAGCCCGTTATCCTTTAGCTCCAGTGTTTATGCCTGTTAAAAGCATTTACATAAAATGAAATATTATTTCCACAAAATATGCTTCTCGCTGGTTCAGCAGCAGCTGCTTTTATTCCTATTGTTGAATACTTTCCTGGCATGGTAGAGAACTAACTAAAATGAAAACCAAACATATGATATTAATGCCCCTGCCCCAAGAATCCTGCTATTTAATTCTGTTATTTATTAAATGCTCACTATATACCAAGCAGTATGATGATCACAGATCAAGATAATCAGATCAGACACAGTCCCTGTCCCAGAGGGGGCTCACAGTCCAAAAGAGGACAGCAGGATTCTTTTCCTCATTTTACAGATGAGGAAACTGAGGCCCAGGCTCTGTTGCACATTTGGCTCAGAGTCTAAGGAGAGGAAAGCTGGATTCTTAGTCTCATTTTACTGATGAGGAAACTGAGGCCTGGTCTCTGCCCTACATGGGGCTCACAGTCATAGAAGGGACTTCATACACGGAAGCCCATTTTGAAAACCACAGAAGCTGTGTTTCTGAGAAAAAATACCCCACTCCATCCCATTGGAAAAAAGGAAAGCACCGGTTCCTCCTGCATTTGTTTTCTTTATTCTGAGAGGGGATTATCCAAGTTCAAATTCACATAATTTACATCATCCTTCAAGGATAGAGGGCGAGATCATCAGAAGCTGTATTTCCACCCTCTCCCCTTGATCGAGTGGAAGCTCCTCGCAGACAGGTAATGCGTCACTTTGCATTGTGTTTTCCAAACGTCTAGTACAGTGCGTTATACCCAGTGGTGCTTAGTAAATACAATTATGGCCAGTGCTGCTAAACTAGACTGAGGCCCCTACAGTACCAGCGCAGTCTCCTTGACCTTTGGAAACAAATGTTTGGATTCGTCTCTGGACTTCCCCTTGCGCTTCCTCTTTTTCCTTTCTACCTCCCTGTTTCCCCCCTCCTGTTTTCTCTCTTAGTAGCGCCAATGCTGGGAAGGTTTTTACTGACCTGCTGTTTTAAGACTCTTCATTGTTTAAGAGCAAATTTGTTTGTTTTTATGCCTTGCCCTCTCCTTTAGAATGTCAGCCACTTGGTCAGGGACAGAGCCTTCTGCTTGCTGTCATCCTCCCATCAGGGTGGGCATGTTTGAAAAGGAGCTGTCAGGCCTAGTGGAAACAGCATCAGGAGAACTGGGTTCTAATGCTGGCTCTGTCACGTATCTGCTTTGTGACCTTGGGTGAACCACTTAGCTTCTCTGTGCCTCAATTTCCTCATCAGTAAAATGGGAATTAAATACTTGTATCCCACCCCCTTGGACTGTAATCCCCCTGTGAGACAGACTGTGTCTGACTTGATTACCTTGTGTTTACCCCAGTGCTTAGTACAGTAGCTGGCACCTAGCGCTTAAGTACAATAGTTATTACTCAGTCACTAATCTGTGGTGTTTATTTTGTGCTTATAGTGAGCTCTACTAAGTGTTTGGGATAGTGCAACAGTAATAATAAAGCATCATTAAGATTATTATTATCTGCTCTCCCTAAAATATCTCATCCTGAGGAAAGGGGATTATTTTGTCTGTGAAAGTACTCTGGGGGTCTTGGGGCTAATTGTATTCTTTCATTCAGTTGTATTTATTGAGTGCTTAATGTGTGCAAAGAGCTGTACTAAGCATATGGGAGAGTACAATATTACAATAAAAAGACACATTTCATGCCCCCATTTAGGAAATGTAGGTGATATTGTATTTATGATCAGGAGCAGATTTACAAATTGGATCCTTCCATCATTCGAAGGGCATGTGTATGTGTTCAGATTTCTGGTCATGGGTAGGGCTAAAATGGTGTAAACCCACCCTCTTTGCTAACACAGGCTGGTTTACCCATCTTGGGTCCCAACCTGGCCCTTCCACCCTGAGCCAAATTCCCATCTCTTCAGCAGGGGTGAGACCAGCTCAGGAGAGGTCTGTTGATTAAATTTGGGTCATTGTGATGTTTGCCTCAGAGTGGGAGGTGGCTGTGGTGGTCTCACCAACTTAAAGTACAGTTGGAGGTGGCACGGGCATATGGGACTAAGAAGGGCGCTAAGTGCTTGTCTCATGGAGCACCTGATGAGATAAGATGACAGGCACAGCCTGACCTGAGGCAAGGCGCTTGGGTGACTCAGCTACATCATCTGTAAAGCAGCGTGACCCAATTCATGGCATCTACGGGCCAGGCACTCCCAGAGGGCTTGGAAGAGCAGAGAGCTCAAAGTGCCGTCACTAAGAATGTCCAGATGGTTTCCTCAAGTCGATTACTGCTCATTCCTGCCTAGCCCGAAATGATAACCCTCAAATGAATCTCCCTTATTTGTACATCATGTAGTGACTGGAATCCATCAATCAAGAATAGTTAGTGAGAACCAACTGTGTGCCAAGCACTGTGCTAAGTACATATGAGTTCAGTTTTAGGTTGTGAGCCCCCTGAGGGACAAAGACCGTGTCTAATTCCCACCTGGATAAGCACTTAGTACTGTTATTATTATTATTACCATTATTACTACTACAGTAGAGTTGGTCAACACTATTCTTATCCTCAAGGACCTTACAGTCTAGCAGACACTTGCAGTTAATGAAAGTGGGTATTTTGGGGGAATTAGATGCCAACTGCTACAGTACTAGGGCGGTAAGGGTCTCCAGTCAAGGGGTGGGCGAAGCTATTATCGTCCTCTCTGCCTGTCAGACTGGACTTGCACACGCTCTCTAGCTATGTTTCCAGCAAGACCCAAGACCTGCAGAGCTGACTGAAAAAAGCTAAGCATTTCCGAGCAAGGCCCCAAAGACCCAGTGTCAACAATAATGGTATCTGTCCAGCACTTCCTATGTGCCAGGCACTGTACTAAGCACTGGGGTAGGTATAAGGTAATTGGGTTAAACACAGTCCTTATCCCACATAGGGCTCACAGTCTTAAACCCCATTTTATAGGTGAGGTAACTGAGGCATAGAGAAGTAAAGCGACTTGCCCAAGGTCACATAGCAGACAGGTGGAAGAGCTGGAATTAGAACCCAGGTCCTTCTGACTGTCAGGCCCATGCTTTATCCACTAGGTCATGCTGCTTCTCTGTTGGAATTTACTGACCTGTTTGTCCTTTTTTTTTTTTTTTAAAACCACCGGCCACTCCATACCACTGCTGGCCCTTTTCTCTCTCTGTCCCGTACCTCAGTTTTGCGCGGCGCATGACGCATTGTAAGCACTTCCTAAAGTCCGTCTTGTTTCTTGGTAGAAATAGAACTAGTAGTAAGCTGATAAATGTGTGGTCAGGGACATTGTGGGGGTGGTCTAGGGGGCTATTTAGGGAATGGCTTGAGGACAGACTTATTCTTCTAGACTGTGAGCCCGCTGTTGGGTAGGGACCGTCTCTATATGTTGCAAACCTGTACTTCCCAAGCGCTTAGTACAGTGCTCTGCACACAGTAAGTGCTCGGTAAATATGATTGAATGAATGAGTGAATGACAGGGCAGTCCAGCCTGGACTCCTGAGATGGGGTGGGGTGAAATGGCTCAGTCATTCCTATTTATTGAGCACTTACTGTGGGCAGAGCACTATACTAAGCCCTTGGGAGAGTACACTATAACAATAAATGGACACATTACCTGCCCATAATTCGCTTACAGTCTAAATGGGGAGGCAGACATCAATATAAATAAATACATTACAGATATGGATGTTAGTCTGTGGGGCTGGGAGGTTGGGCTAATGGAGGCATAGTCAACAGGTTTCTTCTCCACTGGGGAAGTTGGATAATTTAATTTGTGTCCAACCTAATTCACTTGTGTCTTCCCCAGCACTTAAAACATTGTTTGACACATATTAAGTTTTTACCAAATACCATTAAAAAACCCCCTCCAGTCTGCACCCGACATCACTCAGTGTGATAGGGTTCAGAGTGCTTTAGCCCAAACAATGATCCCAACAGGAATGGAGATAAGTGCTGTGCTGTGCTCTAGGCAACCTCTAATTTGGGTATTCACGGTAATAAAAGTATTTGTGAAGCACATGCTGTGTGACACACCTTGTTCTAAGCACGGAGATTGGCCTCCAGGGAGCTACATAGTTAATCACATTTATTGAATGCTTAGTGTGTGCAGAGCACTGTACTAAGTGCTAGGGAGAGTACAGTTTAACAGAATTGGTTAGACGAGTTCCCTGCCCAAAAGGAGCTTACAGTCTATAGGGGGAGACAGACTCTTAAAAATAAAATGGGAGGAAGGTCTTCGTGAGAGACACATAAGGGAAGTTGATACAAGACAAACACAAAAAAACAAAGGCGAGGGCAAGGATAAACCAAGAAGACTGATTTTGGTGCTGTGGTTGGAGGAGTTTCCAGCTCCTTGTAGCTCGGAATTCAGCAGCCACAGTGACAGCCAAGGCCTTCCAGCATCATAAAGGTTGAGAAGGCCTCCTGCCACTGCTGATTTCTCATCCTTCCCAGATAAGCTTTATTGCCTTTATTTTGTGTTGTGGGTTTTGCCTACATATGTGGTGTTATCTTTGGTACATATGCCATGGTGTGTATGGAAAGTTACAATTTTTTTAAATTTCAGAAAATGTTGAGAACTCCTTCGCTCAACATGATTTTTATGGAATCATTTAAGAGCATCAGCTGAGGTTGAGCAATACAGCATCCTCCTCAATCGCTTTAAAAATAACAATAATGATTATGGTACTTTTTAAGCACTTACTATGTACCAAGCACTGTACTGAGTGTTGGGGAAGATACAAGATAACCAGGAGGGACACAGTCCCTAACCAGGTGGGGCTCACAGTCCAATGGGATGTTCCTCAGGATCCACTGAAGTTTACCTTTGCTGAGGGTGGCCATTCCCATTCATTCATTCAGTCTTATTTACTGAGTGCTTACAATATGCAAAACACTGTACTAAGTGCTTATCCTTTAGCAGCTCACCTCAGCTCTGTGATTTCCTCTTCCACAGTTGCTACTTTGTTCCTGGGGGCCGAGGGGATGCCCTCCCCCATTAACAGACAATAACCCTGTCTTGCTGCTGTTACACTTTCTGGCATAATAGTTCCCTCTGTCTGCCTGCTGCCCCCAACTCAGCTGTCTGAGATCCTGAGTCCACCCCTTCCGCAGCAATCCAAGATCCTGTCTGACCCATCCTGTTACTGTGCAACCTGTGACCTGATCCTTCAATTCCCCATGACACAGAGACCATTCTCAGACTTGTGAATCACGGCATTGGATGCCTTGAAAGAAAAATTATTCCTCTTTCACGTGCATGTCACCCGAAAGACAAGACACTGGGTTGATGCTGTATTAACCTGCACCTCCTCTGAGGGCTAAGATCAAGTCGACCTTTTCAGTTCTGAGTCTCGTCTATGTTTCTCTCCTGTCTGCTGGCACTGGAAGATGACCCTGCTCTCTGGGAGGTACTGATCAACCATTTAATCAACTCGTATTAACTGAGTGCTTATTTTGCACAGAGCATTGTACTCAGTGCTTGGGAGGGTACCCTACAAAAGAAGTGGGAGAGATGATCCCTAGCTTACAGTCTGGGGATCTCTGGTTGTCCTTCTTCTGCTTCTCCTCCTTCAGGACATTCTTCCTTGTGTCCTTCCCTCTCAAACAGATTATCAATCAAATCAGTGGTGTTTATTGACTGTTTACTGTGTGCAGAGCACTGTACTAAGTGTTTGGGAGAGTATGATATAACAGAATTGGTAAGCCTGTACCCTAACCTACTTATTTTCCAGTACTCCTTAGAGTATATGTTTTCTGAGTAATCTGTATATCTTTCCTACATCGTGGCAGTAAGAAGTTGTTCAGTAATCAGAGAAGCAGCGTGGCTCAGTGGAAAGAGCACGGGCTTGGGAGTCAGTCGTCATGGGTTCAAATCCTGGCTCCGCTGCTCGTCAGCTGTGTGACTTTCGGCAAGTCACTTAACTCTGTACCTCAGTTGCCTCATCTGTAAAATGGGGATTAAGATTGTGAGCCCCACATAGGACAACCTGGTCACCTTGTATCCTCCCCAGCCTTAGAACAGTGCTTTGCACATAGTAAGCGCTTAACAAATACCAAAATTATTATTATTATTAGACAGGTACCCCCTGAGTGTTTTGATTCCAAATAGTTTTGAAGACTTGGGCTTTGTGGGGAATATTACATAAGTAAAGTGATGTTGGTAGGGAGTGGGAGAATTATTAGGCCTGAGGCCTTGGGTAATGTTTTTCATGAACTTGTATTTATGTGAGTGTGACTGATTGTAGGGGTCTATCAGTCATATTTACTGAGCTCTTATTGTGAGCAGAGCATTGTACTAAGCTCATGGGAGAGTACACTCTAACAGAGTTGTTAGACATGTTCCCTGCCCTCCACGAGCTTGCAGTCTAGAAGGTCAGGATTGCAGGGAGTGAGAACAGAGGCATCAGGATAGGCTCAGGGGGCAAAGGGGAGCTTTGGGGAGTAGGAACCTGGGATTGCTGGGATGATGAAACTGGGCTAAGGACCACCTTAACCTGGGGGCAGAAGGATGGGTTATTTTAGGTGGGGCCTATTGCATGTCTGCCAGTACTCCACTCCAATTCTCCCAGGGTATAGGAAGGTTGCAGGCAGGAGCCTTAATTGTGTACTAGTTAAGAACTCACTATATGTTGAGCATTGAACTAAGGTCTGGGGTGGTTACAGGATAATCAAGTTGGGCATAGTCCGTGTCCCAAGTGGGGCTCACAGTCTAAGTAGGAGGAAAATCATGTCGTGAACCCCCTTTTTACAGATGACGAAACTGAGAAGTAAAGTGATTTAATAATAATAATGGTAATGGCATTTATTAAGCACTTACTATGTTCAATGTACTGTCCAAGGTCACACCACAGACAAGTGGTGGCGCTGGGATTAGAACCCAGGTCCTCTGACTCTCAGGCCAGTGCTTTTTTCCGTAGGCCATGCTGCTTCCGCGGCCTTGTACCCCAGTTCTACTAGGACATGAGAGTGTATTTTGCAGGACCCTGCTTTAAAGAAAATTCCAGCCGTGGTCCTCACCCAGTCTGTATTCAAGAGTGTGTGAATCTTTTTTTTTTTTTTCCCAGCACCATGGGGAGCTGTCCCTCCGGGCATCCTAGCCAAACTGCTCCACACACTTGAAGTGCTTAATAACTAACATTGTCTGATGCAGTGGACATGCACTTCCGGGCAGAACTAAGAGCATTCTCTTAGTGCTCAGTACAGCTCTCGGCACACAACAATCACTCAGATACCGTTGATTAGTTGATTGACTTGTGCCCATCAAATCCTTAGTGTGTCTCTGGGGGAGCGGAAACCTTGTTATGTAGGTGCATGGAGTCAGGTTGGTTATTGGAAAGGAATCAAGGATTTGGAGAGATCTCCTCTTGGTGACCTTGCTTATTTTCCCTGGCTCTGATTTTCACTTCTCTGAAAGGTGGATGATAAGTTACTCTCCTTTTCTGTCACAGGAATGTTTTGGGAACCATGGAGGAGCTGGGTTTAAATAATCGGGAGGAGATGTACCGAAGCTTAATTATCAACTTGCGCAGCCCAGGTTCTAATTAAGAGCCTTGCATGCAGTGACTTTTTAATAAAGACCATTGCCTCGGTCTTGTAGACTGTGTTCTTTCATAGTCAGAATGCTAATGGTATTTATTAAGCAATTTGTGCCAAGCACCATGTACAAGCTAATGAGGTTAAATGCAGTCTGACTGGGGCATCTTGACACCCATTAGTAATGCTAATAGTAGTAGTAACAGTATTTATTGTTTACTGTGGGCAGAAAACCATACTAAAGAATACACAGGTGAGAATTAGACTTAGAACCCTGTCCCTCAAGAGACTGTCAATCTTTGAAAGGTTCAGAGTCTAATAACAATAATGGTATTTGTCATTAAGCTGAGATTAGAACCTAGGTCCTTTGACTCCTACAGTCCTCTACAGGACACTGTACTAAGCACTTGGGAAAGAATAGCAGAGTTAGTAGAGAAGATCTCTGCTCGCGGGGAGCCTTCAAAGATTTGGTCTTTGCTAGTGAGGTGTTGCCCCCACTCTGGCTTTCCAATGCAGAAGGGAGAAAGAAGGAAATTGGTGTTTCATTTTGGGGTGGGTGGGCGGGAAGGGAAATGGGCTGAAACAGATGGGCATATTTAACTCTGCGGACTCTAGGTGACTCTGTCCTTGGGGGCTGCCAACTTCCTAATTTATGCCTTCCCCTCAACATACCTAACAATCAGTCAACAGTACTTAGTGAGTATAGAGCGCTGCACTAAACACTTGGGAAAAGTAGTAGTCTTAATCCTTGCCTTCGATGTGTTTACAACCTAGCAGGGGAGACAGACATTGAAATAATTTAGAGAGGAGACAATAAGAGAAGGGATTGTGAACATGAGTTAGTGGATAAGAAATAGGGTATGGAAGGTGTTTATGAAATTCTTTATGGGGTTGTGAGCACATACTCAGTGGTATTTGAGTGTTTACTGTGTCAGAGCAGCAGACTAAGTGCTTGGCAGAGTTCAGTACCATAGAGTTGGTAGACTCATTCCTCTAGACTTAGCTTCTTGTGGGCAGAGAACATGCCTATCAACTCTGTTATATTGTACAGTCCCAAACGCTTAGTACAATGCTCTACATACAGTAAGCACTCAGTAAATACAATTGATTAATTGATTTGCCCTCAGGGATCTTGCAGTCTAGTGGGATTGTGTTCCAGGACTGTTGAAGTGGTAGTTGGGAGGATATAACCTGGAAGATTAAAAGCTAATCACTGTGAACCTTCTGATCCGTGTCAGCGGCCAAACAGTGAGATGAAAATGCACCAAACTTGGTATAGAGGCCTCATGTGCACATTGAGGAGGGTGGAGAATTAGTTTACCCCCATTCCATTTTTAGACAATTGTGTTTGAAGGCAGCCTTCATGTCCCAACCAGGGAAAGGAAGAGGGGCAGGGAGAGAGCTTGTCTCATGCTGTAATACAGAAATGGCCACCAGCGTGTGAAAGAAACAGGAAGTCACCAGACACTTGAAATATACTGGTCCCCTTTCATTCAGTTTGTGTTTCGGCTTCTCTGAAAGTAGTTTATTTTGGTTGCCTGGGCTAGTCGGAAGTCATTTTAAACCATCAGAGCTCTTCCAAAGAAAAGCTGAATAATTCTGAGATGAAAAACTACTTAGCTCTCAGTATGTAGTTCTTTTTAAAATCATGAATGTTTCACTGTGTGATTGGCTAAAAGAGCCAATTATGTTATCTTCCGAAAGGCAGTTGATTTTGAATGGACTTCAGATCTTATTCATAAGCAGCCTTTCCATAAAATCTGATGAGTAAGGAGATTTTTTGGGAGGGATAGCATTTTTGAATTTACTTTGGTTTACATTCTTCCATCACCCCCATCACCCTCTCAAGTAACCTGATAACCTTAGGAAATTAGATGCTGCGTATGAGTTATGTATTTGAAAAAGGAATGAGTTTAGGCGTGATAGTGTAGAAGATTGTCTTTGTAAGGAAGAACTTTAAAAAGATGTGAGTAATTAGGATTTAGACTGTCCTGTTTTTGAGATGTTGTATTAAAGTGCTCTCTTAAAGAGGGAATAAATCATCTTCCATTAGCCCTAATGGTTTTATTGAGAATGCAAGGGTAGTGGCTTGTAACTTTTCATATTTGAGGTCTGCAAACCACTTAATGTTAAGCGCTGTAAGGCCTTAGGAATGGAATAGCGGTAGATGCTTTGAGGATCCAAATCAAAGTCAACATGGTTCACAGTCTTATGTCTTTTGGAGGGCAGGAGTCTCCCTTCTAAGCCAGTAGCTTGGCTTTTGTAGTTAGTAGAGTGCTCACTTAGGGGCTTTGAGGATGAGCAAAAGATTGTGGTATTTTCAGAATGAATTTTCTCATTTTGGTCTGGAAAGCTTGTGGGGAGGAGAGCTGTCAGCTTCTGCCAGCTGAGCCTGACTGCTGTGTTAGTGTCACATTTGACAAATGGAAGTATTTACACAGACCAACTCCTGGAAAGCTGGGACATGAACCAGTTATGACGTCTGCCCCTGGACCCTTGCAAACCTCCCTCTCCACACCGCTCCCCTCCCCGGGCAAGTGGGAGGATGGAGGTGTGGCAGCATAATTAATGTGTCATAGGAAATGGTTTCAGAAAAACAAGACCACATCTCCGACGTGGTTATTAATTGACGGTTGGCCTCCCTATGCCTTGGGAGAGCTCTTGCCCGGGGTTAGTGTGTGATGAAATGAGGATAAACGGCCTTGTTGAACTTTCCCAGTAGGCCGTTTATATGTGGCCTCTGTTTCTACATTCCCCTGTGTTCCCTATTTTTAAGCTTCCTAGATCACATAACCATTTCCCGGCTGGTTTGCTGTACCCCTGTCTCTCTTTCCCCCAGAAATCATTCATTTGTTCATTCATTCAATCGTATTTATTGAGTGAGTGCTTACTGTATGCAGGACACTGTACTAAGTGCTTGGGAAGTACAAATCCCATTTGAGAGTTTGTGTTGTGTGCAGCCAGCTCCAGCCCTATGATAATATTAATGGCATTTACGTGCTTAGAATGTGCTAAGCACTGTACTAAGTGCTGGTGTGGGTAGAGAAGCAGCGTGGCACGGTGGAAAGAGCACGGGCTTTGGAGTCAGAGGTCATGGGTTCAAATCCCAGCTCTGCCAATTGTCAGCTGTGTGACTTTGGGCAAGTCACTTAACTTCTCTGTGCCTGTTACCTCATCTGTAAAATGGGGATTAAAACTGTGAGCCCCGTGGGACAACCCAGACTGAGCCCCCTCCTTCCTCTCCCCCTCCTCCCCCTCTCCATCCCCCCCCCTTACCTCCTTCCCCTCCCCACAGCACCTGTATATATGTATATATGTTTGTACATATTTATTACTCTATTTTACTTGTACATATCTATTCTATTTTATTTTGTTAATATGTTTTGTTTTGCTGTCTGTCTCCCCCTTCTAGACTGTGAGCCTGCTGTTGGATGGGGACTGTCTCTATATGTTGCCAACTTGTACTTCCCAAGTGCTTAGTACAGTGCTCTGCACACAGTAAGTGCTCAATAAATACGAATGAATGAATGAACAACCTGATCACCTTATAACCTTCCCAGCGCTTAGAACAGTGCTTTGCACATAGTAAGTGCTTAACAAATACCATTATTATTATTATTATTATTACAAGGTAATGAGGTCAGAAACAGTCCCTGTCTGTCCCTCATGAGACTCACAGTGTAGAGAAGGAGGGAGAGGTCCTTGAGAGAATCCAGGGTTGAATGGTTTCAAGACCCTTGAGGGATTTTGCAGACCCTTGGGCAAGAGAGCAGACTCAGGAGGGCACCTGTATCAGTCAGTCTTTTGGGATGTCTTCTATCGTGTTCTGTTCCCTGTTTGACAGTCCCAAATTTTACAACTTCCAGCCCCATTGGAAGGCTTGGAAAACAGTGATTCCCGTAAGGGAAATAAATTTGCATATGTAGTTTCTGAATGGCCACCCCTTGGGAGAAATCCTTGAGAAGACAGTGTTTCATCAGAGAAAATCCCATGGGATTTTAAATTTAGAAGCCAACCACTTCCCCTTTCCCTCCTAAAATCAGCACCACCCTCTTTAGGTTGTGGACGTAGTTTGGGCTAGAAGAGTGTGGTTGTGTATGTTTGTGGACTGTAGACTTGTAAATTATTTTGTGGTCAAGAAGCGTGTCTACTAACTCAGCTGCATAGTATTGCCCAAGCACTTAGTACAGTACTCTATTCACATTAAGCCCTCAATAAATACCATTGATTGATTGGAGGGGGTGGCTACTCTTGTGGCATTGCCAACCCCCGTCCCATTGTAACATTTAAAATCAGTTCCAGCTCTGAGACGTAATGGAAAGAAGTGCTTCCTGGGATTAAAAAAGAAGACAACATCAAAATAGGGAAGAGAAGGCAGTTAAGGTTGGAAAAGAAGTTTGGAAAGAATCCTAAAGTTTGTGTTTGTTCAGATTCTAAAGCATCTCACATTTTTATGGTATTTAAGTGCTTACTATGTGTCAGGCATTGTACTAAGTGCTGGAGTAGATACAAACTGCTGAGGTTGGACACAGTCCATGTCCCACATGGGGCTCACAGTCTTAATCCCCATTTTACAGATGAAGTAACTGAAGCACAGAGAAGGTAAGTGACTTAGCCAGAGTCACACAGCAGACAAATGGAGGAACATCCTAAATTTTTACCCTTTGTAGCTTGGATTTCTTGGGCATTTTCAGGCTCGGCTTCTCATTCTGTTGCATGGATGCTAATACCTGGAAGACACAACTACCAGTCCTTCTTTTAGGATTGGCGAATTGCTTTGGTGCAAATGCTTGTAAACTTAATTATGGCATTTATTAAGTGCTTACTGTGAGCTAAGCCCAGGGTTAAGACAAGACTGGCAGACTGGTCACTGTCCCTGTCCCACCCTGCACTCACAATCTATCTTATTCCTGTTTTTACAGAAGAGGAAACTGATGTCCAGGGAGATTATGACCAACCCAAGGCCACACAGTTAGTCAGTGGCAGAGCAGGGACTAAAACCCAGATTTTCTTGATTTCCAGTCCACTGTCTCTCTCCCAAGTTCATTTTATGGTTTTTGAGATTTTTAAGGTGGAGAAATGAGTTGCTATTCATAGGTCTCTGAATATTTGGATTTATTTATAGGAATTAGTTCTTGCGGGTTCTTAGCCTCAAATTCCTAGTTGAGTCAAGAACAGAATAGAATGGTCACCTTGGCTCAGGGCACCCCAGTTTCCTGCACATCTTTGGGTGAGCTTGAGGTAGGCTCACTCTCTCCATTTCCCTTTGATTAGAGCTGAGCAAACTTTTTAAAGTAACTGTCGGGGAGGAGGGAAGTTGAAGTTGTAAGAACCATCGGCACAACTTTTACATTCACCTGAGATCAGCTTCAAGGCCTAGACTTTAGGGTGGAAAATTTATTTGGGTGCGGTTCTTAAAACAATGAAGCATCATTGTGGTGTTGACGGTTTCGAAAAAATAAAAGGGGCCTGTAGGGAAGGGTATTGTAGACCCAGAAGGAAAGGAAGGCCTCATTCTAAGGCTTTCTATGAGAGTTGAAACTCCCACTTGATTCCCTTGTAAAAGAAAATTCTGTTGGATGCATTAAAGCTACTGTTACTAGAGTACTGGGGTTTCTCTGATTCAGAAGTTTCTTGGAGATGAGATTGTGTTCTGCAGAATATGCATTCCTCCATGTCTCAGTACACCCAATGCAGACAGCTCTAGTTTTTGCATTGCAATAGTCGAGAATAGAGAATTTATTTTTCAGTCAATCAGTGGTATTGAGCGCTTCCTATGTGCAGAGCACTGTACTAAACACTTGGAAAAGTTCAATGCAACTGAGTTAGCAGACGTATTCCCCTCCCACACCAAGCCGACAGCCTAGAGGGGACTTTTTGTTCCTTCTCAAATCTGCCAGGGCACTTGTTCATTTTCAAAAGTTAAAAGTAAAATCTACCATGTGAAGCAGGTGCAAGATTTTAAATTGCCTGTGCTCTTGGTCTAGTCATTCCTGCTGGAACAAAGTAGTTGTGTACTTTGAAGAACCCTGTGTAGTGGGAAAATTGCATTATAGCAACCGCTGAGTCAGTAACAACAAATGGCTCAAAGGCACCACCATAACCACCATTTTTCGATAGAGATTTCTGTTGTTTTGTCCCTGGCTAGTGGAATGCCTTGCCCCCTTGCCACTCATTGTTACTTCAGTGTAGCAAATCCTGTAAAGTTGAACAGAAACACAAGGTCACGCTTGGCCCATGGCAGCAAGGCAGAGGCTTAGATGCTTAGCAACATCACGGCTTGCCTGATGCTGCGTATATACGCGCTATTGTTTTGTCCTCCATCGATTCTATCCCTTGTGCCAGTATGTGGATCATGGCATATCCATATTGTGGGAAGTGTGTTCCCTAACCCTTCCTTCCCGTTCTATCCAAATCATCTGGATTACATAGAACTCGATTCTACGCTCCTTGAGGGCAGGGATTGTGTTTTCCAATTCTGTTGTACTGTACACTCTCCAAGTGCTTAAGACCGGCAGTAAATCCTCAGTAAATACCATTGATTGGTCTGGGAATGGAAACACATGTTATAGCAGGACTGATTGCACTGTGAAAACATCAGATATTTAGTTCATTCTGGGCCTCACACCTGGGTGTCTAACGGTATAATAATAATTTGTTAGGCGCTTACTATGTGCCAAGCACCTGTGCTAAATCTTAGGGGTTTAGTCAGTTCAGACACAGCCCCTGTTCCAAATGAGGCTCACAGTCTAAGTAGGAGGGAAAGCAGGTAGTGAACCCTCATTTTATAGATGAGGAAACTGAGGCTTAGAGAAGTTAAGTGACTCGGCGAAGTCACCCATCAGGCAAGTGGCAGAGGTAGGATTAGAACCCAGGTCCTCTGACTCCAGGCCCATGCACTTTCCACTGAACCATAGCACACCTCCTTAGTCCCTGCAGACTGAAATGAGCAGAGATGCAGTTCTCTACCTAAGTGAACATGGGTGTGTCTGTTTTCAAGGAGTCATTGGATGGATGGAGACTCAATCAATCAATCAAATTTTTTGAGCACCTACTGTGTGCAAAGGAGAACTAACTTGGCTCAGAAAAAATACTAAATGGAAAATTCAGCCACATGAATCTTTAACGAAGATATTGACTCTTCTAACAGACACTCATGTAGATTACAGATAGTAGGAAGAAGGAAAAGGGGATAAGGCCATGGGGTAATAATTACAATATTTCTATAAGTGCTTACTGTGTACTGTCCTAACCACTGGGGTAGATATAAGGTTATCTGGTCAGACACAGTCCCTGTTCCACATAAGGCTCACAGTCTAAGTAGGAGGGAAAGCAGGTAGTGAATCCCGATTTTACAGGTGAGGAAATGGAGGCCCGGAGAAGTGAAGTGACTTGTCCAAAGTCACATAACAGACAAGTGCATAGCAAGGATTAGAACCCAGGCCCATCCTCTTCCCATTAGGTCACATTGCTTAAGCGCTTACTGAAGCACCCAGCGGATTTGGAGTAGAAACAAAGAACAAAGTTCCCTGCCCCCAAGAAGCTTAAACTGAGGGAAATTGGCATAAAAATATTTTTTCAAAGTGATCAAAGTAAATAATCGAACATACAGTTGAAGCAACCAGGGTACAAAAGCGCTGTTTTTCTGTTGTCTGTCAGATGCAGAGATAGCAAGGGAGTTCTGCCTCCCCATGGGTGGTTTTTCCACTCCCAATTGCAAGCACTTTCTGCTTTGCTTTTGCTTCCCTTCCTGTAGTTCATTTCAGCCTCTCTCTTTGAGCAAGGTGCTGAAGGTGATGTGGTTTTTTCTCTCCTTTTCTCATGATATTTGTAAAGCGCTTATTATATGTCATGCACTGCTTTAAGCAGTGAGGTACATACAATATGACATGGAGCTCACAATCTAAAGTCGGAGAGAAAATATAATAATAATTTAATAATAATGGCATTTATTAAGCGCTTACTATGTGCAAAGCACTGTTCTAAGCACTGGGGAGGTTACAAGGTGATCAGATTGTCCCACGGGGGCTCACTGTCTTAATCCCCATTTTACAGATGAGGGAACTGAGGCCTAGAGAAGTTGTGACTTGCCCAAAGTCACACAGCTGACAAGTGGCAGAGCCAGGATTTGAACCCATGAGCTCTGACTCCAAAGCCCGGGATCTTTCCACTGGCCACGCTGCTTCTCATGGATTTAATCCCTGTCTTACAGATGAGGCAACTGAGCCCCACGGAAGTTAAGTGATTTGACCAAGGTCACAGAGGAGACAAGTGGTGGAACCAGGATTAGAACCTAGGTCTTCTCACTCCCAGGCCCGTGCTCTAGCCAGTAGGCCACACTTCTTCTCCATAAGGCTCCATCAATCTGTATGGTGGATACGTGGGATGTAACCGTTGGGCCCAGCATTGTCATCAACATCCACACTTGCTGTAGGTAAAATGCTGAGTTAGAAACTGGAGAATGAGTAACAGAACTAAAAGACATGTTCCCTGTCCTTGAGAAGTTCACAATCTAATGGGGGAGAATAAAAACTAATTCTGCCCTGGTTGGAGTGTGGTTTTTGCAATTGATTCCTAGCTCTTTGTGGTCAGGAAATGCCTGTTTATTGTTATAGTGTACTCTCCCAAGTGCTTAGTGTAGTGCTTTGCACATAAACATTGTGTTCACTAAATACAACTGAATGAATTTCTAGGCTGAGAGACTCAGCTTTTGAGCTCCAGTCAGGTCAGACTCTTCCTGTTTCCCTGGAATTTCTGGGAAAGTCCTTGCTAAGATCTGCTCCTCTGCCTTGATTTCCCAATCAAACAGCTAGTTCTGTTGAATTTCTCACTGCAGTGGGATTCCATCAATAAATAATAATGTTGGTATTTGTTAAGTGCTTACTATGTGCCGAACACTGTTCTAAGCAATCAGTGGTATTTGAGCATTTTCTGTGTGCAATGTACTGTTCTAAGCACTGGGAGAATGCAGTGCAACAGAGGTGGTAGACATCTTCCATGCCCACAATGAGTTTACAGTCTAGACAGGGAGACAGGCATTGAAATAAATTACAGATATGTTCATACGTTCTGTGGTGCTGAGGGTAAATTTGTAGAGGTGGTCAATGTACTTATAATCCATTAATCAATCATATTTGTTGAATCCCTCCTGTTCACAGAGCACTGTACTAAGAGCTTGAGGGAGCTGAATAGAGTCAGTTAGACTCTGTGGAATAGGCTGAATAGACTCAATCTCTGCCCTCAAGAAGCTTGTCTAAAGTGGAAAATGACATAAAATAATTGCAGATAAGAGCATAAAGAGAATGGCAAGCTGGATATGTGGATTAACAGGTCTGACTTGTAGTAGCCCTGAAATGTGTGTACTAACTCTGTTGCATTGTACTCTCCCAAGTGCTTAGTACAGTGCTGGGCACATAAGGTCTCAATAAATACCTTGATGATGATGAATTTGTGGATTGGTAGGTGTGACTTTTAATAGCCCTGGAACTGTTACATAATACAAAGCCACCACTTGCTGAAACACCAGAGGTGAGGAATACCTCTGTGGGGGGGTGGGGTGTGTGTGTGTGTGTGTGTGTGTGTGTGTGTGTGTGTGTGTGTGGTGTGTGAGATTTGTCACTGCCTTCTATACAAGGTCGCCTACAGCCTTTTCAGCAGTAAGGCACATTTGCATACAGACTCAAATTGCCACATTGAGTTCCTGTTCCAGTGAACCCAGGTTGATGAAGTACATGCTGTCTTCAGATGTTAGTGATGGCAGAGCAAGAAGATGCAGGAAGAACAGACTTGAAACATTTTACAAGGGTGCAAACCCATTAATCACATGCTGTGTTCCATGTGAATGTGGTGAAGTAAAGTGGTCTGCCTTTGCTGGGTTTTTTTTTTATACATTTTCAGTGTTGAACCATAAAATCATCTATGGCCCCTTCTCCTGTCTCTCTTAGGATTGACCCATTCTCCATTCTCGGGAGTCAAATTAAATTCATGGAGTATCAGTCTTGATTTCCAGTCTTAATTCTGCACTTTGATTTGCACCTTTTATTCATCCCTCTCCAAGCCCCACAGCACTTATGTACATATCTGTAGTTTATATTGTCTGCCTCCCCCTCTTGACTGTAAACTCATTGTGGACAGAGAACATGTCTACCAACTCTGTTATACACTCCAAAATACTTACTACAGTGCTGTGCACACAGTAAGTGCTCAATAAATAGGATTGATTTATATAATTCAGTAAATTGTGGATCTGTACATAAGTGCTGTGGGGTTTGAGGAATGGGTGAATAAAGGTTGCAAATCCAAGTACAGTGATGACAAGGAACTTATGCAGACAAGGAACTTGCAGTCTAGAAGGGGAGACAGACAATGAAATAAATTACAGATAAGAGAAATGGCAGAATATAAGAATGAATATCAAAGTGCTTAAGGGCTACATTCCCTTGGGCATAGTTGACATAGAAGGGAGGATGAATGAGATGAGGAAATGAGAGGATAGCCAGGGAAAGCTTCCTGGAGGAGCTATGAAGATGGGGAGTGTGGCTGTCTGTTGGATATGAAAGGGGAGGGAGTTTCAGACCAGAGGTAGACATTGGCAAGGGGTCAGTAGCAAGACAGACAAACTCATGGAGCCAGTCCAGAAAATGCCATTGCCATTATATTCACTTGACTGACTGCCTTTCAGCCTCCCCTCCTTGTCCTACCCTTTTATTCAGTTTCTCTGAAGGCAAAAACCCAGTCTAATAGAAGTTGCTTGATAGAAGTCCTGAATTCTAGTCCCAGCTTTGACCCTGGCCTGCTGTGTGACCTTGGGCAAGACACCTAACCCTCTGACCCTCCTTTTCCAGGGAAGAAGGAGTGTTCTGGGGAGAGCTGTTGACTTAACATGGTTTTTAAAGTGTGCCTTTGCCTCCTGTTAACTACTCCAAGTGACTGCTGCAGGGAAGAGAAATGGTCCCCAGAGGAGGAAATTCAGGCTTGATCCCAGAGGTACCATGAAACTGAACAGATAGGAAGAATTAGCATGGACAGGACAGTTTGTACCTTAGCTTTTGTCACTTGGGTGGATTTGTGAGCCAGTCAGTCAGTAGGATTTAAGTATTTGCAGCCTGCTTGGGCGACTACAGTGCAGCTATCTAATCATGTCCTAGGTGATTCCTGCTTCCAAGGAAGTTTTAGTATAGCAGGCGATACAGATACAAAGAAAAGGGAAAAGAATGGAATGATGGATTAATCCATCCATGAATCGTTGGCATTTGAGTGCATACTGTGTGCAGAGCACTGTAGTGAGCTCTTGAGAGAGTACAGTATAACAGTTGGTAGACATGTGCCCTGCCCACAGGAAAATGTAAGCGGATATGTGGATATTTAAGTCTAACTTGTACAGGTTAGTTGAGCTGAGATGATAGTTGGGAAGGTATGACTTGGGTCCTTGAGTCTGCCAATTCTGTTGTAGTGTACTCTCCTAGCACATAATGCAGTGCTGTGCACATACTAAGTGCTCAATAAATACCACTGATTACTGGAGAAGAAAAATGAATCAGGGAAGGCTTCCTGGGGGAGGTGGGTTCTCAGAATGGGAGAACAATGGTGTGGTGGATTTCAGGGAGGAGGGAGTTCAAGCAGGAAGAAGGGCTGGAGCCAATTAGAGCTAATTTCAAATAATGAAAAACCTAGAATTTATCCCCTCAAACAGGATTAAGCTGATTTGTGAAACTCTGATAGAAACTGCAGTTTCCAATATGTCTGAAGACAAGGCTGGAAATTTTTCTGCTTTCAAGAAATATATGGATTTAGGGTTTTCACTCCCCCTTCCCCCCTAGCCTCCCCATCCTCCCTACACACAGGTGTCTGCAAAAGTCTGAGCAGACTTAATTAAGGAAAATAGCAGAAATGGTATTTGAGGGCCTACTGAGTGCTAGGGAAAGTACAACAAAGACCCGTTTCCCACCCACTTGGAGCTTACACTCGATTGGAAGAGTGAGTTGCACCTCACTGTCACTCCAGAAGAATGTGATGGTGGGAGCAACGTTTCATTACAAAACTTGCCCTTTCCAATGACCCACATCCTCAATTGCGCAGTCAGCTAAATTCTCGTAAGACCAATTTTTTTTTTTTGCCTAAGTTAGTTATTACTAGGGACTTCTCAACAGGAGCAGATTTTTAAGAGGAGAATGGAAAATCACGAATGTCTAGATGGAATCACAAAAATGGAATTCATGCTATGTTATATATATATTATATGACAGTTGGCTGAGAACTTTGGTGTGTGTGCGCGCGAGAGATTTTTAATATGCATACACAAAGGCAGCAAAACTCTCTTAAGATCTCCTTTAAACACAATGACCCAAATCTGTGCAAAAAAAGGGTGGTTGAATTTTGTTTCTGATAAAATTCAGGGCCTGTATTTGCTTTAATTGAGAATTTCCATAGGTGAATTGATGAAGCCAAGCAGGGTGAAACGATTGGGAAAAGAATAGTTTTTGTTAAATCTGGAATTCTTGGCTTGCTGCATGAAAATGCTTTTCCATAGTTCAATTTTGTGTTCCTGAGTTAGACATATAACATTTAGAAGCATTGTGGCCTAATGGAAGGCACACGGGCCTGGCTATCAGGGGACTTGACTTCTAATCTTGGCTCTGCCACTGTTCTGCTGTGTCGTTCTGGGCAAGTCACTTAGCTTCTCTTTGCCTCAGTTTCCTCATCTGTGAAGTGGGGATTCAAGACTTGTTTTCCCTCCCCCAGAGATTGGGAACAGCATGTGGAAAGAGGGACTGTGTCCAGTCTGGTTACCTTGTATCTACCCAATGCTTTGTGAATGCTTGGCACATAGTAAGCACTTAACAAATTCCAGTTGTATCTAGAGCATTGAGAAGCATCCTGCTCCCCCACCTCCCCTCAGTGAAGCAAGCTGCCATTTAGCCTGTGCTCAAGTGTATGTGGCAGGAGCAAGTCACTGAAAATCCAGAGGACACCAGATTGGCCCAGTTAATCAGTCAGTGGTATTTATTGAGTGCTTACTGTGGGCCGCGGACTGTAATGGACACTTGGGAGAGAGTACATTTTAACAGATTTGGTAGACATGATGATCCTTACCCTCAAGGAACTTCTTACCTATACGCTTAAGTACTGTATCCACCTTCAGGCTAATAGTTGATTAGTAATAAAACCATGTTTAGTTTTCTAATTCAGATTTAAGTCAGACCCACTAAACTGTAGGCCGAGGATCTGTGGTGATGGTGTCCTGCAGCTGGGCTCTTTCCAGGGACCCACACAGGTGTGGATTCATTTTCCCCCACCCCACGCTTCCCTTTCCATTTTGCAACTGCTTCTCTCAGCACCAGCTGAACCTGTGGTATTTGACCTGAGCATGAAAGTGCTTGTTGGTGACTCATTTGATTTGCAGCTTTGAGGTGAATGAAACCAATCGGATGGCAATGCTTCTTCCCCAAGGCAGCACCACTTTCTGTTCTGGCAGTTCGTGGGAGTTCAGCGGGTTCACGCTTGCCGTGTGGTGAGGAGTGTTCTTCCTGCTACTTTGGATGCTTGACGGTGTGGGGTTAAAGCCGGTTTTTTTTTTAATTCTTGATTGGTAAGCCCTACCCGAAAAGAGGCTTGCAGATAGAAGCTTATAAATCTAGTTGTTGGGAACCTCTGAATGACTTTTGTGTATGTGTGTGTGGTGGGGTGGGAGAACTTGGAGGTTGCTGAATTTGGGGGGAGCCCTATCATGAGGGTATCTTAGATCAAACCATGTATCTGTATATATGGGGTACAATTATATAATCTACAGACAAATAAAAGATCAAAGGGGACTAGCTTAAGGCATGGTTTCATGCTGGCTTTTATCAGGAAGGGCTGAAAGGTAAATTGGTGAGCAGGAGATGGTTCCTGCTAGAGTAATAATAATAATGATGGCATTTGTTAAGCTTACTATGTGCAAAGCACTGCTCTAAGCCCTGGGGGCGATACAAGGTGATCAGGTTGTCCCGCGTGGGGCTCACAGTCATCATCCCCATTTTACAGATGAGGTAACTGAGGCTCCGAGAAGTTAAATGACTTGCCCAAGGTCACACAGCAGACATGTGGTGGAGCCGGGATTCAAACCATTGACCTCAGACTCCAAAGCCCGTGCTCTTTCCACTGAGCCACGCTGCTTCAGTAGAACCCACTCAAGTGATTTAGGTGAATGACTTAATTGTGCCATTTATAACATCAGCTTTATAAAACATCTGCATTTGCTGAAGGACATTAGTACAGGAATGCAGTTTTGGAAAAACAAGTGTCTGTCACCTCTCCCTACCAGGTCTTCTCTGTCCCTAAGAGTTTAAGGAGATTTATATGACTGATAAAAATGTAGTTGCTTTGAAGTAAGGAGATCACTTCGTGACTGCAAATATCTTTGCCCGAACTTTTCAGTCAAAAGGGACTGCCTCAGATTAGAATTCATGCTAGAATTTCCTTTCCCCCAAGGTGTGCTTTGCAACATCCAATTTTAACTATCATTCAGGGGTGTAGATAAGTTTTGAAATGCTTATGAAAGTGTCAGCATTTTCCATAGATGACAAGGAGGGAATACGTTCTAAGCGGAGTTTACATCTCAATCAATCAGTTGTATTTATGGATCTCTTAGTGTGCATAGCACTATACTAAATTCATTCATTCATTCAATCATATTTATTGAGCGCTTACTGTGTGCTGAGCACTATACTAAGTGCTTGGGAAGTACAAGTTGGCAACATATAGAGATGGTCCCTACCCAACAACGGGCTCACAGTCTAGAAGGGGAAGACAGACAGCAAAACAAAACATGTGGACAGGTGTCATCAGAATAAATAGAAATAAAGCTAGTGCACATCATTAACAACATAAATAGAATAGTAAATATGTACAAGTGTAAAAAATAGAGTAATAAATCTGTACAAACATATGCAGGTTCTGTGGGGAGGGGAAGGAGGTAGGGTGTGGGGATGGGGAGGAGGAGAGGAAAAAGGGGGCTCAGTCTGGGAAGGCCTCCTGGAGGAGGTGAGCTCTCAGTAGGGCTTTGAAGGGAGGAAGAGAGATAGCTTGGCGGATGTGCGGAGGGAGGGCATTCCAGGCCATGGGGAGGATGTGGGCTGGGGGTCGACGGCGGAACAGGTGAGAACGAGGCCCAGTGAGGAGGTTAGCTGCAGAGGAGCGGAGAGTGCAGGCTTGGCTGGAGAAGGAGAGCAGGGAGTTGAGGTAGGAGGGGATGAGGTGATGGAAAGCCTTGAAGCCGAGAGTGAGGAGTTTTTGCTTGATATGTAGGTTGACTGGCAGCCACTGGAGATTTTTGAGGAGGGGAGTAACATGCCCAGAGCATTTCTGCACAAAGGTGATCTGGGCAGCAGCGTGAAGTAGACTGAAGCGGGGAGAGACTGGAGGATGGGAGATCAGAGAGGAGGCTGATGCAGTAATCCAGTCAGGATAGGATGAGAGATTGAACCAGCAGGGTAGCAGTTTGGATGGAAAGGAAAGCGTGGATCTTGGTGATGTTGCGGAGGTGAGACCGGCAGGTTTTGGTGACGGATTGGATGTGAGGGGTGAATGAGAGAGCGGAGTCGAGGATGACACCAAGGTTGCGGACTTGTGAGACAGGAAGGATGGTAGTGCCATCTACAGTGACAGGAAAGTCAGGGAGAGGGCAGGGTTTGGGAGGGAAGATAAGGAGTTCAGTCTTGGACATATTGAGTTTTAGATGGCGGGCAGACATCCAGAGGGAGATGTCCTGAAGGCAGGAGGAGACCCGAGCCTGAAGGGAGGGAGAGATAGCAGGGGCAGAGATGTAGATTTGGGTGTCATCAGCACAGAGATGGTAGTTGAAGCCATGGGAGTGAATGAGTTCACCAAGGGAGTGAGTGTAGATAGAGAACAGAAGGGGACCAAGAACTGACTCTTGAGGAACCCGTACAGTAAGGGGATGGGAGGAGGAGGAGGAGCCCGCAAGAGACTGAGATTGAAAGGCCGGAGGGATGAGAGGAGAACCAGGAGAGTTCTCCTCTTATCTCTCCAGAACTAAATGTACTAAACCAGTGCTAAATGCTTGGGAGAGTACAGTACAACAGTGTTGGTAAGACATGTTCCCTGCCCACAATGAGATTACAGTCTGTTTATTCATTCAGTTGTATTAACTGAACTTTTCCTGTGTGCAAAGCACTGTACTAAGCACTTGGGAGAATACAGTACAACAAAGACACATTCCCTGCCCACTGCGTGCTCACAGTCTACACAGGGGAGACAGACATTAATATACATATTGCTGCTACCATATGAAACTTGTCTCCCTTAGGCATAACACAAATTAGATTTGATGGTAATTTCTGGGGTCAAACCTTTATCGTTTAGTATGTTTTTTTTCAGAATCTCAGAAGATAGTAAAAGCCTTCATTGCCTCAATTCCACTGTTTTTATCACGGGGGTGGAAATAGCAAGTAGTGTTAGGGTGTTTTTAAAAGGGGAAATTTACAAGCCATAAAGGCATGATTTAGGAACATAAGGAGCCTGCTTTCAAATCTGTTGCTCTTAGGTCCAACATTGGGGAGGCGTAGCTAGTTGAAACCTCTAATGTAATTAAAGCAGTTGGATCATCTGCCTAGTTATTCTTGTCACTGTTGGCTTTGTAACCTAATTGCTTTTGTGGTTTAATTTAATGGCTGGACAGTCACTGTGGCTGATAAAAGTTAGTGCCATTTGCTCCTGTGTACCCCTGTATTTGCTTAGTGATGGATGGTCATGGGGAAGTCCTGGGTAGTTGGGTGTAGGCATGATTTGAAGGCTTGCAGACCATTTGAACCCTCCCTGTTTTACAATGCCATCAACCTCTCCCATACCAAGAAGTGAAAAATGTCCTTTGTGCCTCACCACTAACAAAGAGAAAGTATCCATAGCTGATTGCTTCCAACCATCGGCTTTATCAGTCACGGGTATTTATTGAGCAGTTACTGGGAGCAGATGCTTGAGAGAGTACAATACAATATTTAATAGACACATTCACTGTCCACAACGAATTTGCAGTCTATAGGAGGGCTTACACTCATTCAGCTTACCTCCTCCTATCTTACCACTCTGATTTTCTTCTACGATCCTGTTCTAAGCACTGTACTTAGCACTTGGGAGAGTACAGTAAAGCAGAATTAGTAATTCTGGTTAATATTTCCAGTGGGTAGGGATTGTCTGTTGCCGAATTGTACTTTCCAAGCGCTTAGTACAGTGCTCTGCACACAGTAAGTGCTCAGTAAATGCGACTGAATGAATGAATGAATGAATTTGAGTGCTTACTGTGTGCAGAGTGCAGATGATGTGTTTCCCAAACCATCTTTCTACAGAAACGTTCAGGACGTGTCACCCCCCCCTTCCTCAAAAATCTCCAGTGGTTGCGTAGCCACCTCTTTCTCAAACAAATACTCGGCACCATTGGCTTTAAAACACTCCATCACCTCGCCCCCTCCTATCTCACCTCGCTTCTCTCCTTCTACAACCCAGCCCACACACTTTACTGCTCTGGTGCTAACCTCCTGTGTCTCCATCTCACCTATCATGCCCTGATGCCTGGACCAAGTCCACCATCTGGCCTGGGACGCCCTCCCTCCTCAAATCCCCCAAACAATTGCTCCAAATTGGCACATCTCCTCCAAAAGACCTTCCCAGACTAAGCACCACTTTTCCTCATCTCCCACTCCCTTCTGTGTCTCCCGCCCTGACTTGCTCCCTTTGCTCTAACCCCCTCTCCCCGCCCCATAGCAGGGAGATAAAATATCTGTAATTTTATTTATTTATATTGATGCCTGTCTTCCTCTTCTAGACTGTGAGCTCCTTGTGGGCAGGGATTTTCACTCTTTATTGCTGTATTGTACTTTCCCAAGTGCTTAGTACCGTGCTCTGCACATGGTAAGCGCTCAGTAAATAAGATTGAATGAATGCAGAGCACTGTACAAGAGCATATGGGAGAAGAACAGTAGAGTCAGGAAACTCTGGACCCCTGCCCTTAAGGAGCTTAGGGCTTTGCTCTCTGTGTTCCTGGAACCAATCAAAAATGTTCCCTGGGGCTCAGGAGTCCTGTAGGATTTTCTGTTGGTACCAAGACTGCTTGCATTTCTAGCCTTCTGAATGGTGCCTTCTGTTGTTCCCAGCTGTCTTTCATTATGTATTCCACCAACTCTGTTGTACTGTATTTTCCCAAGCGCTTAGTACTCTGCATACAGTAAGTGCTCAGTAAATACCATTGATTGATATGGAATGGTTCCTTATTTGCACTACATTTTTTATTAAAATGAGATGTCATTGTCTTTGTTCCTGCAATTGCTTGCCTCCGACAGCAGATCAATACAAGATTCATAAAAAAGAACTTTTGAAAAATTGCAACCTTTGTGGTATCCAGCTTTTTCAGGTGTTCATTTGACCCCCTTTGGGCTGGTCTTTCAACCAGGGTTTAAGTTCTCTTGATACTGGTGAGGCGGAGGAGTAAGGTTGATGATAACTTTTTCCTTATTGTTCTGTGGTAGCTTACTTCAAAGGGCATATTTACCTTCATTGCTTGCTTCATTTTAGGGTGCAATGTTGAGTTTCCTGTGCCAGCAGAGTATGAAAATGAGTTGCTTTAAAGGCCTACTGAAATCACACCTCCTCCCAAAGGCTTTCCCTGACTAAGCCCTTATTTCCCCTTTTCACCTATGCACTTTGATATTTACCCTTAAGCACTTGACAATGAACCCCAACCCTACAATACTTTTGTACTTACCTATTTATTTGAATGTCTGTCACCTCCCCTGTACTAGGTATTAGGGTAGGTAAATCAAGCAGTTGTAATTATTGAGTGTTATTATTGAGTATTAATATTGATAATATTAATTATCAATATTAACACTTATATTAGCAATATTAATAAATATTGAGTAATTATTATCTCATTCACCCCTCACATCCAATCTGTCACCAAAACCTGCCCGTCTCACCTCCGCACCATCGCCAAGATTCACCCTTTCCTCTCCATCCAAACCGCTACCCTGCTGGTTCAATCTCTCATCCTATCCCAACTGGTTTACTGCGTCAGCCTCCTCTGTGATCTCCCATCTTCCTGTCTCTCCTCACCTCAGTCTATACTCCATGCTGCTGCCCGGATCATCTTTGTGCAGAAATGCACTGGGCATGTTATGCTCCTCCTCAAAAATCTCCTCTGGCTACCAGTCAACCTACGCATCAGACAAAAACTCCTTACTCTCGGCTTCAAGGCACTCCATCACCTTGCCCCCTCCTACCTCACCTCCTTTCTTTCCTTCTTCAGCCCAGCCCTCACCCTCTGCTCCTCTGCTGCTAACCTCCTCACTGGGCCTCGTTCTCGCCTGTCCCCCTGTCGACTCCCAGCCCACGTCCTCCCCCTGGCCTGGAATGCCCTCTCTCCGCTCATCCGCCAAGCTAGCTCTCTTCCTCCCTTCAAAGCCCTATTGAGAGCTCACCTCCTCCAGGAGACCTTCCCAGACTGAGCACCCTCCTTCCTCTCCCCCTCCCCAACCCCCTGCCCTACCTCCTCCCCTCCCCACAGCACCTGTATATATGTTTGTACAGTTTTATTACTCTATTTTACTTGTACATATTTCATATTCTATTTATTTTGTTAATGATGTGCATCTAGCTTTACTTCTATTCTGATGACACCTGTTTTGTTGTCTGTCTCCCCCTTCTAGACTGTGAGCCCGTTGTTGGGTAGGGACCGTCTCTATATGTTGACAACTTGTACTTCCCAAGTGCTTAGTACAGTGCTCTGCACACAGTAAGCTCTCAATAAATATGATTTAATGAATGAATGAATGAGTGTTTACTATATGCAGAACATGGTACTAAGCTCTTTTGAAAATACAGTCGGTAGACATGGTCTCCGCCCAAAAGGAGCTTACATTGATAAAAGGGAATCAGGTCAAATCTAGTTCCTGTCCCACTTACTGCTCCCAAACTGTGGGAAGGAGCACAGGTATTTAATCCCTACTTTACAGATGAGGAAACTTAACTAGGGATAAATTAATTTGCCCATTGTCACACAGAGCACGAGTGATGGACTCGGATTAGAACCCAGGTCCTCTGACTTTAAGGTTCGTGCTGGCATAGTGCATAGATCACTGGACTGGGAATCAGGAGGTCATAAATTAATTCCATCTCTGCAGTTTTTCTGCAGTGTGACCTTGGGGAAGTCACTTCACTTCTCTGTGCCTCAGTTACCTCATCTGTAAAATGGGGGTTGAGACAGTGAGCCCCACATGGGACAGGGACTGTGTCCGACTCGATTTGCTTGTATCCACCCCAGCACTTAGTACAGTGCCTGGCACATAGTAAGTGCTTAAAAAATGCCATCATATTGTCGTCTTTCCGCTAAACCCTGCTGCTTCACTAGGGTATTCTCAGTGCCATTCATTAAACTCCTACTGTGTGCGTAACACTGTACTAAGTGCTTGAGAGTGGACACTATCCCCACCTTTCCCCACCCTCAAGGAGTTTACAGTCTAGTAATAATAATAATGATAGTGATGGCATTTATTAAGCGCTTACTATGTGCAAAGCACTGTTCTAAGCGCTGGGGAAGTTACAAGGTGATAATGTTGTCCCACAAGGGGCTTACAATCTTAATCCCCCGTTTTACAGATGAGGTAACTGAAGCCCAGAGAAGTCAAGTGACTTGCCCAAAGTCACACAGCTGACAGCTGGAGGAGCCGGGATTTGAACCCATGACCTGTGACTCCAAAGCCCGTGCTCTTTCCACTGAGCCACGCTGCTTCCCTGCGAATGACAAGGGGCCAAGAAAGTTTCAGGGGGCACTCTGCAAGAGATTCTCTGTCAAAAACACTCACTCGTGGGTGCAGGGCAGAGTCATCTTTGAACTAAGGACCAGTTGGACTACTGAATTGCCAATCAATCTATGTCATTTACTGAGTGCTGACTGTGGGCAGAGCACTATACTAAGCACTGGGGAGAGTACAATACAGTACAGTTGGTAGACACGATCCCTGCCCTCAAGGAGCTTACAATATTCCTGCTCCCTGTCTCGGAATCTGGGCCATTTGCAGAGAGCTGTGAAAGCTCTTTGTTTTTTGTTTTTTGCTTGTTGCTTTTTTTAATGGGATTAAGTGCTTACTATGTGCCAGATCCTGTACTAAGCGTTGAAGTAGATACAGTTTAATCAGGTGTCTTGTGGACAGGGTTTGTGTCTGCCAAGCCCTTACTTGGTTTAGAGCTCTGTATGCAGTAAGTGCTCATTATATACCACTAATTAATAGGTGGTGGTGGTATTCCTGGGACTGCTGCCCACTTGGCTTGCCCTTTGAGCCCCATCTCTACATGTAGAGCCCTCTGACATTAGGCCCTGAACCAAAGTTAGGCTGAAAGGACCCGTGGAAAAGACATGCTAATTTCATGTCTCCAGGCAGTTCTACACCTTAATCACTCTTTTTAGAGAGAGCAGAAAAAGTTTCTCTTTTTCTGCTCTCTCTGTGTTAAAATACCTTCAGGGTAGGAAATTCCAGTGTTTAATAACCCTCACGAGGCTGCAGGCTAAATCCATTTCATTTTATTCTGTTCTCGGTGCAGTAATCTGCCATATAAAATCCTACGCACCTGGTATGCACACAGTAAATATTTGCTGGTGATGATAATTGCAACCATGTAAAAGTCTCTCCTCAGACTTCTCTTCTGCGGGCAAAGTAAACCCAATTCCTCTCCCCTTTCCTCCTAGGCCTGATTTTTCTAGCCCTTTAATCATGAAACTTCTGCAGCTAGAACAAAACGTCCCCAAAGAGGCTGCCAGAGGGAACCACATCAGCTCAGGCGATCCACTTTACACACAATTTCTGCGGGTTTATTTTTCCCAGTGGGGGTCTGAAAAGTTACTTTGGCATTTTAGAGTAATGATAGATGGGCTTTTCACTTTATTAACTTCAGGATTGGAGGGAACAGTTTGAAGTTCTGAAGATGCAGTAATAACCCTTTCAAGGAGCGGGCACAGTTTTTATGAATTTGCCCTGGTCAGTAAGCGAGGGATTTGTCACGGGCAGTGTTATGTGTAGGTGAGGTTTGCGTGGGCATAGCAAAGAGCAGGAGCTGGGTAAGAGAATGCGGTGGTTGGGTTCAAAGGAAGTGGAGTGGGCAAATTAAGACCTCATTGAAAGAAAGAAGTTGGCCAACAACAAGCTTATAGTTTAAAAGATTTATGGGAAAGAGCAGTCACGTAGATTGACAGGGTTGGGTCAGCATAGTATCCCCTTCTGGATCAGATTGCCCATCACAGTGCAATAGGACTAATCCAGCCTTCTCTGACTGAGAACCTGGACCTTTCACAGCCTAATCCTGCTCTTGCAATGCGCTAGGTCATAAGCACCATGAGGTCAGGGAACACACCTTAAATGGTTCTGGGCAGAGAACATGGCTACAAACTCAATTACATTATACTGTCCAAAGCGCTTAGTTCAGTACTCTGGACACCGTAAGTGTTCAATAAATATGATTGATTCTAACTCTATTGTACTTTCCCAATCACTTAGAACAGTGCTGTGCACACAGTACTCACTCAGTAAATGCTACTCTTTACGCTGCTTATGAATTGTACTCCTAGTGAACAGGAGCCTTCAAGAGAAGCAGCGTGGCTCAGTGGAAAGAGCATGGGCTTGGGAGTCAGAGGTCATGGGTTCAAATCCCAGCCCCGCCAATTGTCAACTGTGTGACTTTGGGCAAGTCACTTAACTTCTCTGTGCCTCAGTTACCTCATCTGGAAAATGGGGATTAAGACTGAGCCCCACGTGGGACAACCTGATGACCTTGTATCTCCCCCAGTGTTTAGAACTGTTTGGCACATAGTAAGCACTTAACAAATACCAAAATTATTATTATTATTATTATTATTATTATTATTATTATTCAAGGGGTCAAGGAGACAGACTCAAAAATGTGAACTCTTGCAAACCTGTAGCTACGAGGACAGTAGTTGCTAGTATACTTTGTTATGGCACAGGTCCTTTTAGTTACCCTGGTACAGCAGGATAGTGATGGGCTGTCAGTGCTTCACTTTTGAATATAAAGCACAAGCATTGGTACCCTGCCCTCCCCAGGCACTGATCCTGACATTCTTCTGCAGCAGCTGTGATGGGTGCATGGAGTTGATCGATCAATCCATCAGTAGTATTTGTCGTGCAGTTCCTGGGTGCAGAGCACTGTACTAAGTGCTTGAGAGAGTACAATACGGCATAGTCGGTAGACTTGTTCCCTGTCCACAATGAGCTCACAGTCTTCAGGGAAAGACAGACTTGAAAATATAAATTAGAGATATGTTCATAAGTGCTGTGAGTCTGAGGGCAGGGTGAATTATCAAGTGCTTAAGGGCATATTCAAGTGCATATCAAGTGCTTAAGGGCAGATTCAAGTGAATAAGATCTCTCCCTCTCCCTTCCCTCTCCCCATCCTCCCACTCTCTTCCTTCTCTCTCTCCCTCCTCCTCTGTCCTCCCTTTCTCCCTACATCTCCCTCTCTCCTTCTCCTCCATCCTCCCTGTCTTCCCTCTCTCCCTTCTCCCTCTCGCCCTCCTTCTCCCTCTCTTCCTACTCCTTCCTTTTTTCCCCTCCCTCTCTCCCACATAAGACTACAGAAAGGGGTAGGTAAAGAAATGGACAAAGGGCCAGCTGGAGGTTAATTCCAATTTCCTCCTTAATTTGATCTAGACTCTCATTTCATTAATTTGAAAGCAACATGTCTGCTTCTATTGTCTGCTGGCCTCATGGAGTTTTGTAAGAGGAAGGCAGTTCCCAGCATCTTACTGACACTGGTTTATTTTTCCTTTGTGTGAGCTCAGACTGGTTTGTTTCTGTCCTTTGCTTTGGGCAGGTTGTTTGGCAGGAATCTGTTGCCTTTAATTGATTATATTATCCTGCATCTGGGGCTAATTCCACAAGCTTCTCCACCCCTTCACTCTAGTTGCTTTCCCTTCTGTTGGAATCAGGCTGTGTCCTGGAAGAATCTATGTTTGTTCTGGTAATGGTTGTAATAATATTTTTTGAGCACCCACTGGGTACAGTGCACTGTACTAAGCGCATGGGAAGTACAAAAGGGAGAAGTGACATATTCCTATAGGAACAAGGGGTTCGTATTCCAATGGGAAATACTTACTCTCTTGCCTTAGAATTTTTAACAGGCATTTTTTTCCTTGTTCGGCCTTTTCCTCGCTTTCAACATTAGGTACAGAATCTTCCTCCTTCTCTTGTCTCTGCATTTGCACAGTAACAAATTTTCATCTTTATTGTTTATCCCCTTAAAGCTTAAATCATGTTCGATTCCCTCTCCTTACCCTGTTTAACTGTGACATTTATGTTGCACTTTCTATCTTGCCAGAATTTTATGGTAAGTGGCAGCAGTGATCCGTGTATTTTAGACACTTATGTGACCAGTGTGTACACAGGTTTCATTTGATCTAAGGGCTTGTTTGAAAAATGTGTGCCTCTTACTGAGATAATCTTGCACAGTTACATGCTGTGCTTATTAAATATTATTTGGAAATGGTGATCTTCAACAGTGATATTTGAGAGCGATCTGAAACGTTTTGTTTTCAAGCCTCCCCTCTTTCTGATTTTTTGCAACTTTGTCATACACCATTGCAAAGGGAGAACAGAAATGCTGTCTTAATATTCTGGCTTGATTAGTGCTGAAACTGCACAGAATGTGTAAAAGACACATTCCTGCCCTGTTGAGGCTGTAGCCCCTTTCTATCTCCATTTCACACATTCCTGTGGCTGTGTGTCTCTCGCACTCATTGTTCATTTCTCAATCATTGTACAAGCTTTTGGAAAAATAAGTGTGTACATGCCCTAACGTGTGTTTTCACTACATAGTTTGCATAGAACACTGCTAGGGAGATTTTGCTTTCAGGAGCTTCATTAGTCTGATTATAACCATTATGAACTTCCCCAGGCACTTTAGGACTGTTTTGAATACCTCTTATTTTTGATGGCTACCTTCTGATTTGGAGACCTTAGACTTCATAACCCTCAGTGGTGTTATTTTAATTTTAAAGCTTTTGATTCTTAAATTTTCCTGAAGGGAAAGAGGCAAGACCCTCTTTTTGTTTCTCTCTAAATTGTCTAATAACAATGCCCAGTTGATTTAGTTTATTTTGGGTTGGACTCCTTGAACCCTGTAAATAAAGTATTAGTACATAGTTTTTCTGTTTGAGTTCTGGCAGTCAATCATATTTGCAAAACATAACTAGTTTTCATATTATGTGCTTACTGTGTGCCAAGCACATAGTATGCTGAGTTCTGGGTTTGGTAGAATTATAGACAGATCAGACCCAATCCTTGTCCCAGTCATCAGGGCTTCCAAGAGTCATAAAGAAAAAGCCATTATGATCATGAAGACCATGACCAAGTATGTTTCAGGAATATGATGATTGTCAAGGTCATTTATTAATCACTTCAAAAGGGAAGGTCAGGTTAGACTGTGAGCTTAGTCTCTGGACTGTAAACTCATTGTGGGCAGGGAATGTGTTTATTGTTATATGGTACTCTCCCAAGTGCTTAGTGCAGTACTTTGCAGACAGTAAGTGCTCAGTAAATACGATTGAATGAATCAATATGTATGGATCAGGCCAAGGTGCTGCTAGACTTTCACAGGGAAAAGTCCAGGTTACAATAATGAAGATTATTTATTTAGGGGATTTGGAGGGAGAAAGTAACTAGCCCAGGGAAAAGGAAATTTTAAAAAATAAACTAGATATAGGACCCAATTTATTTTTCTGAGCAATCTTTGACCTGACTCAAACTTTGTCCACCAATTTTAGTAAATGGCAGCAGGTGGTTAAATACTTGTACCTTCATTCATGACCTAAAAACAACTCAGTCTTTGACATTATTTTCTGACTGAGTGTGGTGGTCTTTTAGAGACCAGATCTGTTTGTTTCACCCAATCAAGTTTAGGTATCAAGTCTTGGCATATAAGGGCTTGATCATTTCTGAAATGTAACTCCAATATCATCATCCCATGGGAAAGGGAAAAAGATTTATATAATTTTTCAATCCATTTTAACACAAAGGGTGTCTCATTAAAAGTTTGCAATTAAATTCTTGCAACCGTATAAATTGGGAAAGCTATACGGCAAGAATATAGCCTTCAGAGAGCAGACTTGAGTATATTCTGATTTTTTTTTTCAAAGCTCTTTCTGAAAGAGGAAGTTAAGTTACAGGTATTTGGATACGGTTTAGATTTGCGACAAACAGTCTAGGAAAAAAAATTTATAATAAACCCATATCTTACTTTTCCATCCATTGGAATAAAAAGAAAAGCTACATGCAGCACTTAGCAAATCAGTTACTGTGATTTTTGACTTTCCTCTGTTGGGGAGACTAGGTAAATTTCACTGTTGGGGATTGTATGGGGCAAAGGAGGTGTCACCATTCTCCCCAGCATTTGTTATAGTACCTAGCACCCAAGAGGTACCCAGTAAATTTGATTGATAGTGAAACACACAGCTACCACTACTATTACATTCTAATTTATTGCTTTTATATCTCTCAGAACCCTACCCATCCTTCAGAAAATATAAGAGAATTATGGATTTTTCTTAATGGTTCCATTCTGTCCCAAAGTTTCAGATATCAAAGATGTCCAGACTAGATTCTTAAAGTTTTGTCACCTTGATCATGTCGTATCAGGCAGTACAAAAATAAGAAGAGGTCTCCCCTTTTAGCCCGTGAGTTCCTTGTGGGCAGGAAACATGTCTACCAACTGTATTATAGTGTACTCTCTGAGGTGCTTAGTACAATGTTCTGCACACATCACTCAATAATTATGATTTATTGAAAGAGAAACTATTTAAAGATGGCTGTATGAACATTCTGCTACTGGTAGTAATTATACCCATAATGAGGGGAGCCCACGGTGAGTCTCTTCCACACTGGTTATCCTTGAGGATGCCCATTGTTTTGTCATATCCTAAATCATGCAGCTGGAAGGGGCCTTAAAAGGTCAATTGGTCCAACCCCCTGCCTCTGGGTAGGTGAACACTTAAAAGGTCCTCATCAAATTTTTGTGCCCTTAAGCATTAGGCAGCTCAGCCAACTGGAAGCATATTGAGAAACTCTCATCCTTCGATCCAAGGTATTTGATAATTGAACTGAATCCTCCTAACTTCAGAATGAAAAGTGATGGGACGTGACTCCAAGCTTCCTCCCCTCCCCCGAGTTCGATACCATGCTGTAGATAAATACACTTTGCTTCACTCTGCAGCCAGCTGTAATTGCACTTAATTACAATGTGACCTAGTTTGTCGTGGCTTGGACATAGGCCCTATTGGAAAGAGTGCAGGGTTGGGATCCCGGAAATCCAGGTTCTTGTCCCAGTTTTACCACTTGCCTCCTGCGTGATCTTGGGCAATTCTCTTAACCACTCTTGGCTTCATTTTCTTCATCTGTAAAATGGGCATAAACTACGTGTCCGCCCTACCTCTCAAGCCCCCAGTGGGGAAGGGACTGTGTCTGATTTGATTATCTTGCAACTACCCCAAGCATAGTTTTTGGCACATAATAAGCACTCAGTATATAGGATTGTCATTGTTATTTGCTACTTCTGGAGGGTCACTAGGGCAGATGCATCATCCACGACCTGAAAAACTGGTTTTAAAAGTTTCCCTATATTGGATATTGAGTAAGTGAGTCACTTGGGGATGAGGATAATTTTCTTTCTCAAATTTTGAGTCATCAGCCTTTGTTCTCCAGAGTTCAGTGATTTGATGTAATTAATTAAGGAGGACCAAAGAGCGTCGGTTTTCTGTCCGGAACTTCCTAAGTCGACTTAGGAAGCCAAAGATCAATCTTCATGTGGAAAAATCCATGGACAGTATTGATGTCGCCACTCTAAGAGGGCAGAGGTCTGAAAACAAAAAGGAAAAAGCCATAAAATTTAGAGGCAACGGGGTTTCTCCCAGCAGTCCCACTTACCCGGGCTTAATGGTCACAGGCTAATAAGCCATCCATTTCCCATAACTGTCTTCGAAGTCACAGCTGTTGGTTATTGGTCCTGATGACTGACATCTGCCAACAAGCAGACTTTGGCACCTAGTGTCTTTTCTGGAGTTTCTAATGGGAAGTCAGAAGGAGAGAATGACTTTTTTCAAGAAAATAAATTACAAAGCCAATTGGCCCCCCTGGGCCCCTTCAGTATCATCTTGCTGAATTCAGCAGTAAAAGCCACATACAGACCCCCACTCTCCATGCCACTCGCTAGCAGGTATGGATGCTTTAGGAATGTCTGAGCTCTCTGAGTGACCTCTAATTGGAGAAACAAGAGGTGGAATAATAATAATTAATAACTGTGGTACTTAAGTGCTTACTGTGTGCTAAACACTGTTCTAAGCGCTGGGGTAGATACAAGTGGGGTATATACAAGATATAGAAGCAGCATGGCTCAGTGGAAAGAGCACGGACTTTGGAGTCAGAGGTCATGGGTTCAAATCTTGACTCCGCCACTTAGCTGTGTGACTCTGGGCAAGTCACTTCTCTGGGCCTCAGTTACCTTATCTGTAAAATGGGGATTAAGACTGTGAGCCCCCCGTGGGACAACCTGATCACCTTGTAACCTCCCCAGTGCTTAGAACAACATAGTAAGTGCTTAATAAATACCATCAAAAAAAAAAAGTCAATCAGATTGGACATAGTTCCTGTCCCACTTGGGGCTGACGGTCTTAATCCCCATTTTGCATATGAGGGAACCGAGGCCCAGAGAAGTTGTGACTTGCCCGAGGTCACACAAGATGCTTTTGTTGCAGGGTAGATCAGAGGTGCAGATGCACCCTGAATCGGAAAAGTACTAGTAATGGTACTTATTGAGTGTCCACTGAGTGCTAAGCACCAGGGAAGCACAGTAAACTCAAGATGCATCCCCTGCCCACCGGGTGTTCACTTACACTTCTATGGCATCAGAGCTAGATCTCGGGCCTGGGAGTCAAAAGAACCTGGGTTCTAACCCGGCCTCTTCCACATGTCTGCTGTGAGACCTTGGGCAAGTTGCTTCACTTCTCTGGACCTCAGTTACTGCATCTGGAAAATGGAGATTACCACTGTGAGCCCTAGGTGGGACACGGATTGTGTCCAACCCAATTACCTTGTATCTACCCCAGCGTATAATACAGTGCCTGGAACATAGCGCTTAACAAATACCATTATTACTATTATTATTAGTAGTAGTAGTATTACTATTATTATTATTATCCCAAAGAAGCCACGGGGTGGCTGGCTGACTTCGCACCCAGAGCCAGCTTTTGCAGAATCTCCTATCGGACTATACAGTTGGCCATGAGCAAGCAGTGAGATCTTTATAATAGTGATAACATTATTTTTGATGCATCTACTGGAGGCAGAGCACTGTATTAGAACTAGAAAATGTACCTGTGTTAAAATTAGGCATGGTCCCTGGCCCCCTAAGGGGTTCACAATCTAAGACTAAAGGAGGGGAAAAGGGAATTGACAACAGACACAGAGAAAGATGAAACAGTAAAAATCCAAAGCAAATACCAAAGGCAAGGACAAAGATAAATAGAATCAGAGCAATGGCGAATGTGGCTAAAGGAGCATTTAGAACTTGAGTCCAACAATCAAGGCTTTCAACATCCCAAAAGTTCCTGGCCTCTAGATGTGATCTCCTTGAGGGCAGGGATCATATCTACCAACTTGTATTGGGTTGTACTCTCCCTAACCTGCACATGGGAAGCGCTCAGTAAATACCATTGCTTGATCAATAGCTCAAGTCTGTCAGCCTCCACAACTCCCATTCCTACTATGCACTCAGTCAAGGAGTGTATTGAATTAAGATTTAGGTCCCCACTCACATTCTTCCCTTTTTGAAATTAAGTGGTTATGACCCACAAAATGAAGTCATCTTATGCCTAGAGAATCAACGTGGCCCAGTGGATAGAGTACAGGCCTTGGAGTCTGAAGGACCTGGGTTCTAATCCCGGCTCCACCACTTGTCTGTTGTGTGACCTTGGGCAAGTCATTCCACTTCTCTGTGTCTCAGTTACCTTCTCTGTAAAATGGGGATTTAAGACTGTGAGCCCCCATGTTGGGCATGCTGTGTCCAACTTGATTAGCATATATCTACCCCAGCATTTAGAACAGTGCCTGGCACACTGAACAGATACCACAGTTATTATGATGAAGATGTGTGCTCATGACCTGGAGAAGTGCTTGGGCTGTTTTTTAATATGGTGGCTCTTGGCACATGAATTCCTGTCACTGAGTGAAGTGTAAGCCAGGTCTCATTTCCACTGTTTGAGGATTGAACAGGGAGGGTCTCCAAGGCTAAAAACAGCACTGCCCAAGCCCACATCTAGCAATCTAGCAAGCTGAGTGTGTTGGGGAAAAATGTGGGTTCAAGTTAGCATCAAAAAGCAGTGCTCAGGATGATTTGGGACCTCATTGTTTGAGTTCAGGCATTCTTTCCAAAATGGAGCAGTGATTCCTTTTCAATGGACCCATTGAAACCTACTGCATACACGATTGTGAAAGCACAAGGGAGGTGTGGTCTCTGCGTGATTTTCGTCTCTTTTTGGTTGGTTTTTCCTACCCTGTATATCTGCAATGCATGGCAAGCATTCTCATGTTACCGTACTACCTCTAAACATTAGCTGTACTGCAAACTGAGCGGTCTGTGGGCATTGCATTCTCTACAGTTCAGTTGAGCTCAAGGAATTCCATTGGATTTTCATTTAGTGGTGGTATTTAATGCTGACTATATGCCAAGCTCTGTGCTAAACCCTAGGGTAGATAAGGGAATCAGATACTGCCTGCTCACACAGGCTTTCAGCCAAAGAGATAGAGAGCAAGTATCTTGTCTCCATCTTATAAATGAGGAAACTGAGGCTCAGGTGAAATGACTTGACTAAAGTCACACAGTAGACATGGGGCGGAGTTGGGATTAGAAACCAGAGTCCTGGACTCCTCGTTCTGTGGTTGTTCATGAGGCTATGCTGCCTTTTGGAGTTATTCTAGATTTTTTTCCAGAAATATTGAATTTGGAAAATCAAGGTTGTGGCTTGTGGGTTTCCAAGAGCAGATTTGGGAAAAATCTACCTTGTTCCTCATTGGCAGTATCTAAATGCTGCTTCTAAAGTCTTCAAGCAGCTAGTTCCATCGTGCTCAGCCACCACTTTGCACACATTTTTGGCAGACCGCAGATGGGGGCAGTTGACAGTGACCACGAATAGGGCAGGAGGTAAAGGAAAGGGAGAAGAGGTCATCAAGAAGAAGGAAGGACAAGAGAGAGATCAAAAGAAAGATGTTATTTGTTTGCAATCCCTGGCTCTGTTTCACATTTGCCTCTCGTCTCATGTTTAAAAGCTTCTTCCCTAAAAGAGGTGCTCCTTTCTTGGTCACAGAATACCTTGCTGTTCTATCTGGGGCAACTGACTCCCAGTTTTCTGCTGAAATGCAGCCCTGTCTGAGGCTTTGACTGTCTGGAACGCGATAGGTCCAAGGCAACCATTTGAAGTCTTGGTTTTGAAGATCTTTCTCTGAGCAGCTTTACATCGATGATATTTGCTTTTTATGGAGGCATTTATAGATGGTATGGAATGATTGGCATCCAAGACAGAAAGGTTTTGTTGGAGTATAAGTTTCTCGTGGGCAGGGAATGCATCTTGTACTTCCTACGCACTTTGTTCTTGCACTTAGTAGGCATCCAGTAAATACTGCTACAGTATTGTAAACACTCGATCAGGGATCATGTCTATTGTATTGTCCCAAGCACTTTAAGTGGTCTGCACACAGTAAGTACTCAGTAAACACCATTGACTGATCATTCCTACTGGACTATAGAAATTTTAGCTTTCAGTAAGGGGCATTTCCAGACCAAAAAGCCCCATTTTCTGTTCACTATCAGTAAACTGTTGTTTATGTGGCATTTTTAAGTAAAAAGAATTACAATATTCCCTTCCAGCTTTGTAGATTTCTCTTTTCAGACTGCATTCGTTTTCATTTGTTTTCAACTGGAGAAGCAAATGTTAATTTTTGTTTGTTTCCACCTTAACATCATTGATGCCAGCAGAAATGAGTGATGCCATTTTTGAAGTCATAAAAATAGACATTTATTCCTTGAATTCTAACTAAGAGATGGTAAAGTCCCCTCCTCTGTATCTTTTGAATTTAAATAAGGTGTTTAGAACATGGAGAGGAATAACACTCCTAGAGAAGGTTATAGACAAAATTTCTATGAAGCTTGTTTGTTTCAGGGAAGCACAACTCCAAAATTTAAAGCATCTTCAAGCATGTGTTTTTTGGTAACTGCCTGGATTAAAATGTATGTGAATCTTTAAAATTATCCAGTCCACACTTTCTGATCATCTTTTTGATCAATTCAAAAATAACATGAGATTTGATACTTTAAAACCCTATTTCCATAATTTATTATGGAATTACTTGTCTTTCTCCCCCTCTAGACCTTAAGGTCCTTATGGGCAGGGGGTGGGTCTACCAACTTGGTTGTATTGTAACTACATGTTCTTAGTACAGGGCTCTGCGCAGAGTAAGCACTCATTAAATACCACTGATCAGTTAATTTTCCAGTTTGAGAGTTTCATCCATTTTATTTATTCCAATCATGAAAAAAAAACCTCTCCCAGAATTTTCTGAGATTTTCTTTTCTGTAGTATCTAAGATCCATTCTGTCCTTAGGGCCATATGTCAGAATGGGTGTTTTCCATCATCTTTGAGGTGGTGCTTTTTGCATCCTACCTACCGGTGGCATGAATGTCAGCCAGCTCTTTTCTTCAGTCCTTTTACTGCTCCTCCCCGAACTCCTGGGCCAGTTGTGGCTGCCACAGTTATCAGTACTGCAGTTGATCTGACTTTCAACAGGCTCTTTGGACTAGTTTTGGTGAAAACCATTTGTTCTGAACTTGAAGTCCTTGCTCCTCAGAATCAGTGTGGTGAATTCCCAAATTACCATTGTGCTGATCACTTCAGCTTCAGCACCTGGGTCAGTCAGTTAGTGAATGGTGTTTGTTGAGAGCTTACTGTTGTAGAACACTGTACTAAGCATTGGGGAAAGTACAACAGGATTGGTAGATGCAGTCCCTGCCCACAAGGAGTTTATAGTCTACAAGGGGAGTCAGACATTATAATAGATTTGGGTTTGGTGAAATGGAGAAGAGTGTGTCCTCTCATACACAGCCCATACACACACTCTCAACATTCACACCTTGTATCTCCATAATCTTAAACACACACACACTCCTCTCTCCCCATCCCTCTGTTAACTAGGTGGCAACACACTGACTTTGAAACCAACACACACACATGCAGAAGCAGCATGGCTCAGAGGAAAGAGCCCAGGCTTTGGAGTCAGAGGTCATGGGTTCAAACTCCGGCTCTGC